>NC_053490.1:287642207-288842207 GCF_905171775.1 Rana temporaria
CTTCCGACCGAGTTTCTGGCTGAATTCTGCCGAGAAACCCGGCCGTGTGTACACTTTTGGCCGAGGAAGCCGACGAGGAGCTCGGCGAGGAAATAGAGAACATGTTCTCTATTTCCTTGTTGCTCTATGGGAGCTCTCGTCCCGCCGAGCTCCTCGGCGGCTTCAGTGCTGAACTGGCCGAGGAACTCGATGTGTTTGGCACGTCGAGTTCCTCGGCCGTGTGTACGAGGCCTTATACTCGAGTAAATAGGTTTCCCCAGTTTTTTGGGGTAAAATTAGGTACCTCGGCTTATACTCGGGACGGCTTATACTCGAGTATATACGGTACATTTATATTTATAAATTAAACACAGTAACAAGCTTTTAATACAGTTATACTCAATGGAGCTACATATTTTGTGTTCCGTGCATCATATAAAATATAGCACAAGCCTATAAAAGAATTAAGATCATGGTGTGTGACTCCACTGTTATCTTAGTATATCATCATTCAATCTTTAGTCTTCTATTACTTTGTGTGTATAACAGAATTTTGCAAAGTATGATGAGACTCTTTCCAGTAAACTTGTAACCCTCTTTTTCTGAGACTGACCTGGTCTCTTGGCACATCTCTTCTTCTGAAATATGCTCACTTTATGCACTTTATAGAATTTTCTTAATGCATTCACTTTTTAAGAACACATGAATGACATTTTTGTCCTTTAAATGAGAACATTGCCAAATTTGGAGTAATTTTGAATTACTCAATATTACACCAAGGTCATTTAAAACTTAATAATATTCAGTGACTGAACAGATGACCATCACAAATAATATATACTCGACAAATGATAAAAGCTTGCTTTTATGTCCAAGAACAGTTCTTTTTTTTATTGATTTCTTTGGTAGTATCATAATTAAATGCATATCTACCTCTTTGTGTAGGCCTCTTAAAGTTAAAGTGATACTATGAGTTCCTATTTTTTAAATAACAAACATGTCATACTTACCTTCACTGTGCAGTTCGTTTTGCATAGAGTGGCCCTAAACATCCTCTTCTGGGGTCCCACGGTGGCTCTTGTGGCTCCTCCCCGCAATAGCTAACCCCCCTGGGAAGCTCTCTCCCGAGGGGGTTACCTTGCGGACGCGCTCCCGTGTCATACACTCGGCGTCCATAGATACCGAGTGTATGACTCACCCCAGCGGCCGCGTCATTGGATTTGATTGACAGCAGCGGAAGCCAATGACTGCACCGCTATCAATCTATCCAATGAAGAGCCGAGAAGAGGTAGAGATACCGATGCAGGATCGCGCCCACAGAAATTTGGGGCTCAGGTAAATAAAATGAGGGGGTTGGAGGGCCAGACACAGTAACATAGGATGCATTAAAGTGAAAAAAACACACAGGTTTACAACCCCTTTAAGATGTACCTTGTTACTAGGGTTAGCTGGTTTTCATATGTGTATAATGTAAAAGTTGAAACTTTATGTAGCTTAAAGGGGTTGTAAACCTTTGTGTTTTTTCACCTTAATGCATCCTATGCATTAAGGTGAAAAAACACCCTGCACTGTCTGGCCCCCCAGCCCCCCCGTTTTACTTACCTGACCCCCGAATTTCAGTGGGCGTGATCCCGCATCGCTCTCTCCATTGCTTCTCAGCTCTTCATTGAATAGATTGATAACAGCGCAGCCATTGGCTCCCACTGCTGTCAATTAAATCCAATGTTGTGGGCGCCAGGAGGCGGGGCCTAGTCATACACTCTGTGGCTATGGATGCTGAATGTATGACACGGGAGCGTGCCCGCAAGGTAGCCCCCTTGGGAGAGAGCTTCCCAGAGAGGGTTAGCTATTGTGGGAAGAGCCGCGAGAGCCGCCGTGGGACCCCAGAACAGGAGGATCAGAGCCACTCTGTGTAAAACAAACTGCACAGTGGAGGTAAGTATGACATGTTTGATATTTTAAAAAAGTGTCTTTAAGGCTCCACACATGAGATTGTGTATATAGAGGCTTACCATACTGAAGCACAGATTTAGGGCCAGATTCTCGTCGAGCGGCGTATCTCTGCAGCGGCGTAACGTATCCGATTTAAGTTACGCCGCCGCAACTTAGACGGGCAAGTGCTGTATTCTCAAAGCACTTGCTCCGTAAGTTGCGGCGGCGTAGCGTAAATCGGCCGGCGTAAGCCCGCCTAATTCAAATTTGGATCAGGGGGGCGTGTTTTATGTAAATGTACTGTGACCCGACGTGATTGACGTTTTTCCCGAACGGCGCATGCGCCGTCCGTGGAATTTCCCAGTGTGCATTGCTCCAAAGTATGCCGCAAAGACGTCATTGGTTTCGACGTGAACGTAAATCACGTCCAGCGCTATTCACAGACGACTTACGCAAACGACGTAACTTTTTCAAATTTTGACGCGAGAACGGCCATACTTAACATTGTTACACCGCACTTATGCCACCATATAGCAGGGGTGACTATACGCCGGGAAAAGCCTAACGTAAACGGCGTAACTTTACTGCGTCGGCCGGGCGTACGTTCGGGAATTCGCCGGGAATCTACCTAATTTGCATACTCAACGCGGAATTCGACGGAAGCGCCACCTAGCGGCCAGCGTAAAAATGCAGTTACGATCCGACGGCGTACGAGACTTACGCCTGTCGGATCTAACAGATATCTATGCGTAACTGATTCTAAGAATCAGGCGCATAGATACGACCGGCCGGACGCAGAGATACGACGGCGTATCTGGAGATACGCCGTCGTATCTCCTCTAAGAATCTGGGCCTAAGTGTGTAAATCCCCTCTTATTGCTAATAGAACCAAAATAAGTATGCCCAGATAACAATATTAACTTGCCACAAATTTGTGGCGGTGGTGAATTGTAAGTCTGTCAACTTGCTGCACATCTTCACTGGCAAGTTGTACACTTGCAGAGCACTTGAAGCACAAGTTCTAGTTGACACTTTTGCAATTTGTAGCAAATTGGCGTAGCAAGTCTCTAGAAAAAGCAAAGTTGCAGTGGCGAGTCTACAGCAAGAGCTCTGCATAACATAACTGACCAGAATTTGCAGCAGACTTGCAGAATGCAAATAAAGTTAATCTGGAGTCATGCAATGTGTACTTGCTGCAATTGTGCAACAAACTTGTGAAGCCTGGCAGGTCTAGCAATAGCTTAGCAAGTTATTTTCAGGCTTGCAGCACACTTTCTTGCTATCTGGGTGGCAGCTTGGGCTCTATCCAGCTGTGTAGCTGCAGCCTAGCCCTGCTCCTGCTGTGCCAACGTGAATCACTGAATCTTTGACTTCCCCTGTAAAAGATCTCAATTCATTAATTTTCACCATTACCTTTCTATTTTCTGCTTATAAATAGTGATGATCAAACAAGAAGAATTCAGACAAATCAATATTTGATTTGTCTGAACATTTCCGAATGAATTTATCTTGATTTACAGTCTCATGAACTTTAGTAGTCCAAACAATCAACATTTACGAATTGTATGATTTTCTACAGATCGGCCTTCTGTCTTAGGCTGGATTCACACCTATGCATTTATAGTGCTTTTTGCAGATTTACACTACTGAACATGTTCTGTAGGAAACCATGTTAAATGGATTGTAGTGCAAATCTGCAAAATGCAAAAAGCTTAAACTGCATAGGTGTGAATCCAGCCTAATATGCAGAGAATACTGTATGTTTCCAATATGCCTGAATGGTAGATGTCTGTGCATAATGAAGTCCAGATATTGTTTAACAGCCAGATCATTCACTGACAACCGGCTACTGTCAATGCCTATGGAATCTAGATAAAAACAACATTCTTATGGAATGTACACTACTTTAGGATCTTAAAGTAAAAAAAAAAAAATATATGTATTCAGAAACAAAACTATAAAAAAACGTACCTTTAGGCTGTTAGCATCAGCTACCATGTGGTTGCTTTAAGCAATTGTTTTGAACGTTATCCGCCAAAATGACAATGGTATTGCTAGCTTCCTAACAAAAGAAAGTCAAATTATATAAGAAAGATGTATGGCTGGAAGGCATTTATTTGAGGTTACTGCTTATATGCCAGCCTGGAGAGGGGTGAATGAAAAAACAAGACTTTATGCTAGCGAGAATATGCTTTCAAACCTATAGCACAAAATGGTCGGCATGATGAATGTTCTTCTGCAACTTTCTCACTTATGCTCTCCCATTTCTTCACATCTTCATCTCCTTCCCATCATGCTGTTCCTTTTCCCCTAGGTGAACATGAAGATTTATTGACCAAAGTTGTAAACAGTGACAGAGTCAAAGCTAAGGTCAATATTTCCCCCGAGAGACAATGCATCTTAATGATTACTGGAGCAAAAGTCAATACATCTTGTTACATACTGTTAGGTGAATCATATGAAAGGGACTAATAAGCTGGGTGGACACCCAGCAAGATAATACAAAATAGTGTAGGCCTGTGGTTACCATGAGCTAAATGAAGCAAAAAAAAAAAAAAGCCTCTGAGAAATGTTATAAGAAGCAATATCTATACCTACAGTATAGTGCAAAGAAAAGTCATAATCATGTTGAGATCATAGTTACATCCTTTGAAACCCATATAGATAATTCAAACAGTTTCTGACCTCTATACATATTGCTTATTGTGCCATGTAAACTCACTTAGTTGCATACTAAGCAGACTGTATATAAACTGAGATTTTAGCCTCTGCGTACTAACTACAAAAAAATTGACAGATTTGCTTTGTCCCCCTTTTTTATTGCCTTCCATTTTTTTCATCACACAGTGCTAAATAGTTCTGTTACATATGTACACATTTCGTTTTTTTTTTTTCCAAGGTCAGCAGCCTAAAGCTTAGTCCGCACTGGCGGAATGCTGGAGCGATTTTCAACCGTTTATATGGCAGCCGGTCCGACAGAAGCTGGCCATTCGACTGGCTTCTGTCGGACGAGCATGCTGGAAAACTAGCAGCCGACTGACTCCGGATCAGTGTTCTCAGCCAATGTCATAGAGCGCTAACCGGAGTGTTCTATAGGGGGGCAGTCCCATTGTCAGAACACAATAGAACTGCTGTACTAACATTGGATTGGTAGTATAGTGGCTCCGACCAGAGCTGACAGTTTTTTAACTCTCCCGGCATCCAAGACAGGCATCCATGGCCTGTAGAAGGAGCTGATGCTCCGAGCACGTAGCCTTGCCTTCTGACTATCCAGCTGTTCTCTCCCTGATGTTTCTCCAATTTTGGTGATGTAATTTCCCTGCATTTCACGCTGGTTCCAGCCGACCTCCTGGTGACCACAGGAGGGATCACAGTTTCCCTGTCACCTCTTCACATGTGTAAATGTCTGTCTCGAATGCCAGGAGAGTTACCCTCCATGGCCACACACAGATGAGCCTTATTTTATCTTTTATCTTATAAGTGCATTACTTACCTTGCCATTAAACTGTGCCCTAATCAGTGACGGAATTATAGGGGTCGCCAAGATCGCCATGGCGACAGAGCCCCTTGCTGCAGGGGGCCCTCGAGGGCCGAGATTCCTCCTATGTCAGAATACACAGATCAGCACTGAAGCTATAAGGCTGCAGTGCTAATCAAAGGGAAATTTGCCAATATTCCTGTGCAATCATTAAATCGACTTCTCTCGAGCTAGAACAGCCATAAATGCATCAACATTTTCGATTTTTGATCCATCGATGGCCAGCTTTACTAATATGTGTTTAGGATAGGATTTAATAATGTACAAAATGATAAATAGCTATCTTGAACTTGAACAGTATGGAGTTTTGGAAATAGAGTGTGGAATATGCTATATAAGAATAAATAAAAAATAAAATAAAAATAATGTACAGAGAAGCAGCATACCCAATACAATAACATTTAGTAAATACAGCAGAACAAGGTAAAATACATTATATGTTAACATGTATTCTTAACTCTATTGCTCTGTCTCCCCCAAATTGCCAATCTCATTTTTTTGTGATCTGATTCCTTTTTAGAGAGTGGCTAAGTTTGTTGTCCATGATCCCACTGTATGCATGTACCTTTATGGACCATAATATTTGCAGGGTGCATAGAGTGCACATGCCCACAACTAACATGCACTGCTTGTTACAAGCAAACAGACGTGAGGTGGAAAAACACAGAAAGAAACAATCTAATGAAAAAATAGATTTCAGGGTTATTATGTAGTGAATGTGTATGGATTATTTTTGGAGAATAAGGATATCTATTAGTGTCACTTCAAGTAAAAGATACATACATCTCACATGTATAATGTTTCAGGTTTAACATTTACAATGCTATAACACCTTTATTTCTGTGAACACGTTTTTCGACTTGTAATTCTGTTTATGGAAAATAGTAAATCAGAATATTTTTCAAGAAGTGCTTGTAGTAAGTAGGTGGCACTGTCGGTGTTCAAATGAAATAACTTCCTGGCACACGTTACACTGGATGTCTTAGAGCTGCAAAATAGCAGCTCTGTAAGTCAAACCTGGGCAGCCAAGGTGGTTATTAGTTCTTAATGCCCTAAGAACATTAATTCGTTTTTGTGTGGGTTTGATCACTGGATGTATGCTATGCTTAGGTGTGAAAATATGATTCATGACTCTTGAGTAAGACATAGGGTGTGTATGTGAATATCAAAGCTTCTTAAAAGGTAAGGGAGTTTTTGATTTGTATCACCAACCTAGAGGGTGGAGATTCTGAAAAAAACATCTCAGAAAGCTCTGAGATAAAGCAATAGAAACACAAAGGAGGATAATGATGATCCAGTTTTCTTTTATTAGTGTAACTGGCACTGACTTTGACTGAAACATTCATAATATACACATTTTAGTCTTCAAGAGCGATTAATGCAATAAAAGTGTTAGCTAAAAGGTGGTACTCTCGCACCGTCAGCTGGAGCTTGGTAACTTAAAGCGACAACCTACTGAGGCCAACACCGTTCGGCTGATCTGTAGCAGATAAATGGAAAGCGTAAAAATGGTGGTGCTGCGCTGTAAGATGACTAATGAAAATATTTAAGTGACACAATGGGGGTTATTTACTCTGCACTACAAGCGCACTACAAGTGCACTTGAAAGTGGAGTCGCTGTAAATCTGAGGGGTAGATCTGAAATGAGGGGAAGCTCTGCTGATTTTATCATCCAATCATGTGTTTTTCCTTGCATTTCCCCTTCAGATCTACAGCGACTGCACTTCCAAGTGCACTTTCAGGTGCACTTGCAGTGCAAAGTGGATTTGCCTTTAGTAAATAAACCCCAATATCTTCAGTTTAAGGTGCAAGTGCAAACAACATTAATGTGCAAATTATCCACACTAAATGAAATGATGAAACGGAGGAATCACAAACATATTAACCTCAACACAGGGCACTTAAACCCCCTTTGTGCCCAAGCCATTTTTCAGCTTTCAATGCTGTCGCACTTTGAATGACAATTGTGCGGTCATGCTACACTGTAACCATGTTTTTTTTTTTTCAAACAAATAGAGCTTTCTTTTGGTGGTATTTAATCACTCCTAGTTTTTTTATTCCCCCCCCCCCCCCCCCCCCCGCAAAAAAAAAAAAGACCCAACATTTTCAAAAAATAAATAAAAATGTTTGTCAGTAAATTTTGCAAATAAGTAATTTTTCTGCTTCACTGATGGGCGCTGATGAGGCGGCACTGATGAGGTAGCACTTATGGTTACTGATGAGGCGGCACTTATGGGCACTGATTAGGTAGCACGGATGAGGAGGCACGAATATGCCACACTTATGGGCACTGATAGGTGGCACTGATATATGGAACAGATGAGCACTGATAGGTGGCACTGATGGGTGGCACTGGGAAAAGATAGGCAGCATGGATAGACAGCACTGATGGGCACTGATGGGTGGCATTGATGGGCAGCAGTGATGAGCATTGATGGGCAGCAGTGATGGGCATTAATGGGCATCAGTGACAGCCAGCACTGACTGGCATCACTATTGGCCAATGATTGCTGGCACTTGTGGGCACTAAATGCTGGCACTTGTGGGCACTAATTGCTGACAGGGGTGGGCAATAATTGTTGGCACTGGTTGGCACTTAATTGTAATCAGGGCACTGATGATCAGTGCCCTGATTACATACCTAGTTGTCCCCTGTGAGGAGATGCAGCTGAACGTCTCTCCTCTCCTCACACTCTGTCAGTGTGAGGCGAGGAGAGCCAATTACCGGCATCTCCGTATTTACATGTGACCGGCTGTGATTGGTCACAGCCGATCACATGGTTGCGGCTCTTTACACAGATCAGAGTCACGCCGTGTCCTAGAAACTAAGGTTCTCTAACAAACTTATGAGGGCTTCACAGAACAGCTGTATGTATACTGAGATTAAATTACACACAGGTGGACTCTATTTACTAATTATGTGACTTCTGAAGGCAATTGGTTCCACTAGATTTTAGTTAGGGGTATCAGAGTAAAAATTTCCAAATTTTGTCATGTTACAACCAAACACATAATGGTTTTCAACATTTTTTAAAAACAAATACGTGAAAAGTGTGGCATGCAATTGTATTCAACCCCTTTACTCTGATATCCCCAACTAAAATTTAGTAGAACCAATTGCCTTCAGAAGTCATATAATTATTAAATAGAGTCCACCTGTGTGTAATTCAATCTCAGTATAAATGCAGCTGTTCTGTGAAGCCCTCGGAGGTTTGCTAGAGAACCTTAGTAAACAAACAGAGTCATGAAGACAAGGAACACATCAGACAGGTCAGGGATAACGTTGTGGAGAAGTTTAAAGCAGGGTTAGGTTATAAAAAAAAAATATCCCAAACTTTGAACATCTCACGGAGCACTGTACAATCCATCATTGGAAAATGGAAAAGGTATGGCACAACTGCAAAGCTACCAAGACATGGCCGTCCACCTAAACTGAAAAGGCTGGTCAAGGAGAGCATTAAGCCTTGTACACACGACCGAGGAACTCGACGGGCGAAACACATCGTTTTCCTCGTCGAGTTCCTTGTTAGGCTGTCGAGGAACTCGACAAGGCAAGTTTCTCCATTCCCGTCGAGGAAATAGAGAACTTGCTCTCTTTTTGGCTCGTCGAGTTTCTTGACAGTTTCCTCGACGAAAATGTACACACGACCGGTTTCCTCTGCAAAAAAATATCTCCCAGCAAGTTTCAAGTGTGTATGAGGCCTGAATCAGAGAAGCAGGCAAGAGGCCCATGGTAACTCTGGAAGAGCTGCAGAGATCCGCAGCTCAGGTGGGAGAATCTGTCCACAGGACATCTATTACTCGTGCACTCCACAAATCTGGCCTTTATGGAAGAGTGAATGAATGAATGAATAAAAAAACTTATAAAGCGCGGCGCATGCGAACTGAATCGCTTCTGGGCGCTAGTTGTTCGTGTCTCATGACATCAAAAGAGCAGAGTTTTGATTCGTCTTCTGAAAGTCAGGTGGTTTTCCTCCAACCGAATGCTGGTTGGTAAAGCGTTCCATAGTCTAGGACCCTGAAAAGCAAACCTTCTTTCTCCTTTGGACTTGTATTTGGTTTTTGGTACCCTGACCAGATTTTGGTCGGTGGATCGCAGAACGCGATTCGAATTGTGAGGTTCTATCTTGTCGCAAAGATATTGCGGAGCCTTCCCATGGATGCACTTATGTGTCAGGCAGAGTGCTTTAAATGCAATTCTGTCTTTTACTGGCAGCCAGTGAAGGGTTCTCAACGAAGGTGAGATTGATTCCCATTTTTTTTCCCCAGTCACCAGTCTGGCGGCCGTATTCTGAACGACTTGCAGACGGGAGATTTGGTACTTTGGGAGTCCGAGGTACAGGGCGTTAGCATAGTCCAGTCTGGAATTCACGATTGTTCCCACCACCACTGCTACGTCTTCTTTGGGGATAAATGGAATAAGTCTGCGTAGTAGGCTCAACAGATGGTCCGCTCCACTGACTACTGACCCTATTTGTGCGTGCATTGTCATGAAGGTGTCGAAGATGACCCCGAGACTTTTGACTTTGGAGCTAGGGGTGATGATTTGGCCCAGAATGGGCGGGGGTGTCCAGGTTGTTGCCAGTTGACTCTTTCGGCTGGCGTGAAACATAAGGAGTTCTGTTTTTGAACTGTTGAGTTTAAGATAACTCTTAGTCATCCAGTTTTCTATCAAAGAGAGACATTTCTCTAAACTGAGATGATGATCCTTTTTGTTGCAGATGCGAAAATACAGTTGCGTATCGTCTGCATAAGAGTGATAGAGTAGTTCTTGGCTACTGATAATATCAAAGAGAGGGCGAAGATAGATGTTGAAAAGCACCGGTGACAGGGGGGATCCTTGGGGGACTCCACATGACACCGTGCGCTTTTCCGACGTGAAACAACCCAATTTAACTGTTTGTGATCGGTTTTCAAGAAAGGAAGAAAACCATGGTAAATCACCTTCTGCGACTTCTGCTACCTTGGCTAGTCGCATCAGTAACAGTTTGTGGTCTACCGTGTCAAAGGCTGCGCTTAGGTCCAGCAGAACCAGGAGACAAGATTCTCCTTCGTCTGCGGCCTCGAGGGCATCGTCCCATATTTTGAGTAAGGCCGTTTCTGTCCCGTGTCCGGGACGGAAGCCTGATTGTAATGGATCCAGTAGATTGTGGGTATCTAGATGCTGTTGCAGCTGTTGTACCACTACTTTCTCCATTATCTTGGAGAGAACATTTAGGCCTGTTATGGGACGGTGGTGAGTTGGGTCCTTGGGATCCAGGTTAGGTTTTTTCAAGATGGGCTGGATTGTGCCCTCTTTCAACAGGGATGGCACTGTGCCTTCCTTAAATGACTGGTTTATAAGCTGTGTGATGGGTGGTGCCAGGATGTCGGCACATTCCTTCAGCAGTTTGGTGGGAATGATATCATTGGGCGATGTGCTGTTCCGCAAAGCACCAATGATATTTTTTGTGGTATCGATGGAGATCGGTTCCAGAGTGAACTTTGTTGATTGTAGAGCGTTTCTGTGGGTGTTTTGTGGTTGATTGACGGTGCGGTTGAGGGGGGTATTGTTTTGCATGATGCTTTCCCGGATTCTTTCAATTTTGTTGATGAAGAAATCCGATAGTTCATTGCAGAACTCTTGGGTGTCTGAGTTGGGGACTTCAAGACATCCTGGGTTCATGGTCTGGGTGACCATCTTGAAGAGTTCGCGGGGGCGGTTTAGGGCGCTGTTAATCGCCATAGAAAAATGATGTTTCTTGGCTTTGAAGATTTCTTTATGATATCGTGTTGTTATTGCCTTGTAGATGATGAGGTTATCCTCTGCAGGACTTCTTTTCCAGGCGGCTTCCGCCCTTCTGCGCTCTTGCTTCAGAAGCGACAGCTGGTTGTTGAACCAGCCGGACTTTCTTTTTCGGATGCAGGCTTTGCGTTTCGGTGCTACTAAATCGGCTGACTGTAGCAGGGCTGCGTTTATGGCATCCAGTGTATCTGCGGCTGTTTGATGTGGATGGATTGTTTTGATTCTGTTTCCCAAGGTAGATTTGAAGAGTTCCGAATGGAGCTTCTTCTGAGATCTAGCCCAGTGTATTGTCACCGGCTTGGGTGCTTTTATCACTGGGGGAATTTTGGAGATTATGAAATTAATTGCATGGTGGTCTGTCCATGGCAATGGTTCATTTTCTAAAATGCTTATTTTCAGATTTTGTCTGAAAATTTGGTCGAGTGTGTGACCTGAAGCATGTGTTGGCCCGCATATAAGTTGCTGTAGCCCTAATCCCTCCCTTGATCAATGCAGGCGTCCGCAATGGGATCCTGTGCGGAGTTGGCCCACAGATTAAAGTCCCCGAGCAGCAAAAGGTGTTTGCTGTTAAGGGTATAAGTGGATATAAACTCCGTTAATGATGGCAAAAACTGCGATTTTGGCCCAGGTGGCCTATAGCAGAGGAGAATGTGAACAGTCTCCTGGGGGGAAGTTTGAAGTTGAAGAGTAAGGGTTTCCATGAATGGAAGAGGATTTTGAAGGGCTGGCTTAGTGATTGTAATGCGATTCTTGTGGATCACCGCCAGGCCTCCTCCTCTTTGCCCTATTCTGTTTTCCGTTATAATACGATAGTTTTCTGGCACCAATTCTCCGAGAATGGTGTTGCAGTCGTCTGAGAGCCAGCTTTCTGTAATAAAGAGGCAGTCTAGATCGTTTTGTAGTAAGAAATCGTGGATTTCTAATCAGTGTTTTACTGCCGATCTTGTGTTGATCAAAGCACATGATATGTGCTCGAGCTGGGTTAAATAGTTAAAATTTTTGATGGTCGATCGTCGATCGAATCTCAAAAGTTGCTCTATTTTTAAGGCCTTTTTGGTGACGGCTGGTAATGCTGTTGCGAATTGTCTCAGACCCCGAATAGAGTGCGCAGAGTATCGCAGATTAGCCATTGTCGCCAGTCACATTGTCGTCAGTCTTTCCTAATTGCGGCGGCCGCGAATGAGGCCTGGTCTGGCGCGGATGCGGGAAGAGCCGCGAGACGCCGGACGTGATGGGTGGAAGACTGTCCAAGTGAGCCGTCACTCGTTGAGTCTTCTCTCCCCGATTGGTCCAGAGGAAGGCGAAAAACCCCAGGCGTGCTGTGCCAATCTGCAGCGATCGGGGAAAAAAATTCCTTCCTGACCCCTTAACGGCGATCGGTGCAACCCTGGATCAATTGGCTAGGGGGGTGTGGTGGACCCTGCCTGGCTGCACTATCCCTGGGGAGAGCCGACTCGTTTGAGAGCGTCCTGCTCTCACTATCCCTGGGGTGAGCAGACTAAGATGAGAGCGTCTGCTGCACCGCTGAATCTATATAGCAAGAGTTCCAACTTTATTAGCTGCAAGCTTGTTCTGGATCAGTGATTGAAAAAAATAATGAAGACTCCTGTTTTACCTCCTGTTTCAAACTCCTGGTTTTTAACTCGCACTTTTGATCAAAGAATGCACTTCTGATCAGAGAGTCCACATGTGAAGCCACCATCAACTGGGAGCCAGAGTGGCAAGAAGAAAGCCATTGTTGAAAAAAGCCATAAGAAGTCCAGTTTGCAGTTTGCAAGAAGCTATGTAAGGGACACAGCAAACTTGTGGAAACAGGTGCTTTGGTCAGAGGAGACCAAAATTTAGCCTTTTGGCCTAAAAGCTAAATTCTATGTGTGCCGAAAAACTAACAGCCACACAGAGTTGATGGGAAGATGGATGGAGCCAAATACAGGGCAATCTTAGAAGAAAACCTGTTATGGCGCATACACACGGTCAGAATTTTAGACAAGAAAAGTTCGATGTGAGCTTTTGATCGGAAATTCCGACTGTGTTCATCACAAGCAGCTGGTAGCAGGGATGTTCGGGCGCCATTGTTCAGGGAGTAAATCGGATGCTGTCACTGTCAGGCAGCGGACCATAATGCACAGTACCTCGCCGACGATCGCGCTGCTCTGGCAGGTCTTCTACACTATGGCCGTCCATCCTGGATGAGGTCAAGGAGCTGCTTAGCATTATCCGTGCTCTGCACATGGTACAGTTGTTATGAGATTCGCAGAGCGCGGGAGAAGGGGAGAAGCTAGGGGAGGGGAGCACATGGATCCACCTACTGACCAAACAATTGGATGATCGAGGTTGCGACAACCTCCCAATTCCAGTCAGTCCCAGTGCCTCCTCCAGTCAGTCCCACCCCCCCAGTTAGAAACACCTTCACTGACAGTGACATTTACACATTTATCAGTGCATTTTAATAGCACAGATCGCTGTATAAATGTGAATGGTCCCAAAAATGTGTCAAAAGTGTCTGACCTGTCCACCACAATGTCGCAGTCTCGCAAAAAAAAAAAAAAAAAAAAAAAACAGATCACTGCCATTTGCCATTACTAGTAAAAAAAATAATAATAATAAAAATGCTTGAAGTGCATAATTTCTATTATTACATTGTTATATAAAATAGTTCAACTCACCATATTGCAGAATCAGTAGGAGCCCCGAGCGTGTCACTTGCCAACGTCACCTGCCTTCAGATGCGGATTGTCACTTGCCGCGACACCAGATGCGGGTTGTCACCTGCCACACATTGCAGATTGTTACTCGCCACGATGTCACACATTGAGGATTGTCACTTGCCACCTGCCACACAATGCAGATTGTCACTTGCCACCTGCCACACAATGCAGATTGTCACTTGCCACGATGCCACCTGTCACACAATGTCACTTGTCACAACGTCACCTGCCACACATTGTCCCTTGCCACGTCACCTGCTACACGTAGCAGATTGTCACTTGCCACATCACCTGCCACACATTGCGGATTGCCACTTGCTGTGTCCCAGAGTAAAGGCAGGCAGCAGAGAGATAATGTAATCTCTCTGCTGCCCGCACAGTGGGGGCGGAACTGCAATGATGCAGAGCGGGCAGTGAGAGATGATGTCATCTCTCTGCTCCCTCGCCTGCTGATTGGCCAGCAAACCCGCTCACCTGCTGACTGTCCCGCCCGCTGACTGTTCCCCTGTTCTGCCCGCAACACCCAGGTGAATGGAGCGTGCTGGCAGAACAGGTGGAGCGGGCTGGCTGGTGGGTGGGTGGGCATCAATTTGCCTCACAGTGGAGCGTGAAGCTGGCAGAACGGGTTGGCAACAATTTGTCTCACAGTGCAGCGGGGAGTGGAGTGGGCTGGCGGGCGGAAATTTGCCCCTCATTGCAGGCAGGGCCGGTGCTAGGCAATTTGGCGCCCTAGGCAAGACCAGCTATGTGCGTCCCCCCCCCAAAAAAAAATGTCCCAGCGTCCATCATATGTGATGTGCGCCAGTAAATTTAAGGGGGTGGGGTGGTATGAAGATTACAGGGGGTGGTAGGAAGATGACAGGGGTGGGTCGTAGGAAGCTGACAGGGGTGGGTGGTAGGAAGCTTACAAGGGTGGGTGGTAGGAAGCTGACAAGGGTGGGTGGTAGGAAGCTGACAGGGAGGATGGAGATGACAGGGGTGGGTGGTAGGAAGCTGACAGGGTAGGGTGGTAGGAAGATGACAGGGGTGGGTAGCAGGAAGAAGACAGGGAGGATGGAGATGACAGGGGTGGGTGGTAGGAAGCTGACAGGGGTGGGTGGTAGGAAGCTGACAGGGGTGGGTGGTAGGAAGCTGACAGGGGTGGGTGGTAGGAAGCTGACAGTGGTGGGTGGTAGGAAGCTGAAAGGGGTGGGTGGTAGGAAGCTGACAGGGAGGATGGAGATGACAGGGGTGGGTGGTAGGAATCTGACAGGGAGGATGGAGATGACATGGGTGGGTGGTAGGAAGATGACAGGGAGGATGGAGATGACAGGGGTGGGTGGTAGGAAGATGACATGGAGGATGGAGATGACAGGGGTGGGTGGTAGGAAGCTGACAGGGAGGATGGAGATGACAGGGGTGGGTGGTAGAAGGCTGACAGGGAGGATGGAGATGACAGGGGTGGGTGGTAGGAAGCTGACAAGGAGGATGGAGATGACAGGGGTGGGTGATAGGAAGCTGACAGGGAGGATGGAGATGACAGGGGAGGGTGGTAGAAGACTGACAGGGAGGATGGAGATGACAGGGGTGGGTGGTAGGAAGCTGACAGGGAGGATGGAGATGACATGGGTGGGTGGTAGGAAGCTGACAGGGAGGATGGAGATGACATGGGTGGGTGGTAGGAAGCTGACAGGGAGGATGGAGATGACAGGGGTGGGGGGTAGGAAGCTGACAGGGAGGATGGAGATGACAGGGGTGGGTGGTAGGAAGCTGACATGGAGGATGGAGATGACAGGGGTGGGTGGTAGGAAGCTCACAGGGAGGATGGACATGACAGGGGTGGGTGGTAGGAAGCTGACAGGGAGGATGGAGATGACAGGGGTGATAACATTTATGACAGGCCTCAGAGGTAGGGTGGTGGGATCATCATGCTCCTCGTCATCCCCCTGTTCCTGGCATCCCACTGGGATGGCAGGAACAAGGGGATGACGAGGAGCATGATAATGACAGGAGACAGTAGGTGGCATCACAGCATAATGCCGCGTACACACGGTCGTTTTTTTGTGATGAAAAAAAACGTAATTTTTTAGCATGAAAAAACGCCTTTTTTCAAACTTCATTTTAAAAAACGACGTTGCCTACACACCATAGTTTTTTTCAAAATGCTCTAGCAAAGCGCAGTTACGTTCAGCACGTACGGCGGCACTCTGTTCCATTCAAGCTCGCGTCATAACTTGCTTCTGAGCATGCGCGGGTTTAAAAGCGTTGTTTTAAACGTCGTTTTAGCCTACATTTGCAGAGCACGGGAGAAGGGGAGAAGCTAGGGTAGGGGAGCACATGGATCCACCTACTGACCAAACAATTGGATGATCGAGGTTGCGACAACCTCCCAGTGCCGCCTCCTCTTCCTCCACAGGACTGCGCGGCTGCAAGGACTACAATTATGTCACACATTAAGTGCAGGGGGAGTGGAGCGGGCGGAACGGCATGGCGGGTGGCAACTTGCCGCTCCCCTGAAAGTGCCACCTGGTACACATGGTACCACCCGGTCCCATCATAGGGCCGGCCCTGATTCCTCCCAATGATACCAATGATGGGGAACTATTCCTTCCCCTAACACCAAATGTTAGGGGAAGGAATATTGTTTATGCCCACTGATCCCAGGAAAATGTACACTCCTGCTGGCCACTAGGGATGGGCAAATGGTTTTAGACAGAGAATGAGTTTGGGCCAAACATTGGCTGTTCGCCTGTTCGACGAATACACAAATTAACAGGACGTTCGACCGTTTGTTCGGCCCACTGAGTTACCACAATGAACTTCACTGTTGCACAGTGCATTGGAAGCCCTGATTGGCTGAAGCAATGAAAGCTTTGTCAAATCAGGGCACAGAGCACTGTTAGGCCCCGTACACACGGCCGAGGAACTCGACGTGCCAAGCACGTCGAGTTCCTCGTCGAGTTCTGGGATGAAGCCGCCGAGGAGCTCGGCGGGCCACCTTCTCCCATAGAACAACAAGAAAATAGAGAACATGTTCTCTATTTTCTCGTCGAGCTCCTCGGCGGCTCCATCGAGCCAAAACTGTACAGACGACAGAGTTTCTCGGCAGAATCCGGGTTTTGACCGAGTTTCTCGGTGAATTCTGCCGAGAAACTCTGTCGTGTGTACGGGGCCTTAGAGCCAGGACTGGAGAAAATAATGATGACTCTATCTAATCATGGTTACTGCACACTTATGCAGTATATTGCAGTGCGTCAGTGCATGTTACTGCAGTATATTGTAGCGTGTCAGTGGAGTGTGTCTGTGTAGTGAGTACTCAGAGTAAAGTGCACCCAACACCACTTTCCATAGATTAAAGTGCATCCATGTACACATTTATACATCTTTATTAAATTTTGTTAATAAGTAACCCCCCCATCATGTCTGGGAGGCCAACAAGGAGAGGCAGATGTTCACTTGGCACTGTGAGGGCACCAGCAGCGTATGTGTTCAAAGGCAAAGGTGGGCTTGGTCAGTCCTCAGGCAGGGCATTATTTCCTCTGTTTAGTGATGTTGCTTGTGCTGTCTGACCACAGCATGCAGAGGAGGTGGTGGCACACTTTCCACAGCTCAGCTGTCTGGGACATTTTTTTGGCACATGTGCAGCCGATGGCACTGTTGCAATTTGAAAACTTTGTCTCAAGCGTGGCAAAAACTTCAGCCATTTGGGTACCACATGCTTGACAAGGCATTTAACTCCCACCACCCCCACCACTCTTGGCAAGAGCACCTAAAAGCCACACAAAAGGGACACAGTTCTGTTAATCCTCCTTACTCACCTCAGTCTACCCCTGCTATACCTCATGACTATGGATGAGCCGAACACCCCCTAGGTTGGGTTCACAGCAGAACATGCAAACAGGCAAAAATTTTAAAGGCTAATATGCAAGTTATCGTCATAAAAAGTGTTTGAGGATCCGGGTCCGCCCCAGGGGACATTGCAAAAATAAGTTTTTTTTTTTTAAAAACATGCCTGGCACATGTCCTCAATTTGGTGGTGAAGCTTCCTTAAATACTGTAGGTACCCAGGGTTGCAAGATATGCTAAAACAGGCCAGAAGTGTCTGTAGCCATTTCAGG
Source organism: Rana temporaria (assembly GCF_905171775.1). Classification (NCBI taxonomy): domain Eukaryota; kingdom Metazoa; phylum Chordata; class Amphibia; order Anura; family Ranidae; genus Rana; species Rana temporaria. The sequence continues at coordinate 287,660,247 of NC_053490.1, forward strand.
CAGTCATACACAGCCAGTGCTCGGTTGGCTGAAATTCATGAATTCCACCTGCCCGTAAACCGCCTGATTTGTCACATGCCCACCAGGTGGAACTCAACTTTGGCAATGCTGCAGTAGCTGCACATGCAGCAGAGGGCCATCAATGAGTACCTGTGTGAGTATGGCACAATGACACACTCATGCAGCTTGGCTTTTTTTCTTTACGCCAATGGCTGCTGATAAAGGATGCATGCACTGTACTGTCACCATTTGATAATGCCACAAGGATGGTGAACCATGACAATGCATGCATCAGTGACACAATCCTTCCTATGCCACATAACACACAAGAGGAGAGGGAGGAGGAGGAGGATTCTGGCAGTTTTGGAGGCATAGAAGCAGAGGAAGACCTACATCGAACCTTAAAGTGGTTGTAACCCCATCCAAAAAAAATAAAACCTGCAAGACAAAGGCATAATGAGCTAGGCTAATTATGAAATACTTACCTTAGATCGAAGCTGGTGCACCGGTCCTCGTACACCGATGTGACCGTCGACATGCCTCTGGAATGTTACTTCAGGGTTTGCATGCTCTGGTGCTGTGATTGGTGCATGCGCGCGGTAGCCACCAGTAATGGCACATCAGCTGAAGCAATAGCACGAATGAGCCATTTCTTCAGTGCGCATGTGATACGGTGGATATCTCCTAAACCATGCAGGAGATATCCAGGGTGCTGGAGATATCCAAGGTAGATACAGGAAAGCCTTATTATAGGCTTACCTGTAGTGAAAAGTGGTTTGTAACCACTTTAAGAGATGGTTTTCCATCCCCAGAACTCTTGGGAGTAGCACATGGCTGGCAAGAGGCAGTTCCAGATACTATAGTCCTCAGTGACCTTGAGGAGTCTGCTTCTCATGCCTCCGCAAGCTTGCATTGCATGGGTACCCTCATGCTTCAAAGCCTGTGAAAGGACCCAAGAATACCTGTCATCAAGGTGAGGGATCACTATTGGTTGACAACTCTCATTGACCACTTTTACGTGGGCGGAGTCTCAGAACTCATCCTGTTCCCACAGAGGGTGCAGAAGTTGAAATATCTTAAGGACACCTTGAAGAGGAATTTATCTAATGCTTTTCCCGACTCTGGTAGGTTACAGTTTTGAGGAAAATTACGTTTTTAGGCTTCTGTTAGTCAAGAGAGGAGCGGTGAAGAGAGGGGTCGATTAAGTGTTGCATTTCACAATTTTTTTAGTCCTCGCCGCCCAAGGCTGTCACTTTCCACATCCTATCAGCAGCGTCTGCATCATATGGTGGACGATTATCTAGTGACGATAACAGATGGAGAGCTTTCCATTTAACGATCCACTGGGTTACTGGGTCATGAGAATAGACCACTGGCCTGAACTTGCCCAGTATGCAATTAAGCTGGTGGGCTTCCCTGCATCCAGTGTGCTTTCTGAATGTGCATTTGGTGCTGCTGGAGGTTTTGTTACTGATTATAGAGCGTGTCTGTCCACAGACTCCGTGAACCATCTGACATTTATCAAAATGAATAAGTCCTGGATTACCAGCAGCTATAAAGCCCATGATGTCGATGTCGCTGATTAAGTGTATTTAGGATGTGGAATCTCTGCAAGACTTCTAGGCTGTCTAGCTTTGTAGGAGAAATAAAATGTTACCCCAGCTCCGCTGCCAATATAGAAGTCCATGATCTAGCCAGGACGTTCAGGCCCCACAAATAAGATCAAAAATGGTTGGCAACTCGGATACTCTTAAATAAAAGTACTTTATTGGTTACAACGCTGACCCGTTTTGGCTAAGAAGCCTTCATCAAAGCATACATGTTTGATTTAAAAACTGATATGTATAACAGACTAAGCACTCCAAATGGGACGGGTGCATCCTGATCAGAAGCAATTAAAAAAAATAAAAAGACATGGAGAAAAGAAAGGAAGTAGCACAGCAGACATATGAAAGACATATCATGAACAAATAAAACATGTTCAAAGTGGTACAATAGATGTATCAAAACAATGAGATTTATGTCCATCCTATTATTCAAGCCATACAGTTTTCTAGTATTGAGAGTATGGATCCACCACACTTCAAGCTTGAGCAAAATACAATCACCTCCTCTTGGGAATTTTTTAACCTTTTCAGCACCAAAAAAGGAGTCTAGCATTGTGTTGATTTCAACTGGAAGAATTTAGACCAATTTTTCCACACTTGTTTGACAGGTACATATCATTTAGATCTTTGACAGCAAGGCCAATTCTTGCTTTCATCAAGAGTACCTCTATAGGGTGTGAAGGCACCTCCGACACCCAAAGACCAATTTTTCTGCACCTGTTACTTCTATCCAAAGAAGAGACACTACACACTTACATTGTGGCCCCATCATACAGACTGGCTCCCTAAGCCGTTGTTTACAAAATACAATAAGCTTTCAGGGAAAACTAAATTTTTGGGCTTTATAAATGCATTTATTGCTGCAACAGCTTCTATACACAGTACAGATGTGCCACTTTACAGGTAGGCTAAGGGGACCACCCAAGAACTATATTAAAAAGGAATTTAAAATTTGTATTGTTATTTCTCATATTTATTCTTTCACTTTAAGCTCCAGTAAATCACTGCTCTTTTAAATATGTTTTTCTACAAACTTTTTTTTATTGATACCCCCATGGCAATACCAGGACCCCCATAACCATTGGATGCCCAATTACTTGCACATAAGCCTTCAAAATGAGCACTTTAGATTTTTACAATTCGGGTCCCATAGACTTCAATGGGGTTCGTTATTTGGTTCTGAACCTTTGCAATGTTCTAAATTTCTGTTGCGACTGAAGGACTACAAAACTGGGCCTTTGTTTAGAAAGTTTGGAGACCCCTGATTTATAGTAATGATTTATAATGCAAGCTTTTTTATGGTTTGGTACTGTAGCCTTGATTGTGTTGGATGTATACTTTAGCTAAAATCTTCAAAATAAAGCCACTTGACACCCATATTTAGATAACTGTGATCTTAAAGTACAGAATAGCAGGGTTCTAAGTTTGTATGTGCTGTTTTTTTTGTTTTTTGTTTTTTTGGGATGAGTTTCCTTTGGATGAGTTAGCTTTCTCTGACAATCCAAAATTATACTGCTAAGTAGTTTCCTACTTGCTAAATTGACCCTGGAGAGTGTGCTTGCTTGCATGACTATTTTATGGAAATTAGATTGTGAGCTCTGTTGGAGTCTGACTGGGGATGGTTGTGAGTGGAATATGTTAAGTTATATAAATTAGCATAATAAATAAAATTTGTACTGCATGCTAAATACTTTGGATGTATATCTGTGATGACTTTCAAATGAGGTCAGGATTTCCCATAAGCAGCTAGGTTTTGCAGATATAGTCTATGGATTTTAAATTGTTTTCATAGTGATGTGTGTAGGTATATGATAATGAAGATAATCATATTTTAAGCATGTTTATTGGCTATCAGTGTTTATTGGCCAGGCTCTGTTAACAATATTTTAGCTTGTAATTTGTATCACTCGTACCCTCCTAAACGGAAAACGTATGTAGAAAAGAAAATCTGAATTTAATAAAATAAATAAATAAAAATATGGAAAAAAAATATGAAAAACTATAAATATATATATATTTTTTTTAAAAGGGGGGTTATTTTTTTTATAAAAAAAATTACAAAAAAAAGGGGAGTTGCCATCTGGGACCTCTGGGCCCTTTAATACAAAAAAAGAAACCTCTGGGCCCTTTAATAAAACATAAATAAAAAAAAATATATAAAAAAATTTAAATAAACATTTAAAAAAAATAAAATAAAAAAAAAGGGGGTTACCATCCAGGGCCCTGGGGACCTCTGGGCCCTTTAATAAAAAAATAAAATAAAAAAATAAACAAAAAAAAAACATTTATAAAAAAAGGGGGTTTGCCACATGGGGCCCTGGGGACCTCTGAGCCCTTTAATAAATATATATATATATATATATATATATATATATATATATATATATATATATATATATATATATATATATATAAAAAAGAAATAGACATAAAATAAAAAAATGTTTATAAAAAAAGGGGGGTTGCCATCCGGGGCCCTGGGGATCTCTGGGCCCTTTAATAATAATAATAATAATAATAATATATATATATATATATATATATATATATATATATATATAAAATAAAAAAGAAAAGAAGTAAAAAAATATAAAAAAAATATATATAATTTTTTTTTTTAAAGGGGGTTGCCATCAGGGCCCCTGGGGACCTCCGGGCCCCTTACAGGTGTACTTCCTGTACCCCCCTGATGGCGGCCCTGCTCCTGGAATTTATAAAGACTGGAGTAGAATGTAGTGCATAATGTGGTGCATTCATAAACTGGTGCAGAATGTGCCAAATTCATGTACCTGTCTAGAACTCATACTTGAATTCGGTACACATGCTGCACCACTTTTAAAGTTTACATGAGACACTTTCACAAAATCTGTCTGTGCCAGTTTCTCCCTCTGTACGCCAAAAGAACATTGGTCTTAAGTCCCACTTTCATAAGATACAAACTGTGATTATTTTATTTTACATTTGGTGCATTCTTTGTGCCACAATGTAAAAGTGGCACATTTTAGAATCTTTTAAGTTTGGTGATTGAGTCGCTGTCAGAACCAATTGTGTTGCAACTGCTTCATGAATTTGGTGAAATGCATTAATAAAAATGATTAACACCAGAAAAGTGTCACAGTAGCTTTATTGAATTCCGTCCACTCTATTTCTGGCAAGATCAACAGTTGCTTTCTGTACTTGAATTTTTTTTTTAGCCTGAAATATCTGAGGGCTGGTTAGAAATGCTTACTGTTTTAAATTTTTTCTTTTTCTTTTTTTTTTTTTATTTGTTTTATTCATCATTGCTCTTTTGGATCTAGAAAACTGTAATCCTGTGGCCCAAATTATAATGGAGGAAGAACGTGTCAAAGTCTTGTTACAAAAACAGCCATGAATCGTACATCTGTGTAGCCAGTTGGATAAAAATAAACAGATGTTTAAATTGTCAAAAAGTATTTGAATTCAGCAATCATGTGTTCAGATCACATAAACGGTCACACATTTTTGTGCATTTAACCATAGTTGTCATGAATTATGTAGTGAAATTGAAAAAAAAAGATGTATATCTTTATATATGTGTGTGCATGTTATATTTTGGAATACTATGATGAGTTGAATCACCAAATACAATTCACAGAATTCGTCCTAGTTTTCTACAGGACCTGTTTAACGCAACTAACATTTTCTTTATTTGGCCATGCAGTGGCTAACAAAAGAGCAATAATCAGCACTTCTAATCATCAACAACTTTTACCGCTTGTGTGCCACATCCATCTGTTTGCTGAATCAGGGACAAGTAATTCAGGAATGTGAAAAATCTCTTTTCTTGTCGCTGTCAGTGAAGCATTAGTGCATACATAGTCAGCACAGAACTATTCTAGAATTTATGATTAAATATTAACAACCTTGTTTAGGAAAACAATAAACTGTACTCACAACTTTCTAAACATACTGCATATCAAAGATTAGTGCCTAATTGATCTCTAAATAGTCCAAAAAGCTAACCTCTGCTTCAAAATGACCCTGAATGCAGAAACCAATTCAGATATTTTGTGACTAAATCTGAATAGTGTGTAGAAGGAATACGTTAGAGTAATAAATTAGATGGGAACAGATTAAACAAAGCAAGGTGTTTAATAAATGAGGTGAGTCACCTTCCCAAGTTTCTCAAAATAGAGCAGTGACAGCTTGTGCTCAAAATTTTTGGGGGGCGCAAACAAACTGAAAAATTCTAAAAAATACTGAAACAAAAACATCAATTGCAGCCACTGTGCCCATTGTATGCCGCTAACTGTGCCTATCATATGCCGCTAACTGTGCCCATCATATGCCGCTAACGTGCCCATCCTATGCAGCCACTGTGCTCATCATATGCAGCCAACTGTGCCCATCATATGCATACAACTGTGCCCATCATATGCAAACTCTGTACCCAGCAAATGCAGCCAACTGTGCTCTTTTAATTGCAGCCTTGGTGCCCATAATATGCAGTCACTATGCCCAGCAAATGCAGCCAACTGTGCCCCATCAATTGCAGCCTCAGTGCCCATAATATGCAGTCACTATGCCAAGCAAGTGCAGCCAACTGTGCCCCATCAATTGCAGCCTCTGTGCCAATAATATGCAGCCACTGAGCCCCCCGCCTGCTCGCCCACCCACTGTCTGTTCGGTACTTACCCCATTTTGGTGGCAGGTCAGGCAGTGGGACAGGTGGCGAGCTGTGGGACTGGAAGTGTGGCGATTGCTCCTGTGTCCTCCATGCACATCTTCTTCCTGTTCTGCTAGGTGGCCAATGGGATCGCCTCTGCCTTCAGCCAATCAGGCGACTGGTATTACATATGCGCCTCCTGATTGGCTGAGAGGCGGTTCTGTGTTAGCAAAGCAAATATTTATTTGGTTTGCTAACACACCTGGGTGGACTGCGAGCGCAATGGATTGTGCTCACAGTTCACCTTTTTTGAACCCTATTAGAGCCTTTGGCTCTAATTGGGTGCTTCAAAAACACCCTGTAATGCTGTAATTCAGGTGCCCAGCATCCGAAGCAGGGCCAGACACCTGAATAGGGGATGGCTACAGCGCCCATGGATAGATTCATGCAATGCATGAATCTATCCATGTCACACAGAGGGGGTGGCTGGAGAGAGGGGGCGGCACCTGTGCACCCTTAATGGCCACACCACCAATGAAAAAGAGTAACCTATTTCGCGTTCCAATTTAGACAACTGCAGCCAAAATAATACCAATGACTAGGGACGAGTAAACCCAGTAATTTCCTGTCTGCTTTAGAATCAGCAAGCCCAACAAAACTATGTGAACCCTATTGAAGTTTATAGGAGCTAAATCTTGATTGTTTTTTCTGTCATTTTCAAGGAAAATGTACAAGCTATTGATTATAAAAATGCATGGGTGACATGGAGGACTTGTACCAACCGTTTGGTGGGGGAGAGGGTCTTTTTATACAACTTAAAGGGCAACATTGAAAATATACAAACAAGCCTTTCCACACATCCCCACATCCTCTTGGGTACAATATGAAGGGAAGAAGATTTTGCCCCCTCAACATGGGACAAAGTGCCTTGCAATGCAGAGAAAGCCTGGAAGATACCTTCCCAGCGTTGAAAGTCATGTGGCCTGGTATGGTACAGGAAATGGGGCTGTATACTCATTGTTTCCCTTTTCCTTTCCATCCAGGCTTCATGCCTGGATGAGGTGCTGATTTGAATTTCAGGGAGAACAACAAACTATTTATCCCTTTTTAAGTGTACTGTCCATTTAAAAAGAGGAAAACAACGCAGAGTTTTCTCTAAAATTCAAACCAGTCCCTGATCCTGATGTGCATTCTAAAATTGTTATTTTTGTTCCGACTTAATAATATGTCTGTACCCAAGTTATGTTAAACTTGTCTATGATCTACACAATAGTAAATGTAAAACTTTATAGATGTAGCACCCTGATGTTTAGGTAGGGTTGCTAGTAAATGTACCTGCCAATTATATTAATTAATTATAGATAGATCAATTGATTCCACCCTAATTCTGGAATTGCTGCACTTCTCTCTTCTGTCACTAGATGGCTGGGTATCTGGAGGCATTAAATAAGACAATGGCATTGCAAGGACATATTAGGAATATATGGGGTGTCTCGGCCAATGGGCAATGCTGGAAGAGCCTATTTATTTGGGTGAGATTAGGTGATCAAGATTCTGTGCCACCTGGACAGCCACCTGGGTGGGCATTTGTTGTGCTGCCCACGGGCTGCTAGGTCAGAGCCTTAGGAATATCCTCGGGACATCTGGCTGCTAGGCTGTCTGAAGGCCTATCCAGAAGCAAGAGAGCATAGGGTTGGGACTGCTGCTTGCAGTCCAACCAGAAGTGATGGTTCTGCTGACTGGAGAACCTGTCATGGTCGGAGGTAGAGGGGAATCTGTCACCACTAAGGGATCTTTAACCTTGTTATCAGGGACTACTGTGAGTAGCTGAAGCACTATTCTCACCAACCGGGAACAGTGAAGAATTTGGAAATTTCAGCAGTGTCAAGCCAGCAGAGATGACGCTTGCAGAGCAGCCTTGTGTGTCAAGCTAGGGACTGAGCAGGCCAGTGGGGTAAACGTGGCAAGTAACATCTATACTTGTCATAGACTGTGTTATCATACACCCAACTCCATACCCACAGTTGATCCAGAGGAAGGCAAAAAAAAACAGCAGAGCATGATCCAATTTGCTACAGCAGGGGAAAAAATTCCTTCCTGATCCCCCGAGAGGCAATCGGATTTACCCTGGATCAACTTTACCTACAAATCTTAGTACTCAGTTATATTCTGTACATTTAGGAAAGAATCCAGGCCTTTCTTAAAGCAATCTACTGAGCTGGCCAGAACCACCTCTGGAGGGAGTCTGTTCCACATTTTCACAGCTCTTACTGTGAAAAAACCTTTCCGTATTTGGAGGTGAAATCTCTTTTCCTCTAGACGTAAAGAGTGCCCCCTTGTCCTCAGTGTTGACCGTAAAGTGAATAACTCAACACCAAGTTCACTGTATGGACCTCTTATATATTTGTACATGTTGATCATATCCCCCCTTATTCTCCTCTTCTCAAGAGTGAATAAATTCAGTTCCTCTAATCTTTCCTCATAGCTGACCTCCTCCATGCCTCTTATCAGTTTAGTTGCCCTTCTCTGCACTTTCTCCAGTTCTCCGATGTCCTTTTTGAGAACTGGTGCCCAAAACTGAACTGCATATTCCAGATGAGGTCTTACTAATGATTTGTACAGGGGCAAAATTATATCTCTGTCTCTGGAGTCCATACCTCTCTTAATACAAGAAAGGACTTTGCTCGCTTTGGAAACCGCAGCTTGGCATTGCATGCCATTATTGAGCTTATGATCAACTAAAACCCCCAGATCCTTCTCCACTACAGATCCCCCCAGTTGTACTCCCCCTAGTATGTATGATGCATGAATATTCTTAGCCCCCAAGTGCATAACTTTACATTTATCTACATTAAACCTCATCTGCCACTTAGTCGCCCAATTAGACAGAGCATTGAGGTCGGCTTGTAAATTGGAGACATCTTGCAAGGACGTTATTCCACTGCATAGCTTGGTGTCATCTGCAAAGACAGAAATTTTACTTTTGATCTCAGACCCAATATCATTTATAAATATATTGAAAAGTAAGGGTCCCAGCACTGAACCTTGGGGTACACCACTGATAACCTTGGACCATTCAGAGTAAGAATCATTAACCACGACTCTCTGAATTCTGTCTTTCAGCCAGTTTTCTATCCATTTACAAACTGATATATCCAATCCTGTAGACCTTACCTTACACATGAGCCGTGTGTGCGGAACGCTGCAAAAGTAAAAGGACGGGTGCTGAAGTTTCTAGAAAGTATCTGCACCAATCCGTTGGCAGGGGGAGGAGTCCCCGTTCTGCAGAGGAGGATAAGGAAGTGCTTCCACATGTGCTTGGTTGTGGGTCGGAGAAGATGGCGGATTGGAAGATGTACGCTCTGGGTGTTTGTTTCAGTCTGGGCGAGCCAAAAAACATTCTGACTGACACTGGAGTGCCAGTACACCTAAGAGTAGGCTTGCCCTGTATACGGCTGGAGGTTATGAGGCCTTAGGAAGTGTTATGATTTGGCCACGCATCTGAGGCCTTGGATCGCCTGTGGATAACCCCTGCTCCAGGTAGTCTCACCAGCTCAACCTCCAGATACTGCAGGCAGATTGGGACAATAATGTCGCTTTCCCAGCTGGGAGTGATATCAAGAGCCTACATGCCATCACCCGAGTAGTGCGGGAAGTTGCTCCTCCTGTCTCTGCGACTGCCCCAGGACACAGCGCTTCGGCCGCTCCTCGAGGCTGCAGACTTGCCCACCTGCTCACACTGATGTTGGAGTGACAGAGGAAAATGGTCCTGGAGACGGGTAAGCCTGCAACGGGTGAAAGTAGTGTGCCTGTAGGGGAGGTAATACCTGTGACCACTAAGGTAGACAATGTGGTTGTGCCGATTAAAGCTAGTGCCAAGTGCAACTATCTCCCGTCCGAAGAGTGCTCCACCATAACCAATTCAGACATCCCCTCTTATGGATTATCTGAACTGTTTTCAGACACTTTGTCTTGGACAGAAAAGTGGAGTGAAAGTGACGAGGAGCAAGAGTGTGACATGGAGGAGGATGAAGTTTCTCCTGCTAGAGCTGCTAGTGCTAAAATTGAGCTGTCTGCCAATGCAGATCCACTGGTGTGCATTACTAAATCTTTTGAGGAGGATCGGTGGGCTCGTTGGGTCCCCAAAGATCTCCATACTAAGCAAAGGCCCATGAATAAGTCTGATTGCAAGCCAGGTGTTGGGTACCCGGTTCAGCGTACTCCAGATGCACGGGTCCTACCTGGGTATAGAGACCCTAAAGCCCTGCCCAGGCTGTCCAAGGTGCAGCGAATCATCATAAAGAAAGTGGCTGAGGAATAGGGGTATCTGTATCCCTACATACCGGCTCTCCTAGAAAAGGAAATTCTGGATAAAGAGACCCAATGGGTAGATGAAGCTGTGCGCTGTTTCCTCTGGATCCCTCTACAGGTAGAATTTCCAAAGCTGTCACCAAAAGTCGCTGGAAGATATGTTTCAGTATTGCACACCTGGGGCTAAAGCCGTAAAATCAATCTGGACAGTGTAATTATTTGCAGGCCAGACAATCAGGACATTAAATACTTCATTAATACGGTAAATATAAAAGGAGAAGATTTGAAGTTGCCAGATCCCAGGTATTGCTGGTAAATTCTATAGAATTGTATCTGTTCACTAAACCCTTGGATTACACATGTGTAAGGAAGCCACTTCACTTTTATAGAAAATCCTATTGCTAGTGGAGAACATTACTGCTGGCTGTACTGCTGGACTGAATGCCAATGGCAGATACAGGGAGTGCCTACGGCAGTTCTTAAGAATGGAGTGTGTGTACACTCGGCTGGCAAGAGATTCTTGCCAAGAATCTCGTCAGGAAAAACAGTTTTTTTCCTGACGAGATTTTGGACCGTGTGTACAGGGCTTAAGTCTAACATTTAACTTTCAATTATAGGTATAGGTATAGCCTCATTCTATTGAAAGGGTCATGTTTGGTGCCAAATGCAACAGGGGTTATAATTTTTGCCATGGCATGTGTACAGTTTGATTCATCTGCTGTGTTATTTAAAGGCGGGCTGTCCAGTGGCAATAAAACCACACTGACTATTTTAACTGTCCCTCAACCGCAAATGTGGGCAAGTTGTTAAGTGGAAATTTCTCCAATTGAAGGAAAATTTCTGCCTTAACAGCTGTAACCAGAACAAGTGTTTCCACTAAAATATTTCCCTTCACTTACTCTTATGACAGTTACAAAATCTAGGATTCTCCATCACTTTTTGTCCCAGTGAAGATGTTGCCAAGAAAAATAGTGGATATATCTCCTCAACAAAGACATAAACAACAACACAAACCTAAAGGTGATTTGTAACATTACCCACTCCATCAAAAACTAAAACATTTTTTGACTTTAAACACACTTTTAAATAACATTTTTGATTTTAAGTGAAGGAAGAAAAGTCTAAAAAGTTGATAGTTTTGGACTGCTTTTGTCGTTTTTATGTGATAATCCACAAAAGAACCTTAACGCATATCTAATTCTAGGAACAATAAATGATATAAAGCAGCTTCCCAGCTCTTAGGTATGATGGTTGCATTAGTTTACATTTTTTAGGCTTTTATTCCCAATTTTTTTATCTGGCCAGTAACACACTTCCATACTAGTGAACATTTTCACGGGTGTACTTAGTTTTTCACATGATTACAAATGATGATTCATTGTTTGTTGTAAAACTTACGCAAGACTGCATTTTTGTAATACAAAGCGTATCATTACTTCATTTTACAAGAACTTCCCTGTGACAGCTAGAAATGAAAGAAATACTGGACTTCTAAAATTCCTAACTCTTCAGTTGATATTTAAAAGTTTGTTGAAGGAGATAATTTTGCAAACTTGGCAACTCTAAAACTGTCTCCGAGGACAGAAGCAGTTAAGGGTTTTCCAGGAATTTACAAACCTGGTTAGCATTAAGAACTACTTTATATTAGCATATTTTGCTAATAGGTGTGTCGGCATCTTGCAGTTGCAGAGTTAAAGTGTAAAAATGACACCTGTACAGTTATTAGATTGTCCAAACCAGGTAAATTGCTGTAATCACCCCAGGGGTTGGATGGAGAGGTGTGAAAAAACCTTTTTTAACATGATTAAGGGAGTAAGAACAAACCCTGGAGATTTGGATCAGAGATAATAGCATCATTATTTAAAACGATTTGTAGAGCGTATCTAATGGAGATCAGCATGAGGGTTACATTAAAGGGGCAGTAGTAGGAATGGCCAGGCAGATTTGTACATTTAATGTATTTATATTGCATGCCGGTTTACAAAGGAGCAATATTGTGTGTGTGTGCGTAAATATAAATATATAAATTATTGTGTTGTGTGATCCGAAACAGCCTTCACAGCAACAATAATAATAATAAAAATAATAATGATGACCGTGTGTAAAACCAAAGTAACACAATGTGCATATTATGAAAGAATTACCAACTCATATCTGAGCAATAAACAAAGCCTAAATTCCATAACTATAATTACACAATTAAAAAGAAGTGAAACAATTAAATATGTCACAATTACGATAAAACTCTTGTGGGTTAAAAGAATACAGCCTGGGAATACATAAGACTTATTTTTTCAGCATTGAATGAAATTATCCGACTGCCTCTGTTTAGATATAACATTTAATTTTATGCATTTAAAATACTGCTTTCATTATGAAACTGATGACAAACCTTTTAAAGCCTAACTCCAGGCATTTTTTTTAAAAGCACTTCCCAGCAGTATTGCAAGTAGAAAAGCTGCTCTGACTGCAATTCTCACCTTTTCTCCAATGCTGTCCCATACACTAATTCATTTTTGCCACTAGATATACTCAGCATGGTGCCTATTGACTTTCAACCCTGAAGACTGAGGACATACTGTTACTGCAGGGTTTCATGGACTGGCCCCCAGAGTCAACTCAGTACCCTGCACTCTGACTAAAATAATGCAGAGACTATAAGCTATATTCAGAGAGATTTGCCTATCTTTAGGAGGGCGTAGCGTATCGCATATATGCTACGTCGCTGTAACTTTGACAGGCAAGTCCCGTATTCAGAAAGATTTTGTGCCCGAAGTTACGGCGGCGTAGCGTATATGGGCCGGCGTAAGCCCGTCTAATTCAAAATAGGCTGGTAGGGGGCGTGTTGTATGCAAATTACTAGTGACCCCACGTATTTGACGCTTCTAACGAACGGCGCATGCGCCGTCCGTGAAAGTATCCCAGTGCGCATGCTCGAAATCACGCCGCAAATAGTCAATGCTTTCAACGTGAATGTAACTTACGCCCAGCCCCATTCACGGACGAGTTACGCAAACAACGTAAAACTTGAAAAATTTGACGGCTGTCCGACGTCCATACTTAACATTGGCTGGGCCATCTTTTTGGTGGTTTATCTTTACGCCTGAAAACGCCTTACGTAAACAGCGTATCTTTACTGCGATGGCCGTGCGTTTGTTCGTGAATAGGCATATCTTGCTGATTTACATATTCTAGGCGTAAATCAGCGTACACGCCCCTAGTAGCCAGCGTAAATAGACAGCTAAGATACGACGGCGTAGGAGACTTACGTCGGTCGTATCTTAGCAACGTTTAAGCGTATCTCAATTTGAGCATCCACTTAAATATACGACGGCGCAGATTCGGACTTACGACGGTGTATCTACTGATAAGCCCGTCGTAAGTCTTTCTGAATTTAGCCCTATTTCTTCATAATATAAGACTGCTCAGAGCCAAAGAGGACCTTTTACGGCCATGTGACCACTTCTGAAAAAGGTAAGTATACGAAAACAAAGAATAAACCACACACTGGGGGCCTCCTGGTGGACACCATAGGCTTTAGTTTGTTCTGTCTCTGGTGAATCCTAAACTTATGTTGACCAATCTTGTTTTCAACCTGTTATATTTACATTTTGATTGAGGATGATAAAAAAAACCTTTGGATACATGAGCACAAGTAATCAAAGACAGCAAGTTAAAGTGGTTCTAAAGGCAGAAAGTTTTTTACCATAATGTATTCTATCAAAAAAAGAAGGTAGCCGGCATCTCCAGTAATTCAAATAAAAAGTCTTTATTGCTACATAAAGGAACGGTGCAAGAATAGCAAAGGCTAACGCGTTTTGGCACAAAAGGCCTTGATCACAGCACTAATGCATTAAGATAAAAAGCCTTCTGCATGCAGCGCTTTCCCTATAGTTACCTGAGCCCAATCTCGATCCAGCAATGTGTACGAGAGCATGGTACTCTTGTCTCTATATCTCCTCATTGGACAGAGTACCAGCAGTGGGAGCCATTGGCTCCTGCTTCTTTCAATCACAGCCAGTGAGGAGAGAGAAGAATGCAGGGCTGAGTCAGCTCTGTGTGTCAATGGACACACAGAGCCAGCTAGAGAGCGAGCATGGATGAGTGCCCCCAATAGCAAGCGGCTTGCAATGGGGGCACTTGATGGGAGGGGGGGGTAGGAGCGCCGGTGGAGGACCCGAGAGGAGGAGGATTGGACTGCTCTGTGCAAAACCAGTGCACAGAGCAGGTAGGAATACCATGTTTGGTATTTTAATAAAAACACTGAATATTTACAATGACTTTAAGCGATGATTAGAGCTGATAATGCCATTTTATTGTTCTGTAAGCAGTCTGGAGATAAACAGAAGACTGCATTACAAAATTTAGCAATATATGTGTAACCTTCCTAACTATGCAATGTGATTGAGGTTAATGGCTGACTAGGACTCTAAATCCTTTTGCAGGCATATGTGTATTTCAACTGTTTGCCTGGAGTTTATGTCCATAGGGAAACACTGCATGGAATTCACTGGAAAACTGGAATGGTGAGACAGTATTGGAAAACTGGAATGGTGAGACAGTATCAATTTTATTAGTAAATACTGTGTTTCCCTGAAAATTAGACAGGGTTTTATATACATTTTGGCAACAAAAGACACAGTAGGACTAATTTTCAGGGTAGGTTTTATCATGTAATGTGTATTTGCCAGTTTCTGTGCCCCCTGTCTTCTCTCCACCTCTTCCTCCTGCCTGTTAGCCCAGGAGTCATTAGCATTTAGCATTATGAGTTAAAGTGGTTGTAAAATCCTATAATCCACTCTATTACAGTATTATATAATGTACAATGTGTCTGTTTCTGTAATATAATTGTGCCAAATACCTTTGTTACACCGCCAATCGGCGCTTACATGACCTGCTGGAGCTTTCTTCCCTATTCTAAACACTGCAGGGGGGGGGGTGATCCCCCCGACAACTGGGAGAAGAGGAGGAGAGCAGCGGGAGGTCAGCTGAGCGCCGAGCGGTGCTGTAACAAAGGTATTTGATACAATATTATTACAGAAACACACACTGTACATTACGGTATTTATCGGCATATACCGCGCACTTTTTCCCCCTGAAACTAGGGGGAAAATCACGGGTGCGCGCTATACGCCGATAGCATACCTCGGAGGGGAAGGAGGGGGACGAGCGCCCGCCGGAAATCACCAAGCCGTCATCTCCCTTTGGCTCTCACTCGGCTGTCACATCACACATGCACAGTCCCGCCTCCGCCACCAGCATTGAACCAGTGTTCTGTCTGTCACAGGAGATGGTCCAATGCCGATGGCGGAGGCGGGACTGTGCGTGTGTAACGTGACAGCCGAGTGAGAGCCGAGTGGAGATGACGGTTTGGTGATTTCCGACGGGCGCTCGTCCCTCTCCTTCCATTCCTCACAGTTGTCCCCAGTTCCTTCCAGAAACTTTATTACTGAGTCTTGGCCTCAAAATTGAGAACCACTGGTCTAGGAGAGGACAAACAAGGTAAGATATTTACCTCATTCCGCACTGTCACCAACTCCCCTGGCAACCAGCACTCTCTCCTGCTTTCAGTGCAGGACTACTGTACACTACGGTGACATTAAGAAGCTTTCAGGCAGTAAAAAGAAGCAACTAAGGGGGGCCTGCCATACAATGCAGAGGAAGTCTGCAGGAGCAAGGAAGATAAGTATTTTACCTTATTCCAATCACCCTGAACCAAACTGGCATTCAACTGTGGAGGGAAACCCAGCTAGAAGCCCTAAGGTACTGTGTATCTCCTTGAACATAAGAGCTGCGCTCTGAGTTGCTTGCTGTACATTGCTGCTTATCTTATTTTTAATTTTAACTGCATTTACTATTTGGACCAAAAAAAAATGTTTTTCCAGAAAATTCCCTCTTAATATTGGGGTGCGCATTATACACCGATAACTATGGTATATAATACTGTAATAGAGTGGATTATAGGAATTTACAACCACTTTAAATTAGGGCTTATTTTTGGTGTAGGGCTTATATTGCAGGCCTCCTGGAAAATCATAGTAAGTCTCATAGTAAGTCTCATTTTTAGGGTAGGTCTTATTTTTGGGGAAACATGGTAAGAACTTAGAGGCAAGGTGAATAGTACTCTGGCAGGCATTCAATTAAGTTATTTAGCAGACATGCTTCTGAGTTACTCATACACAGGATACGTTTGTTTATTTTTTTAATTTTTTTTAGTGTAGACAGTTGCCTATTGATTCTCTTAATGGCTTTGAAAAATATGTTATTAAAGTGGTTCTAAAGGCAGAAGTTTTTTTTTACCTTAATGCATTCTGTTTATTAGGGTAACAAACCCTACTGCAAGCTACTCTCGGTTCTCTCTCTCCTCATTGGCTCCTGCTGCTGTCAATCACAGCCAGTGAAGACTGAGCATGTGGACAAGGTGGAGTCTCACTGTTTGAGTCTACTGAAGCACCGAGCAGGCTTGGGAGCAAGCACGCATGAGTGCCCTATAGCTAGTAGCATGCTATGGAGTCAATCGTTAGGGGGAGGGGACAGGAGCGCCAGCGGGGGGACCCCAGAAGAGAAGGATTGGGGCTGCTCTGTGCAAAACCATTGCACAGAGCAGATAAGTATGACATATTTGTTATTTTTATTAAAAGGTTTACCTTTAGCATCACTTTAATCCAACAGTTCTTGAACCATGAAGAGTCTCATACAGTAGCAATTGAATACTCTCTTTGACCTCATTTACTGTATAGGTCATCATTAATAATTGAAAACAATGTAATATTGAACTTGATCAATGCAGAAATAGCTTTTTATTGTGCATGAGACAACAAAAGGGACCCTATGTCACCTTGCCTTATTCCACATTGGAACAGCCATAACATTACTAAATGGCCTCTATGAATGCCACTTAGATCTAGTTTATATTCATGGCCACTAACTGTCTGGCAGGCACTTCCAGGTGCCTGCAGGCTATCTTTAACCCACTGTGGACAACACTGAAAACCCTAAAGAGGGGTCACCTTCCAGTTCGACTCGAACATTGCCTGTTCGGCGAACAACGAACAATTTTGGGTGTTCGCGGCAAATTCAAAAAGCCGCGGAACACCTTGTTAAAGTCTATGGGAGAAATCCAAAGTGCTAATTTTTAAAGGCTAATATGCAAGTTATTGTCCCAAAAAGTGTTTGGGGACCTGAGTCCTGTCCCAGGGGACATGTATCAATGCAAAAAAAAGTTTTAAAAACTGCAGTTTTTTCCGGAGCAGTGAATTTAATAATGCTTAAAGTGAAACAATAAAAGTGAAATATTCCTTTTAAATTTTGTGTAAAGTAAGCCTGTGAAATAGAGCATGTTTCCCGTACTTAGAACTGCCTCTGCACAAAGTGTCATTTCTGAAGGAAAAAAAGTCATTTAAAACTGACTTGCGGCTATAATGAATTGTCGGCTCCCGGCAATTCAGAGAGAATTCATTCATAAAAAATTCAATTCCCAGGCCCTTCAGGTCTGGTATGGATAAGGGGAACCCCGCCGTCAATTAAAAAAAAATGACGTGGGGTTCCCCCAAATATCTATTCCAGACCCTTCAGGTCTGGTGTGGATTTTAAGGGGAACTCCATCCCAAATGTAAAAAAAAAATGGCGTGGAGTTCCCCCAAAAATCCACACCAGACCCCTTATCTGAGCACGTTAACCTGGCTGGCTGCAGAAAAGAGGGGGGGACAGAGCGCCCCCCCCTCCTGAACCGTACCAGGCCACACACCCTCAACATGGGGAGGATGTCCCTATGTTGATGGGGACAAGGGCCTCATCCCCACAACCCTTGCCCGGTGGTTGTGGGGGTCTGCGGGCAGGGGGCTTATCAGAATCTGGAAGACCCCGTTAACAAAGGGGACCCCCAGATCCTGGCCCCCCCCTATGTGAAGGAAGTGTAAATAGTTGTAAAAAAAACACACACACACACCGTGGAAAAAAGTCCTTTATTAAAAACAAAAAAATCCAGCGGTGGTAATACACTCTCGATCCCGGCTCCCCACTCCAACGTTGTCGGTATCCAGCGATGAGTGATCTCCTCTCCGGTCCATCGATGAGAAGTTTGTCCGGGATCCAGAGCGCAGCATCGCCGGCCGCCTGTCTCCACCGGAGACAGCACGGCGAATGACGCTGCTGAAGCTAGTGACAGTCACGTGACAGCCACGTTGAGGGCATTTGGCCTGGTATGGTTCAGGAGGGGGGGTCCGCTCTCTCGTCCCCCCTCTTTTCTATGGCTGGCCAGGTTACGTGCTCGGATAAGGGGTCTGGTGTGGATTGTTGGGGGAACTCCACGCCATTTTTTTTTATTTGGGGTGGAGTTCCCCTTAAAATCCACACCAGACCTGAAGGGTCTGGAATGGATATTTGGGGGGAACCCCACATAATTTTTTTTTAAATTGACAGCGGGGTTCCCCTTAATATTCATACCAGACCTGAAGGGCCTGGTAATTGAATTTGGGGGGACCCCACGCTTTTTTTTATGAATGAATTCTCTCTGCCGGGAGCCGACAATTCATTATAGCCGCAAGTCGGTTTTAAATGACTTTTTTTCTTCAGAAATGACACTTTGTGCAGAGACAGTTCTAAGTACGGGAAACATGCGCTATTTCACATGCATACTTTACACCCCCCTAGGTACGAAATTTAAAGGAATATTTCACTTTTATTGTTTCACTTTAAGCATTATTAAATTCAATGCTCCCGAACAAACGCCCGTTTTTAAAACTTTTTTTTTGCATTGATACATGTCCCCTGGGGCAGGACCCAGGTCCCCAAATACTTTTTAGGTCAATAACTTGCATATTAGCCTGTAAAATTAGCACTTTAGATTTCAAACGTTCGAGTCCCATAGACTTTAATGGGGTTCTAAAGTTCACACGAACGTTTGGTGTGTTCGCAGGTTCTGGTGCGAACCGAACAGTGGAGTGTTCGGCTCATCCCTAATTGTGACACACTTTTTGCATCTTTCAGATGTTGGTCCTATATATATATATGTGTGATTCTGCACTTCCGCCCAGAAGCTGATCTGTGGGTGCACTGGATGTCCACTGCCACCTGCCAGACGGGCAGAGACTCAGAACAGAGCTTTACCTATGTAAACCAGGCCGATCTCTGTTCTGACAGGGGGGAAGGGATGGATTTTGTGTCTGCAAAGCAGGGAATAAAATACATATTTTCTCCTAGTAAAAGCAGCACATACAATACACATAAACACTGGCTAGGCACACGGATAATCCTTTTAAACACCCTAGATGTTTAACTCCTTCCCAGCTACTGTCATTAGCTTTTTTTTTAGCACTGATCACTGTATTCCAAAAAAGAAAACAAATAGAACTGTTAAGCCTCATATGCACGGTCAGACTTCAAACAAACTTTTCCGTGGATTTTTGTTTGAAGGAGCATTGGCCGTGAACTTGGTATGCATACACACAGCAGGACTTTTTCAGCAAACTTTCCCAAAATCACATGGTTTTTCAGCTCTTTTCTGCTCTTTACCGCCACCCTTTGGTCAACTTCTGCTATTGTTAGTTGATTTTAACATTGGTTCTGAGCATACGTGTTTGTACTTTGGACAAAAGTCCTATGGACTTCTGTACACACGATAGGACTTTGCACCGTAGGATTTTTGTTGCCGAAAAGTTTGTTCCTTTTGCAGAGCGAACTTTTGTCCAATGAAAACCCGAAAAAGTTTGTCCGATGGAGCGTACACACGGATGGATTTTTTTGAAAACCTGTGTATGGGGCTTAACAAGTACAATATTTAAAATTTTTGCTTTTGGGTTTAGATCTGCTTTAAAGAGTAACTCCACTTTTGTTAAAAAAATAACATTCCCCTCTGGGTGATCTATGTACATTACAAGGATTTAAAAGAAAAACTTTGTTGCAGATTCCTACCCTTTGTTATTCTGAAGAAATGCCTGCGTGTTTGTCTGTGCCCATGTGGGTAAGTGAGTCTAATGGGGGTGATTTCATAATTATTAATCGGCTGCTGCACTTTGGGGCTCTAATGAGAAAAGCTGCTGGGTCTGCATCCTTTTAGACGTAATTTCCAAATTGGAGTTTCTCACTAAAAATTGCATTTTTGTTGCAGGGGATGCCTGAAATCTGACTTGTATCTTAGTGCAAACTTCTGAGAAAATCAATGAGCAATCACACAAGTAGGAAATAATGTTTCTGGTGGTGTTCTGTACACATTCTCTGTACAGAACAACACTAGGTAACCATATTGCACTGCTACAGAAAATTACAGAACTGCAGATTAAAAAGGAAAGGTAATTTTTAATAACATTCAATTACAATATGACTTGTGTTGCAATTGTATATGCTATAATATTTTTTTACTTGCTGTTTTTTTCCCCATGAAAAGGGGATTTACACTTTAAGTTCAAACTCTTTATTGTTCGTCTATTTCCTGGGATGGTAGAATATAGACACGTACACTGCCAAAAAATGTATTAGTTTTCATTACATTTGAATTTCCGAGTTTCCAAATCTCAGAATTTTTGAATTTCCAGATTTTTGAATTTCAAATTTCGAATTTCCGGATTTCCGAAATCACGAATTTACGATTTTTCAAATTTCCGGATTTTCTAATTTTGAATTTACGAATTTACAACTATTCGGAAACATTTGTTAAACGGGTTTTCGTTAATTCGGATATTTCCACATTAACAAATTTGTCGAAATTCATTAAATAACAAGTTTGAAACTAAACTAATTGCACATCTCTAGTAGAATACACTTGAGTATTTCAAAACAGGGAATATAGCAGTACTGTGGAAAAGCTTTACATTTACTCCCCCCTCCCCTTCACTGCATTCTCTATTCAATTCAAAATGGGCCATTTGATGTTTCAATCAGAGAGAGAGGGCAAACAGCTACCCCTTTGCTCTATCTTTAGCAAACCATAATGCTCTGGGACACCAATGTCATGGATGCACCTTGTATTAAAGGAGTTGTAAACCTTCCCATTTTTGAACCTTGTAAATGTATTTTTTTTTCCTAAATAGCTTCCCTTACCCCAGTGCAGTCCTCCTTCACTTACCTCATCCTCTTGCTTTTAAATGTCCTTATTTCTTCTGAGAAATTCTCACTTCCTGTTCTTCTGTCTGTTACTCCACACAGTAATGCAAGGCTTTCTCTCTGTTGTGGAGTGTCGTGCTCGACCCCTCCCCTGGAATACAGGAGAGTCAGGGCGCTCTCTACGTTGCAGATAGAGAAAGGAGCTGTGTTTTAGTGGGCGTCCTGACTCTCCTGTATTCCAGGGGAGGGGTCGAGCACGACACTCCACACCAGGGAGAAAGCCTTGCATTACTGTGTGGAGTTACAGACACAAAAAATGTGGTTTTAGCCTGGATCAACCAAATCAAAAAAAATATGAACAATAATAATATATCTAAAAATAATTCAATGAAAATATTGCAGCTTCATCCACAGGGGATGCAGTTCTAATAGTCAAGCACAAATAACAACAAAACGAGAGAAAATAGTTCCCCAAAGAAGACCAAAATTAGAACACTATGGAAAAAACAATGAATTTTATTAAGTAGAAAAAAGATATATAGTGCAACAAAAAACATATAGAAAATGGCAGATAAACAGAGTGGTATCACAGTTAAAAAAGACAACGTTGTCAATTAAAATCAGGGGAATCGCAGCTGTGCATAACACATACATAACCCAATGACCAAACACACCTGGTTCAGGCACACAATTTAGTGGAGCACAGCTCAGAGTGGGAACACTCCCAGACTTAAGTATACTGAAAAGTCCTGTATGTAGAAGAAGGAGGGGGGTTTCCAGTGAGCTGAATGTGCTATTTGAAAAGGGTGAATCCAGAGATAAGGGTGTTGGTTGGATGGATGCGTAGAGGTAGATCTGTCACTTTGTCAGTAGGACAAAATCTTGCTAATCACAATAGTAATTGAACTCAGATGCAGTCCATAGAAAAACATTTGTGTGATTAGCACAAGTATGCACAGGCTTCAATAGGTACATGTATAGCACAAGTATGGCGCTGGGCTGCAGATATGGGGAAGAGTATAAAACACATGGGTCAAGCTGGTATGTCCATAATGTAAAACATTAGGTAGAGGTGACAGAGCTCGCCAGCTGGTTGATAACAGTCCTTCACCTGTGTATCCTCTCAAAACCCCATTATACTCACAGGACACAAGCTGGGTTTTTCAATGTGCTGGGCGGCACTCACGCAGGAAAAGACAGCAGCACACTGCTTCTCCACTGTGTGATCCGTGCTGCAGTAAGACCATGCAAATAGCAGGCAAGCTGGAGTTACAGACAGAAGAACAGGAAGTGAGGATGAGGTAAGTAAAGGAGGACTGCACAAATGTAAAGGAAGCTATTTAGGGAAAAAAAAAATGACCTTTACAACCCCTTTTAATGCATCTTATGCATTAAAGTGAAAAAACATCCGATGCTTACTGGCCCTTCAGCCCTCCCCCCGTTTACTTACCTGAGCCCTCGAAAGTCCCGTATCGGGAACACGCTGGCTTCTAAACTCTTCTCGGCTTGGGCTTCTCGGCTCTTTATTGGATAGATTGATAGCAGCACAGCCATTGGCTCACGCTGCTGTCAATCAACTCCAATGACGCAAGGGTCGGGGGACAGGGCCGCGTCCTGTAGTCGGCGGCAATAGAGGCCGAAAACAGGACTCGGGAGCGTGCCCGCAAGGTAATCCCCTTGGGAGAACGCTTCCCAGAGGGGTTTATCAGAAGTGGGGAGGAGCCGAGAGAGCCGCCGAGGGACCCCAGAAGACGAGGTGCGGGGCCACTCTGTGCAAAACTAGCTGCACAGTGGAGGTAAGTATAACATGTTTGTTATTTAAAAAAACAAAATAAAATAAAAATTAAGCTTTACTATCCCTTTAATCTAACTCTATCAACAGTAAAGTATGGTAGCTACCACCCTCTTTTGAAAATGCTAGTTGCCTTGCTGTGTTTGGCTTTAAAACTTGAGAACCAGCATGCTGTGTGTCAGAAAAGTGTAATAATTTCATAATTCTACATTTTTTACAGATCAGAGATTCAGAACAAATTGAAGCCAAAGCATCAGCATGACAACCAGGGAGCTACAATTCTCAAAGGAGAGGATAACAACCTTTACATTTTTCTTTTGATGGGTTTATTTTAAATGTTTGTTTGTTAAAATAAAGACTTTAAATGAAATAAAAGATAACATTGGTTTAAAAATAAGTATACAAATTACTTCCAAGCCATTATTATTTTTCTTAGCAATGGTAACTAAAATGCATTTAAGATGTAATGCAAGCAGTCCAAGGTCCAACAACCAGTTTGCTATGGCTCCTATCATATTTAGTTAAGGCCCTGCTTGGCATATCCTAGTGTGTCCCGTGAACTTAAGGGAATGATGAATCCAAGAAAAGGTCAGGCCAGGATAGTGTTCTATCTCTTTCTGTTTGATCCTCACCGCATTGTTCCTCAGGATTCTGGGAATTGTACAAGTAACAACCTACACCGCCTTTTTCACATACTTGGATAGCTGTCATGTTTTTATCAGATAGAAAATGGGAAGGGCAGATCTTGAAATTTCTCAGTGCCAGCCTTTGTCTCTGACCATGGGAAAGGATTCTATGGAATTATAATCGTCCAGTATGTAGATGAGTCTCAAGAAGCACTCATGCTGTGTTTACTAGGATAAAGCTAAATACTTTTATCTAACATAGTCGCTCATTGGGCTGCATTCATTAAATGACACTCAGGCCCCATACACCATAGAATCTATCCGCAGATAAATCCCATCAAATGGGTTTCTGCGGATAGATCCTATGGTGTGTACACTCCGTCGGATATTTATCCGCAGATAAATCTCCCCTGGGATGGATTTCCAGCAGATGGATATTTGCTGACATGCTCAACAAATCCATCTGCTGGAATCCATTCCAACGGATGGATCCGCTCGTCTGTACAGACTTACCGGATCCATCCGTCCAAAGGGATTCCCCGCACGCGTCGTAATGATTTGACGCATGCGTGGAATTCCTTATATGACAGCGTCGCGCCCGTCGCCGCGTCATAATAGCGGCGATGGCGCGACACGTCATCGGCAGAGGATTTCAGCGCGGATTTCAATGCGATGGTGTGTACACGCCATCGCATAGAAATCTTCTGAAATCCTCGAGAGGATTTATCCGCGGATACGGTCCGCTGGACCGTATCTGCGGATAAATCCTCTCGTGTGTATGGGGCCTCAGGCTGGGTTCACATCTAATACGGATGTGGCTCACAGCAGGGGTCCGGTGCGTCTTTGTTCTCCTTTTTATGGAGGAATCAGGTCCGAATTATTGCCTGAATTTGGACCTAAAACAGAGCCAAAGATGCACAGGACTCCTGTGCAATCCGCTCCGCAGCCACCCTGGATATATGTGAACCAGATCCATAGAGAGCGGGTCACAATCTCCTGTCATGCGAATTGGATGTGGGGAACATTGCATTGCACAGAGCATGTAAGTATAACCATTTTTTTATTTCAGGAAAAAAACAAAACAAAAAACCCAGACTTTATTATCACTTCAGTGCAAAGCAACCAGACCCCCCTATGAGTTGTGAACTACCACTTGACCTTTATGCATCAAAAAAAAAAAAAGAAAGAGGTAGCCCTGGGACTTTGAATGAGGTGAGAGAGGTTTAGCCAATCTTCTCAGCGAATAATGAGATAAAATCTAATTATTTGTTCCAAGGTGTTATGTAATGGAGCGGCAACAACAATGATTGTAAGTTACCCGGCATAATAGCCAATGTGCACAACACAGATGAAAGTAAATATATAAAGATTTATTACAAATGTTTGACATCAATGAGCAACAATAAAACTTGAAAGTTGCTGAGCCAGTTGATACACATATACAATAAGAAAAAAAAATGTGCATACATATAAACAGGGAAATATGTAAACATAATGCAGACATCAATAATACCCAGCATGTATAAAACAAGCATCAATAAAGCCCTACGCGTTTTGCGAGACCCTGCTCGCTTCTTCAGGGGCGGATGCATGAATGTTGTATCTGCAATGTAAGTGATAACCTCAATAGATGTATGTTATTGACAAATGGGGGCAGGTGGAATGATTGGCAAGAGAGGTCTGAAGCAGAGACCCCGTACTTACCGACAGGCTGAAATAGATTGCCAAATGCTGGATATCAAGATGGCCACAACAAGAGAACATCCAGAGCATCAGCATGGTCTGGATAGGGGTATTTCTCACTGCGGTCTTCACTTAGCCCCTTAAAATCATGTCTAGAAAATATCTGCAAGGATGCACATGTATCAGAAGGCATCATAATTGCAAAATAAGCTTAATGTGTAAGGTTCTAGTAGGTAAAATGTTATTTATATATAAAGATGTAATTAAATTAATTAAGCTTACTAAAGTATGTTGGTATGAAGGACTATCTTAGCGTGGTCATAAGTATAAGGGGTTGCAGGGGTCACAATCACAACCATGCCCCTAGCTCCAGGGGGGCCCTGCAACCTCCCTGTCATGATATCCTATCCTCCACAAAGTCCAGCTTTGATCTGCCTTAGGGCCCCACAGCCACGCTCCACTATTGGGCTTCTTCTTTGCCTTCCACAGTCCACATCCCTACATTCTCATTGGCTGGGGAAAAACTGTAAAACATTTACTGAATGAAGAGGAGCACGAGGTGAGAACAGCCCAGGATGGGGAAGTGCCTGTGCTTTGTGCCGTCCTGTAGCCACGATGGGACAGATGTCACTGGTGAGGTAAAACACCACTCAGTGTCTCCTAGGGACTCTCTGTACCCCCCACCCTCGGACGTTCGATTACCCCACTTCCCTGACAACTGGAGAAAAGACACACCCCCCCAACACCTGCCAACACTGACAGAGAAACCTTCAGAATTTGCTAAAACAAATCCCTTAACACCTCCTCAGGGAGCCCCTGTAGGGCTGCAGGCTCCAGATTTTGTGTCACATGACTTTGCCCTCCTATATCTTAGTATCTTAGTATCTTGGCGTGCTGTGGATGTATCTGCACGCACTGTGGAGGTGGTGGGTGGTAGTGGGAGGGGGGCCCAGGTGAACTTTTGCATTGGGGCCCACAAGCTTCAAGCAACGCCTCTGTATCTGAGATATGGGATATGATATATACAAGAATGCAAACCAACATGGTTAGAAAGTTGGTATGGGCAGGGAGACTACGGGACAATATGGAAATGATATAAGTATTACATGTGTAAAAGAACAATGTAACAGACCCAATAGGTGTCAAGAAAGTGAAAACGTACCTCAGTGGAGTGAAAATTATCCAAAGGTTGTCAGTTTGTTCTTAGAGATGTAACCACACTATCCAACCATCAAGTTGTGAATCAAGAATGTGAGTCCCAGCCATGCTGAATGTCCAGATATGCCCACAAGGGCCCGAAGGCTCCGCCCCCAGTGTGATGCATAGGCGTCAGTGAGCTTCTTTCCTTGGTGGATGATCTCTTTATGTTTTTGTTCGCTGTATGTTTATCATGTGAGTGAAGGGTTCATGGTAGTCCTGAATCATTTCTTTCTATGTGATCAAACAATAAAAACTTTGAAACAAGCTTGTCAGCATGTTGATGACATATCTCATTCATGTTAGACACCATGACATGTCGGAAGTTGTCATAGAACCCTTTTAATCATATTCATAACAATTTTTAAACTTCCAAGCTTGGTGCTGTTCCCTCTATATAACCTTGCTGTCCTAAACACTGGAAAACCAGTGACCATATCTGAATACCAGTAATCTACCAATATAAGGCTGCCAGGGCTTTATGCTAAGTCTACAGTCATGCACATTAAAGCAGTATACGTGAGCATTTTTTTTTTTACAAAAAAAGGTTTGAACAGTTCAATTATGCAATCAAATCTATTATAAATATAAATATATATATATATATATATATATATATATATATATATATATATATATATAGGCCCGGATTCACGTAGCACTTACGCCGACGTATCTACAGATACACCGCGTAAGTGTAAATGTGCGCCGTCGTATCTATGCGCCGTGCCCATAGAACTAGATACGCCTGAAAATAGGCTTCCTCCGACAGACGTAACTTTCCTACGCCGGCGTATCTTGGACGCATATTTACGCTGGCCGCCTCATTGCAAATATGCAAATGAGTGAGATACGCCGATTCACGAACGTACTTGCGCCCCGGCGCATTCCTATACGCGGTTTACGTAAGTCGTACGTCCGGCGTAAAGTTAAGCCTCATAAAGCAGGTGCAAGTCATGTTAAGGTATGGACCAGGGAACAGCCGTCGTATTTTACGTTGTTTACGTAGTAGTACGTGAATAGGGCTGGGCGTAGGTTACGTTCACGTCGTAGGCAGTGATTCGACGTATCTTAGGGAGTATTTCCGACGTGATTCTGAGCATGCGCACTGGGATGCTTCCACGGGACGGCGCATGCGCCGTTCGTTCGGCCCATCATTTGCATGGGGTCACACGTCATTTAAATGGATCACGCCCACTTCCACCTACTTTGAATTAGGCTGGCTTACGCCGAAGAATTTACGTTATGCTGGCGCAACGTTGGGAGCAAGTGCTTTGTGAATACTCTGCTTGCCTCTCTGTGTTACGTCGGCGTAGCACATATGAGATGCGATACGCCGGCAGAAATATGCGCCGATGTATCTGAATCCGGCCCTTAGTCTTTAGCCAGCTTTAGTATTATATAAAAATATGAGTGCCAGATAAAAAAAATATCATTTGAGCACTCCCCTGTTGTTTAATCCCCAAACTAAGGTGAATTCCTTCATAGCATTAAACCATGGATTTTCTAGGGATTAGGTTTATTAGAGAGGCAGTACTACCTAAGACCTACATTTTTAAGAAGAATTGGACTCTGGTCACAGATTTATTTTTAAACAGCATCTTAATACCTGCCACTTTATTAGGTACACCTTGCTAGTACCAGGTTGGACTCCCTTTTGCCTTCAGAACTGCCTTAAAGGGGTTGTAAAGATTTGTTTTTTATCTTCTAAATAGGTTCCTTTAATCTAGTGCATTGTTGGTTCACTTACCTTTTCCTTTGATTTCCCTTCTAAATGTTTTTTTTTCTTTTGTTTTCTTTGTCTGTATTTCTCACTTCCTGTTCCTCCTCAGTAAGCTGTTCTGGCTGACTAACCCCCAGCCAGAACAGCTCGGATGATGGGGGCAAGCTTACTGAGGAGAAACAGGAAGTAAGAAATTCAGACAAAAAATCATTTAGAAGGGAAATTGAAGGAAAAGGTAAGTGAACCAACAATGCACTAGCTTAAAGGAACCTATTTAGAAAATAAAAAACAAACCTTTACAACCCCTTTAATTCTTTGTGACATAGATTCAACAAGGTGTTGGAAACATTCCTCAGAGATTTTGGTCTATATTAACATTAAAGCATTACGCAGTTGCTCCAGATTTGTCGACTGCACATCAATGATGCAAAATTTCCCATTTCACCACATTCCAAAGTGTGCCAAGAAAATATTCCCCACACCATTACACCATCAGCCTGAACCAATGATCCAAGCCAGGATGGATGCATGCTTTCATGTTGTTTACGCTGAATTATGACCCCACCAGTCATATGACCATTTTTCCAATCTTCTATTGTCCAAAGCCTGTGCGAAATTGTGGCCTCATTTTCTTGTTCTTAGCTGACAGGAGTGGCACACAGTGTGGTCTTCTGCTACTGTAAACCATCTTCTTCAAGGTTGGATATGTTGCGCATTCAGAGTTGTTCTGCATACCCTGGTTGTAACGAGTGGTTATTTGGGTTGTTGTTGCCTTTCTATCATCTGGAGCTAGTCTACCCATTCTCCTCTGACCTCTGACGTCAACAAGGCATTTTCGTCCACACAACTGCGGCTCACTGGATATTTTCTATTTTTCAAACCATTCTCTGTAAACCCTAGAGATGGTTGTGCGTGAAAATCCCAGTAGATCAGCAGTTTTTGAAATACTCAGACCAGCCGTTTGGCACCAACAACCATGCCATGTTCAAAGTCACTTAAATCGCCTTTCTTCCCCACTGTGATGCTCAATTTGAACTTCAGCAAGTTGTCTTCACCATGTCTAGGTGCCTAAATGCATTGAGTTGCTGCCATGTGTTTGGCTGATTAGCAATTTGTGTTACCAAGCAATTGAACAGGTGTACACAATAAAGTTGCCAGTGAGTGTATACCTACGTTAGTTATGATGTAAAGAGCACAATTTATAGAGAATAACCTGTTATTTGTTACGTAATATAATGCATTGTTCAGAAATGTATATAGCTGGACAAGGTGGCTGCACATCTGTTGATGAACTACATTTCCCATAGTTCTTTGAGAATTTTCTTCTATTAGTAGGCAAAAAAATTATTGGACCTGCAGCCATATAACAGCTGGAACCTACCGCAGCAAGGAACGATTTCTGTTTTTAACAAATCTACATATTTTTTTTCCCAGCTGCAGCAAGTTAAATCAAATTTGCAATTAAGAAATAAAATGCTGCCTTGCTAAGATCAGAAGTCAAACTCTGTCTGGTTCTCAAACTCGCATTGAAATCTTGCTCGAAGTAGAAACATTTACTGTATGTAGCATTAAATCAAATGGCTAATGTGACTGTCAAGATTTCAGGCTCCTAAAATCAGCACTATAATTAGCAATCAGTAATCACTGTTATAGTGGAATAAGGCTTGTAATCTTCAAATTACCTGTTTGCACCAATTACATCTTACTGATGAAACATTCCAATCAAGTGCATGTGTGCCTTCTAAAAAAATAAAAAATAAAAAAATCTGTGTGTGTATATATATATATATATATATATATATATATATATATATATATATATATATATTTAGTCAGAACAGTAACCATTGAAAAAGCAGTGCTCTCCAGTCTACTACTTGAGTTTATGAGTTAGAAGGTATAACATTCCAAATAATAGCTTTTGGACTCTTGTGTCCACTTTTGTGCCTTGGCAGTTATTTTTCTTGAGTCTGTAGTTAAGACATTCTAAAATAACATACTTTTGCAAATTATAACCATTACAGCAATAAATCTAAGCACTATAATGATTGATGGTGTTCCATATATGAACACTTAATGGCAATGGGTTATGCTCTTGTAGGCCTGTAGTATCAAAAATGTTGAACTGTGTTTGCTGCAAAAAAAAAAAATTGTGTGTGCTACTCGGTGTAAGAATTGTAAAATGGGCAAGATAAAAGGTATATTAATGAAACGAAATAAGGAATACATAGGTAAAATGTGTAATAAATAGGACTGTAAGTTATGGAAAGAGTCCTTTCCCCAAAATGGGTTCTGGCCAAGTTTTTGTTCTATATTAGGAAGTTTTTTCAGGGGTTGCCTGCTTAGGAGAGAAAACTTGCCTACTTGACTCCTTGTGCACTTCTACTCGGTAGCCTCTTCTACCAGTACTTAAAGGGGTTGTAAAGGAATTTTTTTTTTCATAATAAGCATCCTTTACCTGCAGACATTCCTCTTTTCACTTCCTCATTGTTTGTTTTTGCTCAGCAGTTGCTCTTTTTCTTCTCTGTTCTGTTCACTTCCTGCTTGTCTGATTTTACTGACCACCGTGATGGGAGGCTTTACTGCGGTGGTCAGTGACGTGCTCGCCCCCTCCTGGGAACTACATCTCTGTGGCAGGACGCTCTCTACGTGTTAGAGACTTCAAGGAGGTGTGAATTACTGGGTGTGCCACAATGCATACTGGGAAATGTAGTTCTTACATGAACGAGCGCTGCAAACCAGGAAGTGAATGAGAGAACAGAAACTAGAACGCCGGAGTTGATGTAGATGAAGGAATTTAATAGGTATTTACTCGTTTTTTAACAGAATCATTACACTATTCTGTCTGTCTACCTTGCAGACATTAATTTTAGGCAAACATTTTTTTTCCTATACAACTCCTTTAAAGACTCTTTCTGATTGACATGGAGTTCACATGGCAACCTTCAGTGTGGTCTTAAAAAAATAAAAGGCTTAAAATCCTATTACAAGCGGTCAGTTTAGCCACAGCGAAAGTTGGAAATTATTCTATTGTTCAAAAGCCAAATTATGAAATAAAATCAGGATGCATGTGAATTTATAATCAGGCCCATTAGTTATCTACATTACTCTACTAGCTGTTGACAATGTTTATAGAGCAGCTGGATATGCAACATGTTGCTAAAGAGCTCTAATGGGATCTTACAATGACTTCATGCAATGCCCAGACTATTAGAGCTGACACTAATTCTACAGGATTCGGTTTGGAACCACATATATTTGAGATTTCAGAAATATGACATACTGATAGTTCTGGATCCAACATAAAAAACTCCAATGTAAATATTATACAGAGTTCTTTCATTTGATGAAGCTATGAACCCAACCACATGTCGTATAGAGCAATGGTTCTAAACCAGTTGGGAGATACTTTTTGGTAGCCAACACACTAAATTATGCTGACCTCTGATCACTGTTTCTGGAATAATACTTGTAACCATAAATTTTGAAAAATAAAAGTGTGACTAAGATTCCAAAAACAGAATCGTCCTTCATTGTTGAAAGGTGAGTTAACTCAATACTTACATTCTCATTTTTGCTAGATATTGTTTGAATCACGCACCACCATCTTGGATCTTTTAGAAACAAAAGTGCTCTTCTCTTGCCTTTTTAGTCACACTATTTATCGTGCTCATTTCAAGATAGTCACATGCTGCTTATTTGATTTTTTGTTTATTTAAAATAGTGCAGCAGGAGCAAGGAGACTCCACCTGCTGTAGCAGGAGTGAGTCATAAACTATTATGATGAATAACAAAGTGTTGCACCTACTGTTGCCTCTAATGTTTTGCTAGTACCGTATTTATCGGCATATAACACGCACAGGCGTATAACACGCACCCTTACTTTAAGAGGGAAGTTTCAGAAAAAAAAAAATCGACAGCCCCCTGCGTATAACACGCAGGCACAGTTTACCATCTATTTTCAGGGTAAAAAAGTGAGTGTTATGCGCCAATAAATACAGTATATTTAAATGGTAACTTTAAAAACCTTTTAAATTTTAAAAGGTGGATAGACCAGGTAAATATTTGCACTGGAGTATGTCTATAAGAATACAAGCCATTAGATATGGGTGTTTTTTATGTCCCAAAAAGGTAAGTAAACGTGCTCAGAAAAAATCTCACATAGCAGCACATATTTATTATATTTATTCATTTACAATTAACTTGAACATCTTGCATAAGTCTGACCTGCTCTCATTTTTGGCATCCTTTGGATGCTATGAGATCAACCTATGCAAATGCTGAAGTCAGGCAGAGGAATTAATCAATGTGATAATTGCGCCAATTATATGGGGGCACTCTCTGAAGTCAGAGGGAAGATGAAGGAGCGTAATAGAACATGTCGAGTGAAGGCAGATCCTAATTTGGATGTCTGAAATGCATTAGAAGAGAAAAGGTGGGATATTACAGAAATGTTGCATTCATTAAGCAACAGAACAAAGCCTACATAGAAACAAGCGTGTTTCGAAAAGAGAAACAAGTGAGAAAAAAAGTTCATGCCCTTGGGCTAATATGGAAAGTGGTGAGTTAAGTGAAAATCATTGAAATCACTGAAATAGACACTAAGGGGTGGTGGATGTATTAAATGGCTTCCTATCCGAGATGGTAAAATACTGGGGATAAGCAAATCTTCAAAAATCTGATTTGATCTCAATCTTCAAAGTCTATATCCAGTTTTTATGAGGGGAAAAAATATAAACCCCTCTTGATAAACTTCATGCATTACGAGGGATTTAGCTGACTTTCTTCTAATTATCACAAGTTTTTTGTGTTGTAAACCCAATGCTGTTTGTATACCACATCTTTTCTTAGGCTGATTATCGAATGGGGGAGGGGTTGGGGGGGTTTGTGGTTTCAGACTTCATTATAGTAAAATGAATAAATGTTAGTCTTCTAATGAGAAAATATGCATCCCTTTAGAAAAGAATGAGCTTTTGGTTTCTGAGGTCCGTAGCCCGTGAATAGGCCATGACTGCTTA
This sequence comes from Rana temporaria, assembly GCF_905171775.1. NCBI lineage: Eukaryota > Metazoa > Chordata > Amphibia > Anura > Ranidae > Rana > Rana temporaria. The sequence goes on from NC_053490.1 coordinate 287,693,871, forward strand.
GAAGCATAGGCGTGTTTTAACCAGCTATTACAAACCAAAACCTTGTGCCCTGCCCCCCCCCCAGAAAAGACACACAGACTGATTTAAATTGGAGTTAGGGCAAGGCCACAGCTAAATTGAACTTACCAACTGTAATATTCAAAATTCCACATAACAATGCCAGTCACAGTTATACCGTGAGCATCCATAACAAACACAGATAGTCTAATAGACCTGTCTCCATCATCAGTGTGAGGCAGGCATTAAACTGATCCCAGACTTAAACTTGAGGACATGGCCCATAAAGCAATATCCATTGCTGGGATGGTAAAACTGCCAATAAAGCTGTGATGAAACTCACAACGGGCAGTTCAGTTGGCTAATTCTTGTGATATCAGAATCTCCTCAGATGTTCTCTTGCGTAGCCTTTTCTAGAGTTCAGGCTCCACACAGTCACCTCATGCCTTAGTGGCCAATCCCATCAAAGCCACTTAAACTCCCCGTTTTAGGTTAGCACCCACATAGCTGACAAGTTTCCAGCCGTCAAGGTTTCCTTTCCCTGAGAGAGAGGGGTCAAAGGGCCCAAAACAACAGCAGAGTGTGTTTCTGCAACAAGTATTTTTCTATACTTCATGTTGATTTTTTTTTTTTTTACATTTTGGGTTGACATATACTTAGTTTTGTTTTAATGCCTTTATACTTCTCATTAACCAGAGCTATGGAAGGGGGAGAGAAGCATTGCATAGCAGAATATTCCCTAAAACATTGAAGTTTTTTTTAGGGCATATTTCCTATATCTCAAGACCTCAAGAGATTAAAGCCCATTTAAAACTGCATCCTTCCTATTTAAAATATGTCTGTCTAAGACTACCCTGCCCACAGAGTGACAACACTGCTAGCAGATTTCATTGGGCAGCACAATGGCTAAGTGGTTAGCATGTCTGCCTAGCAGCACAAGGGTTGTTGGTTCGGATCCCAACCATAACACTACCTGCCTGGAGATTACGGGGCAGATCCACATACATCTGCGCCGGGCGCAGCGTATGTAAGATACGCTACGCCGCTGTAACTTACTTTGCTTTGGTTTGAATCCTCAACGAATTTGCTCCGTTTTTTTGGAACTGCGCATGCGCCGTCCCTGGGGGTATCCCAGTGCGCATGCTCGAAATTAAACCGGAACCCACCAATGCTTACGACGGTGACGTCATTCTACGCAAATTCTTATACGCAAACGACGTAAAAAATTCAAAATTGTACGTGGGAAGGATGGCTATACTTAACATTGAGTACGCCTCAGTATAGCAGCTTTAACTATACGCCGGAAAAAGCCGAACACAAACGACAGAAAAAAAAACGACGGACCAACGTACGTTCGTGGATTGCCGTAAATAGCTCATTTGCATACTCAACGCGGAACGCCATCTAGCGGCCGCCGAAAAATTGCATCTTAGATCCGACGCCGTACGAAGACGTACGCCTGTCGGATCTAGCCGAGATGCCATCGTATCTTGTTTTGAGGATTCAAAACAAAGATTCGACGTGGGAATTTTGAAATGACGCCGGCGTATCAAAAAATACGCCAGCGTAATTTCTTTGTGGATCTGCCCCTACATGTTCTCCGTGTGCCTGTGTGGGTTTCCTCCAAGTACTCCAGTTTCCTGCTTGTACGTTAATTGGCTCCTGTCTAAATGGGCCCTAATATGTGTATGTAGGATTGTGAGTTAGGGATCTTAGATTGTAAGTTCCTTGAGGACATGAATGTACAATGTCCAGTATATACTGTATATGTAAAGTGTTGTGTAAATTGACAGTGCTGTATAAGTAACTGTAATAAATACCATAAATTACAGAATGAACAGAGATACCCTGTTACAGAAAGTGGAAAAAACAAAACAAATCTACTGGCAGGATCAACAGATAATACATGCTACTGTGTTAATATTAGTGACAGACTAACCTTCTTCTTAATGTATTTTTTCATTTTGACCATATTTCCACTATAAATGATTAAACCTGAGTACTCTAGAGTCATGAGAATAGATTTTTTCATTACAAATGCTCTTTTATTGATAATAATACAGAAAAACATGTACAACTAGGCTTAGAACATAAAGGCACTGAAAGGCTATGCACCAATCTGTATGTTACACAATATACAGTAGCATTATACAATATTGCAATAAAACTGTACAGAAAAAAAAAGAACAAATAGAATCAAATCAAACAAGAAAAACAATAAGTAAATAAAAATAAATTAATTATGGCAAGCAGCGTAAATTTTAACATGAAAAAGTACATATTTGGTGAACAATAGGTTCCTTAATCTAAAGAGAAAAAAGACCACAAAATTACAACAGATCAGAGAAATAGACTAGATGTTAGCATGTACTGTATATACGAATAGATTTAAAAAAAATAATCAACACAGCATACGTTTGTACTGTTCTAATATCTAATTGAATAATCAAAAATATGTTTAATCTTTGAAAATGTCCTGTGTGAAATTTTTATTTTAAAGCGGTATTACACCCAAAAGCAAAAATGTATTATATTGCAGCTTATCAATTACCCACTTAAGGACCCGCTCATGTTCATATACGTCGGTACTTTACAGATGGATATCTCGGTAACGGCAGCAGCTGCTGCCACAACCGGAATATCCATCTTTTCTTTTAGCGGTCCTGTAAACGATGACGGTGGTCTCCGTGGCGGATTTGCCCCCTCAAGAGGCTTTCTCCACACCAGGGAAAAAGCCTTGCATTACGGTGTGTAGTTACAGACAGAAGAACAGGAAGTGAGGATTTCTCAGAAGAAATAAGGACATTTAAAAGCAAAATGGAAGGATGAGGTAAGTGAAGGAGGACTGCACTAAGGTAAAGGAAGCTATTTAGGGAAAACATTTTTTACCTTTACAACCCCATTTAACTGACAATTGCACAGACATACAACACTGTACACAATTTTTATTTATATCCCCCCCCCCCCCACAAATAGAGCTTTCATTTGGTGGTATTAGATCACCACTGGGTTTTTTACTTTCTGCTACAAAACGTATCCAAAAAAAATAAATCGAAATTTCCTCATACATTTAGGCCAATATGTATTCTGCTACATATTTTTGTAAAAAACATCTCAATAAGCGTATATTGATTGTTTTTTTATATTAGTAATGGCTGTGATCAGTGACTTTTAGCAGGACTGTGATAGTATGGTGGGCAGTCTCACACTATGTGGGAACCAGTGACACTAACACAGTGATCAGTGCTAAAAATATACACTGTTATTGTACTAATGACACTGGCTGGTAAAGGGCTAAACATCTAGGGCGATCAAAGGGTTCAATGTTTGCCTATGTGTGATTATGTGTGTACTGTGGCCATCAGCAGGTCCAGCAGACATGATGTCCACCGGCTCCAACCGATTGTTCCGAGGAGAGGCAGAATGGGGGTCTGCCTATGTAAACAAGGCAGAACACCGTTCTGTCCTGTGTGGTACAGTTGTATGAATGAATGAATGAATGAAAAATTTATATAGCGCGGCACATGCGAACTGAATCGCCTCTGGGCGCTTGTTGTTTGTGTCTCATGCCTATCAGAAAAGCAGGGTTTTGATCTGCCTTCTGAAAGACAGGTGGTTTTGCTCCAACCGAATGCTGGTTGGTAAAGCATTCCAAAGCCTGGGGCCCTGAAAAGCAAACCTTCTTTCTCCTTTGGACTTGTATTTGGTTTTAGGAACCTTGACCAGATTTTGGTCGGTGGATCGCAGAATGCGGTTGCAATTGTGCGGTTTGATCTTGTCGCATAGATATCTAGGAGCCTTCCCATGGATGCACTTATGTGTCAGGCAGAGTGCTTTGAATGCAATTCTGTCTTTCACTGGCAACCAGTGAAGGGATCTCAGCGAAGGTGAGATTGATTCCCAAGATTTTTTCCCAGTCACAAGTCTAGCGGCCGTATTCTGTACGACTTGAAGACGAGCGATTTGGTACTTGGGGAGCCCGAGGTAAAGGGCATTTGCATAGTCCAGTCTGGAATTCACGATTGTTCCCACCACGACTGCTATGTCTTCTTTGGGAATAAATGGAATAAGTCTGCGTAGAAGGCGCATCAAATGGTGCGTCCCGCTGACTACTGACCCTATTTGTGCGTCCATTGTCATGAAGGTGTCAAACGTGACTCCTAGACTTCTGACTTTGGAGCTAGGGGGGATGGTCTGACCCAGGATGGGCGAAGGTGTCCAGTTTGTTGTCGGTTGACTCTTCCGACTGGCATTGAACATAAAGAGTTCTGTTTTAGCGCTATTGAGTTTGAGATAACTCTTAGTCATCCAGTTTTCTATTGAAGAGAGACATTTCTCTAATCTGAGATGATGATCCTTTTTTTGGCAGATGCGAAAGTACAACTGCGTGTCGTCTGCATAAGAGTGATAGAGTAGTTCTTGGCTACTGATAATATCAAAGAGAGGACGAAGATAGATATTAAACAGCACCGGTGATAGGGGGGATCCTTGGGGGACCCCACATGGCACCGCGCGTTTTTCTGACGTGAAAGATCCCAGTTTCACTGTTTGTGAACAGTTTCCGAGAAAAGAGGAGAACCATGGTAAGGCATCTTCTGAGACTCCGGCGACTTCTGTTAGTCGTCTCAGTAGCAATTTATGGTCTACTGTGTCAAAGGCTGCGCTTAGGTCCAGCAGAACCAGGAGACACGATTCTCCTTCGTCTGCGGCCTCGAGCGCATCATCCCATATTTTCAGTAAGGCCGTTTCTGTCCCGTGTCCGGGACGGAACCCGGATTGAAATGGATCGAGTAGGTTGTGGGTATCCAGATGCTGTTGCAGCTGATTTACCACCACTTTCTCCATTATCTTGGACAGAGCATTTAGACCTGTTATGGGACGGCGGTGAGTTGGGTCCATAGGATCCAAATTAGGTTTTTTCAAGATCGGCAGGATTGTGCCCTCTTTCAGCAGGGAAGGCACTATGCCTTCCTTAAATGACTGATTTATAAGCTGTGTGATCGGAGGCGCCAGGATGTCGGCACATTCCTTCAGTAGCTTGGTGGGAATGATGTCATTGGGTGCTGTGCTGTTGCGCAGCGCACCAATGAATTTTTTTGTGGTATCAATGGAGATGGGTTCCAAAGTGAACTTAGTTGATTGTAGAGGCGTTCCGTCGGTGTTTTGATTGAAGAGGGGGCTGAGTGGAGTATTGTTTTGCCGAATACTTACCCGAATTTTTTCAATTTTGTTGATGAAGAAATCCGATAGTTCATTGCAGAACTCTTGGGTGTCTGAAGTGGGGACTTCAAGACATCCCGGATTCATGGTCTGGGTGACCATCTTGAAGAGTTCACGTGGGCGATTCATTGCGCTGTTAATCACCATGGAAAAGTGAAGTTTCTTGGCTTTGAAAATTTCCTTGTGATATCGTGTAGTTACTGCTTTGTAGAAGTTGAGGCGGTCTTCTGAAGGACTTCTTATCCAGGCGGCTTCCGCCCTTCTGCGCTCTTGCTTCAATAGCGACAGCTGGTTATTGAACCAGCTGGACTTTTTTGCCCGGCTGCGGACTTTGCGCTTTGGTGCTGCTAAGTCGGCTGACTGTAACAGAGCTGCATTTATGGCATCCAATGTATCTGAGGCTGCTAGCTGAGGAGGAATAGCCCCAATTCGGTTTCCCAGGGTAGATCTGAAGAGTTCCGAGTGGAGCTTCCCCTGAGATCTAGCCCAGTGTATTGTCACCGGCATGGGTACTTTCATGACTAGTGGAATTCTGGGAATTATGAAGCTAATTGCATGGTGGTCTGTCCATGGCAGAGGTTCAATACCCAGAATGTTTATTTTCAGATTTTGTCTGAAAATGAGGTCGAGAGTGTGACCTGAAGCATGCGTGGGTCCGCATATAAGTTGCTGAAGACCTAACCCTTCCAGGTGGTCGATGCAGGCATCCGCGATGGGATCCTGTGAGGAGTTGGCCCACAAATTGAAATCCCCGAGCAGCAAAAGATGATTGCTGTTAAGGGAGAAAGTGGATATGAACTCCGTTAATGCTGAAATCAAATGCGATTTTGGCCCAGGGGGCCTATAGCAGAGGAGAATGTGAACGGTCTCCTGAGAGTGAGCTTGAAGTTGAAGCGTGAGGGTTTCCATAAAAGGTAGAGGATTTTGAAGGACCGGTTTAGTGATTGCAATATGAGACTTATGAATCACTGCCAGGCCTCCTCCTCTTTGCCCTATTCTATTTTCCGTTAGGATATGATAATTTGCTGGTACCAGTTCTCCAAGAATGGTGTTGCAATCGTCTGACAGCCAACTTTCTGTAATGAAGAGGCAGTCTAGATCGTTTTGTAGTAAGAAATCATGGATTTCTGATCGGTGTTTAACTGCTGATCTAGTGTTAAGCAACGCACATGATATGTGCTTGAGCTGTGTTGAATGGTTGAAATTTTTGATGATCGATCGTCGATCGATTCTCAAAAGTTGATCTGATTTTAAGGCTTTTTTGGTGACGGCAGGTAATATTGTTGCGAATTGTCTCAGACCCCAAATGGTTTCCGCAGAGTATCGCAATTTAACCATTGTTGCCAGTCACCGTGGGCGGGGGTGGGGGTGATCGGTGAGAGAGGATTCGCAGAATCCTCGCTCTCGGCAATCCTTGGTCCAGAGGAAGGCAAAAAAACCCTGGGCAAGCTGGCCAATGTGCTGCGGCAGGGAAAAAAATTCCTTCCTGATCCCAAAGGCGATCGGCTCAAGCCCTGGATCAAAGACAGCTGAACTTAATGAGGGGAAAAAAGAGGGGGGGGGGATGCTGGGTGTCACTGTTGCTGGGGTGCACCAAGATGGCCGCCAGGCAAAGACACAGGACCCAGGCTGGGGGGGCAACCAGGTTGGTAAGAAAATGATTCCACCGATCTGGTTGCTTAGCAGGGGGGTGGAGGGGACCTCTGGGGGTGCAGGGGCGATAATCAGAAAGACCCGCACTATTGGTGGCAGGCGCAGGGAGAAAACGGACGGAGCGCCGGTAGGCCGCGGCTGAAGCCGCGGACTTTCCTGAGGCGCGGCGGCCGCGGAAAGTAGCAGGCTGGCGCGGGCGTGTAAAAAACGCCGAGAAGCGCCGAAAATACACCCAGGTGGGGTGTCTAGGGGCCACCACAATCGTGGGTGGCCGTGCGAGTGGGGATGCCGAGCCCAAGAGGGGAATAGAGAGCCGCAGTGAGGGGTCTGAGGGACGGCTGCCCTGAGAAGGACGGCCGTCAGTGGTTCCCCTGGATGGTAGGCCCTGAGAGGCAGGGTCTTACCTGCGGCGAATGAAGGAGTCCACGAGGAGAGAAGAGAGCTGGATTCCTGGATTCCTGGTTCCTAGTAGTTCCTAGTAGCTGTTCCCTGTGCAGGACAGGTAATGGTAGTCTGCCTAGTAGCTGACTGTCAGGTCTGGGTGGGAGCAGGCTCGTAACGGAAGGTCCGAAGCACCCTACTCCACCTCTGACACTGACTGACTGACTGACTGACTGACTGGGCTGAGATGAGTTTGTTATCACTGGGATGCAGTTATTCATTTCACATTGTAAGTGCATTAGTCCTGTCATATAGTCATCAGAATTGACAGCATTACGCTATGTTATATTTTTTCTTTTTTGGGTTAATTAATTATCTACGCTGTGGAGTCAACTTTCTACCCATTTGGAACCTTACCATTATTGGATAAGCTAGTGTTATCTCACCAACCAAAGGCCTAGGCTGGGCTATAGCCACCTGCTTTAGTGGCTTACTATCTGGTAAGCATGGAATTTATCAGGTTTTGATCCAATTTCCAAGATATGTTGTGTTACACCACACCAGCTCAACCTTTGGACTGCACTCTTTTTTTCTTTTCCAGAATGCTGTTCTGCCAGGGGGAAAATGGAGATCTTATGTTTCTGTTAAGCAGGAACACGAATCTCTGTTTCCCCCCAGTCAAAGCACACCCGCCACAACCTGTAGGGACCCACTTAACCCTTTGATCGTCCCTGAGGTTAATCCCTTCCCTGCCAGTGTCGTTATTACAGTAACAGTGCATTTTTTTTAGCACTGATCACTGTATTAGTGTCAATGGTCCCCCAAAAGTGTCAGCTAGAGGTCAGATTTGTCTGCCGCAATGTCACAGTCCAGCTCACTAATTACCACCATTACTAGTAAAAAAAAGAAAAAAAAAAGAAAAATTCCATAAAAATATCCCATAGGTTGTAGACGCTATAACTTTTGCGCAAACCAATCAATATACACTTATTGAGATTTTTACCAAAAATATGTAGCAGAATACATATTGACTTAAATTGATGAAGACATTTTATTTTCTTTTGGATGTGTTTTTATAGCAGAATTCATTTTCAAAATGGTCAGTTTTTTTTATTTATAACGCAAAAAATAAAAACCGCAGAGGTGATTAAATACTACCAAACAAAAGCCCTATTTGTGTGAAAAAGGGACATCAATTTTATTTGGGTACAGCGTCGCACGACCGCACAATTGTCAGTTAAAATAACGCAGTGCTGTATTGCAAAAAATGGCCAGGTCAGGAAGGTAGGTGAAGTGGTTAAAGCCCAACATGGGAATATACATTTATTTTTTTTGTCTGATGAAAAAAAGTACACCATGAGTAGAGGGTGCCATGGTCATGTTCTTTCAAGAGTTGAATGCCTGCAAACGCAGTATATCCTCAGTTTGGTGATACTTGGTTGGCTGGTCACTCATCCTAGAAGTCTAAATTCATCACGTTGTGTAGAAGAGGTACATTGTTTCCATTCTCCATTTTCTTTTTTGAAAAGCCCCATGTTGGACTTTAATTAGGAAAAAGGTCACATTGTTTTTCACATCGTTTTTAGTCGTTAGTAAAAAAATGTAATGTTCACTTTACAAATAAGCATCTAATGCATGACACATTCATGGTACTCAGATTGCAAGAATACAGAGAGTTATCTAGCAGTTTGAATAGCTATAAATTGGCCTCCAGATCGAAGGCTGATGTTCTGGTTTAGAACCCACTACCTCCTGGCTGCAAGTTGTGATATTTTATATATTTATCTGATGAAAAATAAAAATACATTTTGTTGCATGTATTTATAGTTGGGAACATGAAGAATTCCTTTCACCATCAATCACAAGGACTTGATTTGGACCTGCTGTTCCCAGAAATGATAAATTATTAGGAACGCATGCTGTTTACACTGACACATAGACATACAATAGCTCTATAAACTTATATTTGCAAAACCCCAGCATGTAGCTAAATATGTGCTAGACTGACTTTGTGACGCAGCTGTATAATTTCTTCCATAGCCACATTTTTTGCATGTCTACATAAAGCTGTATGACGCTTACCATCGTCTAGGAGGGGATACATATTCATGAGTACTCATCAAGAGCAGGTGAACACCCATTTATTTGCAAAGAGAGCCACTGCTGAACAAGCTTATTCTTAAAACCTCATTTGTGATTACAGAAAGCTTCATATATGCTCTCCAATCTTCTAACTGGCTCTGCATGGGCACACATGTTTTAGTCAGGTCATACTATATGAAAGCATGCAGAAAATCGAAGGTGATTTAACAAAGCAGTTACATTTTTCACCCAACTCAATGAACTTATTTTTTTTAGCCTCGACTGAAATCATATGCAAAGATATTTCTTTACAAACAGGATTTTCCTCGAGGATGATTAGAGTTTGAAAAAAAAAAAAAAAAAAAACAGATTCACTAACCAAGGTTAAAAGAAAATATTTAAAAAATATATAAATATGAAACCGGATGGTAATGACAGTATTTTGGTATTGTGATGCAAGCACAACCTACATTTATTTTCTTCTTCCTTCCTCCCTATGGAACATAAGATCTTGGAGGTTAAAGCGGAGTTCCACCCAAAAATGGAACTTCCACTTAACCCACTCCTCACCCCCTTACATGCCACATTTGGCATGTAATTTTTTTGGGGGGGGAATGGGGGCTTCAGGAGAAGGGGACTTCCTGTCCCACTTCCTCCTTCCGCCGAGGGGCTGCAAAGGCGATTAAGCTTATTCGCCTTTTGGCAGCCCCTCCCTGTAGGCGATCGCCTAGGACACGTGAAAGGTCCTAGGCGATCGCCTGTCCAATCAAACAGCGCAGCGCCGGGCCGTGCCACGCGCGCATGCGCAGTGCCGCTTGCGCATGCGCAGTGGATGCCCGGCCGTGAAGCCGAACGCTGTCACGGCCGGGTGCCCACAGTGACAATGAAGACGCCGGCCGGGGAGGGGGGGAGAGGAGCGGAGCCCCGGCCGGCGCGTCGCTGGAATGCTGGAGCAGGTAAGTGTCTGTTTATTAAAAGCCAGCAGCTACACTTTTCGTAGCTGCCGACTTTTAATAAACATAAATATTGGCTGGAACTCCCCTTTAATCTTGGCCTACAGTCAGGTCCCATTAGGGGTGGGCAGAAATGAACTAACAATAATTTAGAAACTACCTTGTACATGTTTATTTTCCTTATTGAATGTTTAATACCATACCAGATATTGATACAATGTGATATGGAAATAAAAAAAAAATCTATAAAAACTTAACATTAAAAATCTTTAATAAAACACTCATTATAGTCTCTGATTTGCAGACTGTGTAGGGGGTTGTAGCACTGGGTGGACAGTAATGAATAGAAAAAACAAATCAGTAGTACAGTACAAATGCTCGGGAGTTTAAATCTGTAGCTCAGATACTAGTAAAGCTCACTTTTCTTACAATTATTAAGCATACATTCATTGGCTGGCTTAGCAAACCAAGTATTCTTTAATAAAAAATGAATGCAAAATCAAGAATAGTAATTATGTGATTTCAAAATGAATATACCTTTGAGATCAAATATAAATACGTAACAAGCTTATCTCTAAAGTACACTTCTGAGCGCCCCCTCCTTATCATGATTGTGTTGTCAGTAGATCACATTACATTAATCAGTGTGGTTCTACACAATTTATTACAGGTGAGTGAACCAACTATTCTAAGCCAGAATTTGATTTTGTACAGTTTGGTTTGATGTAGCTATCCATGAATTTTCGGTGATTAATGACAAACGTTTGCATGATTTTCAGTTACTGTAATCTTTAGGTGACTCTTTAGTTCTCAGGTACATGTCCCTTCATACTTCACTTCGCCTGCTAACCCTTTTTCATAGAACATCAGACACAATGGCCTATAAAAGCTTTACATGAACAAAGTGGTCACCAGTACTGGATGCTTCCTTTCTGTGCCCCTTTAGTGCTATTGTCAGGTACTAGATTATGAATTTTCATATACCATGAATTCATCATCATCATCATTCATCACAGACACTGTGCAGTACAATCTGTCTCCTTCTTCTTACACATTATGCCATGGTAGCGTAAGGTAGGATCCTAATTGGTTAAAAGATGTCATTGATCGCAGTCATGTTAGAAAGCACAATATTGTCGGTGGTTTAAAGATTGCTCTATATTTTCTCTATATCTGGGATGAACAGGTATTGAATTGCTCTATGATCAGGTCTCCTGACTGATAGTTTAACAGTTAATTGTCGTTCTGTGTATCAGAGAGCACTGACAGCAGCTACTCTAACAATATCTTAATAGTTTCTGTAACAGTGTAAAAATGTATATTGATAGTGCATATGTGCAAATGAAAGACTTGTCTTTTGAAGGGCATATAAATAAATTTGCAAAAAACCTGCAGCGATTTATTTTTTAAGCCTCATTCAGATGGGCACTGACACCTGTAATGAGTGGGATGCTTTTTTTTAGGTGTCTGCATCCGCTCCAGCTGTGTGCAGGCAGTCTATGCAAATGGATGCAGAAGCTGTAGCTGCACAGACAAAGCTGAATGTCAAAATTTGACAACCATGCAGAAGTAGCTGCACGGCTCCCAAAAGCATACCGTATTTGCTGGTGTACGGTATAAGGCGACTGGGCGTATAAGACGACCTCCTAATTTTCCAGCTAAAAGGTTGGTTTTGGGATATACTCACCTTATAAGATGACCCCCATCCGACTCACCTCACTGTGCCCATTGCCTACCTCACTGTGCCCATTGCCTACATCACTGTGCCGATCTACCTTTTCCCTGTATGCAGAGTCAGAATTTGGGCGTCCATTATTCAAAAGCTGCACCTCCTCCTCATCCTGTTCTGTGATAGGCGGAACACTCAGTTTCCCAGCAGATCCTGTGTTCAGTGTTCCACCAATCACGGACGTCCTCTCGTCCGAGGCCGAGGACTCTGCATACAGGTACCGGCGTATAAGATGACCCCCGATTTCTGGGGGATATTTTTAACAAAAGGTCGTCTTATACGCTGGAAAATATGTCTGAATTCCTTGCCATGCAACTGCCCCTCCATCATTTTGGTGTTTTGTGTGGAGCTCCCCCTTAAAATCCATACCGGACACCTATCTAGAATAAAGGTCTGGTATGAATTTTGGGGAAAGCCCACGCCATTTTTTTTGTTTTTTTGTGGGGTTCCCCTTAAGAATCTATACCAGGTCCCCGTCTAGAATAAGGGTTTGGTATGAATCTTAAGGGAGTACCCTCACTAGCTGTGTCCTCCTTTCCTGGCCATCCAAGCTGCATGCCTTTATACAAGTCTGAAAATAGATTTTTAAGGGGGACTTCCAAACAAAAAAATTGTATAGGGTCAAACCAAAAATTCATAGTAGATCCCATTCCTAGGGATAGTATGGATTTATGAGGGGGATAAAATGCACAAAACTAGAGAAAAATGGTATGGGGTCCCCCTCCAAAATCCATACCAGATATCAAATGCATTACACAAACAGCGCACTGTCCCTTTAAAGCATAAACATTCCCTCAAGTGTCAATCAGACGTAATAAAAAGCCAGTTCAGAAAATGTGATTAGATGACAATAAACATACAGTTAATGAACAAATTGTGCAACCAATATAAATGATAGATTATAAATTTCATGCAAGCTGATAGTCAAAAAAAGTTCATAAGTTAATAAAGTGCTTCCTGCTCTTGACAAACTATACATGAAAAGTGCTCAAGTGCAGAAGATAAGTAAAAAAAGAGCCTCTTACCAGATCTAAATGATCTCAAACTACAGAGATCAAAAGCACTTTGTAATATATCAAAGGCAAGGTCGACACTCTCACTGTCAAAACCTCAGAATATTTGGGATGGATGGAGATGGTGTACTTTGCATGTGGAAAGGTCCTGTGATATCCTCCACTCCGACTGCCGACAACCGACACTCTCATGCATAGAACATGTGGGAGGGCACGTACATCGAACATGGGATACACACATGGGGGGACGTCCTCCCAGAACTGAAGGTTCTCAGTGTAGCCATTTTTTGGCTATAGCGTGGATGGGAACTGGTTAAATGAACCACAGTTTGTGCTGGTGTGGACTCACTAAAAAATGCTTCTACCATTGAGATAAATTCCCAATATCACAATGATCATGACCATATATGGTCAATAACATTGCTCAGGATCCTCTAGGTGCTTTATTTTCAAATAGAAGCGGGCTAGGTATCAGAACTGTCATTTAGTGGCAATAGTTTTGTTTTAGCTTTTTTTTTTTCTGGACTTGACCATACAGGTACACACTTTTGCTTAATGCATCTCCCAAAAATGTTATTTAAACAAATTGTGTACTTTGTAATATTGCCCTTTAAATCGTATTAAAAGACCTATTTCACATTAAATGGGTATTTTTTTTTAAATGCCAGCTACTCATGACCTTTATTTGCCATAAGCGTGCAAATTGGGCTTGGAAATGAAAGATAAAAATTACAAGACTTGGTGCCCATAGACTAACAGTAAATGGGGTTGGGCCATAATGTTCAAGGTTTGCAAAAAAAAATTCAAGTGTTCAGTAAATTCCAGTGAAATACATTTTGCTTGGTGTGCTCATAGTTACGTTCAACTTTTCTGGAAAGGTAAAAGCACACTAGTTTGGTACTGAATATTGCCATACATTGTTAGCCTCTCCATTTTTAGTGCCTATTTTTTCCACCAATCTACCAAGTAAAGCATGTACAGTCTCTGTAGGGTTTTCAATGAAATAACTCTAGGACAAACATCATATTTATCACAAACAATACCAATGTGCTACCTGGTTTTACAGAGACCCCATTTTACCCAATAGTTGTCCATGGCAACACTTCACTAACTAAGCTGGAATTAATCTTAAATTCGAAAATGCAAGGACATAGATTTTCAGTATAAATGGTGTTACTTACAGACTTATTAAAATAGGCAAAAGGCACTGGCCCAGATTCAGGTAGATTTGCCCATTACTTACACATGAGCTGCTCAGCTGAATTTCTCTGCGCTGGGGCAATTTTGCCAAATTGCCACCTGATTCAGGAATCGTTTGTTCATTTAATTTGCTCCTGTTTAAGGCAAACCTGAGGGCGCAAGGCCGTGCAAGTCAAAGTGGGTGTGCCCCTATGTAAATGAGGATTTTCCGGCTCAGCAGAGGTTTGCGCCGGGCGCGCGCATGCGCAGTTATAGCGATGCCGTCTGCGCATGCGTCAAACTGCGCCTAGCATACTTTCAGGGCAAATCCTGCTCAGCTGCTTTCACTGAGCAAATAAATAGGAGCAGACTTGCGCAGGTTCTTTGCTGAATTTCATCCTGCTTTTTCCAACCCCCCCTGAGCAAGGAAATTCAGCCCATTTTGAAGAGATGGCACCTCCCAAAGGAACTAAAAAAAGAAAGGCAAACTTTGTGGCTGCGGAGATGGACATCTTAATTGCTGCACTCCAGCAACATAAAGAACTTCTATATGGTGCCCAGCGGGCAAACACCACCGTTGCCCAAAGGAGGGCTATCTTTGAAGCCATAGCCCTGGACATCAATGCCCTGGGTAATGAAGAGCGTTCCTGGGATGACATTCAAAAAAAACTGAATGATATGAGGCGCAGGGTCCGGGATAAACTGGCTCTTATCAGAAAACATACCGGTGGCACGGGAGGTGGACCGCGATGTAAGATCCGTCTTAATCATGAGGAGGAGCTTATTGCCCAAACTTTTGTGCAGGAGCAGGTGGAGGGACTTGAAGGGTACGACTCCACTCTTGGGAACTTGGGGACTGGTAAGTTATTTTTGTTTCATATCTGCTGTGCATCATGGGAGGGGGTAGAAGTGAACATATTTGTGGGTAGAAGTGAAGATGGAACTATTATTTTTGTTTCATATCTGCTGTGCATCATGGGAGGGGGTAGAAGTGAACATATTTGTGGGTAGAAGTGAAGATGGAACTATTATTTTTGTTTCATATCTGCTGTGCATCATGGGAGGGGGTAGAAGTGAACATGTGAGCAGTGTGTTGCACCAGCAAAATATTTCGTTTTGGTGTCATCCACAGGTGGTGATGATGATGATGAAGCTGGGCCGTCTTCGGCTGCGGGTCGACCCACGCCATCCATACCAGAGCCAGGGGTCCAGTCAGGCCCCATGGACATTATGGCTATGCTGGTCCAGGAGGAGATCCTACCGGGGCCAAGTATGGTGGAGGAAGTTGTTTTGGAGGAGGATTCCTTTTTCCTCATCCAGGAGGACTCTGGCTCCCTCCAGGAGGATACCACCATCCCTGAGCAACCCACCACCCCCCCGCCCAGCACGTCATCCCCCTCCAGGGCAAGCCCCTCCATTGTGGACCCCTCCCCTTCTCCCTCTGTCCGTGCCCGAGCCTCTCCTCCCAGGAAGGCTCTGTCCAAAACGAGGCATATATCCTCCAGCCTCTGTGACGGTCTGCTGGAGGAGCAGGCCCTGCAGACCCGCCATATAGGGGCCATGGTGGGAGATGTTCGCCGTCTGGCGGACAGCATGGCATCCACCTCCACCTCTGTGCAGCATGCCCTCACCCTGCATGCAGACCGGGACAAACATGTCTCACAGAGCCTGGCGGAAATAAGTGGCAACTCCAAGGCCATAGTCACCTGCTTGGTGGCTCAGGAGAACGCCCCCGCTTTATTAAGCAGGATGGCAGCTGCGGTGGAGGCTAACACCGCTGCTGTGCAGGCCAACACCGCTGCAGTGCGGGAGGAGGGGAGAGTTAACCGCCGTCATCAGCGGGATACCACCACCCGCCAAATGCGGATGTTGGCCCAGACCAACACCATCCTCGCCCGCCTGGCCAACGCCATGGAGGGCATGCAGCCACCACCTGCGAGGAGTGTGGAAGTAGGGGTTGATGCTCCTCCCCCCTCAATCCCCACCCCATGCCTCCTCCGCACCACGGAGATTGAGGAGCCAGAGCCGGGGCACCCTTGGCCCAAAGAAAAAATCCAAAAAATGATCTAATTTCTACATTTATTTTATGCTCAGAATATGTTTTTTTTTATTTTTTGATATATGCTCAGGATATGAGTTTATTTTATTTTTGATATATGCTCAGGATATGAGTTTATTTTATTTTTGATATATGCTCAGGATATGAGTTTATTTTATTTTTGATATATGCTCAGGATATGAGCTTTTATATTTATTTGTAGTCCCTACACACGGTGAGGAGTGTATACTACAGTGTGACTGGTGTGTGAATGGGGGGGGGGTGGCACTCCTGCTGGAAAAGGGGTGTCACCCTCTGCCATGTGAAAGGTGTATGAATGGACAGCAACATAATTGGAGCCTTGACGCGGCGTTGCTGCTCCCTAATACCATGGGGTATTGTTGGGTCTAATCCAATTTGGGGTGCATGTGTCGGGTGTGTGCTAGGGACTACAGTGGTGTGCATACATGCATTATACTTGTGACAAGATCAGGGTGTGTTTAATGTGCAAAGAGACGTTCCACAAGACCATTCCGGATTGCTCTTCCCTCAGAAGATCCGGTAGTGTTTCTTGGGGGGGGTTGCGTGGTTCGGGGGTAAGGTCATTGCGTAGCTCAATGTGCATGCCCCTTCTCTGAGCAAAATTGTGGAGAATACAACATGCCCCGACGATTTGGCACACAAAGTTGGGTGAATACAACAGGGTCCCCCCTGATTTATCCAGACATCTGAATCGAGATTTAAGGATGCCAAATGTGCGCTCCACCACCGCACGGGTACGTGCATGGGCTTCGTTAAATCTTTCCTCTCCTGGTGTTTGAGGGTTACGAAATGGGGTCATCAGATGTGGTCCCAGGGCATATGCAGAGTCACCTGGAAGGGAAAAGACAGGAGGATGTTAGTCGTGCATGTGCCCCTTGTGATGTCTGCATCATGGGGGGGGGGGGCAGTCATACCTGACACCCATGTCACTCACCAATCAGCCAGCTGTCTCCATACATGTTCTGGTCAAACTCGGTTGGGATGGGGCTGTGTCGGTAAATAAAACTGTCATGGCTTGACCCTGGGTGTTTGGCACGGACATGCCATATGAGGCCATGTGCATCCACAATAACCTGCACATTTATCGAATGCCAATGTTTCCTGTTGCAGTAGATATGCTCGAGGAGCCGGGGGGGGGGGCGTAGTGCCACATGGGTACAATCTATTGCACCCACAGTGCGTGGAAATCTGGCTATTTCATAAAAATCACTGATTGCCTTCTGCCGCAGGTCAGCCGTGGTTGGTTTGATAAATTGTGTGCCCATGCGTCTGAGTATTGCAGGGATCACTTGGTGCACACACCTGCTCATGCTGGATTGGGACATCCCCGCCACCACTCCACCTGTGCGCTGAAATGAGCCACTTGCCAAAAAATGAAGGGTTGCCACTACCTTCACCAGTGGCTGCACTGCCTGTCCCCGATGGGTCGGGCTGCTGATGTCATCCTGCAGGATTGTTACCAACTCAAGGATGACTTCAGGGCTGAAGCGAAACATGCGATACACCTCATTATCACTCATCTCAAAAAGGTTGTAGCGCCCTCTGTAAATCCTCTCCCGTGCCCTCCTACGAGTCGGCTCAGTCAATAGAATATCAAGAACCATAGCTGCCCCTGGCATGTTGGTGCACAGATGTGAGGTTCCGAAAATGTGGGTGCTCTGCTTGTTCAGCTCGTCTGTCTAGGTGCTGCTGAAGTTGCGCGCTCCTTCAGATGACATTTGGCCATCTTTTGCTAACTTGCCCCTGCTTTTAGCAGGAGCAAGTTTGCCCGGGGAAAAAAGCTTGCGCGCTTCCAGCGCAAGATGCGCATCACACGCGCATGTTTCTGAATCATCGGCAGTACCTAATTTGCATATTCGCTGAGGGAATTCCATGAAGGCGCAACTTACACCCCGCGCAAAATTGCGCTATAATTGCGCCGGAGCAGCGAGGCTGCGTGCGCGGGAAAATGGCCGCATTTCAGGCTTAACTGGTTTACAGAATCAGCCGCAAATTTGCATGGGAGCAAATCAGTACTTGCGCGGCGCAAATCACACTTGCTTCCGCGCAAGTGCTTCTTGAATCTGGGCCACTGTGAACAATGCACCCTACCCTAGCAACTAACCTGCACTCATGCTATTTGTTCTGCATGTTCTAAGGTAATCATAAACAAGATCCGATTGGGTGCTAAGCTTAGCTATACTCTGACCGTTAAACAAACAGTTCACAAAAAAAGATACCTAATTAATCATTATGAATTTGTTTTTATTATTTACATTGTAATCATGAACACAACAAATGCTGGTAAAATTGGAAATATTTAAGTATAGTGAACAAAAAATGTATCCTACTAACTGAATATTGAGGCCAATTTGGGAGATAATGCTGTAGTTGGAATAGGATTATAATAATTTGGTATATTATTCAGCACATGGGAGAAAAGAAAATACTCTTTGGAATGATCATGGCTGAAAAAATGCCTATCTAGGCCATAAGAAGATCTTATGGCCTAGATAGGCATTTTTTCAGCCATGATCATTCCAAAGAGCATTTTCTTTTCTCCCATGTGCTGAATAATATACCAAATGATTATAATTTGGTATCTTGTATTTAGTATTGCTTAGGACAGGCCAAGGATTTTTCTCCTTTAAGGAGGAGAACAAGGGGTAAAGATCTTGAAATCCAGGAACTATACAGGGAGTGCAGAATTATTAGGCAAGTTGTATTTTTGAGGATTAATTTTATTATTGAACAACAACCATGTTCTCAATGAACCCAAAAAACTCATTAATATCAAAGCTGAATATTTTTGGAAGTAGTTTTTAGTTTGTTTTTAGTTTTAGCTATTTTAGGGGGATATTTGTGTGTGCAGGTGACTATTACTGTGCATAATTATTAGGCAACTTAACAAAAAAAAAAATATATACCCATTTCAATTATTTATTTTTACCAGTGAAACCAATATAACATCTCAACATTCACAAATATACATTTCTGACATTCAAAAACAAAACAAAAACAAATCAGTGACCAATATAGCCACCTTTCTTTGCAAGGACACTCAAAAGCCTGCCATCCATGGATTCTGTCAGTGTTTTGATCTGTTCACCATCAACATTGCGTGCAGCAGCAACCACAGCCTCCCAGACACTGTTCAGAGAGGTGTACTGTTTTCCCTCCTTGTAAATCTCACATTTGATGATGGACCACAGGTTCTCAATGGGGTTCAGATCAGGTGAACAAGGAGGCCATGTCATTAGTTTTTCTTCTTTTATACCCTTTCTTGCCAGCCACGCTGTGGAGTACTTGGACGCGTGTGATGGAGCATTGTCCTGCATGAAAATCATGTTTTTCTTGAAGGATGCAGAATTCTTCCTGTACCACTGCTTGAAGAAGGTGTCTTCCAGAAACTGGCAGTAGGACTGGGAGTTGAGCTTGACTCCATCCTCAACCCGAAAAGGCCCCACAAGCTAATCTTTGATGATACCAGCCCAAACCAGTACTCCACCTCCACCTTGCTGGCGTCTGAGTCGGACTGGAGCTCTCTGCCCTTTACCAATCCAGCCACGGGCCCATCCATCTGACCCATCAAGACTCACTCTCATTTCATCAGTCCATAAAACCTTAGAAAAATCAGTCTTGAGATATTTCTTGGCCCAGTCTTGACGTTTCAGCTTGTGTGTCTTGTTCAGTGATGGTCGTCTTTCAGCCTTTCTTACCTTGGCCATGTCTCTGAGTATTGCACACCTTGTGCTTTTGGGCACTCCAGTGATGTTGCAGCTCTGAAATATGGCCAAACTGGTGGCAAGTGGCATCTTGGCAGCTGCACGCTTGACTTTTCTCAGTTCATGGGCAGTTATTTTGCGCCTTGGTTTTTCCACACGCTTCTTGCGACCCTGTTGACTATTTTGAATGAAACGCTTGATTGTTTGATGATCACGCTTCAGAAGCTTTGCAATTTTAAGAGTGCTGCATCCCTCTGCAAGATATCTCACTATTTTTGACTTTTCTGAGCCTGTCAAGTCCTTCTTTTGACCCATTTTGCCAAAGGAAAGGAAGTTGACTAATAATTATGCACACCTGATATAGGGTGTTAATGTCATTAGACCACACACCTTCTCATTACAGAGATGTACATAATGTGCCTAATTGGTAGTAGGCATTCGAGCCTATACAGCTTGGAGTAAGACAACATGCATAAAGAGGATGATGTGGTCAAAATACTCATTTGCCTAATAATTCTGCACTCCCTGTATAATGATATTTATATAATATTTTGTAAAGTTTCAGCCTAGCATGTTATTTTAGCTGTGATGTAATACCAAGGGATGGTCAACACAGGTAAAATGCAATCGTTGAGGCTCAGCTATATGTTTGGCAGCCAACACACTGGGCTAGATTCAGGTAGGGGCGCGCATAGTTACGGCGGCGCAGTGTATCGTATTTACGCTACGCTGCCGTAAGTTAGAGAAGCAAGTGCTGTATTCACAAAGCACTTGCCTCCTAAGTTACGGCGACGTAGCGTAAATGGGGCCGGCGTAAGCGTGCGTAATTCAAAGGAGGATGAGGGGGCGTGTTTTATGTTAATTCTTGGTGACCTGACGTGATTGACATTTTTCCCGAACGGCGCATGCGCCGTCCGTGGAATTTCCCAGTGTGCATTGCTCCAAAGTACGCCGCAAGGACGTCATTGGTTTCGACGTGAACGTAAATTATGTCCAGCCCCATTCACGGACAAGTTACGCAAACAACGTAAATTTTTCAAATTTCGACACGGGAACGACGCCCATACTTAACATTGCGTGCGCCTCCTAATAGCAGGAGTAACCTTACGCTGAAAAAGTCTAACGTAAACAACGTAAAAAAATAGTGCCGGGCGTACATAAATTTGTGAATCGGCGTATCTACAGTAGGTCATTTGCATATTCTACGCCGAAAACGACGGAAGCGCCACCTAGCGGTCAGCGTAAATATGCACCCTAAGATACGACGGTGTAAGAGACTTACGCCAGTCGCATCTTAGGCTAATGTCGGCGTATCTTGCTTTCTGATTACAGAAAGAAGATACGCCGGCGCAGTTTTGAATTTACGCGGCATATCTATAGATACGCCAGCGTAAATTCTCTCTGAATCTAGCCCACTGTGTTTTAGGGCACTGACAGAGGCAAATCATGTGCAGATTAAACACTCCTTTAATTTGCATATAATGTCAGTTCAGGCAAACCTGCAATTGTTTTTTTTTTGTTTTTGTTTTTGTTTTTTAAAGATAACTTGTTCTTGATTACTACTCCATTTATTTTTTCCCTTTTTCCTTAGCTACCTTTTTCCATTCTGTCTGGTTTTTGACACAACACGTTAAACAACATGCATTGTAACAAAAACATATTTTTTTAAATCAATTGACAATGACTTCACTATTCTTTGCACCAAAAACATAATTTTTGTACCTTTAAAAGGGGAGAGGTTTAAAATGACTAATTGCAGGAGGGAGTATCTCCAAAATGGGGGTTGTTTTCCTGGTACTGGATATCTCTTTTGTGACTTCATTACCCCACTATCATCTGAGTCATAAAATAACAGTACTACTCACCACATATATCATAGCTCCACAGTAAAGAAAAAAAAAATAAGATTGAATCCCACTCACATCCTCCCAGATTTGCTTTAGGACCACATATTTTTACTTACTCTAAAATACTGTAAATGTTGTGTGAGGAGATAATCTGTCTTTCAAAAATAAGCAATCATTTCACTGCTCAGAAAGAATAGTAATGTATTTTACAGGATAAGCCAAACATTCTTGATGGTTGCAAGGTATACAGAATTAAAACAATATGAAGTATATGAAACCAGTATTAAACCCAAAAGCAAATATTTTATTGTATTGCAGCTTACCAAATCTAATGCCGCGTACACACGGTCATTTTTCGGCATGAAAGAAAACGACGTTTTTCATCATGAAAAAAGTTTTCCCAACTTCATCATTAAAAACAATGTTGCCCACACACCATCGTTTTAAAAAATGCTCTAGCAAAGCCCGGGACATACAACACGTACGACTGCACTATAAAGGGGAAGTTCCATTCGCCTTTGGGCTGCTTTAGCTGATTCAGTATTAGTAAAAGACGATTCGCGCTTTTCTGTCTGTTACAGCGTGATGTGCTTACTCCATTCAGAATGGTAGTTTTACCAGAACGAGCGCTCCCGTCTCATAACTTGCTTCTGAGCATGCACAGGTTTTTAACGTCGTTTTAGCCCACACACGATAATTTTTTACTATCCGAAAAATGACATAGTTTAAAACGACGTTAAAAAATGCAGCATGTTCGAAAAAAAATGTTGTAGTTTTTCAGAAGATGAAAAACGATGTGCAGCCCACACACGATCATTTTAAATTACGTTTTTAAAATCGAAGTGTGTACGCGGCATTAGATGTGATGGCTGCCGGCTTCATTTTATTTTTTAGGCTTTCTTTCTTCTATTATCATCTGATGAGTGACATGGATGGTTTTTATTTATTCATGTATAACCTTTATCCCAAAATGGAAAAAAAAAATGTTTGTTGTAACTGCTTATAAAGTATTAGCTGGAGTTTGGCTTCAATTTTGTTAGTGTATGAAAATATGCTCCAGACTGCCATTGCTGCTGTCCAAAGGTGCCCCTTTTCTCCTTCATCCAGAGTGGAGGCACTCTAATACAGGAGGTGTGTTACTGGCCAGATCACCAGGTGAAAACAGCCTAATGCCTCGTACACACGATCGGTTTTCCTGGCAGGAAAACTGCCAGGACAGCTTTTGACCGGGAAAACTGGCCGTGTGTATGCTCCATGGCAGTTTTCCCGACAGGAAAACCGCCGGGAATCCCGACAGGAAAAATGGGAGCATGTCTTCTATTTTCCTGCCGGGATTCCACGGCGGTATTTTTCTCGGCAGTTTCCCTATGGAGAAAGCCTGCAGTGGAGCATACACACGGCCGGGATTCCTGGCCAAAGCTCTCATGGCAGTTTTCCTGCCAGGAAAACCGGCCGTGTGTAGAGGGTGGGGGATTTCCCCTCGGTTTTCCCAGCGGTAAAAAGTCTCCTGGGAAAACTGATCGTGTGTACGAGGCATAAGATGGTAAAACTGGTACAGTCACCATATTTAATGATTGGTAAGCTGCAATGTATTACATTTTGGGTTTTGGGTTTAATACTGCTTTAACCACTTGCTTACTGGGCACATATACCCCCCTCCTGCCCAGGTGAAATTTCAGCTTTCGGCACTGCGTCGCTTTAACTAACAATTGCGCGGTCGTGCGACGTGGCTCCCAAACAAAATTGACGTCCTTGTTTTCCCCACAAGTAGAGCTTTCTTTTGGTGGTATTTGATCGCTTGTGCGGTTTTTATTTTTTGCGCTATAAACAAAAAAGTGCGACAATTTTGAAAAAAATACAATATTTTTTACTTGTTGCTATAATAAATATCCCAATTTAAAAAAAAAAACACACATTTATTTTTCTCAGTTTAGGCCGATACATATTCTTCTACATATTTTTGGTAAAAAAAAAAAATCGCAATAAGCGACTGGTTTGCGCAAAAGTTATAGCGCCTACAAAATAGGGGACAGAATTATTATTTTTTTATTTTTATTTTTTTTACTAGAAATGGCAGCGATCTGCGGTTTTTATTGGGACTGCGACGTTATGGCGGACACATCGGACACTTTTGACACATTTTTGGCGCCATTCACATTTATACTGCGATCAGTGCTATAAATATGCACTAATTACAGTATAAATGTGACTGGCATTGAATGGATTAACACTAGGGGATGAGGAAGGGGTTAAATGTATTCCCTTCATTGTGTTCTAACTGTAGGTGGAGGGGGGTGACTGGGGGAGGTGACCGATCTGTGTCCCTATGTACAAGGGACACAGATCGGTCTCCTCTCCAGAGACAGGACGCTGTCTCTGTGTAAAACGGCAATGAGAGATGATCTCATATGTTTACATGCTGCTTGGTTCTCAAACAAGGCACCCCCAGATGGATGAAAACTCACCCTTCCATATGGACCAACTATCACTAGTATGGTCAAACAAGCGCGTGGGGAGACCCCTGGAGATATCTTTATGCTGGCAGTTTCTTGAGTGGGTGAACATCATGCAAATGGATATAAAGAAAAGGACCTCATTGTGCAATATTGTTTAAAGATTTATTTAAAACATTAAAAACAAAGTTGTAGAACTCACATGTAGGGGTGCCTGTAGCCTGGCACCCGGTTTGACTAGCAGGTGATTTTCAGGGGAATTACACTAACATAAGATTGGCCATCATCAGGAAGCTCTGTCCAGGTCAATGGAAAGGTAGCCAATGGGCTACGTGATACTGGTGCTACCATGACCCTGCTACAGAAGAAACTCATCCCAGAGAGCCAGCACACCGGAGACACCGTAGCCGTAAGAGTAGCCGGAAGGCACCGTCTTCCGGCTACCATTGCCCGGGTTCACCTGGATTGGGGGGTTGGTTCGGGACATGTGAATGTGGGGGTGATGAAGGATTTACCAGCAGATGTACTACTGGGGAATGATTTGGCCCCCCTTGTTTCTGCGTACGCCTCGATGTGTCCCGTTGCAGCACAAGGAGAGGCCGCTGCAGCACAACAGGCTGCCCAGCAGGAGATAAACCGCCAAGTCACAGAGGCTGCTGCAGCACAACACCGCCAAGTCGCAGAGGCCATTGCAGCACAACACCGCCAAGTCGCAGAGGCCGCTGCAGCACAACACGCTGCTCAGCAGGAGATGAACCGACAGTTCACCGAAGCTCTGGTGGAACTGAAAAAGGGGTCCGCACCTCCTGTGTCAGCAGAACCAAAAATACTACGGGCCTCCTACCACCTGCAAAAGATGACACTAGCGGATGATGTTGAGGCGTACATGACGACGTTCGAGAGAGTCGCTGTCCGCGAAGGATGGCCAAAAGAGCAGTGGTAGGGTCAAGTGCTCAGCCGCAGGGGCTTGAGCAGAGGGGGAGGATATGTGCGATACATGATCATAGGTACATTTCACCTCGCATACGGTCTATTATGAGAGACTGAACCGGAATCCGGCCCGGGTTTTACAGCCTCTGGGCCTGGCTAGGGTTCCGGTCCGGATGTTTGGGTCCACTGGAGTCCACAATCAGCTGGACTTTAAAAGACCAGGAAGAGAGCACAACAGGGCTTTGAGACTCAGGAAGGGACCTGAGTGAAGGGAGCGCTGAACGTTGGACTAAAGAAAGGTTTCCTTTGCTGCATGTTTTGTGGGTGACGAGGGGACCAGCCCTGCACTGTATAGAGAGGAGACTATTTGTTTAGTTAGCGCAGGACGGCAAGGATTTAATTTCTTCTTTATTTTTAACCTGCAAACCTTTCAAATAAAACCTGGCATATGCCAGACTTAAAAAGAAAGTGCCTGCTTGCGGACTATCATTCAGAAAAGGCGATCCCCACGAGCTAATCTCCCACAATATATATATATATATATATATATATATATATATATATATATACACACACATACAATATAAATATAAATATATATATATATATATATATATATATACTGTGTATACACAAACATATATGTATCATATAGCAAACACTAGGGGCTTCAGACTACAACTGCCACAACTGACAGGTGCTTTGCATCTGAAGGAAAGTGTAGCTTGAAACGTTCAGCTTTCTGTTGATGATATTATTATATTAATAAAAGGGATAATTCCAGAACTACAATCAAGCTCAAGGACTCATGATAAGTATGCATGGACTATGGATTCTGTGAAGTCTAGTGTGCACCTGTGGATGTGATGAGTAATTGAAAGCAATTGTTCCATCGTAATGAATTAGGATTTGAATGTAGTGTCTGCTACTGTAACATGTTTACTCTACTTCACCTTTTATGATTCCACTCTCACTTTTAAATGATATATTTACATATGAGTAAGTCCCTTTTACGTTATACAAAAAAAAAAAAAAACAGATGTTTTTTTTTTTTTAACACTTCAGGCACCTACATTATTTTAAACCCCAATCGATAAATGTATAGCCCAAACTTCAGAATGCATGAAAGCAGAATTCCATCTGCAGAACCATCTTTAGAAGTGGAATATTTGCCTTTGACAACACTTTCTAGGACAGATCCCCTACGTAAATGATCTGCAGCGCAGTGAGACAGATTATATAAATAGAATTCCTGTGGCAGGTGGCAGCAGAGTTGCCCTTCAGAAAAAAACGAGTCAGCATGAAGAAGCCTGCCAGGTAGCACCCACACATGATACCTGTTGTCATTAGCCTGCAGGGTGTGGGAGTTAGCACATAGGCGTTTGCCAGTTGGCAACATGTATCTCAAGGAAAATACTCGCTTTTTATTAAGAAAGGGAGAAGTAGTTGCTGCCCACAAATCAGCCTATACAATTGCATCTGTCACTTACAGGGATTGTTTTCATGTGTTCCACCCTGCAAGTGTTTCTAAATGTTTTGTGCTTTCTTTGACTGGTATTAGCTGGTAAACTCTTCACATATTAGTCATTTCTTTTTTATTTCTTTTTTATGACTGCTAGCCTTCGTGAATGCTCAGAAATTTTCTGTATTTAGTTAAAGTGTATCTGCTATAATTTTATATCTTGGGCTATGTCATTAAAGAGTTAAAGAGCTGTGCAGTGCAGTAACGTTTTGCCGCACTTGGAGACATACTCCATCTGTAGGGCTAGCCTTTAGCGCTTGTCACTTCATAACACTTCATAAGTATTGTAATATTAGAGAATAACAACAACAGAATTTTCATTCTTTCAAGTTAGCTAGCATCTGTTAGATTAAGCTGTCAGTAAAGCTGAAGGAGAAATAGCATTTAAAAAAAGTGAATATATGTATATATATATATATATATATATATATATATATATATATATATATATATATATATATATATATATATATATATATATATATATATATATATATATTTATACCTGTATGTAGTGTGTATTTGTGTATATAGTTTGTAGTTTGTGTGTTTGATAATCACTGGTGTAAAGGCAGGTGTCCCAATACTTTTAGTAATATAGTAAATATAAATATATATATACATATATACTATATTACCAAAAGTATTGGGACACCTGCCTTTACACCAGTGTAGCGCCCTGCTCCTGTTGGGTAGGCGCTATTTGTAAATTTAAGTTATAGTTTAGCTCAGAATGATTATGTCAAATTATTGACTACCGTACCAGTTCAGCTGTGTTGCACATTTTCCACTTGACTGTGGGTGTCGCTGTCACCACAGGTCAAGGTTGGAAACACAGCGGGTTGGTTGCATTGAGTATTCTTTCCCTGAAGCAGCTCAGTGGGTGTGGTCCCCGCCGCTGTGCATTCTGTAAGGGGGTACTTAAGGGACAGACACTGTTTTGGTGGGGTCTTTTCCGATCCTGACCTGATGGCCCTCCTGGTCTCAGGGATGTGCTAGCAGTTTTTCCGGCCTCGGGGGCCTGCTTGCCCGAGGCTCCGCTACTGAGAGTAGGCCCAGGAGTTTCTGGGGCCTACTGGTCCAGGGGTGGTCCTGTGCTGTCTTTTCTGCGGGAAGAAGCTGAACAATTGGGGATTCATTTGGAGGACGCATCTTGGCCAATCTACCTCACAGTGCTGCCGGCTGGTTGAAACATCCTGGTACTGTGTAGTTGTGTCTTTGGAACTTTTGCAAAGTATATGTGTGGTTACACGGTCCTGTGGCAGAGGACTGTGCAATGACTCGTTTACACTCATCAAGTCTGTGGCAGAGACTTTTGAACGAGCTTCGCACCGGCTGCTAGGTCAGTGAGAGAGGCCTATCCGGTGGTTGCTGAATCCAGTTTGGAAACATTTGTCCTCTGGATCCAAGAACGCACCGTGATCCTCAAAGCAAGGTACCTGAATCTCCCCTAACCCTTCAACATCTGTCTGAGTTTGTTTAATAAAACCTTTGTGAAGAAGGACCACTAAGACAAACGTGGTGAGGTAACGGCAGGCCCAAATTCTAACCAGCGGCCCCTTCAGGGGTATTGCTACACCAGTGATTCTCAAACTGTGTGCCGCAAGAGATTTGCAGGTGTGCCGTGAGAGTTTTTAAAAATATTTTGTGGAGCTGTCAGCAAAGACTGTCACAGCAGTCAGACCCACAGGGCCAAGGTGGGAGGACTTGAGGGCAGTCTGCAAGTGCAGCGTGACATGCAGCGCCCACTTTCACACATTATTTAGAGCTCTGTCTTTATATCATTTTCTTCTACTCATTGTCCTTTTTTCGATTACAACATTTGAGTTTCCAGCTACACAATGTGACTCAATTTTGATGCCCATTATATTTGCACATATATGCACAGGACTCTATTTTTTTATTTTAATGTTGATTTATATGTTGAATAGAGACACATGCACTTATATTACTTATCATGTACTTTAGTCATATTTGTACCGTATATTTATTGTCACCAGATTTTATTTATGTTTTTTTGTTTAAATTGAAGGTTTGTGCCTGTTTCATATACATCTTGTACTTGGCTTGTTCACCGTTTTTTACCTTTTCCATCTTATTGCTTACTGTAGCTTTGGGTTCTTTTTACATATATATGTGTTATACTTCACCACTGATGTGATCCAGCCTCCCAGGTGATCACCATTGATTGTTTTTTACCACCCCTCCTCATTAGCGATGGTTAGCCACAGGTGAAGGTGGATCACATGACTGGTTTAGGTTTGGTTTAGGTGTGTATATATTTGAGTTGTGTACCATTTTTGTTTTAGCTATGACTAAGTGCTGATACCCCAGTGCGAAACGCATCAGCTATCCACCCCACTGTCTGCTGTGACTTGTAGTGCTGTTTCCATTTCTTACCATTAAAAGCAACATTTTAAGAATTTCGTGGAAGTGTGGCTGTCCAGTCTTTTTCTCCAGTCTACGATACGATAAGGCCTGGCTCGCAGTCTCCACCCTAATTCATCCCAAAGGTGTTCTATTGGGTTGAGGTCAGGACTCTGTGCAGGCCAGTCAATCTTCTCCACCCCAAACCCATTTATCCATGTCAATCTGTACTCAAGTTGTTTGCAGTTCCAAAAAACAGCAAACTAATGCAGCCATTTGCTCCTATAGCAACCAATCGCCAATAATATATAAGTCAGGTGGCTTAGAAGGGCCAATAATGGTGGGGGGTTATACATATGAGCCCCTTCCCTGTATACAATTCAGGTTTCCCAACAGCCTTTTGTCAGTGTGTGAAAACTTGTAGTTGATGCCCCACACAAAATGGCCTGGAGGAGTTAGCTGAATTATTTCAGCACAGCTTCAATAACTTAATGCAGGACGGTGCATGAAATTCTTGTTGAATGTTGAGGAAGCGAGTGCCAGGAGCAGAGAGTAAGGGGACCACAGGCAGGGAGTAGCATTTGTCATTGATGTTCTTGTAGCTGTAGCCTACTGCCAGGTGGAGGTTGGGATGATAAGATAGCATAATACAGAATACATTATTAATCCCAAAGGGAAATTGCTGCGACACAGACACACTCAACAGACAGACAGACAGACAGTGGGCCGGATTCAGAAAAGAGATACGCCGGCATATCTCCTGATACGCCGTCGTATCTCTGAGTCCGGCCGTCGTATCTATGCGCCTGATTCATAGAATCAGGTTAAGCATTGATATGCCTAAGATTCGAGAGGTGTAAGTGGCTTACACCGTCGGATCTTAGGCTGCAATTCCAGGCCGGCCGCTAGGTGGCGCTTCCGTATTATTACGCGAGGAATATGCAAATGAGGAGTTACGCCGATTCAGAAACGAACGACCGCCCGGGAATTTTTTTTTTTACATAATTTGCGTTGGGCTTTTTCCAGCGTATAGTTACCCCTGCTATATGAGGGGTATGTGCGGCGTATCCTATGTTAAGTATGGGCGTCGTTCCCGCGCCGAGTTTTGAAATTTTTACGTCGTTTGCGTAAGTCGTTCGCGAATACGGCTGGATGTAATTTACATTCACGACGAAAGCATGACGAGTTGCCGAAGTCATTTGGAGCATGTGCACTGGGATTCAGTCGCGGCTGGCGCATGCGCAGTTCATTTGGCGCGGGGACGCGCATCATTTAAATGATACACGCCCCCTACCCGCCGAATTTGAATTCCGCCGGGTGGATTTACGCTACGCCGCCGCAACTTTACAGGCAAGTGCTTTGTGAATACAGCACTTGCCTGAAAAACTTGCGGCGGCGTAACGTAAATGAGTTACGTTACGCCAGCAGAAAGATCCGCTGATCTTTCTGAATCTGGCCCAGTAACATTGTTCAAGAGATTGGAGAGGAGGTAAGTGAGGAATAAACACAACAGTCTGTAAAGATTTCAACCAGGGGAAATAGCAGCTTGCAGACCAGTAGAGGGAGCATTTGTCCTAGTCCACTGGATGGTGCTGTCCCACTGTTGCAAGCCACCACTGACTTCAAGAATGCTCCACATAGCTCCCAAGTCTGCAATCTTTTCCAGATATCTGGTGTCAAGACACATGATTCTTCACCCCAAAGCTCAGTGAGAACAGCACATTAATTATGCTGGTTGGTAGAAAAAGGCCTGCACCTAGGGTTGCCACCTCATCCCTTTAAAAAGGAACACATATTAATTACACAGGTTCTGTGGCTAATTAAGGTGGTAATTAGACTCATTTGGTGCCTTACCTGCATTAAATTAACCTCAGAACCTGTGTAATTCATATGTGTTCCTTTTTAAAGGGATGAGGTGGCAACTCTACCTGCACCCCTCCTCCTTATTCCTCACTTTCCGCCTCTCCCAACACTCCACAAGATTCCCTATCTGTATTTGCTGCAATATCTGTAGCCTAAAAAGATAGAGAGGGAAATGAAAGGCTTACCTTATGGCACATCAAACAGAGAAAAGGTTCAGCATAGGGATCTGCTGATAAGAGCCCATAGTAGGTGTGAACCTCACTATAGCTCCCCCAACATTGTTGTCTCCAGCAGTATCCTTGACCAGACCAATGTCTCTTCCACAGCTGCTGCAAAAAAAAAAAACAGTCCTGAAATCACAGCCACATCCAAAATAAGTATCTTAAGTACCCAGCTGCCATTTTTTAGCCCATAAGGCCATCCCTGACCTTCACCAGCATGTTGAAAGTATGTCTTGGAGTTGCAAGTTGCAAGCATGCACAGGGATGTTAAATCTCTTGTATGACCCATGACATACATTGTATGGAGGCTGGGAAGGATGCAAGATGGGGCACACCACTGAAGCTGGTAGTGACGAAGCAGTCATCTCCTCATCATCCAGAAATTTGCCAGTTCCCCCAATCACCCCAGCGTTTATGCAAAAGCCCATGCAAAGCCTGGTCACACGGTTTTGTAGCTGGTATGCCTGGGGGATAAAAGCTACACTGGGCCAGAAATTCTGGGGCAGGCAGAGAGTTGCCATCTTATGCCAGGCAAGGTCATGTAGCAATTGCATCAGCCTCTTCTTTAGCAATAAACATTCACACACATGTCTTACCTGGCACACATCCAAAACCTGGTGGTGCAGCAGTTCCTATTTAGGTACTCTGGCTTCAGGAAATCCTGTAGCAGGAGTGTGTGTTGTCACTTTAGGTGATCATTCCCAGCAAGTGTTCACCTGGCTGAAATGCAGATGCAACACAAGCTGCCTGCAAATAATATTATTATTTGAAACTTTTGGCTGCCAAACCACGCCCCCCCTTTTTTTGTGCACATGTTAAAATGCACATTTTAAGCCTGACAATTAATTAAAACTCCAAATTATCAAATTTTTTGAAAGAAGAGAATCCGTAGAATAAAATGGCCACAGTTGCAATTTTTTAATGTCACATGGTATTAGTAAATATTTTATCATACCCATATTTTCAGCACAAAATAATTTTACTGCATACAAACACAATATAATACCCAGTTTTTTGTAAAATATAAAAGACAAGGTTGCATCGAGTAAATGCATGCCTAACATATCAAGTCTTATAATTGTGCACAATCCCCATGATTGTTCATAGACTGCACTTTAAAAGGCTTTACAGCTTATCAATTTAGAGTTAACAGTAATTGATAGCCTTAGAATTATTGTTCTCACTCTGGTATGCATAGCGAACGGTATTATGTGTTGTGTAAATGTTTTCATATACCGACGCAGCCATATGTGCATGTACGTGGGGGTGGGCAGGCTTAAAAAAAAAATGAGGTTGTTTTCTTATATTTTTCTTGTAAATTATATGTTATTATAAGTATGTATATTCTGTGTGAGAGAAATAAATAAAATTTACAACAAAATATATTTAATTTCTTAATTTTCCAAAAAATTGTGACAAAAAAATGAAAACTTAAAAAAAATTGGCATGCCTCTTACTAAATACTATCTCCTTTCCAAAAAGAGGGAATTTGAGGGTTATTTGTACTGTCTTGGCATATTAGGGCCTCAAGAAATGTTATGGGCAATCAATTTTCAAAAACAAAATTTGTTTCAAAATTTTTGGTACCTTTTCGCCTAAATAGCGTACACACATACGGGATGTCGGAAATCCCGAGGGGAAAGCCGAGAACCTGCTCGGTTCAGCCTTTCCCCTACACATGGCCGGTTTTCCCGACAGGAAAACTGCGATTGAGCTTTGGCCGGGAATCCCGACCGCCAGTATGCTCCATCGCAGTTTTTCCCATAGGAAAACTGCCAAAAGCCATCGGGCAAATGTCCGCCGGTTTTCCCAGCGGGAAAAAAGAGAACTGGTTTG
The DNA here is from genome assembly GCF_905171775.1 of Rana temporaria. Taxonomy (NCBI): domain Eukaryota; kingdom Metazoa; phylum Chordata; class Amphibia; order Anura; family Ranidae; genus Rana; species Rana temporaria. Next base: position 287,726,901 of record NC_053490.1, read on the forward strand.
CTTAGTACACAAGATCAGTTTTCCCAACGGAAAAGGAGAGCTTTTGGCCAGGAATCCCAGCTGTGTGTATGCTCCTCGTAGTTTTTCTGATGGGAAAACTGCCCAAAAACCGCCGGACAAAAAAGTTCTCTTTTTTACCGCCGGGGAAACCGGCAGGCTTTTGTCCGGAGGTTTTTGGCAGTTTTCCTATGGCAAAAACTGCGATGGAGAATACACATGGCCGGGATTCCCGACCAAAACTCCATTGCTGTTTTCCTGTCAGGAAAAACGCCCGTGTGTAGGGGAAAGACTGAACCGATCAGGTTCTCGGCTTTCCTCTTGGGTTTTCCGATGGGAAATTTTTCCATGGGAAATCCTGTACGTGTGTACGAGGCAGTTCTCTTTTTTTGTCCAGCGGTTTTTGGGCAGTTTTCCTTCGGAAAACTGCAAGGGGCATACACACGGCCGGGATTCCCGGCCAAAAGCTCTCCTCGCAGTTTTTCCATCTGCAAAAACTGATCGTGTGTATGAGGCAAAAGGATAGAAATCCAGTGATTAAATGCCACCTTAAGAAAGCTCTATCTGTCTAAAAAAAAAATGATAAAAAATTTAATTTGGGTACAGTGCTGCATGACTGAGTAATTGTCATTCAAAGTGTGACAGCTGAAAAATGGCCTGGGCAAAAAGTGTCCTGAAGTGCATAATCTGGCCAAAATGTTCTTTACTTTGGATAGGGGAAGAGTAATGCTGCATACACACGACTGTTTTTCAACCCGATTAATAAACCGGCCTTGCCTACACACGATCTTAAAAAAAAATGCTCTAGCAAAGCGCGTTGACGTACAACACGTATGACGGCACTATAAAGGGGAAGTTCTATTCGGATGGCGCCACCCTTGGGGCTGCTTTCGCTGATTTTGTGTTAGTAAAAAACGATTCGGGCTTTACAGTCTGTTACAGCGTGATGAATGTGCTTACTCTATTACGAACGCTAGTTTTACCAGAAAGAGCGCTCCCGTCTCATAACTTGCTTCTGAGCATGTAACGTTTTTTTCACGCCGTTCAAGACCACACACAACCATTTTTTACGATGTTAAAAACAACGTGAAAAATTAGAGCATGTTCTAAATTTTTAATGGCCATGTTTTACGTCGTGAAAAATGCACTGGTGCCCACACACGATCGTTTTTAATGACATTAAAAAAAAAAACATCATTTTTTACATCCCGAAAAACGGTCGTGTGTACGCGGCATTAGAACCTTGTTCAGGTATTTCCTGCAATCAGGGGCTTTGTTTAGAATTGTCCCTTCCTCTACTGTTAACAAAGGTTCCACCAGATGGTAAGAGAGGGAAAATCTGCAACAGAGAAATAGACAGATATAAAAACCTGAAAGGGGTTCTAGCCTTCCACTACTCTACTAAAGGAAAGTGTTTTATTTATGTCTGTGCTTCTTGTTAGGAGTTCCATTCACTTCCCGTCTCTTAAAACATTGTCAGCAGGACAGGAATAAAATCCTAATTTTAGGTGTTTTTTGTTTTTTTTAAGTCAGCCCACAGAGCAGTACTTACAGTATTTTTGTTTAATGAGATGTTCCCCTGGTGCCTCTATCTTCTGCTCTTCCTCATACCTCCACAGCAGTAATTTTCCAGTGCTGCACAGGTTAATCCAGGTGCTCCAAGAGTGCCGAAATATGCCTACACTCATTACCCCCTCCTCTATTCATTAACGCTGTATTTTAGCTTCCATCAATAAAAAAGTGCTCTATAAAATGGAGGACAAATGGATGGATCCACCTACTCTATTTATAGAGCACTTTGTATTGAAAGAAGCTATAAAACAGCTTCTGTGAATTGAGGAGGGGAGAGGAAAGGACGGACACTCTTTTTTTTTTTTTTAAAGTGTATTTTGTGTGTGTACTCGAGAGAGGAGCCGGACTGCAGGAGTTGGGAGTAGGCAGGCCTCCCCCAGAGGCAATCTGCCACCTTTCTCCATGCCCCGGGTGGCAATGGTGGGTGTGTGAGGGGGTCCTCCCACACAGCCCGCCCTACCTGCTCCGCTTTGAAGCCCAACGGGGCAGAGGGACTCCCTATAAGGGAGTGAGAGGATCTAGCCCCTTCAACCAGCCCCGTTAGTCCTTCACCTCTCTTTTTAGAGACCGCGTGGTCAAAGTGCGTGCATGTTAACCCAATTTCGAGTGCGTGTAAGTGTGGTGGTTTTTGTGGGAGGGGGGTGGGCGTACTAAGCGCAAGATTAACTCGCATAGCACACCCACCGGGAGCCGGGCTGAGACCACCAAACTCAATTCACATGTAGCTGAGACCGGGATCCGAACCTCTAGCTGCAAAGGTGAATGGCTTGTCAGCGCAGTGCCAATCGCGTTGAGCCACCGCAGCTCCCCAAGGACGGACACTCTTGAGAAGTGCCTATGGCAAGCTCTCCACCTGTACCAGTGTTGGGAGTGGGCAGGGCTGGACTGGGACAAAAATTTGGCCCTGGACTTCATCCAGACTGGCCCACTTTGACAGGTCTCTCCCATGGCGGCCGGACAACTCCCGCACCCCCCCGCCACCCAAGCTCCCTCTCCCGCTTCACCAGCCACTAGCCGTTCTACTTTATTAGAGTAGAACGGCTGGTACTGGTACTCTTATAGGCAGTACCAGTGGGGAAGCTAGACATTATTTCACCCGGGGCAAAGAATCAGTTCGGTGCCCCTCCTTATGAGACAAGATTAGGCAGAAGTGAGAAAATCCTGGGCCATAGCTGTTGAGTCAGCTGTCTGTCCCCTCCCCATGCTCCTCTGTTGTCCCCCCTGATCCTCTGGTCCTCCCCCTGTTTCTCTGTTCCCCCAGGTGAGCGCTGCGGGGAGGGAGAGGAGGTGAGAGCTGCGGGAAGGGAGAGACAGTGGAGCGGAGGGGGGCGGCAGTCCGCTGTCACTGAAGCCGGCCCACTGAGACATCGGCCCACGGGGAAACTCCCTGTAGTCCCAATGGCCAGTCCATCCCTTGAAGTGGGACGGGTAGAGGATGGAGCATTTCCACTAGAACAGCAACCACCGAAAAAAAGGGACACATTTCATTAAATGTAAATACTGTCCCTTGTGCTGATTTTTTGTTTTAATTTTTAACTAAGCTTAGGCTTTAAGTGCAAACATCTCTAACAGAGCACTAGTTAGTGGTAAAAACCTGACAAGTGTTTGCACTGAGATTTCCTGGGCATCCCATAATTTCCAATTTCCCATCTAAATTCAATCCCCTCAAAAAAAAATAAAAAAAAAAAAATACAAAGCCTATGGACTGTTCTATGTCTCTGAGTGACTGAGAGATGGATGTCTGGCTGGGCAGGGTGACAGGTGAACCACTACATTCAGCAACCCCTACAGGGGCATTGGCTACATAAAAAATAACTGTGTGTCTTATTATACTTGACAGAAGCTTTGCAGTAAATATATTCATAGCCAGGTGTGTTACTCTGTGGTTTTACACTTTAAATTTGCATACCTGCTGATTTCAAGATAGCTTTAGTTTTTTTTTCTCTTGAAATGTAAATTATCTACACCATATTGAATAAGCTTAGCCCCATGAAAAAATAAAGCAATGGACATGCTGTAAAAAATTGTTAGGTGAACTCAAGTGAAATGGTGATCATTTTAAACAAACCATCATCTGTACAAGAAGCTCTGTTTTGCAAATTTAGTGTACCTGTAGAAGCTTGTGAAGCCACACCTCTGGGCTTGTCCAGTCTAATAAGGACCTCCAAGGCCAAAGATAGCTGACGTCCTTCACTATGTAGTGCAGGGGTGTTCAAACTTTTTCAAAGAGGGCCAGATTTGATTAAGTGAACATGCGTGAGGGCCGATTATTTTGCCTGACATTCTTTGAACCATTAAAATTTGGTCTAATAGCTAGATTCACAGAGAGTTACAGCGTCGTAACTCTGAATCCATGCCGTCGTAAATTTAAGCATATTCTGGAAACCAGATACGCTTAAATTAGGCTAAGATACGAGTGGCGTAAGTCTTCTACGCCGTCGTATCTTAGGGTGTATATTTAGGCTGGCCGCTAGGTGGCGCTTCCGTTGTTTGCAGCGTTGAATATGCAAATGAGCAAGATACGCCGATTCACAAACGTACGTGCCCCCGTCGCAATTAGTTACGTCGTTTACATTAGAGATATGCTGGCGTAAAGATAAAGCTGCTCCCTAGGTGGTGCAGCCCATGCAAGGTATGGACGTCGGAACAGGCCTATCTTTTTACGTCGTTTGCGTAAGTCGTACGCGAATCGGGCTGGACGTAATTTACGTTCACGTCGAAACGGCGTACTTTGGAGCAATGCACACTGGGATATGTCCACGGACGGCGCATGCGCCGTTCATTAAAAACGTCAATCACGTCGGGTCACCAGTCATTAACATAAAACACGCCCCCCTCTTCCACATTTGAATTAGGCACGTTTAGGCCGGCCCATTTACGCTACGCCGCCGTAACTTAGGAGGCAAGTGCTTTGTGAATACAGCACTTGCCTCTCTGACTTACGGTGGCTTAGCTTATATGCGATACGCTACGCCGCCTCAAAAGTAAGCCGCCTTACCTGAATCCAGCTATAAGTGTGTTCGTCTGAGCACTAATAAACGGCCCAACAAGAATTCTCTTACCTTTGTGGCTGTGTGTGGTGAAGAGATGAGCTTGGGCGTGTTATTTGGATATACTGTATGTATTTATTTTGTGGCCCCTACGAATCCCAGAGCGCTGCTTAGGACCACACCATTGCCATGAATGCAGCCTTACCATTGCCATGAATGCAGCCTTACCATTGCAACAAATGCAGCCTTACCATTACAACCTCACCATTGCAACCAATGCAGCCTCACATGTGCCATAAATGCAGCCTCACATGTGCCATAAATGCAGCCTCACATGTGCCATGAATGCAGCCTTACATGTGCCATGAATGCATCCCTACCATTGCAACCAATGCAGCCTTACCATTGCAACCAATGCAGCCTCACATGTGCCATAAATGCAGCCTCACATGTGCCATGAATGCAGCCTTATCATTGCCATCAGTGCAGCCTGAACGATGCCCATCTGCAGCCTCGGAGGGCAGGGGGAGGGGGGCGGGACGAGTGCCGACAGATTACAAACAGGAGAATCTCTTGTTTACACTGTGGCTTCTTTAATACAAAGTCCCACCTCCTATGATAGACAGAACAGTCGTCCAATGGCATCCCAGGAGACGGGACTTCCAATAGAGACGCTGCTGAGTAAACAGGAGATTCTCTTTATGTAATCTGACGGCGCTTGTCCTGTCCCCTCCAAGGCAGCGCCAATAAATACAGTGTATATATTTTGTTGCCCTCGGGGCCACAAAATATATATATATCTAAATCCCCAGGGAGGCCATATTAAATCAACAGGGGGGCCGCATTTGGCCCCCGGGCCGGACTTTTGACATGCCTGATGTAGTGGGTTGTGAGGCATATGGGTGCTAAGATGGTGAAAGTCATTGGGCGCCAGATACTTCTTGGATGTAAAAGAGGTTTTATTTTTTTTGACAGTCCTTTTTGTATTTTTGGGGGAAAGAGGGTTAGGGCCGGGACACCTTTAAGTAGTTATAGATTCAATTGGCAGACTCCGAGACTTCAATAGGAAAACAGCCGTACAGGGAAAGGCCCCAGCAAGGCGCCACTTCTGCACATGCAGGAATGCTGTCCTATGGCAACAGTTCTTTAACAGTTCCTAACTGAAACGTAACAGTTCTTTCAGCTCCACTACAACTACCTCTTATAGTTCTTCAACACTGAGCTGACTCACGAGACCTTCTGATTCACTGACTCTGAATCCCTTGCGTTCTTCCAAGTTTGGCAGGGGTATCTTCCTCAAGCGTCACCCACGCTTTCCTGCTGGGTCCCTAGCTTAGCACTCCAGATGCTTCACCCCTGCTAACCGGTGAGGTCCCTGGCTTAACTCACAAGGCTGTCCTGCAAGCATCTCCTCCGGGGTTTGGGTCCCTGATTTGATCACCGCCTGAAGTTTCCTGATTCTCCACCCTGCCCATTCGGTGAGAATATGGTTCCGGTACTTTCTTCAGTTTTTCACTGTGGCCCCTGGTATAGGTGGTTGGTCCCTTTGTGGCAACAGCTTCCCTTCTACCTCCGACCACTGACAGGTTCTCTGGCCAACAGAAATGCCACTTTCAAGAGGACTGCATGCTGAAGTCCCAACCCCGTGCTGCCCTCTGACTTCTGGATTGACCCTCACACAGCCTGGCAGCCAGATGCCCCCAGGATAGGCCCAATCTCTGGCCTAGCAGCCCGGTACGTACGACACACATCCACCCAGACTGCTGTCCAGGTGGCACAGAACTGCGATCACCTGACCTCTGCCGAATATATAGGTTCTCCCAGCAGGCCAAAGGATTCAAGAAATCTCCTGCCCATTGGCTGAGACACCCCATACACCCATAATCTGACCTTGGGTTGCCCTTCTTATATGTAGTACCACCAAGTTCCCGGCCACCTAGTGGTAGAAGAGAGGAGTGCAACAAGGCCGATCTTAGGGAGAAATCAATAGACCTCTATCAATCAACCAAGATGACTACTCTTGGCAAGTAAATTTGTGAGGAGCTCATTGACTAAACCACAGGGTGCAACATCTGGATGTTGGAAATGCACACAGGATTTAGTAAACCAGGTATAGCGTCTCAGAATAAGGTCTAACTTTTTCAGTTGAGTGTCTTGCTGAACCTTTTTTTCAGTTTCCATGGACTACAAGTCCCAGCATTCCCTCCAGAAAGGATACTGTATGTGCAGAGACAGGCAGGATATTCAGCAATTTGTAATTGCATGACAACATTTCTTAACCTAAATCTCTCCAGCTGCTACAAGTCCTATTATGTCATGCCAGCAAGACCCTGTGTTTATGATAGAGGTTTTAAGGGAATACAGCATACTTCCCAACAGTCCCTCATTTGAAGGGGATATCACGATTTTGGAACCCCTATTTTTAAATATGATGTAAGGATCCCTATAAAAATTGTAATTTAAAGTGCTTGTAAACCTTTACATATACCCATTGAAATGTCCACTCTCAGGTGATACACAAAGATGAAACAAATCCTCTGACATAAGTTGTACCTGTGTATCTACTTCTTCTTCTTCTACTTCTGTCTTCTCTTCACTACAGTCCTTCAAAGTCAAGAATATACTGCTTGCATGAGCTTATAGAAAGCAGGGAGTGGGGAGCTGAAGTTACATTTAGGAGAGCTGAGAGATGATTGAAAGAGAAAGGACACCACCCCCTTCACACAACACACAGGATAGAGCTGAGGCTGTCAGTCACACACCTTCAGTGCACTTCCATGTTTATTTGTATTGCAAAGTGTATTTGCCTTTCATAAATAACCCCCATAGTGCTCTGAATTGAAACACACAATATAGAAGGATATGCTTTGTTCACATTTCATGATGTCACAGGTTTACAACCACTTTAATTTTGAGAATGTTTTACTGTACTAAACCTTTTATATAAAACATATTATATTTGTAATTATGAATAGCCAAAATAAAGGAAAATCAATGATAACAAATGGGGCAAAACCAATATTTTTTTGTGCATTAATCTTATGGTTCATGTTACTGGAGGTATGGCAGGGGCATGCACATTGCCTATATACTTTCTTCTCTAATGTTTCCCTCTTTCCCATCTCAAAGAGTTGGAAGGTATGTTACTGGGGCATTTAGTTGTAAAAGGAACCTTTATTAATCCAGCTGCAGAGGAACAACAAGTCCCAATGCGTCCCAAGAGTCCAACAAGTCCCAATGCGTTAGACCAGCCAGTCCATATAACAAAGAGTGACAGGGCATGCAGGAACTTGTAGATCCAGAGCGTTTTATGTTGCAGAACGTTGACTTACAGCAAGTTGCCTAAATTCAAACAGACCAATAACATGCAGGAACTATATGGAGTCTGGGATTCTTCAATGTGCACTCAAGCCTCGTACACACAACCGGTTTTCCCGGCAGGAAATCTGCCAGGAGAGCATTTGGCGGGGAATCCCGGCCTAGTGTATGCTCTCTAGCAGTTTTCCCGTCAGGAAAACAGCCGGGAATCCCAACGGGAAAATCTGCTCTCTATTTTCTCGTCGGGTTTCCCGGCAGATTGTTTCTGCTGAGAAAAACGGTCGTCTGTATGGGTGAAAAACCGTGCATGCTCGATAACATTTTGGCGCATGCGCGGTAGCATACAAGGTTAGTGTGGGGTGTAGCATTATGGCGGCGACGGCATCGAATGTGACAAGACACCGGCTCGTCGTAGTTGATGACATCACCGCGTTCTTGCCATTCAAAAGAACGGCGGGATTTTGTGTGGCCGTGCGTATACACAGCTTTTCAAGTCAAGCCTGCCAGGAATCCCGTCGGGAATACCGATATTTATTTTCACGACGGGATTCCCGGTCGTGTGTACAGGGCTTATGTGTCTAGCTGTTATTTCCCAGGTACACAGGGTTGGAAAAAATCACATAAAAATGTAATAAATGTGCAACTTAGGTCATAATTTTTGGATAGTATTTAATAATTCTGAGATAAAGTCTCAAAGCTCAGATCACTCATAGCAAAGTTGCAAAGCCACCCTTCAGCCATGTCAGTGGGCATTTGTTTTTCTGCAAGTGACAGGCGTTTTGAATGCACAATAAATCCAGGTCAAAAAAATCCCACTGACTTTGATTGAGAGCTACACATGGCAGTTCAGAGGCTGCGTTTGGCTTGCTTTGCCTTGTGCTGCATTTCTTCATATACAGCATATTGACTTTAGGTGCATTTGAACTGCAGGCAAAGCACATCAAATGCATCTTTTTTCTGTCAAAACACTGCACCTGCTATTCAACACGTGAATTTGTATTCACATAGCAAACACCGCATTTGAAAAGTACCCCTGTCAATGTAAGCCCTTAAGCATGCAAAGGTCTGTGACAAGTTGGCAGAGCTGTCAGCAGTATAGCTGCAATATATCTCCCCAGCAGGTATTCTCCCCTAATATTATAAGTTTCACTTGTATAGTATACCATATATTTCCAAGCTGAATATATCCCCAGCAGCATTTTTCCCTTTAGTAGTATAAGTTCCACTTGTACAGTACATATCTCCAAGCTGTTTGTCTCCCCAGCAGTAGGTATGAGCTGAACGTACCTGGATTTGATTTAAGGTGAGTTCAGTGAACTTTACTGAAATTCTGGGGACCCCAAAAAAAAAAAAAAATCCTCGAATTCCGCACAAAGCCCTTAAGATCTGGTATGAATTTTTATGAGGAACCAAGCAAAAAAAAATATGCATGAAGACACCCCTAAAATCTGTGCCAGACTCTTATCCAAGCATGCAATCAGGCTGGCCAGAAAAGTGGAGGACAAGCACGCACCGCCTCTGCTCCTGAACCATACCTGGCCATGTCCTCAACATGGGGGGGGGGGGTACCTTTCTAGGTGTGACCTGCCCTGGCAAAGCACCTTGTTCTCATATTGAAGAGGCCAACACAATCTGCTCCTGTCATTCACTCTTGTGGCATGTTTTTCATGCATGCCTGGACTTGTTATTTATCTGCTCTGTGGCTGTTATTCCTTAAAAAATACAGGACAAAGCAAAAAAACATGGGTAGGAGTGCCGCATTCTGCTGTGGTTTTGTTTTTTCTAATTATCTTTAAAGATAAATTAAATTAAATTAAATTAAATTAAGTTAGCCAGCAGCTAACTATTCCTTAGGATTGGGTGATGTGAAGACACAAATGAGGAGAATTAAAAAATTATTTTTTTGTACAAATTTTAGTTAGTTTCAAACATCTAATAGTGTATGACCAGTACTTTTTGGATTGGGTTACTTTTTGGTCTCATAACTCAGACTGTGTATATTCAGGGTCCCAATGGTTCTGGACCAGTGGCGATGCGTCCATAGTGGCCGCAGGAGCGCTGCCCCCTCTCTCCTGCACCCATCAATCAACAATACATAGATTCATGCATGAATCTATGTAATGTTGCCGCTGCCGCCCACTATTCAGATGTCCGGCCACCTGTTGAGCGCTGGCCATCTGAATAACAGTGGTGGGCGTGTTTTGGAAGTGCCTGATTAGAGCGAGATGCTTCCTGCGGGCTCTAATCAGCTTCCAAATGGTTAACCAGAGGGTGCACAGGCTGTGCATTCCCTGGTTAAACAGTGCTGTGTTAGGAAATCGCTTCCCTAACACTGACCGGCCTCTCAGCCAATCAGGTGCACCAGGTCTGGTTACCGGTCACCCGATTGACTGAAGCGAAATCGAGGGTGGCAGAAGACATCGAGGGAGCGTAGAGAGGACTAAGCTGACCCAAGGAAGGTTAGTGCCGGGCTAGGGGGAAACTGGCTGCATTTAGGGGCACAAACTGGCGGCAATTGTGGGCACAAACTGGCTGCAATTGAGGGACAAACTGGCGACATTTTGGACAATTTCATGCTCCCAACATTGTGGGAACAGTTTGGGCATGGCCCCTCTCTGTTCCAACAAGACTGCACACCAGTGCACAAACCAAGGTCCATAAAGACATGGATGGGCAAGTTTGGGGTGGAGGAACTTGAGTGGCCTGCACAGAGTCTTGACTTCAACCCGATAGAACATCTATGGGATGTATTAGAGCGGAGACTGCGAGCCAGGCCTTCTCATCCACATCAGTGCCTGACCTCACAAATGCACTTCTGGAAGAATGGTCAAACATTCCCATAGACACACTCCTAAACCTTGTAGACAGCCTTACTAGAAGAGTTGAAGCTGTTATAGCTGCAAAGGGTAGACCAACTCAATATTGAACCCTACGTACTAAGACTGGGATGCCATTAAAGTTCATGTGCGTGTAAAGGCAGGCGTCCTAGCATGTTTGGTAATATAGTGTACGTTCTCCATATTGTATTGATTTTACATCTCAGATATTAATGCAGTTTTACTTCTTTCTTCTAAATTTGCACACGTGAATGTCTCTGCAGCAAAGTGCCTCTGAACGATTTTGCAAAATGATTTGGATTTAAAGGACCAGTGGATTTCTCATATTATCTAATAGCTCTTTGTAAAATATCCACCCTATCCAGCTGCTTAAAAACAATATTCTAGGTTGTCCAATTTATTCTACATGTACTAACGGCCCTTACCTGCCAGGGGCTTTAATGAATGCTCTCTTATTCCATGGCATAAAATGATTAAGTTAATTGTGTCCCAGGATTCTGCCACTCTGCATATATTATCTACGCAATGCTCACGAGAAGGATTAAGTCTTGAGAGGATGGATAGTTTTGCATATTTTATGGGAGAATCTTCTAATTTCCTTTTTTTTGGGGGGGGAAATTAAATGATCATTAAGCCTGTTAAATAAAATGGCACAAAAAAGGACAACCGTTTAAAATGACAGTTGAATCATCTGATATGACATCCTGACTAACTGATACAAAGGGACTCCAGGCAACATTTAGGTGAGCAAGCAGTGGAATTTGTTAATGATTCAGATTTTCACAGGTAATTCCCTCATTTGGCCGTGAAAATAAAGAACCGCTACATGTACTGTGTTGTTTCAAAGAATAGATAAAGAATATGGGGGTTGGTCGATTAATTTTGATTCTATTAGGATTTTTTTCGGATTTTGGAAATATTAACAAAATAGAAACTTCCTCTGACTCTGATCAAGTCTAGAAGGAGGTCCTTCCTACACATGCTTCCTGTGATTCAGATGTGTTTAGGCAACAGTAGGCAATTTGTACTTTTCCCAGTTTGCCACAATCACTTACCACATCAGTAAACTCTTCAACTTCTAAAAAAACTTTTTTTTGGGGGGGAAATGTGGGGAAGTTATAAATCCTGTAATTTCCCCTTGTACTAATTTGGATTGATTACACAGTTTTCAGAGGAATCTGTCTTCTGAAGAAGTGGACATTAATCCATCAAACACGTAGAGCAGTGGTTCTCAACTTTTCTAGTGCCGTGACCCCTTGATAAAAAATTTTAAGTGGTGGGGACCCCTAACAGTAAAATTTTCGTAGCGTGTGCTGTCAGCACCCAAGACAAGACAAGTAATTTGAGCCCCTAACCCACAGACATTTAGCGCTCTCCGGCCCCTTCCACAGTATTAAAACCCCTAATTGTACATTTTAGGATGTACCACTCTTTTTTTGTTCTCCTTTCTTTCTCTTTTATTTCTCTCTATCCTAATTTCTTGTATTTTCCCCCCCATCCATCTCTCTAGCCTTATTTCTTGTTCTCTTATTCTTTCCCTTTTTCTTAGTTCCTCCCCTCTTTTCCTCTTCCTTCCATGTATTCTCCCTTTTTTCCTTCTCTTACTTCTTGGTAGGGGGGAAATGGGATGAGTGGTAGTGCTGGGGATCATCTGCTGATCTGAGAACTGTAGTGGGGACTTTGAAAGGCAACTCTAATCACAGGTAGTGTTACTCACTGTGTCTCCAGCTCTGTGGTGTCTCGTAGCAGTGATACCTATGCGGAAATAAGGAGATAGGGGCTGGAGGAGACCCTCCCATTTCACATTCCTCACCAGTCAGCTGACCTTAAGTCTCTGCCCCCCAGCCATGCCGTGAACAGAATAGGTGGCTGTGACCCCTGGCAAATAGTCATTTGACCCCCTGAGGGGTCCCGACCCCCAGGTTGAGAACCACTGACGTAGAGTTTACTACCTCCTCCGCTGGATTTCAGACCTATCAACAAAAATGTACACATACAGTACAGACCAAAAGTTTGGACACACCTTCTCATTCAAAGAGTTTTCTTTATTTTCATGACTGTGAAAATTGTGGATTCACAATGAAGGCATCAAAACTATAAATTAACACATGTGGAATTATACATAACAAAAAAGTGTGAAACAACTGAAAATATATTTCATATTCTAGGTTCTTCAAAGTAGCCACCTTTTGCAGCAGACACATCTCTAGAACTGTTAAGAGGAGACTGTGTGAATCAGGCCTTCATGGTAGAATATCTGCTAGGAAACCACTGCTAAAGAAAGGCAACAAGCAGAAGAGACTTGTTTGGGCTAAAGAACACAAGGAATGGACATTAGACCAGTGGAAATCTGTGCTTTGGTCTGATGAGTCCAAATTTGAGATCTTTGGTTCCAACCCCCGTGTCTTTGTGCGACGCAGAAAAGGTGAACGGATGGACTCTACATGCCTGGTTCCCACCGTGAAGCATGGAGGAGGAGGTGTGATGGTGTGGGGGTGCTTTGCTGGTGACACTGTTGGGGATTTATTCAAAATTTAAGGCATACTGAACCAGCATGGCTACCACAGCATCTTGCAGCGGCATGCTATTCCATCCGGTTTGCGTTTAGTTGGACCATCATCTATTTTTCAACAGGACAATGACCCCAAACACACCTCCAGGCTGTGTAAGGGCTATTTGACCAAGAAGGAGATTGATGGGGTGCTACGCCAGGTGACTACCTCTTGAGAATGCCAAGAGTGTGCAAAGCAGTAATCAAAGCAAAAGGTGGCTACTTTGAAGAACCTAGAATATGAAATATAATTTCAGTTGTTTCACACTTTTTTGTTATGTATAATTAATTCCACATGTGTTAATTCATAGTTGTGATGCCTTCAGTGTGAATCTACAATTTTCATAGTCATGAAAATAAAGAAAACTCTTCGAATGAGAAGGTATGTCCAAACTTTTGGACTGTACTGTAGATAATTAAATGGTAGACAGTGTGGTTAATTTACTAAAACTGGAGTATGCAAAATCCAGTGTAACTCTGCATGGAAACCAATCAGCTTTAGAGTTGGATCGACGGGTTCGGCCGATCTTCGGAAAAAAGTCCGGGTTCGGGACCCAAACTTGACCCCAATGGGGACCCAAACTTTTCAGTACTAAAATGTCTCTAAAAAAGTAATGGAAAGGGCTAGAGGGCTGCAAATGGCAGCAAAATGTTGGTAAGAGCATGGCAAGTACTCTGCAAACAGAGTATAGGGAAATAACTTAAAATAACATAAAATACATAAAAATAAAAAAATAATAATCTTGACCTAGGAGGACGAGGTCCATATGGAGTAGGAGGTTGAGGTGGCGATGGATGTGGCGGTGTAGGTTGAAGCGGCGGTGGAGGAGGACAAGGTAGCGAACACAGGTTTTTGTTTTTAATTTATTTATTTTTTAAATTAGGGTACACACCAAAAGAGTGAGAAAGATCAGAAATACAAGAATGGCTGGGTAAGGCCAGTATACCTGTCTATTCTGCACAAGGTACGGACAAGTCCTGTGGGATGGAGGAAACACTGCAAACACTGGAGGAAACACTGCAAAATATATTTTTTTGCCCTAAATGGGTGTTTTTTGAATAGCAAAATAGAAGAACAGTAGCTAAAGTGTTTATCTCACGCGTACAGATATGGAGGAAACACTGCAAACACTGGAGGAAACACTGCAAATTATTTTTTTCCCTAAATGGATGTTTTTTGAATAGCACAATAGAAGAGAAGTATCTAAAGGGTGTATCTCACACGTACAGATATGGTGGAAACACTGCAAACATTTTTTTTTTTCCCTAAATGGATGTTTTTTGAATAGCACAATATAAGAAAAGTATCTAAAGGGTGTATCTTACAGTAACATATGCAGTGCTGGTGTAATTTGATTTCTGAAGCAGGACTGACTCCTATCTATTTCTCTCCCTAAAAGCAAAACCAGGCAGGAACCTTTCCCTAAAGTAACTATCTAAAGCAGAGTGACTTGCTGTGCTATGTAGATTGCTGAGTAATTTGATTTCAGAAGCAGGACAGTCTGACTCCTATCTAATTCTCTCCCTCAGAGCAGCAGCAGCAGCACCAGCCTTTCCCTACCCTATCTAAAGCAGAGTGACGTGCTGTGCTATGTGACTCTAGCTTATATAGAGGCTGGGTCACATGCTGCACTGGCCAATCACAGCCATGCCATTAGTAGGCATGGCTGTGATGGCTTCTAGGTCACATGAGTAAAACAAATGTTGATTTGCTGCCCTGCAGCGCGCCATTACATTGCCGAACACCGAACCCGAACCCAAACTTACAGTAAATTGTTCTGGTTCGGGTCCGGGTACCAAAAATCCAAAAGTCTTGGTTTGCTCAACCCTAATCAGCTTTCATTTTTTTTTTTGTCAAAGCCTAATTGGACAAGCTGAAGTTGGCTACCATGCACAGCTGCACCAGTTGGTGAGTGCTCCAGTTTTGGTAAATCTCCCCCAGAGTGTTTGATATTTTTCTGAGAGTTTTGAATATTTGGCTTGGAAGATTTATTATCAGCATAATTTGTATGTAAGGCATATCCCATTTTTACTGTTTTTTTTTTTTTTTTAATAATAATTATTGCTAATAACTATTGCTTTATAAAAAAATAAAAATCTTTGTATGGTGTATGACTGACCTGTACTGTATAGCACCATGAAAGTCACATTTTCTTTCTACCTTTTTTGTGCCTTTTTGTGTGGTTACTTGGACAGGAAGTTAGTATAGAATTTTCCAACAGGGACATAGGCATAGAACTGTTTAACCACTTAAGCCCCGGACCATTTTGTAGCTAAAGGACCAGGCCGTTTTTTTGCGCTTCGGCACTGCTTCGCTTTAACTGACAATTGCGCGGTCGTGCGACGTGGCTCCCAAACAAAATAGATGTCCTTTTTTACCACAAATAGAGCTTTCTTTTGGTGGTATTTGATCACCTCTGCGGTTTTAATTTTTTTGCGCTATAAACAAAAATACAGCGATAATTTTTTAAAAAATTTAATATTTTTTACTTTTTGTGATAATAAATATCCCCAAAAAAGATAGACAAAAAATAATTTCTCTTCCGTTCATGGACGGACACAGCAGCCTTTGACCTTAGAGTATTATATCCTTCCTTCCAGGAGAGATTAGGCAGAAAACAGCACTTTTAGTGTTAAAAACACTTTCCTCAGTACAGCTCCTCCCAGGGGGCGTGGTCCCCTGGGTATAACCCACACTCTGCCTCAGCAGCTCCAGTTTTTTTCTGCCTAATGTCAGGAGAGAAATGGCCTTCTGGAGTCCCTATACTCTGGAATTTTTTTGCAATTTTCACTTTTATTTTGTTTTGTTCCTACATTGTTGAATCCTGTGATTCTTCTATCAACTGCCGACTGGGTGACTTGACTCCTGTAGTCCCCCCATGTTCGGCCATTGAGCGTGTGCCGGCCCTCAGCTCAGCTCTGGGTCGTCCACGACATGCCCCATTGCTCCAGGGGTGCCCGGGGAACTACATGTTCCAGGGCGCACATATGACCAGTCTCTATGGCCTTATCAGAGTGTGTCTGGCCGACAGCCATGCCGTTTAGTGGACGTTGGTTCTGTCCGGAATGCCTCCAGCCAGTGGTCGCAGGACGGGTAAGTAGGCCCCTTGCCCTGGCAAGGTGGTATGGCTGGTGCTTCCCTGGGGAGGTCGAATAAGGGTCCGTCCTGCTTTCCTCTCTCCCTTCCCTCTCCCTCCTTCCCCATACTGGGTGGCGGCTGTGAGGGGGGCTCTCCTGGGGTTCTATCACTACCGGGGACCGTGTGTTGCGGGGTGCTGTGATTTTTTTACGTTTGGGGGTGCTGCTGTGTGTGCTGGCCGTGTGTTGTGCTGTGTCACTGTGTTTTTAAACTGCGTATGGCCGCCATTTTGCCGTGGATGCTGTTTACGTGGTCGGCGGCCATTTTCCTGTAGCCCGCATGGTGTTTTTTACCTCAGACGGCGGCCATCTTGCAAAAGTCTTGGCCTCTAGTGCCTGAAATAGCGCTGTGAAAGCCCGCAAATCAATCCCTGAGGGACAGCGCAGCGCAGCCAGCACTTCTCAGCACTCCTCATCGTTTTCAGCTCACACCGCAACTGGGTGGGGTGGTGAGCTCCCTGGGGGCCCCTGCCTTCTGTTTTTGCAGCCGGGAGGTGACCAGTGGGTTGTTCTGCTTTGCAGTGCTAGGGTGGCATAGCGGTGGGGCATCATTGAGCCTGAACCAGGAGCTTCTTCCCCAGCAATGCCTGAGTTAACCCTTAATGCCCCTGCCCCTGCCGCATCTGTTGAGGCAATGACAGCTGTCCTTGAGGCATTTCTCGCCAGGATTGAAGTGACAAATGGCCAAAAGGGGGGTAAAAATCTCCCCCTCCCTGAGCCTGCTTCTGGGGATGTCTCTGACACAGAATCATACCCTGCTATTGCTTCTGGCTCTGGTTCTGTCATGTCAGATGATGCGGGCTTAACCCACGCGGACAGTGAGGATGACTCTGCTTCAGGGTCAGTGAATGATAAGGAATTTGTTGGAGCTCTTATCTCTGCGGTGCGAGATACTCAGAAACTTGAGGATGTGGCGGATGCATCGGATGTGCCGGTCCCTTTTGGGTTCCGCAAGCCACCCCGCACCACAAAAGTGTTTCCTTGTGTTCCATATTTGGACAAGTTGTTGTACAAGGAATGGGATACACCGCCAAAAGTTTTTGCTGTTCCAAAATACTTTGCGACCCGTTATCCCTTTGAGGAGGATTTCCTAAAAAAGTGGGTATCTCCTCCGTCAGTGGACCCTCCCGTGTCCAGATTGAGCAAAGCCACCATGTTGCCTGTGGAAGGGGCTCCCGCATTTAAGGACCTCACAGATATGGAGAGTGGAGGCTGTGGCCCGCTCCATGTTCACAGTAGTGGGTTCGGCAGTAAGACCGGTTTTGGCCGGGACTCTGGTGTCACAGACACTCACCGAACGGGCAAGAGCTGGAGGCTCAGAATGCTTCCGAGACCTGTGTGGACCTGGCTGAACAATTGGTTCAGGGTCTGAAGTTTGTCTGTGAGTCGACCCGGGATACACTTCCTTTGCTCTTCAGGGCCTCCGCCAACGCGGTGGTTCTACGTCACCTTGTGTGGCTGAAGTGTTGGTCTGCGGACCAATCCTCAAAAAAGGCCTTGGTGGATTTGCCATTTAAGGGTGAACTGCTCTTTGGGGCGTCCCTGGATGACATCATAAAAGATGCCACAGGTGGTAAGAGCACTCTGCTCCCTCAGTCTGGGAAGGGCAAGGAGCCTCGCCGTAAGCAAGGGCCCTCCTTTACTACCCCAAATCGTTTTTTTGGCTCCCCAGTGCGGCAGGAAAAAGTTTTCAAAGTGCTAAGACCCCCGCTGCAGGGCAGAAGCGCACCTGGTACTGCAAGCCTAACAAGCCTGCGGACAAGCCTGCTTCCGCATGAAGGTCTGCCCCCGCCCGTGTCTCGGGTGGGGGGGGTCGGCTTCGCGAATTCGCGGCTCGGTGGAGGTCTCTTCATCCGACCGTTGGGTTTGCAAAGTAGTTTCCTCTTGTCCACCAAACTGATTTTTTCCTTCCAACCTCCTGTTTCCTCCGGATCGCCGGAAGGATCTGTCAGGGCCTGTCCAGAATCTACTGGGCAGGGGAGTGATTGTGCTGGTTCCCTCGATGGAACGGTTTCAGGGGTTTTACTCCAATCTGTTTGTAGTCCCCAAGAAGGAAGGGGTCCGTCCAATCCTGGACCTCAAGGCCCTCAATTGTTTTGTCAAAGTGCAAAAATTCAGGATGGAGTCGATTTGCTCGGTAATAGCAGCGCTCCATCAGGGGGACTTTATGTCGTCCTTGGATATCATGGACGCATACCTACATGTTCCCATATGCACAAAGCACCAGAGATTTCTGCGCTTTGCGATCAGGGAGGACCACTTTCAATTTGTGGCCCTCCCGTTCGGCCTGGCATCGGCACCACGGGTTTTCACCAAGGTGCTCGCCCCGATTCTGGCCCTGCTGAGGCAGTGAGGGATTGCTATCGTGGGATATCTGGACGACCTTCTCCTGAGAGCTTCCTCAAGCTCAGAGTTAGAAGAGGACGTGTCTATCACGTGTCAGACTCTCCAAGAGTTCGGCTGGCTTCTGAATATCCAGAAATCAGTGTTGGTTCCGTCTCAGCGACTGGAATACCTCGGGCTAGTCCTGGATTCCGCGGAGCCGAGAGTTTTTCTGCCAACGGAGAAACTTCAGACACTGCAATCTGCGGTGCAACAGTTGTCGACCCAGAAGTGGTCATCTCTTCTATTCTGCATTAGGGGTTCTGGGTCTGATGGTGGCCTCTTTTGAGGCAGTTCCGTATGCCCAATTCCACACCCGGGTGCTACAGAAGGAAATTCTGTCACGTTGGGACAAGCTCCCGTCATCTCTGGATTACCAGATTCAGTTGAGTCATCTGATCAAGTCTTCCCTGGTGTGGTGGCTGACGTCTCCGGTGCTTCGGACCGGGAAGTCGTTTCTGCCGTGCCATTGGACAGTGGTCATGACGGATGCCAGCATCTCCAGTTGGGGGGCCTTTGGGGCTCCCAGTCAGCCCAGGGGCGCTGGACTCGGGAGGAGTCCCGCCTTCCAATCAATGTACTGGAGCTCCGAGCAATCAAGCTGTGCCTTGCCTGGTGGTCCCTGGAGCTGCAGGACCGACCGGTCAGGATCCAGTTCGACAACGCCACGGCCGTGGCGTACATCAATCACCAGAGAGGCACACGGAGCTTAGCTGCAGCGATGGAGGTCGCGCGCATCCTTCGGTGGGCCTAAAGGTCCATTCCGGCTCTATCGGCCGTGTACATTCCGGGAGTACAGAATTGGCAGGCCGACTACCTGAGTCACCAAACACTGGACCAAGGAGAGTGGTCACTTCACCCGGAGGTGTTTCAGAGTCTATGCCGAAAGTGGGGCACTCCAGACGTGGACCTTCTAGCGTCCCGTCTCAATCGGAAGGTGCCGCGATTCATGGCCAGGTCAAAAGGACCCGTGGGCAGACTCGTCAGATGCGTTGATGGCACCTTGGGGTCACTATCGCCTGATTTACGCCTTCCCTCCTCTGAAGCTTCTTCCTCGCCTGCTGCGCAGAGTGGAAGCCAAAGGGATTCCAACAATCCTGATCGCCCCAGATTGGCCGTGCCGCTCCTGGTACGAGGACCTGGTGCGTCTGGTGACAGACATCCCTTGGCATCTACCCCTGAGAGAAGATCTTCTGTCGCAGGGTCTGATCTTCCACCCTGCTTTACAGTCGCTGGCTTTAACGGCGTGGCTGTTGAGAGCCAGGTGCTGAAGGACCGTGGCCTGTCAGGCCCGGTGGTCTCTACCATGCTGCGTGAACGGAAGTCTACTTCACGTAGGATTTACCATCGTACGTGGAAGGCCTACATCTCTATGTGTGAAGAGATGAAATGGCACCCCCGTACATACGTGATGTCCCGGATTCTGCTGTTCTTACAATGTGGAGTGGATCAGGTTCTCGCCTTAAGAACGGTTAAGAGCCAAATCTCGGCTCTAGCTGTCTACTTCCAGCGACCCTTGGCGGCGCACTCCTTGGTGCGTACGTTTGTGCAGGGGGTCCGGCATGTGGCCCCTCCTGTGCGACCCCCACTACCTCCATGGGACTTGAACCTAGTTCTTTTGGCGCTTCAAGATGCTCCGTTTGAGGACATTCGAAAGATCCCGTTGTTGACTCTGTCACAGAAGGCGGTTTTTCTGGTAGCAATTACCTCTGTCAGACGGGTGTCTGAACTGGCGGCCTTGTCCTGCAAGGCTCCCTACTTTCTCCCAAAGGTTGTTTCGGATTTTCACATTAATGAGGACATTGTTTTGCCATCCTTATGTCCTCGGCCGAAAAACCAGAAGGAGGCCACTTTGCATCCCCTGGATGTGGTTCGGGCCCTACGGGTGTACTTATCTGCTACGGCTCCGTTCCGGAAGTCAGACTCACTGTTCGTGTCGGTGACTGGTCCTAAAAAAGGTCTGGCGGTCTCGTCGGCCACCATTTCTAGGTGGATCATACAGGTTGTGCTTCAGGCCTATGCCCTGGAGGGGCGGGCGCCTCCCTTTCGGGTTACGGCGCATTCGACCAGGGCGATCGGTGCCTCTTGGGCTTTCCGTCATCAAGCCTCTGTGTTACAGGTGTGTAAGGCAGCGACCTGGTCGTCAATCCACACCTTCTCAAAATTTTACAAGGTGGATGTGAGTGCATCTTCGGATGTCTCCTTCGGCCGCAAGGTGTTACAGGCAGCAGTTAAAGGTTGAAGTTCCTCCGTTGAGGAACTCTGGTTTGTTTGGGGTGAAGTTTGGTTTGCTGTGTTGTTTTCCCACCCCTCGAATTTTTTTTGACACTGCTTGGGGACGTCCCTAAGGTCAAAGGCTGCTGTGTCTGTCCATGAACGGAAGAGAAAATAGGATTTTTGTACTCACCGTAAAATCCATTTCTCTAAGTTCATGGACGGACACAGCACCCACCCCTCCTTTTGTTTGTACTGCTTGTTACGAACTGGAGCTGCTGAGGCAGAGTGTGGTTTATACCCGGGGGACCACTCCCCCTGGGAGGAGCTGTACTCAGGAAAGTGTTTTTAACACTAAAAGTGCTGTTTTCTGCCTAATCTCTCCTGGAAGGAAGGATATAATACCCTAAGGTCAAAGGCTGCTGTGTCCGTCCATGAACTCAGAGAAATGGATTTTACGGTGAGTACAAAAATCCTATTTTTTCCTCAGTTTAGGCCGATACGTATTCTTCTACATATTTTTGGTAAAATAAATCGCAATAAGCGTTTATTGATTGGTTTGCGCAAAAGTTATAGCGTCTACAAAATAGGGGATAGTTTTAAGGCATTTTTATTATTAATTGTTTTTTATAGCATTTTTAATAATATTTTTTTTTTACTAGTAATAGCGGCAATCTGCGATTTTTATCATGACTGTGACATTATGGCGGACACATCGGACACTTTTGACCAATTTTTGGGACCATTGTCATTTTTACAGTGATCAGTGCTATAAAAATACAATAGTTACTGTGAAAAAGACACTGGTAGTGAAGGGGTTAGCCACTAGGTGGCGCTGTAGGGGTTAAGTGTTCCCTAAGGAGTAATTCTTACTGTAGGGGGGCGTGGCTTGCTGTGACACGTCACTGATCGTGTTCCTGATGACAGGGAACACAATCAGTGACCGTGTCACTATGCAGAACGGGGAGATGTTGGCCCAGATTCACAAAGCACTTACGCCGACGTATCTCGAGATACTCCGCGTAAGTGTAAATATGCGCCGTCGTATCTATGCGCCGGACTCTGAAACCAAGATACGCCTGAAAATAGGCTTCATCCGACCAACGTAACTTTCCTACGCCGGCGTATCGTAGGCGCATATTTACGCTGGACGTAGGTGGCGCTCCCATTGATTTCCTATTCAAATATGGAAATGAGGGAGATACGTCGATTCACAAACGTTTTTGCGCCCGGTGCATAATATACGCGGTTTGCGTAAGTCGTACGTCCGGCGTAAAGTTATTCCCCATATATGAGGCACAACTCATGCAAACGTATGGACCAGGGAACACAGCCGTCGTATTTTACGTCGTTTACGTAGTACGTGAATAGGGCTGGGCGTAGGTTACATTAACGTCGTAGGCAGTGATCCGTCGTACCTTAGGGGGTAGTTCCGACGTGATTCTGAGCATGCGCACTGGGATGCATCCACTGGACGGCGCATGGCGTTCGTTTTTCGTATCTTTATGGCGCTCGGCCCATCATTTGCATGGGGTCACACCTCATTTGCATGGCTCACGCCCACTTCCACTTACGAGGACTTACGCCTAAGAAACCCAGCACAGATTTGGTGGCAAGTGCTTTGTGAATTCGGGGCTTGCCTCTCTGCGCTGCGTCGGCGTAGCGTAAAGAAGATACGCTACGGCGGCATAAATATGCGCCGATGTATGTAAATCCGGGCGGTTGTGTTTACACTAACATCTCCCCGTTCTATCTCTCGGTGAGACGATCGCGGGTATGCCCGTGGCGGGCGGAAAGCGATTAATAGAGATGGAAAGGTTTAGAAAATCTTTAAGGTTTTTACTCTTGGCTGTGTCTATAGTAAAATGTTTTCCTCTCGCTGCCTTGGTCACTGAAATACAAAGTTAGAAATCCCCCTAATAAAGACAAAAAAGCAATCAAACCTAATAGGTATTTTAACTCTCTATAATAACCAAATTACACTGGTCAAGTTTTTTTCACTATCTGTTACCCATTGGAGAGAATTCAAATCAAGAATATCTACGAGACTCAGTCATACCATGTGAATTTGTGGTACAGTATACAACGTATGTAAATGCAAAACTTTTTTTGCTTTAGACATGTTGTTTAAAGAGAATTTATTGCTGTCTGTGTTACCAGGAAGAAGTGTCACCTCTCTGTCTATGAAAAATTCTACATTTTAAAGTTGTCACCAGAACCAGAAGTGATTTTAAATTATTCAATGGGGACATTGGTTCAAGAGAGAACTAAGGAAATGGTTATGACCCAACAGCGTGGTACTGCGGACATCCGTTAGTAAACTGTGTCATGTCCTAATATTGAACACAATTGATTTACACAGAGAAGAAGGACTTTGTAGGCGCCAAAATTAGAGATTGTTTTAAAATAGTTTAGCTTTATTCAACATAGACTTTTAAAAGAACATTTAAAATACATATAAGTAATGAACAGCATACAAAACAGCTGATGTAATATCCAAACTTAGATGGAATCTGTAATATAACAAAGAAACGTTTTGGACTTCATATGAGGCAATGTACTAGTCATATGCCTCCATCCCTGTCAATATGAACAAAAGGGGAAAGTGGGACTTTATATGAAGTACATGGTTGCAAAACTATAAGTTGCTAAAAAATAATATTAATTGGCACACATAATATATATGTAACAAGACCCTGCTCGCTCAGTTCCACTCTCCCGATACTCCTCTGCTGCTATTGAATCAGATTGCATATTGCAACGTCTGATGGTTCGGTTATCCGATGCTTCCGGGATTCGAACTACAGCTATGTGCCATTCGAATCCAGTTGTGATAGCTCAGAACAAACACCATGCAGGCTGTATGTAAGTTCAAACAGGAATCTCCCTTGGATTGAATGCACACAACACACTTGTATACATAGCAGTTTGAACACCCTGCCCAAACAACTGTTTTTCTAATGGTCAGTTGTAAAGTACACTCTAGTACTCACTTAGGTCCTCTTGGCCATGCAAATGGTTTTGGCTAAGCATACACTTGATGGCTTTTTTTTACAAAGAAAAGAAAACCCAACATGTGGTAGGGAAGAATAAGGACCCTATTATTATATTTTTTTTTTTCCAAAAACATTTTTATTGGGAATAGAAGGTAATTTTCAGTGTTGCAAAAAAAAGACTGAATGCTTAACTGGAGTTTGTTCTAACCTCTGTGCACATTGTCTAGCAAGAGTAAATAAGTTAGGGTTAGAAGGGGTTTCCCGTTGCATCAGAGAGGGCGGAGTCACCTGTACACGTCACTGGGTAACGCGCAGCATTTCCCGTTGCATCAGAGGGGGGTAGGGTCACCCGTCCATGTGATGGGTGGCTCCGCCCTCAGTCATAAAAAAACTGTCAGACAGGTCGCGTGTCATTCGACTGGGTGCCTCCTTTGGAGGGGGCTGTATCATTCGTAGCAGCGGGTTGGACTCGTAGAAGGATTACAGCGCTGGATTATTTTTTTATTAAAGGACTTAAAGGTGTTTTTTTCCTTTTTTCTGACTTTTTTTGTGAAATGGTAGGGGTACAATGTACATGGACATCCTCCCCATGTTGAGGGCATGTGGCCTGCTACGGTTCAGGAGGGGGGCGTCCTCTCGTCCCCCCTCTTTTCCTGCTGCCTGCCAGGTTGCTTGCTCGGAGAAGGGTCTGGTATGGATTTTTTTTTTGGGGGGGACCCCACGCCATTTCTTATTTAATTTTAATGCAGGGTTCCCCTTAATATCCATACCAGACCTTAAGGGCCTGATAAGGAATTTGGGGGGGACCCCACACATTTTTTTACTGGAATTTTTTTTTTAACTGGAATTTGCATGTGTAGCAAAAAGAACAGTGTACAGCTTGCATCACTCCTATGGCTGCTGATCCCAAAACCACCTCTTGAGGCACTAACGACCCACCTGACTGCAGCTGCCTCTTTCATTAGCCCTCCGGCTAACTTTTCTCCATAGTCCTCTAGACTGATACTCACCAGCCCACCCAGCTGTCTCTCCCTGCTCCCATGCTTCCAGGAAGGGCTTTCTCTGTGTGGTTTAGCAGGATCCTTCTATCACCTGACCCCCCGGGCCAAGCTCACTCTACTAAACTAGGGGCACCCCTGAGGGCCACTGGCAGCCTCCTCAGCACTCCATCTTCATCTTACACCCGACTGTTACTTCTGGCATTGCACATACTTATTTATGAGGTGCCCTGCCCCTTGCCATCCCAATGTGGGATGGCAGGGGGACCCCCACACTTTTTTTTTTAATGAATGACTTTTCTCTGAATTGCCGGGAGCCGACAATTCATTATAGCCACGAGTGATTTTAAATGACTTTTTTCCTTCAGAAATGACACTTTGTGCAGGGACAGTTCTAAGAACGGGAAACAAGCACTACTTCACAGGCATACTATACACCCCCCTAGGTACGAAATGTAATATTTCACTTTTATTGTTTCACTTTAAGCATTATTAAATTCACTGCTCCCAAAAAAAATGCTGTTTTCAAAACATTTTTTTGCACAGACCCCCATAGCATCCTCCCAATGTTGAGGGCATTTGGCCTGGTACAGTTCAGGAGGGGGGGCGCTCTCTCATCCCCCCTATTTTCCTGCAACCTGTCAGGTTGCGTGCTCGGATAAGGGGTCTGGTGTGGATTTTTGGGGGAACTCCATGCCATTTTTTTTTTTATTTGGGGTGGAGTTCCCCTTAAAATCCACACCAGACCTGAAGGGTCTGGAATTGATATTTGGGGGGAACTCCACGTCATTTTTTTTTTTAAATGACGCCGGGGTTCCCCTTAATAAACATACCAGACCTGAAGGGCCTGGTAATTGAATTTGGGGGGACCCCAATGCTTTTTTTTTATGAATGACTTTTCTCTGAATTGCCCAGAGCCGACAATTCACTATAGCCGCAAGTTATTTTAAATGATTTTTTTTCCTTCAGAAATGACACTTTGTGCAGGGACAGTTCTAAGCATGGGAAACATGCGCTACTTCACATGCATATTATCCCCCCCCCCCCCCAGGTACGAAATTTAAAGGGAAATTTCACTTTTATTGTTTTATTTTAAGCATTATTAAATTCACTGCTCCTGAAAAAAATGCAGTTTTTAAAACTTTTTTTGCATTGATACATGTCCCCAGGGGCAGGACCCAGGTCCCCAAACTCTTTTTAGGACAATAACTTGCATATTAGCCTTTAAAATTAGCACTTTAGATTTCAAACGTTCCCATAGACTTTAACAGGGTTCTAAAGTTCACACAAACTTTTGGTCTGTTCGCAGGTTCTGGTGCAAACCGAACGGGGGGTGTTCGGCTCATCCCTAATGCTGAACAGCTCCTCCTAACCTCCATCCACAATGTCCCAGAAAACAGGGGGAGTCACTGAACCCTGACCCAGATTTACAGCTCAGGCTTAGCCCTGAAATGAACTAAATTGTCCTACACTAATGATTCTACACCAACAAACCTACATTAACATACCTAGCACACTAGAGGGTGCCACAGTAAGGAAACATATAAAGTTAATGGAGTATGATCTGAACGTGTGAGATTACCTATAGTCACATTAGTTACTCTGGGGAATTGGGTACCATCAACAAGAATGTGATTGACTCTTGAGAATGTGGCATGCATGCAAGATTAGCAGGTAGAATCCCATTCTGTCGGGTTTAGGAGTCTTCAGGCATTCACTAAGAAAGTATGGGTCAGTATGTGCTTCAGATCTCCGTTGGATGTATAGGGTGCATTATTACATGGATTGAAGCAATCTAGGAAATGATCAATTAAGTTATGGAGGTATTGTTTAAATAGTTAGCTGCATATATATTATCTCAAGCTGCTGTGTACAGTATACAGTTCTCATTGACAAAAGAGCATCGGCCAGCCACCACCCAACCCTAGAAAGAAGCGCGCCAAGTCTGGATTGTGATTAATAATATTAAGGGGCACTGCAGGAGGCAGAAGTGCAGGCAGCCTTCAGCAAAATTGAGCTTCACAGAACCTTGTTAAAACAAAGCCATTCACCGTAGCTTTGCTCATGTAACTACATTTTTCTCATTAAAAGAACAGTGGGTGTTTTGGTGGGGAAGGATTTTTGGTAAAGAGGTCATCTTTATCAATTTACTAACAAAGGCAATGATAAGAAAATTTTGCATAAACATTGTCTGATTTCTGCAGTTTTGGATACCAATGGCCCAAAAGAGTCAAGAGTCTTCTGATAATAGACCACATGCCTGTGGTTCCATGTTGGCATCAGTTGAAAACTTGTCATCACATACTCCCTGAATTGCACATGCATTTAAGTTTGCAATATCAATTTTTAATTGGTCCTAGTATTGCAGCCTACCCCACATAGTGACCTAACGTGTGCAAGAACTGGGAATGTGGTGCATTACATAGGAGTTGTCTAACCCAAGAGGCATAATTTAATATTCATAGTGTGCAGTGTTGGATACCATTTTCCACTTATAATGATTTAATTTGCAAGTCCCCCAAAGCTAATGGCCTTGTAGAAATGTAAAAGCCTGAATATTAGAGGCAAAGGATGTTTTATCTTAAGCTGCACATGCCAACAAAGGACGCTGTTTTTTAACTTGAAAGCAAAACTGATACGTTTTAAATTTGTTTCTGACACATTTTATAATTCCTGTTATTTTAGTACAGGAAAGGAGACATCAACTGGAGATGTGGGGGCAGATTCATCAAGGGGATACGACGGCGGATCTCCTGATCCGCCATCGTATCTCTGAGTCCAGCCGGTCGGATCTATGCGACTGATTCATAAGAATCAGTTCCGCATAGATCTCCCTTAGATCCGACTGGTGTAAGTGCCTTCACCAGTCGGATCTTAGGCTGCAATCTACCGCCGGCCGCTAGGTGTCGTCGCAGTTTTTTACGTGTCGGATATGCAAATGAGGAGAACCGCCGATTCAAGACCGAACGCCCGCCCGTCGCTTTTTTTTAACGTCGTTTGTGTTCGGCTTTTTCCGGCGGATAGTTACCCCTGCTATATGAGGGGTAGCTAATGTTAAGTATGGCCGTCGTTCCCGCACCGAGATTCAAATTTTTACATCGTTTGCGTAAGTCGATCGGGAATACGGATGGCCGGAATTTACGTAGCCGCCGAAAACATTGACGTCCTAGCGACGTCATTTGGAGCATGCGCACTGGCAAATTTCGCAGGCGACGCATGCGCAGTTAAATCGACGCGGTAACGCGCCTGATTTAAATTGTACACTCCCCCTAGCCGCAGAATTTGCATTTCGCCGGGGGAGTTACGATCCGACGGTGCAATTTTCGAGGTAAGTGCTTGGTGAATCATGCACTTGCCTCGCAAAATTGGACCGGCGGATCGAAAATCAGATAGACTACGCGGATCTAAAGATCCGCTAATCTGTCTGAATCTGCCCCGTGGACTTCAAGGTGCAATCTCTTATCAGGTTATCCTTGGTTAGCTTTACCATACAGTTTTGGGAAGAAACATAAGGTCATTTAGCCCCATAATTATATATGTCATGAGACTTTCAATTTTCTTTCCTCATCAACATCAAGTTCTCCTTGTTAAAGATCCCTCCATGTGGAGGTCAGGTCTCCTGGAATGATTCGGGAGGGGGTGGGGGTGCACACTCACCCCACTTTCTTTGCCTGCTTGGCTTGCCATGTTGCATGATGGGACAAGAGTCTGCTATAGAGAGGGGCCAATGTTTTTTGCTGTTTTTTTTTGTGTGGGTCCCCATTGACGTCTATATCAGATGCTCACCAAGGATAAGGGTCTGGTATGTGTTTTTAGGGGAGACCCCACACCAATTTTTTTTGTAGGGTTCCCCTTACAATCATCTAATATTAAGGTCTGATAAGGATGAAAGGAATCCCCATCTTTTTTTTAACTATCAATTTTCACAACACACAGATGTGCCACAGGTTGGTTTGGGGCATCCCTCAAGCATGTTATTAAAAGGAATTTAAATTTAAGTTTTACCTTTAGGCATAATTGTATAGAAGTGCCATGAATATAAAAATATTGTTTATGGTACCTTCGCCCCATCAAAATGTAGATAGAGGGGTCAAAGAGGCTATTTTTGGACTTTGATGGTACCGTATATTAACTGATATTGAGCAGTCAGAAATAAGATAGTTAAAGAAATTTTTATTACAAAAATATATATAATAACATATTCACAGAATAAAATGAATCATGACAATCGAGAGAAATTACATCCTATCATTACAAATAGAACATAGTTACCATCCATATATTGGTTGGTCTACATGTTTCACAGGTTTATATTAGCCGCTTCTTCAGGAGATTTCTATAGTTAGATGGCATAGAGAAATGATTGTCATGTAGCCATAAAAACATGTATATATTACTCAAAGGATACATTTCGTGAATACCAAATATCTTTTGAGTAATATATACATGTTTTTTCTAACATGTATGTTTCTCGTCACAAGCTCTGACTTAGTATGTTGTTGTTTAGGCATTGTGGGTGGCAAGTGGTATTGTAAACTTGTGTCCCATATCAAGAAATACTGGCCCAGATTCACAAAAGAGATATGACGGCGTATCTCCTGATACGCCGTCGTATCTCTGTTTTAGGGTCTTCCTAACTATGCGACTGATTCATAGAATCAGTTACGCATAGTTAGCCCTAATATCCGACAGATCTTAGGATGCAATACCGCGGCCGCCGTTGGGGGGAGTTTGCGTCGTAAACCAGCGTTGGGTATGCAAATTAGTAGTTACGGCGATCCACAACGGTTTTTCGCGTTCGCTACATCGCTGCTAGTCTAGTTTCCTGTGGCAAAGTTAGTCGTCGTTTTTGCTGCCCTAACTTTACACAGCACACGTATGTGCTGTATAAAGTATGGCCGTCGTTCCCGCGTCGAAATTTGAAATTTTTTTGATCTTGCGTAAGACGTCCGGGAATACGAAAGTACGCTACGCACGTCGCCGTTCGAAAAAATGATGTCACTTCGCGCAAAGCACGGCGGGAATTTCAAAACGGAGCATGCGCAGTAGGTCCGGCGCGGGAGCGCGCCTAATCTAAATGGCACACGCCCCTTTGAATTACGCGGGCTTACGCCGGAGGCCGCCAGCGTAAGTTTTCATGCAAGTGCTTTGAGAATCAGGCACTTGCGATGAAAACGTGCGGCGGTGTAACGTATCTACGATACGTTACGCCGCCGCGATTCTACGTGAATCTGGGCCACTATGTCTAGGATTGGTGAAAGCATTCAAAAAAGGTAGGAGCTATACAGTATTATGCTTACTTTGCACACCTTTCTTGTTACAGGTTTACTTTAACCTCCCTGGCGGTATGATTATTTCAGAAAAAAAGGTGCTGAAAGCGGTACCATTATTTGCAAGGAAATTTGGCGTTTTATACTGTAGGCTTGTAGGGCCAGATTCACAAAAGAGATACGACGGCGTATCTCCTGATACGCCGTCATATCTCTGTGATCCGCACGTCCTAACTATGCGGCTGATTCATAGAATCAGTTACGCATAGATAGCCCTAAGATCCGACAGGTGTAATTGACTTACACCGTCGGATCTTAGGATGCAATTCTAGGCCGGCCGCTAGGTGGCGAGGCCATTGTGGTCGGCGTAGAATATGCAAATGACTGCAGTACGTTCGGCGCGGGAACGCGCCTAATTAAAATGGTGCCCGCCCCATTTGAATTAGGCGGGCTTTCGCGAGCGGATTTACGTTACACCGCCGCAAGTTTACAGGTAAGAGCTTTGTGAATCAGGCACTTACGCTGTAAACTTGCGGCGGTGTAATGTAAATCAGATACGTTACGCTGCCGCGGAGCAACGTAAATGTACCTGAATCTGGCCCGTAATTCTTAGGAATAACTCACTTGAATCTGTCCAAACAAGAGTCTAGTAGGCATACCGGGTATGACATTTTTTTTAAAACAAAATTATAAATTATAATATAATAAATAATTATAAATAATTATAACAAATAATAATATAATTATAATAAAAATTATTCAGTAATGTAATCAACTCAAAATCACTGAAATTTGCTCAGTTGCAGAATTGTCGCTGTCATTACTTACTTATTTTTTTATGACGAATTTCCCCACAAATCGCTATCGCACAATTCTGCAAGTGATTCTAATTTATTATCGCTGTTTTCTAGTTGTGGATTCAGCGAGGCGAGCCCGAGTCTGACTCGGGGTTACCGATCGCAGTGCAGAAATGTAACCCCGAGTCAGACTCGGGAATACCGCCAGGGGGGTTAACGCCTCGTACACACGATAGGTTAACCAGAGGACAACGGTCTGAAGGACCGTTTTTATCGGTCCAAACCGATCGTGTAGAGGGCCCCATAGGTTATTTAACCTTAGGTTAAAAAAATGGCAACTTGCTTTAAAATTTAACAGATAGATTGCTAACCGATAGGTCAAAACCGATCGTTAGTACGCACAACCACCGGTTAAAAATCCACGCATGCTCAGAATCAAGTCGACGCATGCTTGCAAGCATTGAACTTCGTTTTTTTCAGCACGTCGTTGTGTTTTACGTCACCGCGTTCTGACGCAATCGTTTTTTTAACTGATGGTGTGTACGCACAACGGACCATCAGTCAGCTTCATAGGTTAACCTAGGACAACGGTCCTTCAGACCGCTGTCCTCTGCTTAACCTATCATGTGTACGAGGCTTCATCTAACCCTGGGGTTAGGGCATGGACTAATGAAGATACACTATATTGTCAAAAGTATTGAGACACCTGCCTTTACACACACGCATGAACTTTAATGGCATTCCAGTCTTAGGCCGTAGGGTTCAATATTGAGTTGGCTCACCCTTTGCTGCTATAACAGCTTCAACTCTTCTGGGAGGACTGTCCACAAGGTTTAGGAGTGTAATGTGCATGTAAAGGCAGGTGCCCCAATACTTTTGGCAATATATAGCCGGATTCACGTAGGACTTACGCCGACGTATCTTCTGATACGCCGCATAAGTTCTCGGATGTGCCGTCGTATCTGTGCGCCTAATTCTCAATACAGATACGCCTGAACATTGGCTTGATCCGACCGCCGTAAGTCTCCTACGCCGTCGTATCTTGGGTGCATATTTACGCTGGCCGCAAGGGGCGCTTTCATTGATTTACGCGTCGAATATGCAAATGACCAAGATACGCCGATTCACGAACATACTTGCGCCCGTCGCTGTAATCTACGCCGTTTACATAAGGTGTACGTCTAGCGTAAAGTTATTCCACCTAAAGCAGGTGTAAGTCATGTTAGGATATGGTCGTTTACGTAAGTAGTACGTGAATGGGGCTGGGCGTAGGTTACGTTCACGCCGTAGGCATTGAGCCATCGTATCTTAGGGAGTATATGCAACGTGATTCTGAGCATGCGCGCGCATGCGCCGTTCGTTCGGCCCTTCATTTACATGGGGTCACGGTTAATTTAAATGTATCATGCCCACTACCTTCCTACTTTGAATTAGGCGGGCTTACACCAGCCAATTTACGTTACGCCAGCGCAAGTTTGGGAGCAAGTGCTTTGTGAATACTGCACTTGCCTCTCAGAGTTACGTCGGCGTAGCGCATATGAGATGCGCTACGCCGGCACAAAGATGCGCCGCTCTACGTGAATCCGGCTAATAGTATATATTTCACTGGACTTTCTATATAAATAACCAAATCTTCAACACAGGATTTTTCTTTTTTTTTAATACAGTGTATTTTATTCCTAGTTCAAGCTGTGATCATTTTAAGGGACTTTCCTGTTATGTGAAACATGTCTAACTTGTTTTCCACTTATTTATAGAGCAGAAGACACTTTGGATGGCATTCTGAAATTAGCTTGTGTGGGTACATTATATAGCAGCATATGCTCAGCTTGCTTTGTCATTTCACAAGCCAATAGATTTTCTTTTCTGTTTGTAGAAAGCACAGCACTCATGACACTGCTGATTGACAGCAGACCACGCAGGACACAGTCATTGTATCACCTCATCTTGTGATATATGTCTCATAGTTAGCTTGGATCTGTCTGTTCTCCTATTTGTCATTTGACAATTAAACACAGTACAAAGAACAAAGAACAAGAACAAAGAACACATTCATTTTTAACGGTATTCATCTGATTTTTGTTCTTTTATACTGTGACATTTTTTGTCATATTCATTAAAACAATGCAAGGTATAATAGCAAGTAGAAGTAAATACCAATGTAATGTAGATAAACAGAAAAAGACCTGTTTGTAGTACAAATTAGGGGAGCAGCCTGGAGGAATAACATGGCTCCCTCAATAGATACAGTGAAGGAGTTGGCATAGCCACTCAAGGATAGGAAGTGTATTATTTGTAGGATTACTATGGAAAAATAAAGGGGAAAAAGGCAGAAATAACAACACTAATGCAGCCACCACACCTAATAACTGGTAAGCTGCAACCTTTCAAATATTTGTTTATGGGTCAAATATGTTTTAAATACTAAGATGTGTGTTTGTTATCTGAATGAGTATCACGCTATGATTAGACCAGTGCTGTATGTTAAAAAAGTTTTCAGTTCAGCACAAAGACAGGGCCAGGCATTTAGGTGGGGAAACTTGGAAATGGTCCCATTTAGGCATGAGCTCTGGGTCCAGTTCAAACATAGGCTCAGACTGAACTTCCCTTGTTCTGGCCTTCACCTGGAAATTGCACTTTCAGCCCATTTAGCAGTATTGAACATCAAATGTAGTAGCAGTTTTCTTTTTACCTGTTAATATATATGACCACTTTCTTCTACCGCTGTCAAGGTTGGTAAGGAAGTCAAAACTCGAAAAAGAAAATATGGATGGCCGGACACCAAAAAACCTTTAAAAGGTAGCCTTTGGTAAAAAAAAGTAAAACAGCACTACAAAGCACAGCAAGCAGTCGGGTGTACAGTTGATGGGTTTCACACTGAGGTTCAGTGCTTAGTCATGACTAAGCACTGAACCCCAGTGTGAAACGTGTCAGTTTGTAGTGCTGTTTTCCTTTTTTACTATTAAAGACTACCTTTTAAAGTTTGTGTGCGGCCATCCATATTTTCTTTTTCGAGTTTTGCTTCGTGCATTGCCGGCGCCCACGGTTTCTGAGAGGACATTGATTTCATAGTGCATTCACCAGGAGCAGCAGTTTCTCCCTTCTTGTTGGTAAGGAAGTCCTTAACACCAAGGAATGTCATGGCCAGAATCCCCGGGCATTTAAAAAAAAAAAAACGTAGTCCATTCTCATCGGTTTTGTCCGACCGTGTGTACGCGGCCTAACAGTGTAGTACAAGTCGGCGGGGACTCTTTCCGTGCTGCCCCCCTGCAAAGTACTGCCCTGGGCCTGGGCCTTGTTGGCCTAGGCCAGGATACAGCGTTGCTTATAGTCTATTTATTCATAGTCAACTGTAAATAAATGATGCAGCCATGTGGGCAGAGTCCCGAACAGCTGCTCTGTTTTCAAATTGTGACAGCGCGGTGCGGGGAGAAGATCCCCCTCTTTCTGCCACATGGAGGAGGAAATTAATGGGGGGAGGAGGAGGATGCTGAACATGTTATCCTGTATGTTACACTCTAAATACTTTTTATTTAAATTGCATACATTTTATTTCCAACAGCACACAGACATTTCCAAGGGTTGAATTTTGGGAGACCTTTGGAGAAGTCTGTGTGCTGTTTTTTTATTTGTAAATGTCACTTTCACTGTAGCACCTCCAACAGCAAGAATGAAAACAAATTGCATAGAGTTCCTCAAAATACATACTAGACGTTTTGCATCTGATGTGATTTTAAGTGAGTACCCCATAAAAAAATGTGTTACATCCCCCAGAAAATCCATACCAGACCATTTTTAATAGGCATCTTCGACAAAAAAAAGTGTGAAGTCTCCCTAAAAGTTTATAAACACACTTTATCAATACAGCCTGTCAGGGGAGAGGAGGGGGGAGAGCATGCTTTTTTCCCTCCTTAACCATAAGGCCTCCTCCCCAACCTTGACTGATGGTTGTGAGGGTCTGTGGGTGGGGGTTTATCAGAATCTGAAAGTCCCCTTTAATAATATGACTCTTCATGTGAATGAGTAAGGGTTATAAAAAAAATATAACCTAGAAATGAAGACACCCAAACAAGTCCTTTATTAAAAAAAAAAAGAAGAGAAAAGGCACATCCTCTCCTCAGAAAGAAGTACTACAAAATGAACCTTCCGGAACAATGCAACCCTGTGTGGTCAAATCAAGATCCAACACTGATGACAAGCTCACAAGGGGTTGGCCAGAAAAACAGACAGAACTCTGCATTTTCCTCTGACATGGGATTCTGGAGCCTTTTCAACAGAATAACTGACAGTTGATGTCATACAGATCATCCCTGGTTACAATTGTCTGCGAGACAAACTAAAAAATAGAAAGTAAAGCAAAATGCAGAAAGCCTGCTAGTGACCACATGGCCTATCTACTGCACATAATTTACTGAACATTTTTATTTTCTCTGATTAAATGAAGGAGCTGAGGTTTTAGGGCTGGCTATTTATAACAAGCCCAACTGAAGAACGTCTGGTTATTCTGGACTCTGTAGAACTCTTATGCCCTGTACACACGATCGGTTTGTCTGATAAAAATTGACCGATGGACCGCTTTTATCAGACGAACCGATCATGTGTGGGCCCCATCGTTTTTTTTTCCATTGGTGAAAAAAAATAGAACCTGTTTTAAATTTTATGGTTAAAAAAACGACAGAAAAAAACGATCGTCTGTGGGGAAATCCATCGGTCAAAAATCCACGCATGATCAGAATCAAGTCGACGCATGCTCGGAAGTATTGAACTTCATTTTTCTCAGCATGTCGTAGTGTTTTTCTACGTCACCACGTTCTGACATGAACAGATTTTTGACTGATGGTGTGTAGGCAAGACTGATGAAAGCCAGCTTCATCGGATATCTGATGAAAAAATCCATCGGATTAGATTCCATCAGATATCCGATCGTGTGTACAGGGCATCAGTCTACTTAAGGATTTTGCTTTGCCCCTGGAACCAGTTTCTTTGCCCATCAGACTGGGGAGCACTAAACTACCTATGTAGTCAAAGACAGCTCATGTTTGGTGAGACAGTATGAGCAATAAAGGGTTTACTTCGCAGAGAGTTTGTTGACTGGGCAGCAGTAGGTCGCCCCAGGTCTGTTAGCCAGAGATCCTGTGTGCTAGTAAATGGCCAATGTTTTACTGTTTTTGTTCTTATATCTAGTGTATATAGTCTTTGTATATAAATTGCAAGTGTGTTTCACTGAGAACTACTGTTTGCTGTGCCAGTTTAAAGTGTTTTGAACCTACCCAGGGATTCAAGCAGACCCTGCTGCTGTGATAGTTCCTCACGCATGGCAGAGGATGTGGACATCTGTGTAAGGTGTAGTTAGGGTCCAGCAAAAGTTACTGGGACAGCTTGTTCTGGTGGTAAAAAGTGTATACAGCTATCATATTCCCATGCAATAACTATTATTGTCTGAAAAATTGTGCAGTTAGGGAAGCAAATAATGGAAATTTAGACCTGCAGACAGTTAACACCACTACTGCCTGGAAAAGCCTTATTGTATAAGCACGGTATGGGTGGCAGTCATGGTCTCAGATGGAGTTCCCTAGTACACCTATGAAATACCAGTGTATCAGAAGCCGGCCCTTGACTATGGTATAACATAAATTACCCTTATCTGCTAAGACCCACATTTTACTCAACCTTTACCTTTAATAAATAACTGAGACCACTACTGTAATTTTGGAGTAAAAAAACTGTCCGTAGCAGCCTCCATTTATTTTTAAATAACCTTTTTAAATATTGAATACCATAAAATAACATTTTAACACATAAATAACTGTATACCTGAGATACAACTTTTAACCTTTTCTTTAACCCTACTGGTGCTGGACTTTGCAGGCCCATTAACACACTTGTAACCATTTTAAAACCTTTTTGAGCACTGCGGTACCTAACTCAGGTCTTAGGCCTCAAGCCGACAAACTGACTCAGAGACGACCAACTGACCGCAGTGCCCCCATTAACCAAACCTCCCAGCTACACCTTGGTAAACTGGACTAACAGCCCCTTCAGAACCCATACCACCTCTGGGTAATGGCATCCACTTTAGGGTAATTTCTTCTCCTGCAAAGTCCAAACACCCGCCGCCGCCACGACATCGAACTTCGCACCTGTGTGGGAGAGACAAAAACAAGGAAAGCACCCAGAACACCACAAACACTGCATAACATCCAGTTACCAAAACACCCCCTACCCAAATAACCAACAGAGGGAGGGTGGGTGGGAAACTTCCCTCCTCGTGTGCTTAGCCCGGGAAGAGTGGGGAGGGGAATTTATAACCTTCCCTCCCCTCTCTCTCCTTCCCCACCGACCAGAACAGGGCTTTTGTTAACCCTGTCATGGCCGGCCCTTCGCCTATTGCAGATTCTGTCTTCTGCTTCGGGCCTCACTTAACAGTTGCTTAGTGCTAAACTGAGTGTATTGAATTCGTTGTAGAAGGTCCTCTGTCCCCATTCTTTCCTCCACTAGCTTGGGGTACATCACCAGCCTGTCATCACCCTCATCCTTGTGTAGACACCCTATCCTAGAACCCTTAACACCAATGCTGCACATCACTTCCACCATCTTCTCCACAGTGGCGTGAGTTAAGCAGCGCAGCATGCAGGCGTCATAAGAATAGGCTGCCTTAATGCAATACATGTTAAAGCACAAAATAATGCATGTTAAAATTACACTATTCCTTTACCCATTAAAATCAAAGTGACAGTGTCTGTAGAAAGCCAGTGATACTCCTCTTTCCAGTGAAATACCCAAGGTCAGAGTCTAGACGGAGCAGTGGTGTAACATCTTAGTGATTGGACCCCAAACCATAGCACCGTTACATATTGATGTGTCGCTGAGTGATGAGTATTAGTGGTCCAGGAAAAGGTAAATGCCTTTCATAGACACTATCATTTTGCCCTAAATGGACCTCCAAGGGCCCATTCACACTTGTGCATTGTATTATTGGGTGGTAAAACACATGCATCAACATATGAACTGCAGTGCATTACATGAAACCCAAACACTCTAATATGCTATAGAGCAATGTACCCACACTGCAGCACATCACAACACACGTCACACATTGAGGTGTGCTGCTTCATAAAAAGGGGAAAAAGGGTAATGTGAGTTCATTCACATTTCCACTTTGTGGTGCTATGCACTAAGGCTACGCACCTCTATCATAGCTCGTGCAATGCACAGTAGTAGTTTTGCTATACGTTAGAAAAAAGGGCAATTTAAATTTTTAGGCACTTTAGGGTGCATTCGCAGTCCATTCATTTTAAAAGGATTTTCTTAACGCAACACAGAGTAATGTGGGAGATAACTGTGCACTTTGCAAAGTGTATTTGCGTTCTGCAAGAACAGTTGCTCCAGAGCTTAGTAAATGAGGTAAAGATTCCCTTTGCAAAGAATACCCAATCTCCTGCAAGGATTTTTTTTTTTTAAATAGCCTTTTTGCTTGCACATGATTGGATGACGGCAGTCAGCAGATCTTCTGCTTTTTTATTAGGCTCTGGAGCAATTGCTTTTGTGGAGTGCAACTGCACTTTGCAAAGTGCACAATGTGTTTCACAAAGATGTAAATGGGCCCTGCAAGGATTTGGTCATTCAATCAATGGGTATCTTTGTGCCTTAACACATGTACACTAACGCACCAAAATAATGTGCAACGGTTGTGAAACCAGCCTAAAATGTGTATGTGTACTAGGGGTGAAAGAATTTTTTTTTTTTACTTATTTTTAACCACTTGCTTACTGGGTACATATACCCCCTTCCTGCCCAGGCGAAATTTCAGCTTTCAGCGCTGTCAAGATTTGAATGACAATTGCGTGGTTCTGCAACGTGGCTCCCAAACAAAATTGACGTCCTTTCCCCCCCCACAAATAGAGCTTTCTTTTGGTGGTATTTGATCACCTCTGCGGTTTTTATTTTTTGCGCTATAAACAAAAAAAGAGTCACAATTTTGAAAAAAAACATAATATTTTTTACTTTTTGCTATAATAAATATCCAAATTAAGTCTAGGCCGATACTTATTCTTCTACGTATTTTTGGTAAAAAATCGCAATAAGCGTATAGTGATTGGTTTGCGCAAAAGCTATAGCGCCTACAAAATAGGGGATAGAATTATGAAAATTGTTTTATTATTTTTTTTTACTAGTAATGGTGGTTATCAGCGATTTTTGTCAGGACTGCGATATTAAGGCGGACACATCGGACACTTTTGACATTATTTTGGGACCATTCACATTTATACAGCGAATAGTGCTATAAAACTGCACTGATTACTGTATAAATGTGACTGGCAGGGAAGGGGTTAACACTAGTGGGCAAATAAGTGGTTAAATGTGTTCCCTGCTAGGTGATTCTTACTGTGGGGGGAGGAGACTGACTGGGGGAGTTGACTGATGGTTGTCCCTATGTACAAGGGACACACCATCACTCTCCTCTCCCTGACAGGATGTGAAACTCTGTGTTTACATACAGAGATCTACGTCCCTGGCTCTGTAACTGACGATCACGGGTACCTGGCGGACATCACGGCCGCCAGGCACACGCATCGGCACCTGAGTGACTCAGCGGGCATGCCCCCCAGTGGAGGGAGGAGCCGAGGACATCAATAGACGGCCTCCTGGACCTGTAGAGCCACCTTGTGGCCATCAAATTACAATGGCCCGGGTCTCAAGAAGTTAATACATTTTTTGTTAATGTCACTAGGGAGCAAAACCCCTGGTGACAGTAGACATGCAAATGCAGTTCTCTGTAAAAGGCATTATCCTCTTTCTAACATATGTCTCCCCTTTGAGCTGGAGAAAGAAACGGTCTACTTCTCTGCCGGCACCAAGCACTGCACTGAACTTGGAAGTGCTTATGATTGAGCACTTCCAGTTCAGTTTCATTTTGTAAAGGTTCAGTAAACAGTAATGCCTTCAGGCTTCTACACTGAGAAAAAAAGAGGCAGGCAATTAGGCCAGCAAAAAAGTACAGACATGCAGCTGCGAGAGAAGTATAAATAATTTTATGTATGCATGTGATTGGTGACTTGTTAGCCACCGATCGCATCCATTCATAATTCTAGACCAGTGATGGTGAACCTTGGCACCCCAGATGTTTTGGAACTATATTTCCCATGATGCTCATGCACTCTGTAGTGTAGTTGAGCATCATGGGAAATGTAGTTCCAAAACATCTGGGGTGCCAAGGTTCGCCATCACTGTTCTAGGCTGTCCAGGGCACCAGATGGCTGTATGGGTTGTTACTGAGGGGGTTCTTTTCTAAAATTGGACAGTGCAAACTCTGGTGCAACTCTGCAAAGAAACCATTCAGCTTCCAGATGTTATTGCCAAATGCCTCGTACACACAACCATTTTTCCTGACACCAAAACCCGAAGTTTTTTCCCGACGTGATTCCTCTCAAGCCTGCCTTGCATACACATGTTCAGTCAAAAAACGCTCGACCAAAGCGTGGTGACGTCCAACACGTACAACAGGACTATAAAGGGGAAGCTTGGTGAGAGACGATTTGCGCTTTTCAGTTTTCGTGCTTTTCAGTCCGTTAAAGCGTCTGTAACAACATCTCCATTACGAACGCTAGTTTTACCAGAACAAGCGTCTGAAAACTTGATTCTGAGCATGCATGTTTTTTTCCCCTTGGAAAAGCATACACACTAACGGTATTCGTGATGAGAAAAAGACTGACGGGAAGCACAATGGGAAAAAATAGAGCAGATTCAAATACACAAGACCGATTTTCCCCACCAATCTAAAAAATGGCAGTTTTCTCATCGGGAAAACTGGTCGTGTGTACGAGGCAAAAGCTTAATTTAACAAGCTAAAGTTAGACGTGGATTGGCTACCATGCACAGCTGCACCAGATTCCAAGTGCACCAATTGTAGTAAATCTTCCCCAGTATTTTAGAAATCAGCAGCAGAGATGGTCAGATCACTTCAGAACACCTGCCTTACATGTTATGGAGATGAGGAGGTGTGTTGTTCTGCAATCCCAATGCACTTCCTGTCCTAGAGAGAAATGTATTACCCTCTGTAGAGACAGTACAATGAGTCACAGGTGAAAATAAAGGGGAAAAAAACAATTTCAGCGACCACAAAGACCACAAGGACCGGTAACCTAAAATAGATAACATTTTTGTTTTGAATTCAGATAGTCTTTAATTTGCTTCATGATTGTTCTGAGACATTTGAATAAGAATGAATTAAGAATTACATTTAGAAACAGTCAGACAAATAGCATTTTCAGAGGAAGCTTAGACCTTTGCCCTTTAAAAGTACAACTAATGCCTTGTACACACGAATGGAATTTCCGATGAAAAAAGTCAGATGGAATTTTTTCATTGGATATTCCGACCATGTGTGGGCCTCATCAGACTTTTTTCCATCGGAGTTTAGAAATAGAACATGTTTTATTTTTTTCCGATGGAAATTCTGATCGTCTGTGTGGAACTCCGACGGAGAAAAAAACACGCATGCTCAGAATCAAGTCGACGCATGCTCGGAAGCATTGAACTTCATTTTTCTCGGCTCGTCGTAGTGTTTTACGTCACTGCGTTTTGGACGGTCGGAATTTGGTCTGACAGTGTGTATGCAAGACAGCGTGATTGAAATTCTGACTAAAAATTCCATCGGATTTTATCCCATCCGAAATACAGGGCATAAGACACAAGGCTGCATCTAAAAAAAAGTGAAAGTTTCTATGAAAATGCTTATTTAAAGTTATATGCTTTTTAACTTTTAGATGCCAGACACAATGAAAAAAAATAGCTTGTTATTTGCAAAAGAAATTGGATTTGCTCAAGGTCAAATGTTGAGGCTACAAGGTCATCGTATCTTTGTATATATTGAGACAAAAATATGTTAAATGTGTCTCCCAACAATGAAGCAAGTTCAAGCACAGACAGTATCAACCTTTGCATGCCCATTCAACATGTTTATGGCAGTTCATTATCATCCTCACTTCTCCGTGATTCCTCTTACAATCACAGAAAAGATTTAATAGAGACATACTGTATGATTTTATGTTGGTTGTGTAGCAGATGGACCAGCAGTTGAAGCTTTCTTTTACAAGCCCATTACCCTGACCTCATTAGCGATTGCCTCATATCCCTCTAAACACATTCGACTCCGCTTCTGCAGAAGCCAATCATGCTAATTAAACCAAATCAGTTTGCATATTCATGGAGAACTGCTAGACTTTTATGGGCAGATAAAATAAACATGATGTTGTTTTTTTCTTTAATAATTTGAAAGCCACAGTCCATCATCATTTCAATCTTTACACATCAGTGATAAGTACATAGCTGGCTTTTAACTTTTTTTTTTTTGAAAAATATGGGAAATCTAGTTAATGGGCAGCTAATGAAATCAATCTCAATGTGGTTTGCTCTCTAGTTTTCAGAAGTACCATATTGGAATCATTTGCTGCTTTCTTTATTTTATTTTAGCCAGAGATTTAACATGCAGTTGTTGTGCACAGTGTAGCTCCCTGCTGCTGTGCATTAAAATGTTACAGTATAGGCAAAAACGTGTTGTCAACAGATTATGCTGACATTGCAGTTGTAACTGATAGAATGGAATAGAGATAATTTGCAATAAATGTTATTATATGGCTACACAGCAATGTCATGTTATTATTTATATGAGACGTGACCAGGGGGCATTTTTGTATGACACTCAGTTTGCCCTCCTGTAATTGCTGACAGAGCTAACATCAGAAATTACAGAGCCATTTTCACCCTTAGGAACCCTTTTTGTGGCAATTCAAGTTTTACTTCAACCACTTTGTCACTCCTAGTGAGCAGTGGGTATCAGTATACCCCTCGGCCTCCTTATGATCCATTCTCAATCTACCCTCAGAAGCAAAGCTTTAGCAGGATTTCTTTGCAATACCAAAGTGGTGCAGGGCCTACAACACATGGTCCCAATGGATAAAGTGTATTAGGACCTGTTTAAACACAAAGTAGGCTGTTGGTAGAAGCTACAGTATGTATTTTTAACCCCCAACAGTAGACAGTGTGCCATAGGAGCACTTTCTACCACTTCAATCTGGGTGCAGCTCCCAACAATTGTCTACTTTGAAATCACTCACTGCCCTTTCACTTTGCCCTTTAGGCAGAGGGCAACAGAGTCCTCTGTTCATTGTGCAGCCTCCTCTCTTTTGTCTCTGTGATTAGAGAACTA
Organism: Rana temporaria; assembly: GCF_905171775.1. Lineage (NCBI taxonomy): Eukaryota > Metazoa > Chordata > Amphibia > Anura > Ranidae > Rana > Rana temporaria. The sequence goes on from NC_053490.1 coordinate 287,770,169, forward strand.
TGGATCCCCATGGTGTGCAGCAGGAGTCCCTTTTTATCCTAGTTAGTGTGTGTTACACACTTCGTTGTTTCCTTTGTAGTACAAGACATCATCTCAAATGTTTTTTTTTATAACAGAGAAAGAAAAAGAGACCTGCATGCAAATGATGGCTCTCAACTTGTGTAGCTCTGTATATCTTGGATACAAACACTGGCGGGCCCCAGGCAATCAGTGGTGAAAGAACATGACATTGCTTGGATTTAATGTGAGACTACCCTAACCAAATTATCCTGGTCACAAATGCATTAGCCATGGCAATGATCAAAGATAATTTGGCCATCTGACTACTATCACAATATACTGCTTCTAAAATTATAATTTTTGCTTTGCGTATATGGTATACATGGCATTTCTACTATACCACGACTCCCATATGTAACTAACAACTTGTCAATAATATTAACAACTTGACCAAAGCTGACCACATACAATTTGAACAGTGCAAATATTACACTGTGACTTGAGAGTGGATACTAAAACATTGAAAAAGAATAGAAACAGAAACAGGTGAAACAGGACTGGTCAGACAGAAGAATCATCTCCTACCTGCTTACAATGCAAACGAAAACTAGCCAACCAGCGCACAATATTAGAACTTGACTTGAGGTTAAATGGTCCTGCTCTTAGTCTGTTGTGAGCCCTGGGATTATGTAATTTTGGGAGAAATCTATCTATCTATCTATCTATCTATCTATCTATCTATCTATCTATCTATCTATCTATCTATCTATCTATCTATCTATCTATCTATCTATCTATCTATCTATCTATCGTATACAGTGAATCCTAAAGCCATTTCAAAGTAATGCAAGGGTACAGGAGACTGTTATATAGTATGGCCGGGTCATTCCAACAGAAGAAGCAGACAAAATTGGTGGTGTTATGGCAGATATATTTCACTGATGGCAAACAGTAAAAATAGACAAATGCAGATTGTACGGCAAAGGTGTCTAACATATCTGTAGCAGGGCATGATTTTCAATGAGCCAACTTATTATTAAAAAAGTTAAAAATACATTATTTTTATTATTAATTACTAGCAAAAGTGTTTGTGGGGAGGAGGGGGGGGGTGTAGGTAGATGTGATCCTGAGATCAGGTGGATTGCGATATATGTTAGTGCAGTGGTGACAGTAAGTTTGGTGGGTACAAGCATGGTCATGTGTTGTTGGGGGTGTTAAAAAAGCACAATGAAGGAAAGAGTGGTGAGACCAGGGGTGGATTTGTGGGCAGGGAAAGAGTGGTTAGAGGGGGTTGACATGGCGAAGCGCAATTAGTGTTAGAATAGGTGAGAGGAAGAGTAGTGAGGGTAGAGTTAAATAGATTGGTGGGGAGAAGAGTGGTGAGGGCTGGTGCCTGGGAAAGCAGTGAGGGCAGTGGTGGCTAAAAGAGAGAAGTGGTGAAGACAGGGTACAGCAAAGTGGTTCGAGAGGAGTAAATGGGTGTGCATGTGATGGAGTGATAGAGGAAGAGGCAAATATTGAAATGGGAGATGGGTGGTGAGGGGGGATAGCAATGTGGTGTGACCAGGAGTTTATCAGACGCTTGAGAGTGAATTTGACTCCTGAGTTCCATAAAGCATTCCCACACATGAACAGTAAAAATTTTAAGTGAACTTTTTTCTTTGAACAATGGAAACATCTTGTATCTCTGGCCAACTAATCTAATGTTTTTCCTAAATTTGCATCATAAACATTCAATATGAACTTCAACCAGAAACTAATGCCGCGTACAGACGGTCATTTTTTGTGATGAAATAAAATGACATTTTTAAAAATGTCAATTAAAATGATCATGTGTGGGCAAAATGTCATTTTATGTCTTCTGAAAAATGACAAAAAAAAAATTCAAACATGCTCGAATTTTTTGTGTCGTTTTTCAAAATGTCATTTTTTGTGTCAATAAAAATGATAGTGTGTGGGCAAACCGACGTTTTTAAACCCGCACATGCCCAGAAGCAAGTTTTGAGACGGGAGGTAAAACTACCATTCATAATGGAGTAAGCACATTCATCACGCTGTAACAGACAAAAAAGCACGAATCATCTTTTACTAACAAGTAACCAGCTAAAAGCAGCCTCAAGGCGAATAGAACTTCCCCTTTAGAGTGCCGTCACTTTGTTCATCATTTTTCAAAATGATGGTGTGTATGCTCCATCATTTTTCAAAATGAAGTTTCAAAAATGTCGTTTTTTTTCATCACTTCAAACGTCATTTTTTTTTCATCACAAAAAATGACCGTCTGTATGGGGCATTAGGAGAAAAGAAAATGCCATTTAACTCCTGTATTCTTCTTTTAATATAAATACAGGATACATATTATATTTAGAAATTTGTACTATTAAGGTTTTTTTTAATAAATATATTCATTATTATCCAGCAAAAAAAACAAAACAATCCAATGTGTTCTGTTAGTATATGGCTCTGAAGTAATACGGTTGCTACAGAAAATGTAGTGTTTTGAAAAACAAACAGAATTTCTGTCAGTATTTCCATTAATTTAGTTTGTTCCTAGTGCCCAGTGTAAACAGTAAAATCAAATGAGCACTGTTAAGAGATTCTTTTTGAGCCCAAAAAGTTATTTGTGTAGTGCCCATATGCATCAAAATCAGCAAAGAATAACAGGACAGGATGATTTGCATCAGGATAGGATGACTTGAAACAAGCAGCAATCACACATGCAAAAATTGTGGAAATAATTTGTAAAACTTCACACAATGGCATGAAATGGGCATGCAATACGGCAAAACAACACACATGTATTTTTCAGGCTGTAGCAGTATCTGAAGAGACACCTATAGGCTGAGGGCATTGGGCCAGATTCACGTACTTGCGCTGCGGCGTAACGTATGTCATTTACGTTACAACGCTGTAAGTTTGAAGCGTAAGTGCTTGATTCACAAAGCACTTGCCTGTAAACTTGCGGCGGCCTAACGTAAATCCGTCCGGCGCAAGCCCGCCTAATTCAAATGGGGCGTGTACCATTTAAATTAGGCGCGTTCCCGCGCCGAACGTTCTGCACATGCTCCGTTAGGAAATTTCCCGCCGTGCTTTGCGCGAAATTACGGCGCCCCGACGTGTTTTTTGAACGGCGACGTGTGTTACGTCCTTTCGTATTCCCGGACGTCTTACGCAAAAAAAAATTGAAATTCAACGTGGGAACGACTGCCATACTTTAACATGGGCTGTCTAATATTACACCGCCTAAATAGCAATCGCAACTTTACGACGGGAAAAGTCGACTAGCGAGGACGTAAGAGAATGCGACGAACACGCGTACCTTCGTGGATCGCCGTAAACAGCTAATTTGCATACTCCAAAAACGATGCAAACTCCACCCAGCGGTCGCCGAAGTATTGCATCCTAAGATCCGAAGGTGTACGAAGCCGTACGACTGTCGGATCTTAGCCAAATGCCGTTGTATCTTTGTTTGTGAATTACAAATAAAGATACGACGCAGCAAATTTGAAAGTACGCCGGAGTATCAGCAGATACTCCGGCGTACTTTTTCTGTGAATCTGGCCCATCATTTTTTAATGAAGTCTCCAGGCTGCATAGGACCAGGAAATCCTGTGAAAGGTTCTCAATTGTCTGAGGGGGTGTCAGCAGCAGTGTAAAGTGCCAGTGGTGACTGGGAAAATGGATTTAGGCACACAAATATTAATTTTGGCAAAACAGCCTTTACTTTTTACCATGGAGAATGCTTAGGTGAAAAGGGTTTAATAAAACATTTACATATTACTTTGCAAAGTGTCTGTGTTTTGTATTTGAATGTCATTTAATGTATTTTTTTTTACAAAAAGAAAAGAAAGACAAAAAAAACACCAATAAAATAAAAAAATTATAGTATTTAAGAATGTATTTGTATTTTTGTGTATTTTAGGTAAAAAGTAAAATTACAATCCAGGGCTTTTTTTCTCAAACAATAGGTGCTGGAACTGAACCATGACCCCCCCCAAAACCCCTTTCCCATACACAAACTCCAAATCACATCAAATAGTGGGTGTGGTCAGATTTCACAAACAGTAGGAGGGTCTTAAAGGGGCATTAAATACAAGGATTGCATTCCACACAGAGTGCAGAGTTCAGGGGATTTACACACAGAGTGCAGCGCTGTCACTTGTAAACACAGAAACCGCACTTCTGTGTTTACAAGTGATTGTGGTGAGCAGGCACCAAATGTCTAACCCAGAAGTGGTGGAACTGAGTTCCACCTGAAAAAAAGCCCTGTTACAATAAATAAAAAAGGAAAAATTAAAACACAAATACATATGTGTGCTGTAGTATTTTTCCCTTCTTTTTGGTGAAAAAAAACTATAGAAAACTGTAAAACAAAAAAATGTGTGGAGTAATGTGCATAGGCAATCATTGATGTGTGTTTTTTGCATATAATGGTGCACAACGCAAAGTTCACTGCAATGTTTATTGACGTGTGTCACAAATGTCTCAATCAAGCCTATAAAGGGACTTCTATAAAGCCATTTAAAGCCCTATGACCACTAAAGAAAAACTCCTTACTTTTAGTTTCTCCATTGACTCCAATGCCTTGAGCTGCAATTTCACACTTTTCAGTAAACGTTTGACCATTTTCATTTATTATTACTCATCACCACTCCTGATACAGTGTCTTCTTTATTACAGATGATGTTGCCACCATTCTGCAGAAGGGAACCCGAGGCCTAATTCAGTTTGTTAATTTACTTTTTTTTTTTAATGAGCAAAAGAATGGCAGTTCTTATTCCTGTATTATGCTTAACAAAATGGTTGCCAAGAACAAATATCCTTTTTTCTGCATTTATCAATAAGATAAATCTTCTGGGGACTACCACCTTGGCTAAGTGATGTGAATAGCATGACTCCCAAGAGTGACTCAACTGAACAGCATATCATTTGGCAGGTAAAACAATTAACATTGTTATTTCAACTGTGCATTTGCCTGGTGTTCTGCTTTACGCAGCAACAGCAGCAATGGATGAGTTAACTGGTTCAACAAAGAATGGCGGATTGTATATTCTTATTGATAAAAAAACCCACAAGTTTCCTGCATAATTCTGAGCCTGTCATTAAAATCAATTGTGAAATATGATAAAAAAAATGAAAATTTTAACCTTCATTGAATATCAGAATGGCAGCTTTCTTCTGCGATAACATGTAAATCACTCTTTGTTGGTATACAGAATATCTTCATTAGATTCAGAAATGAGAGACAAATGCTAACGCTTTGAGAATCCTATTATACCTCACACAGCAGTAACATATTTCCACCATATATTTCCATTCAATACACATTTAAATATTAATTTGATATTTGCTGTGACTTTTCCCTGACTTTCACAGTAACTGTTATAGGAGTTTGGTGCTTTTATCGGTTGTGCATGTAGATAGAAAGACTGTGACCTCCTATGTCAGCAGTGCTCATTTATTCTTTAAAATAACACCTGAGGAGCTTGGGTCCATCATCAGAGTGCAATGATGGGAAGAAAAGTGCAGCAACCCATAGCAACCAGGCAACCAATTCCTCACCAGTAAGGAATAGGCCCCAGCACTTTGAACATTGCACAATATGTCTAAACAAGCCCTTATATTGAATAAAAAAAAAATGTATGATTTAAAAGTGCATTTAGTATTTTTGTAGTAGTAAGCACATCATGCACAGTTTTTTGTTATATTCATTTTTAAGCTGGCAGCTCAGTGCTGTTGGTTGTGATCGCTGAGTTCTGTCACCAAGTACATGTGTTAATTCTACAGCTCACCTGTTTCCCTGCATTACAAATTATTTCTAACACTGTAGCACACCCTGACATTTAACCCTCTGCTTCCCTAAACATCTAACAAATAACCCAAACCCTAAAATTAATTCCTAAAGTGTCCGCTTTAAAAAAAAAAACGTAAAGGTGCGCGAACACCATACACCTTACTTTCCCTCCCTTCCCTGCTGTACTTACCTCCAGGGATGCTGAGTTGTCAGTGCCCATGCAGACATTCCAGCGGTCTGGAATTTTAAGTCCCCGCTCTTCTACTTCTTCTCTGTGGCTGGTGCTCAAAATTTTTGGGGGGGCGCAAACGGAAAAAAATTGCAGCCTCACTGTGCCCATCAAATGCAGCCACCGTGCCCATCAAATGCAGCCACTGGGCCCATCAAATGCAGCCACTGTGCCATCAATTGTCACCACTGTGCCATGCCATCAAACGCAACCACTGTGCCATGCCATCAAACGCAGCCACTGTGCCAATTGTCGCCACTGTGCCCTTTGTCGCCACTGTGCCCTTTAATTGTCGGCACTGTGCCCATTGTCGCCACTGTGCCCAGTGTCACCACTGTGCCCATTGATGCCACTGTGCCCATTGTCGCCACTGTGCCCTGTATAATGCCCCCCCCGCCCGGCACTTACCTTTCTGGGGGTCAGCCATCCTCCTTCCACGTCCCTCGATGTCTTCTCCCGCCTTCGATAACGCTTTAGCCAATCAGGTTACCGGTAACCAGAACTGGTGAACCTGATTGGCTGAGACGCCTGTCAGTCTTATCTAAGGAACGCACCACCCGTACGTCCCTTAGATAAGTTTCCGGGAGCTGAGGGCTGTACTCGGAAAGCCTATCAGAGCCACTGGCTCTGATAGGCACTTCCACACAGCCAACCAGCTGACATTATTCAGGTGGCCGGCGCTCACCGTCCGGCCATCTGAATAGTCGGCGGCAGCGGCCGGCAACAATAACATAGATTCATGCAATGCATGAATCTATGTTATTGTATCAGTGGCAGTGCGAGAGCCAGAGGGGGCGGCGCTCCAGCGCCCTCTATAGACGCACCGCCACTGCCTTCAGGGACAGATCAGAACGATTCTGATTGGTCAGCGTCTATGCAGTGAATTGATCTGGTCCATTCCAGAATCACTGCACAGAGAAGAGGGGGAAGTGAAGATTTCAGATCCCCAGACCACTAAACCTGCTGCATGGGCCCTGACGGCTCAGCATTCCTAGAGGTAAGTACAGCAGATAATGGGAAGGTGGGAGAGTGTACAGTGTTAATTCACCTTTTATTTTTCTTCTGAAAAGGTGAACTAACACTTTAAAGGTTAAAGAGGAAGTAAACTCTAATGTGTTTTACTTTCTCTTTTGTTCCCTGCAAAGTAAAACATAATGGGCTAGGATGCATCGCATCCTAGCCCATTATGCCCCACTTACCTACAAAGGAAGCCCGAGATGTCCCCGATCTCCCCGCTGGTGGCCGCATCCATCTTCACCTCTCTTACTTCCGGGTCTAGCTCTGTAACTGGCTGAAGTTGCGGTCACCTCTGCACATGCGTGCGGGAGCCGACGGTCATGGCTTGGGCCCTGAAGAAACGGCACGATCGTGTCCTTTCTTCAGTGTGCATGCGCCAATGATGTTGGCGCTAGAATATATGGTAGTTATTTTATAAACCATGCAGGTTTAGGAGAAATTTCCAGTACTTACAGGTAAGCCTTACCTGTAGATAAAAGTGGTATGTAAGGGTTTACAACCACTTTAAGTATACTTTTCAATTACCGTATGTTTTTTTCACCCTCCTTTCTAGTTTAACTATACCAACTGACCCTGTCCCAGCTGCATACTTACTGAGTTCTTGCAAGCATGGTATACTGCAAAGTTACTTCATGCCAGCCTGGATCTCCATAGTCTTCTATAGGATTTTTCCCAAGGCAAGCAAACAGGGACAGTCACATCAAAGTCTTTGGGTAGCTAAGATGCATGTCCAGACCACAGGAAGAAAGTGCAATTTTCAAAAAAATGTCATCCACATTCAACAAGTTTTTTAATTGAACTAAAAGTAAAATGGACCAAAGCAACCTGTCACAAACAGGTGTGAATCCTTTTATGGTTGGTGGAAACTGTTGTTGGTACATTGCATTAATCAAGTCAGTCATTTTTAAGAGATGATGGAAAGTGGGTTCATTTAACAAAAAATTGTTATATGCATGGTCAGCCTTAGTTCAATTGCACGCAAAAATTACAAACTGTGCCCACAATGCACATGGGCATCAGGCTCATCTTTTTAAAGTATACAAAGAAACTACCTGGTGATCCCACCACATCCCACCACATCCTTCTCATCCTCGAACATGACCCCCATATCCTGTGCATAATATGTGTATAATATGTATAAAAATTTGATATTGTAAGTCTCCTGTTCCACCAACAGTTAACAATAACAATGTTAACAATAACATAATAATATTTTCACCTACTGTGAGAGCATCAAATGCTCATGGAAGTTTGGTTAACATCATTCAGAAATTCACAGTTGCATTAGTGATACTGTACTCAAACACATGTACTCATACACACCCCCGGTTCGGTGCACAGCAGAACATGCAAAAAATTTGTTCGAACACGCAAACACCGTTAAAGTCTATGGGACACAGACATGAAAAATCAAAGGTGCTAATTTTAAAGGCTAATATGCAAGTTATTGTCATAAAAAGTGTTTGGGGACCCGGGTCCTACCTCAGGAGTCATGTATCAATGCAAAAAAAAGTTTTAAAAGCGGACGTTTTTTCGGGAGCCGTGATTTTAATAATGCTTAAAGTGAAAGAATAAAAGTAAAATATTCCTTTACATTTCATACCTGGGGGTGTCTATAGTATGCCTGTAAAGTAACGCATGTTTCCTGTGCTTAGAAAAGTCCCTGCAGAAAATGAAATTTCTAAAGGAAAAAAGTAATTTAAAACTACTCGCGGCTATAATGAATTGTCGGGTCCCGGCAATACAGATAAATGTCATTAAAAAAGACAGCATGGATCCCCCCGCCCCCTCCCAGTCCATTACCAGGCCCTTTGGGTCTGGTATGAATATTAAGGGGAACCCCGAACCAAAATTTAAAAAAAATAAGCGTGGGGGTCCCCCTAAGTTCCATATCAGGCCCTTCAGGTCTGGTATGGATATTAAGGGGAACCCTTCACCATTAAAAAAAAATGGCGTGGGGTTCCCCCCAAAAATCCATATCAGACTCTTCAGGTCTGGTATGGATTTTAAGGGGAACCCCGCACCAAAATTTTAATAAAATGGCGTGGGGTTCCCCCAAAACCCTTATCCGAGCACAAAACCTGGCAGGCCGCAGGAAAAGAGGGGGGGCGAGTAGGTGGAATATAGACCTAGATATTGTACTAAAGATACAGTTATACCACTGTATATCTAGCACTGTCATCTATCTCAAACTAGTATCAGGACATTTTCGTTGATTTTTTTTTTCCAAGTACTTATTTATTTATTTTCTTAAGTTAAACCTATTGTCAGGGCCAAAGCGCTGTACTTCCTCCTTTAACACACCAGCGTAGTAGATTGGCTTCCCGGCGGCTAACTGGGCACTTTAGGCGTGTGCGCATACGCATGTGACCTCTCGGGGCCAATCACCAGCGCGACCGCCCTATTTAAACCAGCTCCTGTCAGTAGACAGGTTGCTGGTTTATCGTCAGCTTCTGACCTGTATCCTGTTTCCTGGGAACCTTACCTTGTGGATTGCTTCCCGACTCAGCTCTCTCCTGGAACTTTTGAACTTGGCTTGTCTCATCAACCTTGCTTGAACTCTCCTGACCTGACCCCTTGGCTTGTGACCCGGACTTGTACTTTCTCCTGCCCTTGGACTCTGGCTTGTGACTTGGATCTGCTACCTTCTCTGCCCCTTGAACCCCGGCTTGTGTTTTGGAACTTCCTTAGTCTTCATCTTGACCTGATCCGTACCTGCATCCCTGACGTGTCTTCAGTTATCTCCTGTCTCCGGCTGCAGCCCCACAGAAGCTACTACATCTGCTGCTACTACCTGCAAGCACCGCTTCTTCGCTGGCACCGGTACCGCCTTGTGCTTCTGCCTCCTGTCTCAACCTCAGGGGGCGGGCGCGCTTGGTCGTAAAGGTGAGCCACCCTCTGCATATCGGTCTCGGTAAGTACCTGGTTTCTGATACCTATCAAATAAAAATGTGTTCAGAAAATCCTGCATAACATGCTAAAACAGACTACAAATGTAAAATGTTATTTGGTACAATACTGACTTATTAAGAAGAAAAAATACAGTTCTGTGATGGACTCTTCATAATTTAGAAAAATCAAAAATACACAATCACCGGAGAATCCCACTTCAATAGAGTAGCAACTTCATTATGGTTTTTTTTTTTTCAGAGGGGAGCAATCCAGTATTGCAATAAAATCTCCCCATTGTGATCTCAAAGAGGCTAGCTGGTCTATATTCCACCTACTGAAAACTGAAACAAAAGGTTTCAGTGGAATTGACCTTTAATGCAGGTAGGAAATGGCATAATGAATGTGTTCAGTCTTATGACTGTAGTGCATGTGAGCACCAAAAACAAATCAAAGGACAAAATAAACAGTTTAAAAACTGAAAAACAATGAGTTTTGGAACAGGGACTTTAGCTCAGTAAAAATCGAATCAGTGCTAAAGTTTTTCATTGGCAGGTCAGGTAAACTCAAGTTTAACGGCTAAGGTTAGTATTTGGGCAGGGTTAGGTTAAAATATTAAGTTAGGTTAGATTGTGTGGGCTCAATCACAAGCCACGCAGCCTGCGTCAGTAGACACAGACAGCGTGGCTTGGCCCCGACCCCTCTCCCTTGTCACAGGATTTGATTAACAGCAGATGGAGCCAATGGCCCCCACTGCTGACTCTAGGTGCTGTAAAGAGAGAGAGGAGAAAAGAGCCGCTGCTCTCATTCACATCACTGGATCGAGATCAGGCTCAGGAAAGTATAAGGGGGGCTGGGGGGATCCTAATAACAGAAGGGTTTTCACCTTAACCACTTCATCCCTGGAAGGATTTACCCCCTTAATGACCAGGCCGTTTTTTTCAATACAGCCTTTTGTTAATTTAACTGACAATTGCGTGGTTGTGCGACACTGTACCCAAACAAAATTGACGTCCTTTTTTTCCCACACAAATAGAGCTTTCTTTTGGTGGTATTTGATCACCTCTGTGTTTTTTTACATATATTGGTTGGTTTGCGCAACAGTTATAACGTCTACAAAATAGGGGATAGATTTATGGCATTTTTATTATTATTATTAGTAATGGCGGAAATCAGTGATTTTTAGCAAAATTGCAACATTGCGGAGGACAGATTGGACTCCTTTTTTGGGATACAGGGACATTAATACAATGATCAAAGCTAAAAATATGCACTGACATTGTACTAATGATGCTGGCAGGGAAGGAGTTAACATCAGGGGTGATCAAGGGGTTAAATGTGTTCCCTGCTTGTGATTACTAACTGTATGGGAGACTGTGTGACTGGGGAAACCCACAGATCTGATTGTTTTCTTCGGCAGATCCCCGTTCTGCGGGGAACGATTGTGGATGGCCGGCGGACTCGCAGCCGGCCAATCAGAGCGCATGCGCCCACAAATGCTAGTGCATGGGTTGCCATACTGGTACAAAGTTTTGCAGTTGCTGCTGTATTTAAGCCAGGAATTTGTGTAACAGTAAACAAATCAATTGCCTATGAGAATCACTCCTAAGCATGCAATTGAACAGATTGGTATTTTTACCATATCGCCCTCAAAGTGGTTTGCAGGTGATACACCGAGATTAAAGGGGTTGTAAAGGACAACATTTTTTTTTCATAATAAGCATCCTTTACCTGCAGACATTCCTCTTTTCACTTCCTCATTGTTCGTTTTTGCTCAGAAGATGCTCTATTTCTTCTCTGTTCTGTTCACTTCCTGCTTGTCTGATTGTTACTCACCACCGTGAAGGGAGGCTTTACTGCGGTGGTCAGTGACGTGCTCACCCCCTCCTGGGAACTACATCTGTGTGGCAGGACGCTCTCTACATGTTAGAGACTTCAAGGAGGTGTGAATTACTGGGCGTGCCGCAATTCATACTGGGAAATGTAGTTCTTACATGAACAAACGATGCAAACCAGGAAGTGAATGAGAGAACAGAAACTAGAATGCCGGAGGTGATATAGATGAAGGAATTTAATAGGTATTTACTCGTTTTTTAACAGAATCATTACACTATTCTGTCTGTATGTAAAGCAAGGTGAATTTGCGCTTCTCCTGAGTAACAAATATAAAAATAAATGAATTAGTGATACCAGGTAACCAATTAGTGAGTGATGCTAAAAGGTAAATCTCCAAATTAGGACACTTCAGGACTCTAATTGGATTCAATGTGTGAAAAAAAAAAGGGGTTTGAAATAAAAAAAATTTCAATATGGTGCTGCAAAAATAAGGTTTGCTGGAATATTCAGCAAACAAAGGTGTATTGGTAGAGTGATAGTGCGCAACCCACAAACCTAAAATTAAAACAATTCTATATGTAAGGAAAAAGGTAAAAATACCATCTGATAATTTAAACCAGAAAAAACAATTCTATACTGCAAAATCCTGTGTGAAAAATTAATTAATTCAAAAGCACATCAGGGCTGGTAGTCCAAAGCACATAAGCTAGTAATGAATGAAAGAAATCAATCATAGTCCATAAACCGACATTCCTAGCTTCTGACACCAACGATCCACTTGCTTGAACATAGAAATGTTGATACATCCATATAGTGCAGATAACACAGTAAACAATGTAGATAGATGAGCCTCTTACCAGAGAGACGTTTTCATGGGCATATCATCCCGGACCTGGGAGCCGTAGTTCATGCAGGTAGGAAATAAACTGGCGTGTCTGAACTTCTCAGGTGCAACAGCGCTTGCAATCCACTCCTCAGCAGTAGAACAGTCAGCATACACAGGTCTCCCGGATATTTTAAAATTCAAGTAGCAGCAAAGTAGAAAAAAGAAGAGGACTTCATAGTGTGATACTTTTCAGCAAAAAAAAACACTTCTTTAATAAAAGAGTTTCTGAATACAAACAATATTGATACTTTCAAAGTAGCAATTGGAACAGAAACACAAATAAAAAAGGAGGCGGTATAATAAATCCAAACAGCCACGGTAGCAACCAGCAGGCTAATAGATATGTATTGGCAACGTCTTTGAAAAATATACTCCAACCTACGCGGCGTTTCGCCTTTCTAACAGGCTTCAACTTGGGAAAGGTACACCACGGGACACAGAGCCTTAATCATTACATAGTGGGTTGTATGGGTCACCAGAGGTGATTGGACACTGGCACAACCAATGAGAATAAGGTCCCCTCCATATAACCCCTCCCATACAGGAAGAGGTTGGACGTGATTAGGATGTGCTAAAGGAAGCTCTGCCATAGAGGCCCCTGGGGCAAACGGGCTATACTTCGTGTCCATCCAAGACGCTTAAGTTAGTACGCCATGGCGCTCAGACAGGCAGAAGTGCACATAAAGTCTCTCAAACCTGCAGCTCTCGCCTGATCGGGGACACAGCAGCTTACAGGCACGTAAGGTCTCTATGTGGTTAGTTATTGAGCACACCCAAAAGAGGAAACCCACTTGGCATGAAAATGGGTGATTAGTTGCATACTGTATGTAGATTGCTTAACTGGCACAGGAGTATATGTATGTGATAGTACCTTAGCTTTTTGCTTTCTCCCAGAGGAGAAATTCAGTGATTAAAAAAGACAAAAAAGCATTGCCATCTGAGACGAGAGCCTCTAGCCGGGCCCGCTTGGTACTTTCCTCTCCGGAAATATTTGATGCACCTGTACAGGATGAGCCATTGTCTCCATCAGGTGCCTGGGCCTGCATATGTCACTAAGGGAAAGTTGGAATCTTTACTAAAGTCTTCCTTTCTCCTGGCGGGCACAGTGACCCAACCTGGCGGCAGTGGGTATGTGTCAGGTCTTAAAGGATCAGGTGAAACGGGGGCTGAAAGATCTGCCATTAGAGATTCTATTCAACAAGCATTTCACCTTACGCTCCAGCTGGTGCATATGCACAGAATTCTTTGGCTAAAGCACTGGTCAGTGGAAGCCCCATGCAAAAAGCTTTTGACCAGTTTTCCCTTCAATGGCAAACGCCTCTTTGGGGATGATTTGGAAAAGTATATCCAAAAGATATCAAATGGCAAGACTACTCTTTTGCCGGAGAAGAAGAAAAACAACTGCCATTGTTTTAAGTGCTCTCTCTCCCCGGCTCCCGAAACATCTGCCTCCAGGCAGTGGCGATGACATTCTCAGACAGCCTCAAAGGCTAAAGACAAAGGCCAGGCCCAGAAAAACAGGAAGCAGTGGGGGCAAAGAGCTAACAAGCAAAGCCCAAAATCTTCTTCATGAAGGGGCTCCCCCGCTCGGCCGAGTGGGGGGACAGCTTCAGCAGTTTTCAGCAGCTTGGCAGACAGAGATCCAGGACAAGTGGGTAGTTTCTGCTGTATCCCTAGGGTACAAGCTGGAATTTTGAAAGACCCCACCTTATGAATTTCAAGGGTCTCCAAAGATCCAGTAAAGAGAGAATCCTTCTTTCAAGGTTTGGATCATTTGCTGTCTCAGGGGGTAATCAAGGAAACAGAAAACAGAAAATTCCGCGCTATCAATAGTAAGCAGCTCACACTACCAATGGACAATGGTGGAATACAAAACAAACATAAAAAGTGTAGCGCATAAAATGAATAGATCACCCAATGAAAGGATGAATAAACAGTGCATCAAACAAATGGTGAAAAAAATATGATGACAATATATCAACCAAAAAAGTAATGTACATGTACAGTATAGACACTGGATGGTGTATATATAAATCTAAATAAATATATGTGAAAAAAAGTCCAATGTGATGAAAAATTGGTGATAATAGTCCCAATGCCTCGGAATGAAGTGCAGTAAAGAAATCCACCACCGATCATTGAAAGGAAGGCTTACCAAAGATTCTGTACCCTAATGGACATATGCCCAGAGGGTCAGTAAAGAAGGGTATAAACCACTCTCAGGCCTGGAGCATCGGCTGCAATTCTCATGGAGATGTCTCACACGTCAATCAGAGAGAAACCCAGGGATCAAATCAGGAAAAAGGTCGCATTGAAATTGAAACCAATATGTAGAGATGTATCAGAAGAAGAGAAAGGCACATAGCGTAATACTAAGGCCCCGTACACACGACCAAACATGTATGCTGAAACTGGTCCGCGGGCCAGTTTCAGCATACATGTTCGGTCGTGTGTGGGCGCGAGCGGGCCGAATTCCAGCAAACATTTGCCCGCCGGGCCTTTTCCCAGCGGGCAAATATTCCTGGACGTGTTTTAAAACCGTCCGCTGGAATCCTGCCCGCTCGGACATGTACGGTCGTCAGTACAGACCTACCGTACATTTCCAGGCGCCCGCCGTCCCTCGCATGCGTCGAATGACTTCGACGCATGCGTGGAAGCCTTTAAATGGCAGGCCCGCCCACGTCTCCGCGTCATCGCCGCGTCACGCCCCGCGTATTGTTTACGCGCGGACTTCTGTACGATGGTGTGTACAACCATCGTACAGAAGCCCTCTGGCAGACATGTA
The DNA here is from genome assembly GCF_905171775.1 of Rana temporaria. Classification (NCBI taxonomy): domain Eukaryota; kingdom Metazoa; phylum Chordata; class Amphibia; order Anura; family Ranidae; genus Rana; species Rana temporaria. The sequence goes on from NC_053490.1 coordinate 287,785,602, forward strand.
TGGTGAAAACGGTCCGACGGACCGCTTTCACCATACATGTTTGTTCGTGTGTACCCGGCCTAAAAGGTACCAATAGTTAATGTAGGTAAAAACACCTAAAATTATAAAAGGTGATCAGCGATTTCAAATGTACAAAGTGGCAGCGGTGGAGTCCCCCGACGCGTTTCGCATCAAATATTGCATCGTCTGGGGTGATCCCCCACTGCTACCCTTCACAGATATAAAGGCAGAATGACCCCGTGACCAGGAAACCATCCCCCAGGGGTCCGCCCCTCAAAGGTCACTTCCTGTAAAAAAGTCAATCTATTTGGCCGCAGGACTAATTGAATACAAATATAAATCCTATAAATGTAAGTGTGCATATGGATGTGCAACCTGTAAGATCAGCATCAATATGAATAGCATTAGCAAATACCGAATGCTTGTACTTCCTGGTAAGCATATATGACCCCTTCTATGGGATCCTTTCTGCTTTGCTACAAAAACTAAGGTACTTCCTGTATGGGAGGGGTTATATGGAGGGGAACTTGTTCTCATTGGTTGTGCCAGTGTCCAATCACCTCTGGTGACCCATACAACCCACTATGTAATGATTAAGGCTCTGTGTCCCGTGGTGTACTCAAAGAAAAGGATTTTACAGGTAAGCTGTCTTTAAAAATCCTACTTTTCTTTGCTCCTAATAAGTGAATGGAGCAGTGGAGGAGAAAAGGAGCGTGAGTAGGTGCTGCCAGGGCTGGACTGGGACAAAAATTTGGCCCTGGACTTCATCCAGACTGGCCCACTTTGACAGGTCTCTCCCATGGCGGCCGGACAACTCCCGCACCCCCCGGCCACCCAAGCCCCCTCTCCCCCTTCACTAGCCACTAGCTGTTCTACATTATTAGAGTAGAACGGCTGGTACTGGTACTCTTATAGGCAGTACCAGTGGGGAAGCTAGACATTATTTCACCCGGGACAAAGAATCAGTTTGGTGCCCCACTTATGGGACAAGATTAGGCAGAAGTGAGAAACTCCCAGGCCATAGCTGTTGAGTCTGCTGTCTGTCCCCTCCCCCATGCTCCTCTGTCATCGTCCCTGCTCCTCTGGTCCTCCCCCTGCTTCTTTGTTCCCCCCAGGTGAGCGCTGCAGGAAGGGAGAGGAGGTGAGCGCTGCGGGGAGGGAGAGGAGGTGAGCACTGCGGGAAGGGAGAGACAGAGGAGGGGGGCGGCGGTCCGCTGTCACTGAAGCCGGCCCACTGAGCCATCGGCCCACCGGGAAACTCCCTGTAGTCCCAATGGCCAGTCCATCCCTGGGTGCTGCTAATGAAGGTACATTTGAAGGGGTAATAAAGGGAGCCTGCTGGTTTGCAATGGAAAGGCAAAAACATTGATTTTGCGTTAAGCCCTGTGCAAGTAGTTTAATTAGAATTAATAGGTGATAAGAGATTTACTATTATTTTCCTTTATACACAATACTGTGCATAGTCATGAATTAATGACTTTAAAAACTGGGTGAATCAGCAATATGCTACAACTCATTAACTTGCGAGCAAGTGAGTCAATAAATATATAACTTTGTCAAAGAGAAATACTAAAGTAACATACCATGAACAGAACACAAGGAAATGCTCATCAAAGTCAAGATACCTAAAAATAAGTTCTGTTTTTTGTTTAAGAAAGCTCTATCTCACCAACGCCTAAGCAGATTTTGCGTTTTAAAACGGCTCTGAAATATTGTAGCTAAAAAACATCTTTTGGCTTCCGCCATATATTTTATTGAGGAAATTATGGAGTTTACATGAAAAACAAGATGCTGGTCAATTACATTAACTACTAATTGCCAACCATTGTATTTGTTTTGCAGCTTCTATGTTGATCACAAACCTACTCTGAGTAATAGGAGCATGGGTCAACAAAATACAGGTGACCTGTTTATATATGTCATGGTGAGCACATACAAAATGTACTACAGGAGGCCAGAAAGGGGTCGGAGAGACACGCCAAAATGTCTTTTATTCCAGAGACTTGTATTTTTATTTTCCAAGCTGCACCTTATGAAGTAAAAATATTTGTACTGTTGGACATTTTCTTAGTTTTTTTTTTGGAAATGAGCAATGTTAACTGAATGCTTATAATGTTTATAGCACAAACAATAGAGAAGGAGATCAATGTCCACTTGGTGCATACAGCAGGCCAGCTAACACAATGGAGCTGCCCACTTAAATCCTTGAAATAACCTTGATGGCCCTTACTGCATCCCAGCTTCCAGGAGAAAAAGGAGAGGTGAATAAGGTCAATGCGCTGCACTCACAAACCAATACATTATTCTACAAAGTGAGATTCCTTTTGTTTTAAAATGGGATTTGCAGGCAAAAATAACCAATTGTTGGCCATTTTACCTCAAACACCCAACACAAAAGAATTTCCAAAAGCTAAACAGATGCTTTCTTCAGGAGACTTGTTCAAAAGGGCTGGGAACCTTTGCCCTCATCTGTTTTGCCTCTGTGAGTCTCCATTCTCTGAGGAAAACATTGGGCAGTTGGAAGTGTGTGGTCTTCTGGGATAATTCTAAACACATCCTTACTCTTTGTGTGTGTTCTTCAATGGTACACACTCCTTCAGCTGAGTCCCAACACGCAACATTAATTGGCCCTTCCACTGCCTTTCTTTTTTTTTTATGCTGCTTTTCAGGCATTTATTCATGTATTTTCCTCTCCAATTATTATTTATCCTGTCAAAATAATAATGATTTTTACATGTTGTTCTTGGAGAAAATTAATCACTTAATTAAGAAAGGCAAAATGCATTTCAGCAATAATGTGAAAGAAATACTACACATGTATGAGACTACCTGTATTATGAGTTCAAAAGTTGCACTTTCCTACCGGTATCTGCGAAGCTCACTGTCAAGACCAATGTGAAAACCAAGAAAAGGATTGATTTTCCTTTTACGTTAGAAGGGACCACCATAGCATGTAATTAGTAAGGTTCTAAATGGAGATTCAGAATATTGCAACTAGTAGGAGAATGAAAACCATAGAAAATATACACAAATGTTGAAAAACATCAACCCACAGAGTGCCATAGACGAGCAGGCTACATAAACAACATCACAATGCGTAACAGCACAGACACTGGCTAACTCAGAATGTTGCTATTCATCTTTGAAATTATTACTAAAAGTTGGTCAGAAAAAGTATAAACCCTGTGCCTTTCCATATGCTGTTTTATGCAAAGAAAAGAAAAAAACAAACATATAAAGAGAAAAAAAAAGAAAAAAGAAAAAGTATAAACATGACACAAGTTTATATGCAGTATATATGATATGTGATGAACATGTATGTTTTATGTGAACAAGGGAGTTTTTACTTTTGTCTTATTGTTTTATTTTCAGTACCGTATTTATCGCGGTATAACGCGCTTTGGCGTATACCGCGCACCCCCAAAGTGGCCCCCAATCCTGTGGGAAAAAAAAATTTTTTGTTTTTTTGTACTTACAGTTTTGATGTCTTGCGCGGCGTCCATCTGCGGCCTCGTCGGGTCCGGCGTCCTTCTGCGGCTTCGGGTGTCCTCTTCGGCGGGTCCGGCGTCCGTCTTCGGCGGGTCGGGCGTCCATCTTCGGCGGGTCGGGCGTCCATCTTCGGCGGGTCCGGTGTCCATCTTCGGCGGGTCCGGTGTCCATCTTCGGCGGGTCCGGTGTCCATCTTCGGCGGGTCCGGCATCCTTCGGCGGCGTCCTCCCGCTCGTTTCCCGCCACGACTTTGAATACTGCGCCCGCATATAGCGAGCGCAGTACACTCGTGAATCTTCGGGCAGGCTCGGGCGCCTCTCGCACTGACGTCCTGTACGCTCAGGACGTCAGGACGTCAGTACGAGAGGCGCCGAGACTGGCCGAAGATTCACGAGTGTACTGCGCTCGCTATATGCGGGCGCAGTATTCAAACTCATGGCGGGAAAGCGGGTATCGGCGTATATCGCGCACCCACGATTTTGCCCTGATTTTCAGGGCAAAATAGTGCGCGGTATACGCCGATAAATACGGTAATTTTCATGGTCATAAACACTCACACACACATAACTATCCTTTAGAGCTGGTTCACACTGGGGCGGCATGACTTCGGGGGCGACTCGGCAAGTCGTCATGAAGACGACTTCAGAAACGACTTGCAAAATGACTTCTGTATAAAAGTCAATGCAAGTCGCCCCGAGTAGCCTCCAAAGTCGTACAATAACCTTTTTCTAAGTGGGAGCGACTTGCGTCACTCCTATTAGAACTATACTGGTGAATAGAATGAGACGCGACTTGTCAGGCGGCTGAGTCGCCTGACGAGTCGCCCCAGTGGGAACCGGCTCTTAAAGTGGACCTTGTACAGGCGGACCCCTACTTACAAACATCCGACTTACAAACGACTCCTACTTACAAACGGAGGGAGACAACAGGAAGTGAGAGGAAATCTAACTTTAGGAAGGGAAATTGACTCCTGAATTACTATGGGAAAACGTTGTCTCCACTAATGCTTTATCACCAGTCCATGTTTTCCTAACAACCCCAAATTTTCAAAATCAAATTGTCATTGGGACAGAAAGTGAGGTGAAATCTTCTGAACAGGGGCACAGACAGCAAAACAAATGTTACAGGGGTGATAAACCTTCCCCATGTTATCCAAAAAGCTTAAAAATAGATTTTTTGGCTGGGGCTACACTTAAAAAATTTACCTGTTCCGACTTACAAACAGATTCAACTTAAGAACAACCCTACAGTCCATATCTTGTTTGTAACCTGGGGACTGCCTGTATTATGGATATGTCAAATGAAATTCCAGTATAACCCTTCTCTGTTCTCAATGTGAGAATTTGATGGTCAATACCATGTGATCTAGTAAAAAGTCCTTTGCACTTCTTACCAGTTTTTATCAGCAGCAAGTGGCAGTTCTAGGCTTCAGTTAAACTAGCCTACATTTACAGTGAATGTGGGAAAATGGTGCAAAATCGCAGCACATTTTTTTCCTAGTTTCGCGTTTCCCGCAGACGGCGGTCAAAAGGTTCCTATCCTGAACGAAATTTTTCTGTGTTCCGGAGAGGAAGGTTAAAGCTCACTTAAAGGCAGCAGCTCCTAAACTCTGCTAAAAGCATAGGCGTGCACACAGGGTGTGCCGTGTGTGCCCAGGCACACCCTAATCACCCCATGCACATTAGTGTTATTGCTCTGTGTAGCAGCAGGAAGATAGGAAAGAGCTCCCTCTTACCGGCTCTGCCATAAGAGAAGTGTTTATGCTCTTCTCTTTCATTGTGCCGGCAGGGAGATCAGTGTGCCGGGGTCATAAAGATGTAGGCACATACAAAGATATTCCATCAAATAGCTGGACTAGTAATGTTAAGTATGGCAGTCGTTCCCGCGTCGAAATTTGAAAATTTTACGTTGTTTGCGTAAGTCGTCGGTGAATAGGGCTGGACGTAATTTACTTCCACGTCGAAACCAATACGTCCTTGCGGCGTACTTTGCCGCAATGCACACTGGGATGTGTACACAGACGGCGCATGCGCTGTTCGTAAAAAACGTCAATCACGTTGGGTCACAGTTAATCTACATAAAACACGCCCCCCACATCCTCATTTAAATTCGGCGCGCTTAGGCCGGCCTATTCACGCTACGCCGCCGTAACTTAGCAGGCAAGTACTTTGTGAATACAGTACTTGCCTAGCTAACTTACGGCGGCGTAGTGTAAATACGATACGCTACGCCGCCGCAAAAGATGCTGCGGGCCTACTTGAATCCACCTATATGTGTACATTTACACATAGGCCTTTAAAGAGTTGAGTTTAGGAGCTTTGGCACAAAAAATGGCAAAAGCTCCTGAATTCAAGTATAGGAGCTGCCAGTGTAGACTAGTGAAGCATTAAGTTGAACTCCAGGAAAAGTATTTTCTAAAAACAATAGTCATGTGTATTCTTACCTGAATCTGGATGTGCTTTTTGTATTTATTCCAGATCTGTGCAATATCTGAAACGTTTCCTCTGTGTAGGAATTTCCAGAAGTAAAGACGAGTCACTGCTGCTCACTCTCCTTGTACAGGATGACTGGTCTTGTATCCACCCCCTTCTGTAGTTTTCTACAGGCAGCCTGTAGTGGGTGGACCTGCTGGATCCCTCCCACAGCTCTGCTCTCTGTTCAGGCTATGTTTAACACAGTGATAATTTCACCATTATCTTTACAAGGTAATAACTGTGTTTGCAAAGGCATTTATTTCACACAGTGTAGATTCATATCCTTTGTGACTATTAATGAATATATTTCAATTAAAGTTTTTGTGCCTGGTGTTCAGTTTAAAAACAAACAAAAAAAAAAACTTTACCGAACTAAAAAAAAGTGTGCCCAGTCCTCTTCTTCCTAGGAAAAAAAAAAAATATCTATGGTTTACTTCTTCTCTCTGAACTGTGATGGGATCTATAGTGAATCAGTGATATTTTAAGTAATCAATAGTAACCACTAAAGTTACATTGTATATAATGTAACCACTATAGTTTCTCCCCAAAAGTTAAGCAGCTAAATACCCCATTTAAATGTTAAAAGATTTGCAATACTGGTAATCCAATACTGTGATCCAGGCACCCCTGTTTGAAAATGCAACCACATATTGAACCTTGTGACCGGGCAATAAAGAAGCAATGGCACAACAATGAGGTAATTCCTATGCTCTTTTATTCTGTAAGCAAGTTCTCTGTAAGTAGCAGATCCATGAATGGCTGTAACCAATAGGGAATTACACTAGGCTGACATAAAGCTGTATTCAGGCATTATCACTAGTTCAAGGTAGCATAAATGTAATGATTATTATCAAAAAGTGAAAAAACCTCTGACTACTTGCTCAGCCCAATATAGCTACAAGTAAGGCCTCGTACACACGACCGAACATGTCTGCTGAAACTGGTCCGCTGACCAGTTTCAGCAGACATGTTCGGTCGTGTGTACGGCCGACCGGACAAATGTCCGGCGGATCGGACAGGTTTCCAGCGGACAAATGTTTCTTAGCATGCTAAGAAACATGTCCGCTGGAAGCCTGTCCGCCGGGCATGTTCGGTCGTCTGTACGACTTACCGGACATGTCTGCTGGGCCGCCATGCCTCGCATGCGTCGAAGTGATTCGACGCATGCGTGGAAGCATTGACCTTCCAGGGTCGCGCACGTCGCCGCATCATCGTCGCAGCCACGTCGCCGCGCTGTCTGTCAGTGCGGATTTCGGTTTGATGGTGTGTACAACCATCAGACCGAAATCTCTGAGCGGACATGTCCAATGAAAACGGTCCGGCGGACCGTTTTCATCGGACTGTCCGCTCGTCTGTACGGGGCCTAAGAATCTCATCAGGAAAAAAACATAGTTTTCCCTGACGAGATTCTTGACAAGAATCTCTTGCCGCCCAAGTGTACACACTGACGTTTTCAAAAGAACCGCGGTTCCCTTGAAAGGCAAGAACGCTGTGACGTCATCGCGTACTACGAGCATGCGCTCGTCACATTCGATGCCGTCGCCGCCATCTTGCTTCACCCTACCTATGCCGTGGAAGCTACCGCGCATGCGTCAAAGTCATTTCGAGCATGCGCTGGTTTCCACGGTGACAGGTAAGTATACACACTTTCTGGTCGGGAAACAGGCCGTCAAGAATCTCGACGAGAAAAAAGAGCGCAGGTTCTCTTTTTTTCTCGTCGAGATTCTGGCCAGATTTCCTGACGAGAAACCTGAAAGCCTCGTACACACGAACGGTTTTCTTGGCAAAAAGCAGTTTTCTTGCTGGTTTTTGCCGAGAAAAAAGTCGTGTGTACGAGGCCTTAGAAGCAACATTATTCTATCAATGAGTTACTACTGTATGCCTTCAAATTATTTAATACAATTGCAGACAAAAAGGCTTGTAAAGTCCAATTATTAAACATACCAAATTTATTGGCATATACTTACACCTGCATTTTAAAGGGAAGTTTCAGGAAAAAAAATTAATTTTAAATAAAGAACTTTGAAGCAAAATAAGGGTCAGTGCCCATCAATGCAGCCTGATCAATGCCCATCTGCAGCCTCGACATTGCCTATCAATGCAGCCTGATCAATGCCTATCTGCAGCCTTACAATTGCCCATCAATGCAGCCTGATCAATGCCTATCTGCAGCCTCGCCATTGCCCATCAATGCAGCCTGATCAATGCCTATCTGCATCCACACAATTGTGCATCAATTCAGCTTAATCAATGCCCATCTGTAGCCTCATAACTGCCCATCATTGCAGCTTGATCAATGCCCATCTTCAGCCTCACCATTGCCATGAATGCAGCCTTATCAATACCCATCTAACCTCAGATTACTGCTGACTCAGAGGGGACAGGGAGGGGGGATGAGCGTTGTTAGATTACATACAGCGAGAATCTCCTATTTACTCGGCGGCCTCTTTCATACAGTCCCGGCTCCTGGACCGCTTCTATGATAGACAGAACACTGGTCCAATGCCGGCCCAAGAGATGGGACTTCCTATTACAGAGGCCGCTGAGTAAACAGGAGATTCTTGCTGTATGTAATCTCACGGCGCTCATCCCGCCCCCCTCGCCATTCTCTCCGAGGCAGCCCAAATTGTAGTATCAGCGTATAACACGCACACACTTATTGCAACTGATTTGCAGGGTGAAAAAGTGAGTGTTATATGCCAATAAATACATTAATTTTAACCATTTAAGGACCACCTAACGCCGATATATGTTGGCAGAATGGCACGGCTGGGCACAGGCACGTACATGTACGTCGCCTTTAAGAGCCCAGTCGCGGGTCGCGTGCGACCTGGTCCGAAGCTGGTGTCCCGCGATTGGTCACAGGAGCTGAAGAACTGGGAGAGGTGGGAGAGGTGTGTGTAAACAAACCTTCCCCATTCTTGACAGTGGCAGTGTCATTGATCGTCTGTTCCCTGCAGTGCTGGGACAAGGTCATTTGGTGCCCAGGGCGAAGGAGGCAAACTGCGCCCCCCCCCCCCAATTATCGTCGCCGTTGTGACTATCTGTGCCTCTCTCAGCACATATTCCCCCACATCGTTACAGTGCACTCCTCTCTGCACAACCTCAGGCTTTGGCAATCCCTCACCTCTTCTGACGGTCACCAGTCTCTATGGAGCAGAATTGTGCTCAAGGGCTCGAGGGCAGCAGCAGTGGTACACACACATCCCCCCAGATCTCCTCCATGTAAAAATCCCTCCAGATCCCCCCCTCTGCACAAATCCCCCCAGATCTCCTCCATGTACAAACCCCTCCAGATCCCCCCTCTGCACAAATCCCCCCAGATCTCCTCCATGTACAAATCCCTCCAGATCCCCCCCTCTGCACACATCCCCCCAGCTCTCCTCCATGTACAAACCCCTCCAGATCCCCCCTCTGCACAAATCCCCCCAGATCTCCTCCATGTACAAATCCCTCCAGATCCCCCCTCTGCACACATCCCCCCAGCTCTCCTCCATGTACAAATCCCTCCAGATCCCCCCTCTGCACAAATCCCCCCAGATCCCCCCTCTGCACACATCCCTCCAGATCTCCTCCATGTAAAAATCCCTCCTCTGCACAAATCCCCCCAGATCTCCATGTACAAACCCCTCCAGATCCCCCCTCTGCACAAATCCCCCCAGATCTCCTCCATGTAAAAATCCCTCCAGATCCCCCCTCTGCACAAATCCCCCCAGATCTCCATGTACAAACCCCTCCAGATCCCCCCTCTGCACAAATCCCCCCAGCTCTCCAGATCCCCCCTCTGCACAAATCCCCCCAGATCCCCCCTCTGCACACATCCCCCCAGATCTCCTCCATGTAAAAATCCCTCCTCTGCACAAATCCCCCCAGATCTCCATGTACAAACCCCTCCAGATCCCCCCTCTGCACAAATCCCCCCAGATCTCCTCCATGTAAAAATCCCTCCAGATCCCCCCTCTGCACAAATCCCCCCAGATCTCCATGTACAAACCCCTCCAGATCCCCCCTCTGCACAAATCCCCCCAGATCTCCTCCATGTACAAATCCCTCCAGATCCCCCCTCTGCACACATCCCCCCAGATCCCCCCTCTGCACACATCCCCCCAGATCTCCTCCATGTAAAAATCCCTCCAGATACCCCCTCTGCACAAATCCCCCCAGATCTCCTCCATGTACAAACCCCTCCAGATCCCCCCTCTGCACAAATCCCCCCAGATCTCCTCCATGTACAAATCCCTCCAGATCCCCCCCTCTGCACACATCCCCCCAGCTCTCCTCCATGTACAAACCCCTCCAGATCCCCCCTCTGCACAAATCCCCCCAGATCTCCTCCATGTACAAATCCCTCCAGATCCCCCCTCTGCACACATCCCCCCAGCTCTCCTCCATGTACAAATCCCTCCAGATCCCCCCTCTGCACAAATCCCCCCAGATCCCCCCTCTGCACACATCCCTCCAGATCTCCTCCATGTAAAAATCCCTCCTCTGCACAAATCCCCCCAGATCTCCATGTACAAACCCCTCCAGATCCCCCCTCTGCACAAATCCCCCCAGATCTCCTCCATGTAAAAATCCCTCCAGATCCCCCCTCTGCACAAATCCCCCCAGATCTCCATGTACAAACCCCTCCAGATCCCCCCTCTGCACAAATCCCCCCAGCTCTCCAGATCCCCCCTCTGCACAAATCCCCCCAGATCCCCCCTCTGCACACATCCCCCCAGATCTCCTCCATGTAAAAATCCCTCCTCTGCACAAATCCCCCCAGATCTCCATGTACAAACCCCTCCAGATCCCCCCTCTGCACAAATCCCCCCAGATCTCCTCCATGTAAAAATCCCTCCAGATCCCCCCTCTGCACAAATCCCCCCAGATCTCCATGTACAAACCCCTCCAGATCCCCCCTCTGCACAAATCCCCCCAGATCTCCTCCATGTACAAATCCCTCCAGATCCCCCCTCTGCACACATCCCCCCAGATCCCCCCTCTGCACACATCCCCCCAGATCTCCTCCATGTAAAAATCCCTCCAGATACCCCCTCTGCACAAATCCCCCCAGATCTCCTCCATGTACAAATCCCTCCAGATCCCCCCTCTGCACACATCCCCCCAGCTCTCCTCCATGTACAAATCCCTCCAGATCCCCCTCTGCACAAATCCCCCCAGATCTCCTCCATGTACAAATCCCTCCAGATCCCCCCCTCTGCACAAATCCCCCCAGATCTCCTCCATGTACAAATCCCTCCAGATCCCCCCTCTGCACAAATCCCCCCAGATCTCCTCCATGTACAAATCCCTCCAGATCCCCTCTCTGCATACATTCCCCCAGATCTCCTCCATGTACAAATCCCTCCAGATCCCCCCTCTGCATACATTCCCCCAGATCTCCTCCATGTACAAATCCCTCCAGATCCCCCCTCTGCACACATCCCCCAAGCTCTTCTCTCTGCTAACCCCCCCCCCCCCCCTTTCACTGTTCTCTCTCTCAGCACATATTCCCCCTCCCTTACAGTGCACTCCTCTCTGCACCTGCTTTGGCAATCCCTCACCTCTTCTGACGACCACCACTCTCTATGGTATGCACAGGCTTATTTTTCTTACTTCAGCTGAGTACAGAGAGCTCTACCTGCTGCCTGTAGCACAGAGCTGAGGAGGAGTTTCAGAGCTCCTCGGCTTCATGCTGCAATGTATCAGGAGTGGCAGCAAGCAGGGACAAGCTGCCTCTGCAATCACTAGCTTACAGTGCTGGGAGCAGAATTGTGCTCGAGGGCAGCAGCAGTGAGTGCCCAGAGCTAACACAGAAAAGCCAGGAGAGGAGAGAGCTGCCAGAGGTGAAAAAGTCCTGGTGATACACACACTGAACTTACTGAACTTCTGCTGGTTCCTCCTCAGCGGCTCCTCCCGCAGTTTCGGCAGCAGCTCTCTTCTCTCCTCCTATCCCACCTCCGGCTTTGAGTGATGTCACGCTTCTGGGACAGGACTACAAATTCCCTTCATAGGGGGAGAGAAGGAGCAGCGCTGACAGGTATGGCTGGTGGGGACTGTGTAGGCTTGTGCTGGGTGCAGGAGCGCACTCAGCACATAACAGTAGTAAGTTACAGATGACTACTAGTGGCGCCGGCTAGTGTGTACAGTAAAGCACACTGGCGGCACTTCACCTGCGCCCCCCTCCTGCCCGCAAATGGTAGCGCTCAGGGCATCCGACCCTTCCGCCCCTGCCTTGTACCGGCCCTGGTTCCCTGATATAGGCAAAGATGATCAATGACGTCACACGTCTAGCCCCGCCCCCTACAGTTAGAAACAAATATGAGATCACACTAAAAGCGGGGGTTCACCCCCAAAAAAAAATTTAACATTACATTCAGCCGAGTTGTCAGAATGACAATCGGCTGTTTTTTTTTATTTTATTGCCGTACATACCGTATTTTCACCGCCGCTTCCGGGTATGTAATCTGCAGGACTGGGCGTTCCTAATTGATTGACATCCTTCCGACCGGCGCATACAGTGTGTCACGAGTTGCCGAAAGAAGCCGGACTGCGAGTCGGCTCTATACGGCGACTGCGCACCGATGTTCGGCTTCTTTTTGCAACTCGTGACACACTGTATGCGCCGGTTGGAAGGATGTCAATCAATTAGGAACACCCAGTCCCGCAGATTACATACCCGGAAGCGGCGGTGAAAATACGGTATGTACGGCAATAAAATAAAAAAAAACAGCCGATTGTCATTCTGACAACTTGGCTGAATGTAATGTTAAAAAAAAAAAAAATCGGGTGAACCCCCGCTTTAATCCCCACAGCGCCCCCTAGTCGTTAACTCCTAAACTGCAATTGTCATTTTTACAGTAATCAATGCATTTTTATAGCACTTTTTGCTGTGAAAATGACAATGGTCCCAAAAATGTGTCAAAATTGTCCGATGTTTCCGCCATAATGTCGCAGTCACGAAAAAAAATGGCTGATCACCACCATTAGTAGTAAAAAAAAATCGGCCTAAACTGAGGAAAAAATCGTTTTTTTTTATATCTTTTTTGGGGATATTTATTATAGCAAAAAGTAAAAAATATTGATTTTTTTTTCAAAATTTTCGCTCTATTTTTGTTTATAGCGCAAAAAATAAAAACCGCAGAGGTGATCAAATACCACCAAAAGAAAGCTTTATTTGTGGGAAAAAAAGGACGCCAATTTTGTTTTGGAGCCACTACGCACGACCGCACAATTGTCAGTTAAAGCTGACGCAGTGCCGAATCGCAAAAAGGGGCAAGGTCCTTAACCTGCATATTGGTCCGGGTCTTAAGTGGTTAAGTATACACTTTATTACTATTCACTTATTGTATATGAGTACTAAAGGCAAGAAAAAAAAAGGCAAAGACTGTTTGCTTTGCACGGGAATCATCCTCAGAGCTTCGTGAATGAGGTGACGATCTGATGATTTTTTATCATCCAAAACGTTCAAGCAAAAATTAAAAATTTTCTATGCACATATTTGGGTATTTTTTGCAAAGTGAACTTTTTCTCATACCATTAAGCTTGGGGGAAAATTACCTTGCAAAGTGAACAACCTTATTTGCCTTTAGTAAATCAATGTATTTATCTCCCAATCACATAGGTAGCCCATGAAATCTAGGGATGGGTGAACACCCCCCTGTTTGGTTTGCAGTAGAACTCCTGAACAGGGGAAATGTTCTAACCCGAATGGCGAACCCCATTGAAGTCTATGGGAGCCAAACAGAAAAACTGTCCAAAGTGCCCATTTTTAAGACTTATGTGCAAGTAATTAGCCATAAAAGGGGTATGGGAGTTCGGGGGACATGTGTCAATAAATATATATTTTTTTAAAACAATCGTCTTTTCAGGAGCAGTGATTTTAATTATACTTAAAGTGCAACAATAAAAATGAAAAATTTCTTTAACCACTTGCGGACTGCCCGCAGTCATTATAAGTGGGCTGTTTTAAGAGGAATATCGTTGTTATGGCAGCAGATAGCTGCCATAACCCTAGTCTCCTCTTCTTCAGCGGGCGGTCCACTTTCAGATAAAAGTGGTCTCCGCCAGGGGCGTAACTAGAAATCACAGGGCCCCATAGCAAAATGTTGTATGGGGCCCCCCAGAGCCGCCCTAGTGTCAATGCAGCGTGACCTGTGCCCCATACAGCGTGACCTGTGTCCCATACAGCGTGACCTGTGCCCCATACACCGTGACCTGTGCCCCATACACCGTGACCTGTGCCCCATACACCGTGACCTGTGCCCAATGCAGCGTGACCTGTGCCCCATGCAGCGTGACCTGTGCCCCATACAGCGTGACCTGTGTCTAGGGATGAGCCGAACATACCCGCGTTCGGTTCGCACCAGAACGTTCGAACAGACCGATCGTTTGCGCGAACATTTAGAACCCCATTGAAGTCTATGGGACTCGAACGTTCGAATTCAAAAGTGCTAATTTTAAAGCCCAATATTCAAGTTATTGTTGGAAAACGTCTTTGAGAACCCGGGTCTTGCCCCAGGGAACATGTATCAATGGAAAAAAAAGTTTTAAAAACTGTATTTTTTTCTTGAGCAGCGATTTTAATGATGCTTAAAGTGAAAAAAAAAAATCCTTTAAATATCACACCTGCTGGGTGTCTATAGTAGTGGCACGTGTTTAGAAATGTCCCTGCACAACATGAGATTACTATATATATATACATACACACAGTATATGTATGTTTTATGTACTACTTTTTTAATGAATAAACTGCAATATTTATTGTGAAGCGCCAGTTTATGAGTTGAGGACACATCTAACATTCACATGCATTAAACAAATAAATATAGCACAGATGTAACAACAAAATAATTTAATCTGTATGCTATACTAACAATAAAACACACCTCTCTGTGTGATAATGGTTCCCTCGCAGGGAATTTCTAAAACAAGTTGCAACAACTGGGACTCCTTCTGCACTATATTTCTATGCAGGCTCCAATGTGTGGGACCCCTGCTACCCCAATGCGTCTGCACACATGTGTTAATCTGTGCAGAAAAGTAAGTTTGGGATTGCTGAGTGAGTATGCTGGCATGTGGCCCCTCTTCTCAGGCTGCCTGTATTGATTGTGCAAAGTGGGGCCCAGGCCCTGGGCCGCTCACTCCTCAGTGCCCATGAAATGCAGCCTGATTAGTGCCCATCAATGCAGCCTTGCCAGTGCCCATCAAATGCAGCATGATCAGTGCCCCATTATTGCAGCCTTACCAGTGCCCATACAATTCAGCGTGATCAGTGCCCATCAAATGCAGCTTTACCAGTGCCCATCAAATGCAGCTTGATCAGTGCCCATCAAATGCAGCTTGATCAGTGCCCATCAAATGCAGCCTTGCCAGTGCTCATCAATACAGCCTTGCCAGTGTCCATCAAATGCAACCTGATCAGTGCCCATCAAATGCAACCTTACCAGTGTCCATCAAATGCTGCCCGATCAGTGCCCATGAAATGCAGCTTGATCAGTGCCCATGAAATGCAACCTGATCAGCGCCCATGAAATGCAGCCTTGCCAGTGTCCATCAAATGCAGCCTAGCCAGTGCCCATCAAATGCAGCCTTGCCAGTGCCCACCAAATATGGCCTTACCAGTGCCCATCAATGCAGTCTTACCAGTGCCCATCAATGCAGTCTTACCAGTGCCCATCAATGCAGCCTTGCCAGTGTCCATCAAATGCAGCCCGATCAGTGTGCAGCAATGCAGCCTGATCTGTGTCTAGCAATGAAGCCTGGCATGTGTCTGAATCTGGGATTTGAATATCCCAGCGCGATCCCGTCCTCCCCTCTCTCAGTCCACCTCCTCCTTCTCCAGTGGCCGCTGTAACAAAGTCCCGGCTCCTATAATTTACATCACACTGGTTCAATTTGCCAATGGATCAGTGTTCACCCATCACTAGAGCTGGGACTTTGTAACAGCGGCCGCTGGAGGAGGAGGAATAGGAGGACCGAGGTAGGGGAGGTCGGTGCACCTTGACAATGAGAACGGCATTCCTGCTGTGGAAAAAGTAAAGGAACGTCGTTCCCATGCGTTCCCGCAGGACTTGAGCCCTGGGTGTTCACACCCATGTGATTCAATTCCTGTCCGAATTTGCAGATCGACCTGCGATATGCGAACTGATTTGGGGGTGCCATTAAGTTTTAATTGGCACTCCCAGCAGTTCATATGGGGCAGTGTGAACTGCCGACAGGAGACATGCGATGTGGGAACCCCCAGTGGATTTGCAGGGTTCCCGCATTGCAGCAGTATGAACAGGCCTTTAATCCTAATGGCATGCTGCACACACTAGAAATCACACCCACAGTGGGAACTGCTCTGCATTTGCGATTCCTGTGCGGGCTGCGACTCCGGAAATGGTGGAGGGTCCTATAGACCTTTTCTTTGTATTTAGGGAGGCACAGCAGCCCACACAGTATAAATGGGCTGCCATGCCCACTAAGGATGAGCTCCGGCGTGTTCGCATAGAACACGTGCAGAGCCCGCCAGGAAGTCGGCACCCGCGCTGCGCTAATCACAGCCAGGCAGACATTTCCCGATCTCTGCAGCCGAGCATCGGGAAATGTCTGCCTGGCTGTGATTAGCGCAGCGCGGGTGCCGACTTCCTGGCAGGCTCTGCACGTGTTCTATGCGAACACGCCGGAGCTCATCCTTAATGCCCACACAAAATACACCTTGCAGAGCCACATCAGTGTGAACTAAAGGAAAAAATCCCCCCCCCCTCTACTGCTTAAGAACCCTCCACCCATAAGCAAAACTCCCCACTGCAAAACACCACCCTCCCTCATATATCCCCACAATATTAACCCCCTGTCTCTGATCACACCTCAAGGCAAAAATATCTCCCTCATTTCTAATGCTAAATAATATCTCCCTTCATTTAACAAACTTCCCACCCAGAACCAAATCCCTGCCAATAACCACCCCCTTTAAACTTCTCTACAAGAAACTTACAGGGGGGAGGGGGGGTCCTTCTCCAAAAGCAAACCCACCCCCTTTCCTTAACCTCCCCACCAAAAGAATCTCCCCCAGGCAGGAATTCTCACCCCTCCTTCCTCAACATAGAAAGCCATGCTTCTCCACCTACCTGACCTCATCTTCAGAAATCGGCACGGCACAGAGGCAGGAAATGAAATCTTTTGCATCCCCGGTCTCCCTTCGGCTGTGTCAGAGCTGTGAAGTCTCTAGGAGATCCCTCGGCAGTGTGCTCTCATTGGCAGAGCGTGCCTGGAGCAGTGTGTGTGTAAGCAGCCACGGCTGCTAACGGGAACGACGTTCCTGCCGGGCCCCCCTGATCCTCACTCGGCTGCGGGCCCCATAGCGTCCGCGTGGGTCGCTATGGTGGTAGTTCCGCCACTGGTCTCCGCCGTTTACCGGAGCCGTAATTCTAGCCCTAGACCTCCTCTGTACCTCAAAACTGGTAACCTGTAGAAATTTCTAAATGTTGCCTATGGAGATTTGTACGGGAAAAAGTTTGTTGCCATTCCACGAGCGGGTGCATTTTTGAAGCGTCACATGTTGGGTATCTCGGCGTAACATTATCTTTCACAATATATAAAAACAATTAGGCTAACTTTACTGTTGTCTTATTTTTTTTAATTAAAAAAAAAAATCCAAAAAAGTGTAAGACCGCTGTGCAAATACGTTGTGACAGAAAGTATTGCAATGGCTGCCATTTTATTTTCTAGGTTGTTAGAAAAAATTAATTTTTTAACTTGTAAACACTGGCCCCGATTCAGTAAAGAGATACGACAGCGTATCTCCTGATACGCCATCGTATCTCTGAGTGTGGTCGGTCGTATCTATGCGCCTGATTCAGAGAATCAGTTACGCATAGATATTCCTAAGATCCGACAGGCGTAAGTGTCTTACGCCGTCGTATCTTAGGCTGCAATTTCAGGCTGGCCGCTAGGTGGCGCTTCCGTATTTTTACGCGAGGAATATGCAAATTAGTATTTACGCCGATTCAGAAATGAACGACCGCCCGGCGCTTTGTTTTTACGTCGTTTGCGTTCGGCTTTTTCCGGTGTATAGTTACCCCTGCTATATGAGGCGTAGCTAATGTTAAGTATGGCCGTCGTTCCCGCGCCAAGTTTTGATTTTTTTTACGGCGTTTGCGTAAGTCGTTCGCGAGTACGGCTGGACATAATTTACGTTCACGTCGAAAGCATGACGATTTGCCGACGTCATTTGGAGCATGCGCACTGGGATTCAGTCACGGCCGGCGCATGTGCAGTTCGTTCGGCGCGGGGACGCGCTTGATTTAAATGATACACCATCACCATCTACCCGCAGAATTTGAATTCCGCCGGGTGATTTACGCTGCGCCGCCTCAACTTTACAGGCAAGTGCTTTGTGAATAAAGCACTTGCCTGAAAAACTTGCGGTGGCGTAACGTAAATGACATACGTTACGCCAATATAAAGATCTACTCTCCTACCTGAATCCGGCCCACTGAGTTTGAAAAATAGGCCTGAGCCTTAAGTGGTTAAAAATAGTGCATGGGAGGTCCCTTTAATGTGCCTGTAAAGTGACACATCTGTAGCATGCATAAAACATGCTGCAGCAAAAAAACAAGTTAAATCCCATTTAAAATGACTCACCGTTACAATTTCTGGCACCCCAATATTTTTGACAATTCCTTTATTAAAAAAAAATAAAATAAATAGTGTCCCTCGAAGTAAATCCACTGTCAATGACGCTGCCCACTGACCCAAAAAAAAACATAAATACTCCCGCTTCCTGGGACGGCCTCCCGTGACTGCCTTCTCTGCGCTTTGACATTTTTTATATAGGTAAGGGGTAGGGCCACCTGGCCACATCACCTGCTGACACAGCCTCTTTCTGATGTCACAGACTGGTACATGGGGTCACCGAGCGACGTGGCCCCACCCCTTACCTGTATGAAATGCCAAAGCGCAGATCAGGCACTTGGCAGAAGGCCTCCCAGGACGCGGTAGCATTTCGGATTTTGTGGATTCTTCAGGGCAGCGTGTTTAACAATGGATTCCCATTTCCATTTATATTTTATTTTTTAATAAAGGATTTGTCAAAAGCTTGTCTCTTGTGTTTATAACTTTTTGACACTTTTGGTGAATGGGTAGGGGTACAATGTACCTGATACCCATTCACATGGGGGGGTGGGATCTGGGGGCCCCTTGTTAAAGGGGACTTCCAAATTACGATAAGCCCCCCCAAAACCACTGTGCCCAGCCCCCCTGACCCAAAGCACCCACCCCACCATGTTGAGGGCAAGGGGCCTGGTATGGTGCAGAAGAGCATGCAGTCCAGCAATTCAGGAAAGGGGGGGACGAGCGAGCGCCCCCCACCTTTCCTGAACTGCCAGACTGCATGCTCGGATAAGGGTCAAATAGTGCTTTTTTTGGGGGGCGTAGGATTCCCCCCCATATCCCTACCATACCCCAGAGGCCTGGTATTGACTGGTGGGACCCATGCTATTTTTTTCTCTATTTTTTAACCACCACTTTTTCTCTTATTGTTAAGCTGTCAGAGGGGGAAACCCATTGAGAGCAGTTGACTCATCGGTTTTTAAGGACGCCGTGGCCTGTTCCCATCCCAGCACCTTAACAACCAGCTCACACTGTGCCCTGATTGGCCAAGGCTTTGCCCAATCTGGGTGCAGAATGCACTGTGCAGGGTATTTGTCGGGGCGAACATCCTGCAAATTCTGAACAGGCAAACATTCAGCCCGAACTCATGCTTGGGCCGAACCGTTGACCCATCCCTAATGAAATTTGATACAACACCACAGTATTGTAAAACAGAAACCAACTTGTTTGATTTTTTTTAATTCTGTTTGGTTGAATACACCTTATTAATGTCTTTTTTTTTACTATAAAGTCTTTACTTCAGTCATTTATCAACATGAATATTCAAAAAAATCCTCATCTGTACAACCCCAGGAGAAGCATCTTCCAAACATATGACAATAAAGTAAATGTCCACCTTTACACCAAAGGTAGAACCAGATATCTGATATTTGATAAATGATAAAATCCATCTAGATCAAAAACTTCATGAAGGTATAATGTATATTCTACATGCAAAGAGCACACCAACGTGAATCACAAGTATCGTAGCTATCCAGAGAATCTAATCTTGGCTAAAGTGCTGAAGTGTTATACACAAGCCTATAACAAGTTGCAATTGACAATCCAAAAAATTGGCATATGTGTGATAAATGACAAACTGCCAAGCACTGCTTCCCTTTAGTCCTTATGGTAAATTAGAAATAGCAATCACATGTCTCAGTGGTATACAGTACCAGCTAGCAGGGGTTCCTGCTTTAAGTTACTTCAGTATATAATTGAACTAATTCCCTCTAGTATACATGGTACATCACTTATATACAAACCAAGCTCAATGGCATCCAGTACCAATTGGAAGGGACCAGACATGTGCTGCGAGGTGCAATCATATGCATGTGCAAATTGTGCAAGCTGCTTTCAAAATATTATTTGGCAAATACTACATGCTCTGGTAAGTCAGATACAACAGTTACAATTCTTTAAGACGAATCAATGCATAGTTCATGGCTCTGCATGCCTAAAATATAGAAACTGTCTCAGCAAGACATTGTCCTTTTCCCATCAGTCTTTATTCATAATAAAGGCGGGCACTGGCATGCAGTAATAATCCTCTGCCCCAAAGGGGTGAAATAGTGTTGGAATACATTGTTATTTGCATTTCTCTTAATAAAATGTAGCGCTACCCCCGAAGGAGCTGTTGGTTTAATTTTGCACGGGTACAGTCTCAGATCCAGAGGACAAATCGGTTCCCACGCTGGATTTAGCAACCACTGGATAGGCCTCTCTCACTGACCTAGCAGCCGGTGCGAAGCTCCTTCAAAGTCTCTGCCACAGACTTGATGAGTGTCGTTGAGTCGTTACACAGCCCTCTGCCACAGGATCGTGTAACCACGCACACACTTCAAAGAAAGTAAATAGCTCACGGAGCCAGGATCTTTGAGCGAGGCCAGCAGTACAGTGAGGCACGTTGGTCCAGATGCGTCCTTCAATTGAGTCCCCAATTGCTTGACTTCTTCCCACAGGCAAGACAGTACAGGACCACCCCTGGACCAGTAGACCCCAGAAACTCCTGGGCCTACTCTCAGTTGCTGAGCCTCAGGCCAGCAGGCCCCGAGACCGGAAAAACAGTGCCATCAGGTCAGGATCGGAAGACCCCGCCAGAACGGTATCTGTCCCTTAAGTACCCTCCCCCAGAATGCACAGCGGGTTGACCATGCCCACTGGGCTGCTTCTGGGAAGAAGGCACCCAATGCACCCAGCCTATTGCATTTCCAACCTTGACTCCCGATGACAGCGACACCCCTAGGCAAGGGGAACATGTGCAACACAGCTGGACTGGAGCAGAAACCCACAATTTGGTATAATCCTCTGAGCTAAACTACAGCTTAGGTAACTAAATTTACAAAATAGCTCCCACTCAACAGGAGCAGGGGGCTGCACAAATATTTAGTGCTGTTCTTAGGAATAAAGTTGGACGACCGGTTTGGGCAAAGCAAAAGTTGGGCCCGAACATCGCCTGTTCGCCCGTTCAAAGAACACCCACATTTGCAAGGCACTTGATGGTATGTTCATCCGCTGAGCACCCCACAATGCACTGTACGCTGCACAGTGCATTCTAAGCCCTCATTGGGCAAAGCTTTGCCAATCAGGGCACAGTGAATATATATTGTTAAGGCGTGGGGCTGGGAAGCCGGCTGTGGAGTCCTCAACAATGGACGAGTCATCAGCTGTCAATTGGCTTGCCCACTGACAGGGAACCCCACACCAATTAAAAAAAAATGGAGTGGGCCCCCCCTAAATTCCATACCAGACCTTTTATCCAAGCATGCAGCCTACAGGCCAGGAAAGAGGGGGGAATGAGCGAGCACCCCCCCCCCCCCCGGACCATACCAGGCTACATGCCCTAAACATGGGGGGGCAGGGAAGTGAACTGATGCCTAAACATTTTTTTTACTTTAATGCTTTAATGCAAGGAGTGCATTAAAGCAGAGTTCCACCCAAAAATGGAACTTCCGTTTTAAGAGCAGGTGACCCCCTGACATGCCACATTTTGCATGTAATTTTTTTTGGGGGGGGAGCAGAAACCCTCTTTTTAGAGGGTTCCAGCTCCCACTTCCTCCCTGGGCTCTGCGGCGCGGGAAGGAAGTTCACCTCTCCCCCCACCCTCTCGGCAATCATCTGGGACACATCACAGGTCCCTGATGACTTCCTGGCGCCCACAGTAACAATGCTGGAACCGCAGAGAGGGGGGGAGATGAGTGGGGCTTCACAAGCCCACATCGCTGGAACCTGGGACAGGTGAGTGTCTGATTAATAAAATTCAGCAGCTACACTTTTTGTAGCTGCTGACTTTTATATGGGTGGAACTCCGCTTTAAGGTAAAAAATGTTTAGGCTTTAGAACCACTTTAAAGAATGGGGGTAAAACATAACTAACAACAACTTCTTCTTTAGGCTACTACTGAAGATTTCCTGCAAAGACAAAACACAATACCGGCAAGCATAATGGCCATGCTAGATTAGAGTATTAAGAATGAGCTTGGGTGTGTTCAAATCCTAGTGAAAACCCATATGAGTGAGCCTGCCAGGAAGCTGTCACCTGTACTGGGCCAATAATGTGTGGCCAGCCCATTCCTTGGCAATGCTTTGGTCACAGATAATTGTCCCAATACAGTACATCTTTCTACTGGGCTTGCTCACGTGGGGTAGAACTAGGATCTGAACATGCCCAAGCTTATCCTAGTCAGCGTCTCTTTTTTTTTACAAAGATAAATAACTACTGGATTGCTCTACTGGCAATTTGGAAAAGATTTGCAGTGCTATTTGTGAGCTTGCCCTGTTTGAGTCAGATCTCTGTTCAGGTGGATTGCTTCACTCTACCATTCTTGATGGCTTTAGTGAACAGTTATAAGCTTTTAGGGGCAGCACAGTTTCCAACAGTATTTTAATGAAAAACAAAGTTCATTGGGGTTTATACACATTCGGTTTTTAGCCTTCTGTACAGAACTAGCAATACAGATAGTATATAAATCTGCTTAATCTAGCTTAGGCAAAGTACACAATTTTTGTGTGCTTTACAAGCCAAAAGTTGCTTTCTTCTTTCATTGTGCTGCTGGTGTTTCCTGTAGTTTTCTGTTCTAGTTTTCAGTTTTCTGTAGTTTTCTATTCTGTAAGAAAATAAAAATATTACTACGTTACAATATTAGTATAATAAACAGTAAAGCAATGAGGTGATAGTCCCAAGTTACATGTATGAAAAGTAGGGCTGCATTCACATTTCTGCAGAAAAATGCATTGGAAAATGCAAGCAGCGCTCGTGGGGCCATTGGGCCAGATCCTCAAAAGGGATACGCCGACGTAACTGCTGTTACGCCGTCGTATCCCTGGTCCTAACTATGGAACTGATCCACAGAATCAGTTTTCCATAGTTAGGCAGAAGATACGACATGTGTAAGGGACTTACACTGCCGGATCTTAGGATGCAGTACCGCATCCGCCGCTGGGGGCATTTTGTGTCGAAATGCCGCCTCGGGTATGCAAATTAGCACTTACGGAGATCCACAAAGCTTTTCAGCTTCGTTTTTTCTCCGTAAGTTTTAGTTTGCAAACGCAAAATTAGGGCTGCTTTTACAAAGTGTAAACTGTTTACACCATGTAAAAGCAGACCCTTCTGTCCAGCGACGTGATTTTTTTTTTGTTTTGAATTTTTTTTTTTCCGCTGTATCTTTTTTTTTTCCCGACGCAACTTTATTGACCCGTCGCGATCCACAAAGCTCGGCTTAACGTAATTTCGCGCTATGCACGTCGGGAAAATGACGTCACGAGCATGCGCAGTACGGCCGGCGCGGGAGCGCGCCTAATTTAAATGGGAATCGCCCCCATGAAAAGAGGAACGCCTTGCGCCGGCGAAATTTAAGTTACACAGCCAAAAATTTCTAGGTAAGTGCTTTGTGGATCGGGCACTTAGGTAGAAATTTTAAGGCAGTGTAACTTAAATGGGAAAATTTACGTTACGCCGGATCTTTGTGGATTACCCCCATTGATTCCATGCCGGGCCTATTCTGGCACTCCTCTCCTACATGTAAAAATCATATTTTTTTTGCTAGAAAAATACTCAGAACCCCCAAACAATATTTATGTTTTTTTTTAGCAGACACCCTAGGGAATAAAATGGCGGTCATTCCAACTTTTTATGTCACACGGTATTCGTGCAATAGTTTTTTCAAACCCTTTTTTTTGGGGAAAAAAATGTTTCATTAATTAAAAAATTAAAAAGCAGTAAAGTTAGCCCAATTTTTTGTATAATGTGAAAAATAATGTTACGCTGAGTAAATAGATACCCAACATGTCATGCTTTAAAATTGCGCACACTCATGGAATGGCGCCAAACTTTGGTACTTAAAAATCTACATAGGCGACGCTTGAATTTTATTTAGAGGTTACCAGTTTAGATTTACAGAGGAGGTCTAGTGCTAGAATTGTTGCTTGCGCTCCTAACGCATGCAGCGATACCTTGCATGTGTGGTTTGAACAGCGTTTACATATGTGAGCGGGACTTGTGTGTGTGTTCGCTTCTGAGCACGAGCTTCCAGGGACAGGGGCGTTTTAGTTATATATATATTTTTTACTTCCTTTTTTTTTATTTTTGCACTTTTTTGTACATTTACATTTTTTTGATCACTTTTATTCCTATTACAAAGAATGTAAACATCACTTGTATTAGGAATCTATCATGACAGGTCCTCTTTATGGAGAGATGGGAGGCCAATAAGACCCCACATCTCTCCTCCAGGCTGGAAAACATGAGATTGAGAAAAAAAATTCACCGATCTCATGCTGACAGCCACAATTGCGGCATTGTTTATATCCAGGAACCCGGGCCTTCGATGATCATAGAGATGACTGGGGACATCTGGTCACCCAAAATCTCTACGGTCCTCATCCGGCGCTGGACTCCTGTACGGGACCCAAGCCCCATAAATTCGACAGAGGGCCCAGAGCAGAAGGAGTGGGCACAAATTCTGTAGGCAATCCCCCTGTGTTTAGAATGCTTCTGTTTGTGATCAAACAAGGAGCCTCTGTACAGAGCACTTCCTGCTCATTCACTCTGCATCTGGGGCTGCAGAGAAAACATTTGAGGAATCTGTGTTCTCAATCTCTTTATGTTGGGTGTCTGTTTAGACCCCTGATATTTCACCAACCCCCCACAGAGCTGTTCAAAATACAAAAGGAAAATAATATAAAAAAATAGTAAAAATAAACAGAATTAATGGCTCATACCCAGAAGTATTCTGGTTGCATGAATGCATGGTTTGTTCATGCAGCTGAAGCCACCTGTTAGGCTGTTCTTATCAGCTATGTTTTCTGGGGTCTGATTTCTAACAGCAGCCCTGGGTACAAAAGATACCATAGAAAAAAATGACATATATAATGCATATAAGATGCAGTCTGTCACTAGCACTAACACAGCAGTCTTAGCAGTCCTTGTCTTTCTTTTTTTGTGTAATCACAATTTTATAAGTTTTCAAAAAATCATACAAGATGGATAAAGACAAGAAAACAGTAACAATAGTAGAAATCTAGTAACCATCTAGAAAAGAGGTAAAAAGAGGAATAAGGGGAAAGAGGAATAAAAGAGGGATGGGAGAGAAAAGGGTAAGAAAAAAAAAAAAACTAACAAAACAAGCAAAACTCTCCATGACACCTGTGAACTCAAAAAAGGAGAAAAAACAGCTATTCATCTGGTTCGGGTCTCAAATCAAGCCACCATATTGGTGAATGACTAATTGCAGTTGACCTCAAGGGTGACCCTAAATGAACAATGATACCCTCCTAGTCTACTAGTCAGCGGTATGACCCTAGACATGGCCCCATATACAAGAGCGACTAATCACTAGTATCCATTTCTGTAGAGTAATACATCCATCCAGACCAGATGTCCAGAAACTGCTCTTCCTTTTGTTTGCCTATATAGACTCATCTCTTTGCCTCCATAACCTCTAGAGTAGGGCAAATGTTTTACCTCCAGTACCTGGGAATAAGGCATTTAGCTGCGTTCAGGAGATGAGGGGTAACACTGCATTTATAGGCCTTTAGGGAGGAGGGTGTGTCATGAAACAGATAATGAAGAGAAATAAATTTAATGGGCCTGAGAGTAGGTTTTTGTACCCAGGGGAAAATATCTTGTGATTTTTTTTATCTTGGGGCAAGTCCACCATAGTTGCAAATAGGAGCCTTCTTGTGGGCAACCAGTCCAACACCTGGAGTCAGCCTGTGGGAAAATTGTAGCTAAACAGTTAGATGATTTATTTGTATTAAGTCTTTCCTTCACTCTCAGTTTGAGTTCTTCTTGAACTTGTTAGTCATCTATGTAAAGCACATCTAATTGTATTAGTCCATCTAAAACTACCCATCCCATACAATGCTACTGTCCAAGGGTGACTCCATTGCTCCGGCTTAAATAGAGGGCCCACCCTAAGACAGGAAGTATGTTACTCACCAGATCACCAGGTGAAAATAAAGGAAGGAAAAAAAAAAAAACTAATTCAGCCACTGTATTTGAGGAATGGTAAGCGCCACTATACAAAAATTTTGTTTTTTTAGTTTAATTCTAGTTTAAGTTGACCCTCCTCCACATAAACCTTTCCTGATACTGGGCCATATTCTCAAAGAAGTTACGCCGGCGTATATGGAGATGTGCGGCGTAAGTGTAAAGATGCGCAGACGCATGTCCCACCACATCATCAAACCCACCCAGGAGGACCTGCGGCTGAAGGCAATGCGTGAGTTCTGCCTAATTGACGGATTCCCACG
The DNA here is from genome assembly GCF_905171775.1 of Rana temporaria. Taxonomy (NCBI): domain Eukaryota; kingdom Metazoa; phylum Chordata; class Amphibia; order Anura; family Ranidae; genus Rana; species Rana temporaria. Next base: position 287,812,438 of record NC_053490.1, read on the forward strand.
CACTGTGGGGGCCATTGATTGCACCCATGTGGCACTATAGCCCCCCCATGAGACAGAGCACATTTATCACAATCGGAAGCATTGGCCTTCAATCAATGTACAGGTGATAGTGGATGCCCATGGCCTCATATGGCACATCCGTGCCAAACACCCAGGATCCAGCCATGACAGCTTCATATTCCGTCAAAGCGACATCCCAAGACAATTCGAACAGAACGTGTATGGGGACAGCTGGCTGGTATGGCTGCCCCCCCCCATGATGCAGACATCACGAGGGGCACATGCATGACTGACATCCTCCTGTCTTTTCCCTTCCAGGTGACTCTGCATATGCACTGGGACCCCATCTAATGACCCCATTCCGGAACCCCCAAACCCCAGGAGAGAGAAGATACAAAGAAGCACATGCACGTACCCGTGGAGTGGTGGAACGCACATTTGGCCTCCTGAAGTCCCGTTTCCGATGCCTGGATAAGACTGGGGGTACCCTGTTGTATTCCCCAAACTTCGTGTGTCAGATCATCGCTGCATGTTGCGTGCTGCACAACTTTGCAGTGAGAAAGGGCCTGCAGATTGACCTACGTGATGACCTGACCCCTGAACCAGACAATCCCCCCCTGCCTGAGGCTACCCCATCTGTTGATGGTACAGCAGTCAGGAGATGTCTCGTGGAACAAATCTTTGAACGTTAAACACACACATTAAACATGGCACAATGAGAATGCACGCATGCACACCACTGTGGTCCCTAGCACACACACCCCACTTGCACATCACATTGGATTAGACCGATTTTTAATTTTGGAGGAATAATGGACTTTATAGGCACCAATGGTCAACATAAGATATAAAAAGTTTTTTATTGATACAAGCCCAGAAACCTGGGTAATTGAATCAACAATTACAGTACAGAAAAACAATATAAAAAAAACATATATTTAGCTACATTAAAAACATTAGTAAGCATAGAGTATCTCTAAAATGCTAATAACCCAGGGGGGTTGTACAAAAACCACAAATAATCCACAAGGGACAACAACAATAGTTGGTGAGCAAACGTAGATTTCAATTGGCGTTTTTTTTGATAAATAGGCTCTACATGTTTCGCATGTTACTGCTTCTTCAGGAGCTTAAAAAGAGAACTTTCTGGAAGGAAAAACATAGACTATTATTGGTTTCAGATTTTAATTTATCATTGTATGTTTTGTGAATAGAAATAGATAGTGTTCCTTGTGCATAAAAACACCATAAAAGATGACTCAGGTTGCCACAGACTGCCAAACAGACGGTGCGAAAAGAGGTTCAGGTGAGGGAAGTGTAGGGACATGCCACATACCCATATAGATAGATCGAATGTGTTTAGAGGTGACCCGTCTTCGCCAATATAAAGAAATGGCGAGTACTTACGGGTATGCCTAAATAGTGAGGCAGAAAAAAAGAAAAAAGTATATGTATATCTATATTGCCAGTGATAATAAAAGCAGGGAAAGATAATAGCGAAGCTCCACACGTCACCAGTAAAAAAGTGAAAGTAAACCACTTTGTGTATAGAAAGAGGCGAGATTATATCATAGAAGATGTAGTGAACCTACCATCCGAAATGATGGATAAGGAAAAATATATATATAAGAATTCCAAAGGAAATTCTGGATCACTGTGGTAACAAGTTCCAGGTAGCGAAATGGATAAAGGTGTATGTTTTCGGACAGATATAGACTGGGGTGTAAATCTGGTGAAATAAAGGGTAAAAACTACTGATAAGGAAATAGGGCTTTTGCATCGCATAAGTGCAGATAGCAACCCCAATTCAGAGATCCATATATACATACCCAGATGTACAAGGTACAGCAAATGCAGGGCTAGTCCAGAATTAGGAAGGAGTGCAGGATCGTATGTATATACTGCACATTTGTAAATACGAGGGAAATATACCCATAAAAGTTAGGACAAAATCCCAAAATTGTGGGGACCAGACCATTAGAACAAAGCTGTGATGGTATGAGATGGTATCTGTATAAAAAGAGATAGATATATATATTGTTTTTCTGTACTGTAATTGTTGATTCAATTACCCAGGTTTCTGGGCTTGTATCAATAAAAAACTTTTTATATCTTATGTTGACCATTGGTGCCTATAAAGTCCATTATTCCTCCAAAATTAAAAATCTCTGCTTATGCTAGGACGTGGCACCGCAATACCTTAGGACACCCATAGTCCATCCTATGGTTGGTGTTCCTTCATTTTTTTCATTCTTGGATTAGACCGAAGTACCCCACAGTACTAGGGAGCAGCAACGCCGCGTCAAGGCCCCAATGATGTTGCTGTCCATTCATACGTCATTCATACGGACCTGGGGAGAACTTATCCCCAGTGACCGAGGGTGACACCCCTTACTGGCAGGAGTGTCACCCCCCCACATTCACACACCATTCACACTGTACTCTGCACTACTGCCTGTGTGCAGCACCCAAAAAAAAAAGCTCTTAATCAGAGCAAATAATATAAAAAAAGCTCTTAATCAGAGCAAATAATATAAAAAAAGCTCTTAATCAGAGCAAACATAAGTTAAAAAAAAAATCACTTGCCCCGGCGCGGGCTACGCCTGGTGCCCAGGTTCCTGGCCCTCACTTGCCTGGGGGAGCCTCAGTTGGGGGGGGTGGGGCATCAGGTGGAGGAGCATCCCCAGGTCCCTCCCTGGCTGCCTGTCTGCCCTCCAAAGCCACCGCTATGCGGGTGAGCAGGGCCTCCTGGGAAGCTGTCTGGGCCTGAACAGCCACTCGCAGGCACCTAACCTCCCCCACAAGTTCAGCTGTGGTATTCTGAAGCTCCCCCAGGCTGGTGACTGTGGCTGCGCTGTTTCCAGAGACATCTTGAAGAGCATTCGGTACTGCTCCCGAGGAGGCCAAGCTGTTGGATAGGCGCCTCAACTCCACCACGATTTCCCCCATATGGCGGCTCTGTTGGTCCTGCTGCCTGGCAAGATTTTCTTGCAGCATTCCTGCCACACCCCTTGTCTTGTGGGTCGCCTTCCTGGGGACAGGAGTGGCTGGGGCCCTTGCATAGGGGGAGGACCTTGAGGGGCTGGAGATGAGGGGGATGGGACGGGAGGGACTGGAGAGGGTGTTGGAGGACCCTGAGGGGCTGGAGATGTGGCGGGTTTGGGATGGTCCTGCCACCACATGAGAATCCTCCAAAAAGAGGAACACCTCCTGATCGGTGTGGACCACCTCCTCATGGACCACCTCCTCTTGGACGACCTCCTCAACCACCTCCTGCGCGGAGGACTGCCCACTCCCCTCCACCAAGGCCTGTTGGCTTCCCAGGGGGTCAGCCACAGAAGCAGGATGCTCAGGGGATGATGGCGTGGGACGGCCACTGGCAGCATCAGATGGCCCAGCTCCCTCCTGCACACCTGTGGATGACACAAAACATTCACATGTTGGTGGACCCACACACTTGTCACATGTCCCCCCCCCCTCAAACATGCTACACACCAGATGGAAGATAAAACACACTTAACTGTCCTCATGGGCGGCTCACTTGAGTCGTGGCCCTCCAGGCACTCCACCTGCTCCCTCTGAAGGCATCTGGAAATCACCTGCTCCTCTTCTGTGAGCCGAATGGGACAGGGTGGCCCCCCTCCAGTGCCCCTGGAATGCTTGTTAATGGTGGCAAGCTTATTCCTCACCACACCACGCAGGTCATTCATTTTTTTTTTAATGTCCTGGGGGGTCCTGACCTCATGGCCTAAGGCATTCACCTGGGCAGCAACTCTCCTAAGGATCTCCTCCTTTTTTGTCTTGCTGGTGCTGCCACTATCTGCACCATGGAGGCGAGCATCGTATCTCTCCATCGCAGAGACAATGATGGCCCTCTCATCTTGGGTGAAGTTTTTTTTTCTTCTCTCCTTCCTGGGTCCAGGCATTGCAAAGCTTAAATCTCCAAATCACGGACACCACCAACAGAATAAATGGAGTCACTTTGCGATCGTTGGGCGCATGTGGTGACGCTTTTATGCACTGGGCCGGCCCAACTCAGCGGGGAGTTACGCCTAATGTTGGTTTACGCATGCGCAGAGGGCGGGGCACGTCTGGCGCATGCTCCGTTCGGTCTGGACATCATTTGCATGGGGTCACGGTTCATTAGAATGCTTCACGCCCACATCCCTCCTACCGTCACTTGCACCGGCTTACGCCGACACATTTAAGTTGCGCGAGCACATCGTAGGACGCATGTGGTCCGGGAATATGGGACAGCTCTCTCCAAGTTAAGCCGGCGTAGCGCATCTGAGATGCGCTACGCCTGACTAAATATGCGCCGATCTACGAGAATATGGCCCACTGAGATTAGCTATCCCTCATCAGCAGATACCCACTCATGTGACAACAGCGCTAAGTAGAACAGTGGGCAGCTGTTAGCAACACCCCTCTTACAGTTATATTTGCATAATAGATACCCTTATTGAAATCAGCTATTGCTGCTACAATAAAGCCAATTGGTTCCTAAAAACTAAATTGAGAAACACTTGCTATTTTAACATTCAATTAAAATTAGTAGTTTTACTTTTATGAAATATTTAAGTATAAACTGCTGTACTCTATGTTAAATAATAGTTTAATGCTTAACCACAATGGTATTTGGATTCAGTCCATTAGCCTAAGGGCTGCATTAGAGTATCAACACTTCACATCATTAAGTCTTTTATAAAAACCAGTTTAAAACTGAAATGAATTGAATGAATATTACATTAATTTAGATTTTAATAGATTTAACTGGTAGACCTAATTTAGAAATATTTATGTTATGGAGGTGAATGTACTGTGAGTAAAAGTAATCATTTTGCCAATGGTAGGGACTAGGAGTCCTGATTGAGACTTCCTTTTCTACCTATTTTAATTAGTGCAGTACTTCACCGCACATTGGGGTTGATTTACTAAAGGCAAATCCACTCTGCACTACAAGTGCACCTGAAAGTGCACGTGGAAGTGCAGTCGCTGTAGATCGCTGTAGATCTGAGGAGAAGCCCTGAAATGAGGGGAAGCTCTGCTGATTTTATCATCCAATCATGTGCAAGCTAAAATGCTGTTTTTTATTTTCCTTGCATGTCCCCCTCAGATCTACAGCGACTGCACTGCACTTGCAGTGCACTTGTAGTGCAAAGTGGATTTGCCTTGAGTAAATAACCCCCAGTATGTCCTAGGTAGAGCACATGTTTAAAGCTGAACTCCACCTGTACCTTCGATCTTGAGATGTTGTACAGGCTCCTCACCAGTGCTGGAATTGCAAACTCTGATTTTACTGCACAGTGTGAGCTTCTAATAGTGTGCATAGGAAGCTGCAGCAAGTCTTAGGCCCCGTACACACGACCAAACATGTATGCTGAAACTGGTCCGCGGGCCAGTTTCAGCATACATGTTCGGTCGTGTGTGGGTGCGAGCGGGCCGAATTCCAGCAAACATTTGCCCGCCGGGCCTTTTCCCAGCGGGCAAATATTCCTGGACGTGTTTTAAAACCGTCCGCTGGAATCCTGCCCGCTCGGACATGTACGGTCGTCAGTACAGACCTACCGTACATGTCCAGGCGCCCGCCGTCCCTCGCATGCGTCGAATGACTTCGACGCATGCGTGGAAGCCTTTAAATGGCAGGCCCGCCCACGTCTCCGCGTCATCGCCGCGTCATCGTCGCGGCGACGACGCGGACACGTCCCACGTATTGTTTACGCGCGGACTTCTGTACGATGGTGTGTACAACCATCGTACAGAAGCCCTCTGGCAGACATGTACGGTGAAAACGGTCCGACGGACCGCTTTCACCGTACATGTTTGTTCGTGTGTACCCGGCCTAATAGAACCAGCCTTGGTTCCTGACTGAAGGATGTCCAGCCTCATCTAGCGATTTATTCCCTGGTCTGATTGTCCCTGGCATACCTCTTTCATTTGTTGGATATTTGTTTTTTCAGTCATGGAGGCTCAACATTACATTTGTACATTTAAGGCGATCTACTTGAAAATGCTGCCTACCCAGGAATGCCTACTTTTCCATCTGACATATACCCATAAAGTATTTTGCTAAGGGTTTTTGAGAGGAACTGAGGCAGGGGGATATGGTGTATTCAGGAAGCTATTTACATCTTCCTGCACTGTATAGAGAAGGATAGGTTACAGATTAAACGTCAGTTTTAAAGGCTAAGCTCATCTTTGTTCCCTTTTTTTTATTTTTTATTTCAGCCCCCCTATGTATCAATATATCATTAATGTGCCTATTTTGCAAAAATAAACCAGATTTCTATTTATTTTACACACGCTTACCCCACTCTCTTTTACTCTTAGCTGTTTAAAAACTTGATTACTTCTGCCTCACTTTCTGGACAGACTTTAGGAGTTTACCAGCTGAGGGTAGCTGATGCAGGGTGTGTGCTAATGAGATCAGCTGACTAACTAAGGTCTATCCAGAAAGTAAGGCAGACGTAATCAAGCATTGTTTTTAAACAGCTATGAAGACAGTGAGGTAAGCGTGTGTAGAATAAATGGAAAGCTGTTTTTATTTTTGCAAAAGAAGTAATGCTATATTGGTACATAGGGGGACTGGAAGTGAACAAAAGTGAACTTACCCTTTAAATATTATGTGAAATGTAAGTCCACACAAAACTGATAGCAACTGAAACCAACTTGGTTGGTTCAATCATCCACTGACTTCATATAATGATTTGAAAAAGTCACATGGGAAATGTTGGATCAAATTGTATAGAAATGTACCTGTTGTGTGTTCCTCCAGATAGATAGTTGGAGGTCACCCACTTCATGGTAAGTTGTCTGGTGCACATTTGAGTATTGTGTGGTTGTTTGCAAAATTAGTTTCACTAGATCACCCTGCTGACCCTTCTTCTTTTGCTTTCTTTGATATATCAGATCTCCACATGTCACAAAATAATGTAACAAAGACATATAGCTGGATTCACGTAGGGCGGCGTATGTTTGAGCTGGCATAGCATATTGTATTTACGCTACGCCGCCGTAAGTTAGAGAGGCAAGTGCTGTATTCACAAAGCACCTGCGTCCTAAGTTACGGCGGCGTAGTGTAAATGTGCCGACCTAAGCGCGCCTAATTCAAATTGTGAAGAGGTGGGCGTGTTTTATGCAAATGAATCGTGACCCGACGTGATTGACGTTTTTATGAACGGCGCATGCGCCGTCCGTGGACATATCCCAGTGTGCATGCTCCAAATTACGCCGCAAAGACTTATTGGTTTTGACGTGAACGTAAATTACGCCCAGCCCCATTCACGGACGACTTACGCAAACGACGTAAAAATTTCAAAATTCGGCGCGGGACCGGCGTCCATACTTAACATTGGCTAGGCCAGCTTTTTGTTGGACTAACTTTACGCCTGAAAATGCCTTACGTAAACGGCGTATCTTTATTGCGACGGGCAAGCGTACGTTAGTGAATAGGCGTATCTCGCTGATTTACGCATTCTAAATAGAATTCTAAATTACGCATTCTAAATAGAATAGAAAGCTAAGATACGACGGCGCAGGCCGTCATATCTTAGCTAGATTTAAGTGTATCTCATTTTGAGAATACACTTAAAGATACGACGGCTTAGATTCAGAGTTACGATGGCGTATCTACTGATACGCCAGCTTAACTCTTTCTGAATCTAGCTAAGTATGTGTTAGGCCCCGTACACACCATAGAATCCATCCGCAGATAAATCCCAGCAAATGGGTTTCTGCGGATAGATCCTATGGTGTGTACACGCCAGCGGATCTTTTTCCGCGGATAAATCTCCCCTGGGATGGATTCCAGCAGATCGGATATTTGCTGACATGCACAACAAATCCATCTGCTGGAATCCATCCCAACGGATGGATCCGCTGGTCTGTACAGACTCACCGAATCCATCCGTCCGAAGGGATCCCCCGCATGCGTCGTAATGAATTGACGCATGCGTGGAATTCCTTATATGACAGCGTCGCGCACGTCGCCGCGTCATAATCGTGGCGACGGCGCGACACGTCATCGCCAGAGGATTTCGGCGCGGATTTCAATGCGATGGTGTGTACACGCCATCGCATAGAAATCTGCTGAAATCCTCGAGAGGATTTATCCGTGGAAACGGTCCGCTGGACCGTATTCGCGGATAAATTCTCCCGTGTGTATGGGGCCTAAGAAGGTCATATCAGGATATGCAAAAGCTGAATAAGATACAGACCAAACTGTCATGCTTGGACTGTGGGAAAATAAACTGTTAAACCTATAAATACAGTATGAATTATTATTTGAATAGACATGAGAGATAATATACCCAAGTAACAGTTTGCTGTTGGTACTGAAGTCCCCAGAAAAAAAAGGGGGAGTGAGAAACTCAATATATTCAAGTCCTGACAGTCTGCTCAGTACAGTAATAGTTGTGTTGTGTAGATGAAAGAGAAAAAAAGAGTAGAGAAAGGAGAGGGGAGGAGGGGAGAGAAACTTGGTAGAGCATCAACTTATGGAAGGGAAGTAGGTTAAAAGAAAGAAAAAAAAAAAGCAAGTACCCAACTAGGTGAGAATTGCAGAAGGGTGTGGGTGTATTAAAAAAAAAAGAAAATGGAAGAAAAATTGCAAGTTTTTGCATGGGTAAATGTTGGTCCTGAGTGCAGTGTACAGGTGACGCAACATCTTAGTTTTAGTTTGCCCAGTATGATGCTGATCTATGAAATTCATCCAATGCATTCCATGTGCGGTTAAATTGTTGCAATCTGTCAAGCTTGTAATGCATGATGTAATCCATCCCAAAAAAGTAAACCATCTGATCTACCCAGCCTTTCATGGAAGTCACTGTAGGTGTCCACCATAATCAGTTGATCAAGCTGTGTGCTGCATTATTTACATAGTTACATAGTTAGCCAGGATGAAAAAGACACAAGTCCATCCAGTTAAACCATAAAAATAAATAAATAAAAAATAATACCAAACAATCCCATATACCCAATCCTATACTCACAGTTGATCCAGAGAAAGGCGAAAAACCCCAGCAAAGCATGATCTAATTTGCTACAGTAGGGGAAAAAATTCCCACCTGACCCCCAAGAGGAAATCGGATTTTCCCTGAATCAAATTTGCCTATTAATGTTAGTACCCAGTTATATTATGTGCATTTAGGAAAGAATCCAGACCTTTCTTAAAGCAATCTACTGAGCTGGCCAGAACCACCCCTGGAGGGAGTCTATTCCACATTTTCACAGCTCTTACTGTGAAGAACCTTTCCGTATTTGGAGATGAAATCCCTTTTCCTCTAGGCGTAAAGAGTGCCCCTTGTCCTCTGTGTTAACTGTAAAGTGAATAACTCAATACCAAGTTCACTATATGGATCCCTTATATATTTTTACATGTTGATCATATCCTCCCTTAATCTCCACTTCTCAAGAGAGAATAAATTCAGCTCCTCTAATCTTTCCTCATAGCTGAGCTCCTCCATGCCTCTTAGGTTGGTTGCCCTTCTCTGCACTTTCTCCAGTTCCCCAATATCCTTTTTGAGAATTGGTGCCCAAAACTGAACTGCATATTCCAGATGAGGTCTTACTAATGATTTGTACAGGGGCAAAATGATCTCTCTCTCTCTGGAGTCCATATGTTTCTTAATACAAGAAAGGACTTTGCTCGCTTTGGAAACCGCAGCTTGGCATTGCATGTTATTATTGAGCTTATGATCTACCAAAACCCCCAGATCCTTCTCCACTACGGATTCTCCCAGTTGTACTCCCCCTAGTACATTAAACCTCATTTGCCACATACTGTAGTTGCCCAATTAGACATTCTGTAAGGACGCTATTCCACTGCATAGTTTGGTGTTATCTGCAAAGACTGAAATGGTAATCCCAGACCCTAAATCATTTATAAATGTATTAAAAAGTAAGGGTCCCAACACTGAACCTTGGGGTACACCACTGATAACCTTAGACCATTCAGAGTAAGAATGATTAACCACTACTTTCTGAATTCTGTCTTTTATTGAGGTGCCTAAGTAAGTGTTTAGCTGGTAAAGGGGGGTTGCCCTTTATCAGTGTGTAGCGGGTACAGTTCAAGGGAGTATGGGTGTTAGGAACTAATTATTTGCCTTGTAAAGATGTATACCTTTTTCCAAAATGTTTTGTAGAGGTTTGCAGTGGCAAAATATATGTTACAGGGTGCAATTTTCAGTATTGCATCTCTAGCAGGTTAAAGAAATGTTAGGGTCAATTTTGTGAAACTGCAAGGGGTCCTGTACCAAATAGACACCATTTTATAATGTATCTCTTGTTTCACTGCACTAAACAAGCTCTATTGAATTAGTTGGCAAATGGTCTGCCATTGCTTGTTAGTGAAGGAGATGTTCTGCTCCTTTTCCCATTGCTGTTTAGAGGTAGAAGATTAAGTGGGTCTTGGGATCTATATTCATGCATATTTTTTTCGAAACGTGAGAGTGGACACGTATAGCAATGTTTGTATTGTATGTGAGTAAGAAAAAGTTGAATCTGTAAGTAGATTTATCATGATCATTACCGTTTGCCAGATTCTATGTCATGCTTGGAGAGAAACGAGCCCTGTTTAAAAAAGTTGCCTGCCCAGGTTGGGGAATAATTAAATTTCAAGAACGCATAAATTCCTTGGAGTTTCCTTGAAAGAAGTCTCCAATCGGTGAAGTCAGAGAAAGGGTAGATTCTCACAGCTATGGATCTGTTGAAATGTATTTTTAAATTGGAGATAGCTAAAAAGAAATGCAATTCCCTAAACAGGCTGGGCAGCATCTACTGAATGTTGGTCAAAATAAAAAATATATAAATCATCCAGCAGCAATTTTATATGTTTCTTTACCAATTTGTAAAGTTAGTTTCAAATCTATCCTAAGAAATGGTTCTAGAGTTAAAATAAATATCAGGGGTGACAATGGGCACCCTTGCCTTGTGCCATTCCTTATAGGAAAACTGTCTGATAGGCAACCTGTTCTGACATTACTGTGACTTTTCTGATTTTGTTTTTTGTCTGGTTCAGTGGCTCCAAATGCATTCAAGCTAAAAACAGCCAAATAGCTAGCATTTTTTTAAAGATGGCAGGAAAAACAACATATTGCCCTCAACATTTTTCCTTTTTGTGTTTACAGTCATTCAGCTTGTTCCGCCAACACACTGTACTACTATAGGGGTATAGCCAATCATGTAGCGGGCATCAGCATACATCACAAATAGCTCTGCTCATTTGTAAAGGGAAACTTACATTACTTTCTCATGTTGAACATCTTAAAATGTGTTAGCTTGTGGGTATTCTTCTCACTGTTTGTGCTGGTTTCATATGTATTAGCTTACCCTGATCCCTGCTGTATTTCCTGACTGCATATTTGCTTATTTCTCTGGTTTTAATGTTCACTTCCAGTTACTTTTGGTAATGACTTCTGGGTCACAAATTACAAACTTATAAGCCTCCCAAGTACAATGGAGAAGATGAATGGGAGTAATTATACACCCTGTTGCATGCATTGGCAGACTGTTAGTATAGGTCATGGAAAGATCCATCCTCACCATTGCAAATGTACTGTCCTGCAAGATTACTTTTTTTTTATAAGAAGCGAGCATGTGCTGCTTTAATTGTGAATCGGCTTAGCAGTTAAAAACTTAAAGCTACAAATTTGTGGAAAACTGTACATTTTTATTTTCTATCTTTATTTCCAAAAACCTGTGGCAACAATTTAAATCTTCAAAAGACATGCCTCTTATTAAATACCTTGAAATGCGTGCTTTCCAAATCTAGTTAGTTATTTCAGTCAAGGCACCCTTTAAAATTATGCACAATCTTAAGGCACCCTATTCTAAATAGTTAAATACTAAACTAATGTTTTTACATAACACAGCAACATCCACATACATAAGACACCCAACATTGGAGTTGATTCAGATGCTCTGGTGCATAGAGGACATCACTCCCAGGTCACGTGTGCAGCATTTTGAGGCCGATACCACTGAGCCTATCGGGTATCCACCAATCCAGCAGTTCATGTTACCTCTCTCCCAGTGACCAATCCCATTGTTGCTATGGGAAACAGGAAACGCTCTCTCTCTTCAACTTCTAAACTTGCTCTCCCTCCCGGGGGCCCCTCTACATCTCTCCTCTTCGAGTGACTTTTGGCTGGGTCCCTAGGCACTCTGCTGTGGGTCCAGTCCCAAAGAGTGGGCAAATAGTGGAGGTGCCAAGCGCTTAACCCCCTCCACTACCAGAGGAACCATCACCACTGCCGGCCACAGTCTCTCTTGCATGTGGCACAAGACTGTAGTCCTCAACAACAGCACATTAACTTCCTTTGGACAGTACTCTGTGTGTTAGAGACAAGTAAATAATGCGCATAAATACACAAAAACTTCTAGTGTCAGATACAGCATGAATATCAAAGCAGCGGGAGATGTGGACAAAAGTCAGGAGATGACAGTTTAGGATAAACTGATCAAAAGTCTGTGGTAAGAATAAAATGGGTAAAAAACTTCCAGGGCTGCCATCAGGGGGGAACAGAGACCATGTTCCGGTTTCTAGAAAAAAGGCAAGGAGAGAGGCGCCTCTGGGTGTAGTAGCTTTAAAACAATTTAATAATTAAAATCAGGCACATGTGGTTATTACACTCACATTTGAGCAGTATAGAGCAGGCATGTAAGGGTTTCTTTAGGCATTGGATTGGATTGGATTGGCTGCTTGCACTCCTTTCTCAAGCATGATGCTTGAGAAAGGAGTGCAAGCAGCCAATCCACCAGCTGCTTCAAGACTCTGAAACGCGTCGCATACTAGTGACGTCATCCGCCCTCGCCAGCCCTCCACGTGCGCTCCAGACCTCGGGTTGAGAACCATCTCCATCCCCATGGATGCCCTCCTTCTGATGAAGCAGTGACCTCCCCGCACAGCGCTCCCTCTGACTGGATAAGGAACTCCCCTCCTCGGATGACAGCTCACCTTGCCTAAAGAAACCCTTACATGCCTGCTCTATACTGCTCAAATGTGAGTGTAATAACCACATGTGCCTGATTTTAATTATTAAATTGTTTTAAAGCTACTACACCCAGAGGCGCCTCTCTCCTTGCCTTTTTACTCTGTGTGTTAGGCCCATGTATTGCATATTCCTCTAGCTCAGACCCCTTGTTGTGTTGCAAGTCCTGTTCTTTTGATACGCTGAGCTTACACCCCATTTAAAGGGTTCAGGCCAGGGATAGCAAGTAAACCAACAAATATCCTTTACAGAGGTGGTTGCTGAAAACAGTATACAGTAAAACCTTGGATTGCGATAATTTGCATAATTTGTTCCAGAAACATGCTTGTAATCTAAAGCACTTGTATATCAAAGAAAATTTCCCCATAAGATATAATGGAAACTCAAATGATTCTTTCCACAACCATTTATTCATAGGTCCTTCTGTTTATTAGTCCATATAAAAAGATTTAATGTAACCAGTTGTGTTTTGCGCTGACTATTATTCCCAATCTTTTATCGTACAAAATACATATATAGATATGTGAGTGAAATTACCCTACTGCTTGTAAAGAAAATCCTTACAACTACTGTAGTGCTAGATTAATATAATGTGACAAACAAATGAAATATCATTATAATTTTTTTTTATAAATCCCAATGTGCAATGTTCACAAAAAAAAAAATGGTTCATTAATCCACCCAGTGTGGGTGCCCAAAAAAACCTGTGCAATGTTCTCAAATTTTTTCAAAACTGGAACAACAAAGTGCAAATGCAAATAATGGACATAAAAACATATAAACCAGCAACAATAAATGTTATCCTCCAGCTTATTCCAATGTATCCGTAAAGTGGCAATATGCAAAAAAATATACAAAAAAAGTGACAGATATTAAATATGAGGTAGCAAGTATATATGAATGTCCTTAGTTGTAAGGATTTTCTTTACAAGCAGTATGGTAATTTCACTCACATATCTTTATATGTATTTTGTACAATAAAAGATTGGGAATAATAGTCAGTGCAATCCACAACTGGTTACATTACATCTATCCCACTCTAGGGTGGCATACATCTGATTGCAGCAGACCTAATTAATAGAGATCTATTTGTTTCCTTTGCGCCGGTAGCATTTTCTTTCACAGATAAAAAGAATATAGCAATGTGACCAGGTTGTGTAACCATAAAATGTTTATCCACGAATAGAAGTCTCCACAAGGGGATTAAAAAAAAAATTCAGCAGGAGCTAGAGAGTATAAAAAAGAAGAGAGGCGCCTCTAAGTGTAGCAATATGTTGCTGAATATTGTACCTTTATTAAATGTAACCATATTGCTACACTTAGAGGTGCCTCTCTTCTCTTTTATACTCAGTTGTGACATCACACTACTTGTATATCAAGACATCGCTTGTATATCAAGTCAAAATGTATGAAAAAATATTGCTTGACTTGCAAAACGCTCTCAAAACAAGTTACTCTTAAACTAAGATTTTTCTGTAGTTCTCAAAAGCAGTTCAACACAATTCTTGTGAACTTCTTTTGAGAACTGCTTTTGAGAACTAAACAGAATGACAGAAGTATCAGCCCCCCTCTTGAACCATACCAGGCTACATGCCCTCAACAGGAGGATGTGGGTGCTTTGGGGCTCTGCACCCCCCACCCCAAAGCACCTTATCCCCATGCAGGCAGAGGGCTTATCAAAATCTGGAAGCCCCCTTCAACAAGGGGATCCCAAGATCTATGTGAATAGGTAGGGGTAAAAAGTAAAAACCACAAGAGACAGTTTTTGATAAATCCTTTATTAATAAAGAAAACAAAAATCACAGGACATCAGAAGGGGGCAGGGTCATGTGGTTATGTCACCAGGTGGCCCTGCCCTTGCCTTTAAAAGAGCTGTCAAAGTGAAGAGAGAGCATGGAGGCAGAGTGTTTTCATTTTTCGCTGTTTTTTGGGTCCGTCGGACGGCGTGATTGATAGTGGATTTAGATCGCAGGACACTTCTTTAAATTAATTTTTTAATAAAGTATTTGTCAAAAATTCTCTTGTTTTCTTACTTTCTGACACTTTTTTGGTGAATGGGTAGGAGTATGATGTACCCAATAGCCATTTACATAGGGGGGCCGGGATCTGGGAGCTTCCAGATTCCGATAAGCCCCCCCGCTCTCAGATCCCGACAACCACAGCCCAGGGTTGTCGGGAAGAGGCCCTTGTCCCCAAAGCACCCTCCCCATGTTGGGGGCAAGTGGCTTGGTATTGTTGAGGAGGGGGGCGATGGCGTTAAACTGGCAGTAATGCACACAGAACTATATGGCGTTAAACTGGCAGTAATGCATACAGAAGTAAATGACGTTAAACTTGTAGTAACACACAAAACTATATGGTGTTAAACTGGCAGCAACGCACACAGAACTATATATAGCATTAAACTGGCAGTAACGCACACAGAACCATATGGCGTTAAACTGACAGTAATTCACACAGAAGTAAATGATGTTAAACTGGCAGTAACATAATCGAATAGACGGTGTCCAACCATCACTACACTGATGCTATATGAACTGTCCACTCTAGCTATACACTAATGTCAAGATTACTGACATGGTCTCACTACACTACACTAAAACTATCTGAGCTGTCCCTACTCTAGCTGCACACTATGCAAAGCTGAATGATGGTCCTCCTCACTACACTCACACTATTCCTAGACTGACACTAAACAAATATTCTACACTGACAATTGAAGCAAAATAGCACAGTATAACACACTAACTAACTAATAGCACTGAACAGAGCCCTGTTCTATCTCTCTCCATGCCAAAATCACACTGCAAATGGCTGCCATTGAAAGAAAACTTTTATACTGTGGGGCGGGAATGAGCCATGATTGGATAAAGTCATGATGAGAGTGTCCAATCATGACTCTGACAGTGCTCTGTGCCCTGATTGGATGAAGCGTTCACTGCTTCAGTCAATCAGGGCTTGCAATGCACTGTGGTTGGTTCAAGGGGGGCGGGGCGAACAAACGGTCAAACGACCCCTTTGTTCAGGTGAACTTTAGCCCCCAGTTTTTTTTGCCAAAGCTTAACTGAGCGAGCTAATGTTAGAAGCTGATTGACTACCATGTACAGCTGCACCAAATTTTGCATTCTCAAGATTTAGTAAATCAACCCCACAGTATATAATTACACTAATACCTAGTTAAAAAAAATGAAAGTGTACAATGCCTTTCAAATGTTTTTGTTGAACAATGAACTTTGCACAATTTAAAGATGTTTTGCATTTAGTTTAGTTTTTATAGTTAATACTGTATATCGTGGGACCACTCTAATAGTATAAGAGTAAAACTGGCCATAGACACCAAATGGTGGTCCGGTTATCCTTAAAGACAAATGGTCATCTTAGTTAACTGACATGTTCAAGCCTCTGAATGTCACTTTCAAGTAAACACCTCCAGCACAGAATTATCAGAGAGCAAGAGTACCTGGACAATGTTTTGGAACCTCTCAAATTTTTGTTACCCCCAATAAGCATTAGGTGTGGCTTCTACAAGTGAAATACACACTTTATATTGTCACCTGATGGGAAGACTGTCATCTACTGTCTGCAGCACCTTAAATTTATTGCCAGCCCCTGCATGTTCAGCCTTCCAAAACTGTTGCACTATAAATTTAAGCATTGCAGAAGGTCACATAACTCCACAAGTCCACAAGCTTCAATGTTTAATGTTGCATGTAACTGCTGCAGAATGATGGGTGGGAAGAGGTGCAACAGACCACAGAAAAAAATGTTCTGTTTTACTCTAAACTCTGCTACAAGTGAATGGCTATGCAACGTCAGAAGTGAACAGTCTCCTGTAAGAGAAACCGTATAGCTCACAAAATAAGACACTATCTATGGAATCCCGCCTGCTACAATAGTGTTCTCCCAAAAATGCCACTATATGTTGTTCACAATACAATTAGTAGTCAGAGACTCAGATGAGCGTGTTAATTCATGACATTATAGAATTGTTCCAAAAAGCAGCTGCAGGGTCTCTTCAGCCACTCTTGACTTGCATAAGTATCTTCCATTATGAAGCAAGTACGACCAACATGTTAGATGACCATCATTTCATGGCACCAATATTTTCCCTCACTCCATGCACAACACATGGTAGCCTCCCACATTAATCACTGGCAGGGCTTTATTTTTGCACATTAGGAAAGTTGCCCAACTTATGTTATTTTTTTTATTTTTTTACCTATTTATTTGATAGTAATAGTAGAAATACTTATTTATTTTATTAAGGGAAAAAATATGTGTGCTACCCAAAAACAAAAATAAGTGTAACAAAGAATGAACCCTGAATGGGAGTGAAACAGCTACACAGGAATGTGACAAAACTCAGACAAATGTGGATGGTAATGTAGTGCTACGTGTGAGCCAAAAAGCAATGGCTGTATACACCTAATGGGGTGTGACCATATATTGTGACACAAAGGATGTAATGGCAAAAATTGCACCACAACAAAATGTGAAATTAAAACCAATAAAGTGAATAATATAAACAACAATGTAATGTAGTGTCCATAAACAATAAAACGATGAAGATGTCATGAGATGGTGAGAAACTTCCCAACAGAAATCTTCAAATATGAGGTGGAATACATATGCGCTTACCACAACTGTTGGACCCAAATGTCGTACGACAGTGGATCGATTGAGCTTGGAATGTCCCACAGAGATGTCACCGGAAGTCCAGAAGGAAATGGAGTCTAACTCCTAGGTAGTCAGATGTCGTCAACCCAGGAAAGGGCAGGAAGACCAGATGTTCTGTAGACGTCTGTAGACGTCCTATTGGATCGAAACGCGTCAGGCCATGCATTTTGCTCCCCATATTGCTTTTAATACTTATGAATTGTGATCACCTTTTTTAATAATATATTATATTTTATTATGTATATTGTTTTTTTTCATTAAAACCTCTTTATGACCTACACCATTGCAGCCCTCTTTGCATGAATTTGTGGAAGATAAGGTTTTTTGAGCCTTCTCCAGTTAATTTCCAGTACCCATGCCAGGGTTCTCACTTACCTGAACCAGATCGTGTTTGGATGCTTGGAGGATCTTTTATGATTGCCATACCCAAGGTTTACTAGGATCTTCAGTATTGGAGTAGTCGGTGGCCGATGAACATCTGGTCTTCCTGCCCTTTCCTGGGTTGACGACATCTGACTACCTAGGAGGTAGACTCCATTTCCTTCTGGACTTCCGGTGACATCTCTGTGGGACATTTCAAGCTCGATCGATCCACTGTCGTACGACATTTGGGTCCAACAGTTGCGGTAAGCGCATATGTATTCCACCTCATATTTGAAGATTTCTGTTGGGAAGTTACTCACCATCTCATAGTTACATAGTTACATAGTTAGTCAGGTTGAAAAAAGACACAAGTCCATCCAGTTCAACCTCAAAAAAATAAACAAACAAAATAAAAAACACCATACAATCCCATACACCCAACTCCATACCCACAGTTGATCCAGAGGAAGGCAAAAAACCCCAGCAGAGCATGATCCAATTTGCTACAGCAGGGGAAAAAATTCCTTCCTGATCCCCCGAGAGGCAATCGGATTTACCCTGGATCAACTTTACCTACAAATCTTAGTACTCAGTTATTTTATGTACATTTAGGAAAGAATCCAGGCCTTTCTTAAAGCAATCTACTGAGCTGGCCAGAACCACCTCTGGAGGGAGTCTGTTCCACATTTTCACAGCTCTTACTGTGAAAAAACCTTTCCGTATTTGGAGGTGAAATCTCTTTTCCTCTAGACATAAAGAGTGCCCCCTTGTCCTCAGTGTTGACCGTAAAGTGAATAACTCAACACCAAGTACACTGTATGGACCTCTTATATATTTGTACATGTTGATCATATCCCCCCTAATTCTCCTCTTCTCAAGAGTGAATAGATTTAGTTCTTCTAATCTTTCCTCATAGCTGAGCTCCTCCATGCCTCTTATCAGTTTGGTTGCTCTTCTCTGCACTTTCTCCAGTTCTCCGATATCCTTTTTGAGAACTGGTGCCCAAAACTGAACTGCATATTCCAGATGAGGTCTTACTAATGATTTGTACAGGGGCAAAATGATATCTCTGTCTCTGGAGTCCATACCTCTCTTAATACAAGAAAGGACTTTGCTCGCTTTGGAAACCGCAGCTTGGCATTGCATGCCATTATTGAGCTTATGATCAACTAAAACCCCCAGATCCTTCTCCACTACAGATCCCCCCAGTTGTACTCCCCCTAGTATGTATGATGCATGCATATTCTTAGCCCCCAAGTGCATAACTTTACATTTATCAACATTAAACCTCATCTGCCACTCAGTCGCCCAATTGGACAGAGCATTGAGGTCAGCTTGTAAATTGGAGACATCCTGCAAGGACGTTATTCCACTGCATAGCTTGGTGTCATCTGCAAAGACAGAAATGTTACTTTTGATCCCAGACCCAATATCATTTATAAATATATTGAAAAGTAAGGGTCCCAGCACTGAACCTTGGGGTACACCACTGATAACATTGGACCATTCAGAGTAAGAATCATTAACCACGACTCTCTGAATTCTGTCTTTCAGCCAATTTTCTATCCATTTACAAACTGATATATCCAATCCTGTAGACCTTACCTTACACATGAGCCGTGTGTGCGGAACTGTATCGAACGCTTTTGCAAAATCCAAATATATCACGTCCACAGCCACGCCTCTGTCCAGGGTTTTACTTACCTCTTCATAAAAGGAAATCAGGTTTGTCTGACAACTTCTGTCTTTCATGAATCCATGTTGTCTGCTGCTTAAATAGTTTTTTTCCTGCAAGAACTCATCCATGTGGTCTTTTATTAAACGTTCCAGTATCTTCCCAACTATAGAAGTTAGACTAACAGGTCTATAGTTACTTGGTAAAGACTTTGTTCCCTTTTTAAATATAGGCACCACATTGGCTCTACGCCAATCCAGTGGTACTATTCCTGTCTTTAATGAGTCCCTAAATATTAGATACAGTGGCTTTGAAATGACAGAGCTCAACTCACCTAGGATCCGTGGGTGGATGCCATCTGGTCCAGGTGCTTTATCCACCTTTATTCTGTCTAAATATTTCTGGACCATATCACTTTTGAGCCATTGTGGATTTGGGGCTGTGTCACTCCCACCCCCATTTTGGACATGAGCTCCCCCATGCTCCATTGTATACACAGAGCTGAAGAAAGCATTTAATAAATTTGCCTTCTCTTTGTCCCCAGTCACCCACTCTAGATTATTTTGTAAGGGGCCTACATGCTCAGACTTCACCTTTTTACTATTAATATATTTAAAGAATTTTTTGGGGTTTGTCCTACTATCTTTTGCAATCTGTCGTTCATTTTGACATCTTCATTGTTTTATTGTTTATGGACACTACATTATATTGTTGTTTATATTGTTCACTTTATTGATTTTAATTTCACATTTTGTTGTGGTGCAATTTTTGCCATTACATCCTTTGTGTCACAATATATAGTCACACCCCATTAGGTGTATACAGCCATTGCTTTTTGGCTCACACGTAGCGCTACATTACCATCCACATTTATTTTATTACAGCTACATATATAGTGCCATCAATTTACGCAGCGCTTTATATATATTTTGTTCATTCACATCACATCAGTCCCTTATAGGGATGAGCCGAACCCCCCCGCCCCCCCCCCCCCCGTTGGGTTCGCACCAGAACCTGCAAACAGACAAAAAGTTTGTGTGAACTTTAGAACTCTGTTAAAGTCGATGGGACTCGAACGTTTGAAATCTAAAGTGCTATTTTTAAAGGCTAATATGCAAGTTATTGTCCTAAAAAGTATTTGGGGACCTGGGTCCTGCCCCAGGGGACATCTATCAAGGCAAAAAAAGTTTTAAAAACTGACGTTTTTTCGGGAGCAGTGAATTTATTAATGCTTAAAGTGAAACAATAAAAGTGAAATATTCCTTTACATTTCATACCTAGGTGGGGTGTATAGTATGCTTGTGAAGTGGCGCATATTTCCTGTGCTTAGAACTGTCTCTGCACAAAGTGTCATTTCTGAAGGAAAAAAAGTCATTTAAAATCACTATAATGAATTTTCGGCTTCCGGCAATTCAGAGAAAAGTCATTCATAAAAAAAAAAGTGTGGGGGTCCCCCCAAATTCAATTACCAGGCCCTTCAGGTCTGGTATGGATATTAAGGGGAACCCTGCCATCAATTTTTTAAAAAAATGGTGTGGAGATCCCCCAAAAATCCACACCAGACCCCTTATCTGAGCACGCAACCTGGGCGACCGCAGAAAAGAGGGGGGATGAGAGAGCGCCCCCCCTGAACCATACCAGGCCACAAGCCCTCAACATTGGGAGGATGCTTTGGGGGTCTGTGACCCCTCAAAGCACCATGTCCCCATGTTGATGGGGACAAGGGCCTCATCACCACAACCCTTGCCCGGTGGTTGTGGGTGTCTGTGGGCAGGGGTATTATCGGAATCTGGAAGACCCCTTTAACAAAGGGGACCTCCAGATCCCGGCCCCCCCCTATGTGAATTGGTAATGGGGTACCCCTACCATTTCACTAAGAAAGTGTAAAGAATTTTAAAAATAAAACACACACACCGTGGAAAAAAGTCCTTCATTATAGCTGCGAGTGATTTTAAATGACTTTTTTTCCTTCAGAAATAACACTTCTAAGCACGGGAAACATGCGCCACTTCACAAACATACTATACACCCCCCCCCAGGTACGAAATTAAAAGGAATATTTCACTTTTATTGTTTCACTTTTAGCATTATTAAAAGCACTTGGGGGCTAAGAATATGCATGCATCATACATACTAGGGGGAGTACAACTGGGGGGATCTGTAGTGGAGAAGGATCTGGGGGTTTTAGTTGATCATAAGCTCAATAATGGCATGCAATGCCAAGCTGCGGTTTCCAAAGCGAGCAAAGTCCTTTCTTGTATTAAGAGAGGTATGGACTCCAGAGACAGAGATATAATTTTGCCCCTGTACAAATCATTAGTAAGACCTCATCTGGAATATGCAGTTCAGTTTTGGGCACCAGTTCTCAAAAAGGATATAGGAGAACTGGAGAAAGTGCAGAGAAGAGCAACCAAACTGATAAGAGGCATGGAGGAGCTCAGCTATGAGGAAAGATTAGAGGAACTACATTTATTCACTCTTGAGAAGAGGAGAATAAGGGGGGATATGATCAACATGTACAAATATATAAGAGGTCCATACAGTGAACTTGGTGTTGAGTTATTCACTTTACGGTCATCACTGAGGACAAGGGGGCACTCTTTACGTCTAGAGGAAAAGAGATTTCACCTCCAAATACGGAAAGGTTTTTTCACAGTAAGAGCTGTGAAAATGTGGAACAGACTCCCTCCAGAGGTGGTTCTGGCCAGCTCAGTAGATTGCTTTAAGAAAGGTCTGGATTCTTTCCTAAATGTACAGAATATAACTGAGTACTAAGATTTGTAGGTATAGTTGATCCAGGGTAAATCCGATTGCCTCTCGGGGGATCAGGAAGGAATTTTTTCCCCTGCTGTAGCAAATTGGATCATGCTCCGCTGGGGTTTTTTGCCTTCCTCTGGATCAACTGTGGGTATGGAGTTGGGTGTATAGGATTTTACTGTGTTTTTTATTTTGTTTTTTTGTTTTTTGTGGTTGAACTGGATGGACTTGTGTCTTTTTTCAACCTGACTAACTATGTAACTATGTAACTGCTCCCGAAAAAACTTTTTTTTGCATTGATACATGTCCCCTGGGGCAGGACCCAGGTCCCCAAACACTTTTTAGGACAATAACTTATTAGCCTTTAAAATTAGCACTTTAGATTTCTCCCATAGACTTTAACAGGGTGTTACACGGCTTTTCGAATTTGCCGTGAAAACCCCAAATTGTTTGCTGTTCGCCGAACAGGCGAACAGGCAATGTTCGAGTCGAATATGAGTTTGACTCGAACTCGAAGCTCATCCCTAGTCCCTTACAATGAATGGACTTTCTGGTTATCTATCTATCTATCTATCTATCTATCTATCTATCTATCTATCTATCTATCTATCTATCTATCTATCTACCTATTTATTATCTATCATATGCTCAATCTATCTACTATGGTCCCTCGTGAGGTTGCATTTGGAACCAAACAAAGTGAAGCATTAGAATCATCATAAATAATTGTATCAGCTGGCTCTTCAAAACAATATACATGCACATATATTTATTGTGTAATATAATTATTTGGCAGTTTGTTTGTTTTTTTCACTTTTTCTAAATTGTTCCCAGACTCAGTTGCACAGCAGATCACTTTTTAAGTTTGTGCATTTCAGTTGAAAGACAACCTGTTGATTTTCATAATAACCTTCGGTCTTCCAAAGGATCACACCCTTATATAAACAGTTCATTCTGACACTCCTGAGGTGTAAGTCAAGGACCAACGTTATGTGATAAATTCTCAGCTGTGGTGTCACTACTTTCTGCTACCTTCAAAGTAAATATTCATTTAGAGATAAATTATAGAAGTAATTACCAAGAGACAAGCTTAAGTGGGGTTATGACTCCTATACAAAGACAGGTGGCTCCCCAGTGATGGATGTTTAAGACGAAACACTAAATTCCCACAAGGTGTCCTCACATAGAAGAATATTGCTGAAGAATACACACCCAAGTCAGGACCTGTCCTCTGGCTCTTAATTGCCAGTAATCCTCAGGGAAATTTCATTACTGATGTCAAGGTTAAAAACAGTAGTAAAGTGTAAAGCTATGCTTTAGTGAGTAATCTGATACTTACATCATTGACTACTTATAGCACACTAAGAAATGTTGCAATATGAAAGGATTTCTTGCCATGTCTTGTTTAGCACAGGTAAACCTATGAATTGTCATATGTAAAGTTTTTACACTTTTAAAGCATTTGACCAATAAATATACTCCACCAGAGGATTCTTATAAGAATATCAAACTTAAATGTACTTCTGCATTCATTGCCTAAGCCTAGTACACACTACTATTTTTTTTTCCATTCAACCCAGCTGAACGAAAAAAAAACTGACAGCTCAGGAGGAGCCACTGTATATGCTACATCGTAATATATACACTACACTGACTGCACACTCGGCCTGCCTAATATATGTGCATTAATACATACTACATACGGCCGTCGTGTAAGCAGCCTTATATAGTGTGGGGCATGGATTTAGCCCCTGAGCCATGATTGGCCAAAGGCACGGTGCCTTTGGCCAATCATGGCTCTGACAGTACATTACACTGTGATTGGCCAAAGCATCCAGGTCAGGTGGTTGCTTTGGCCAATCATTAGCCATCAATTCACTGCGATCTCGCACTGCATTATGGGGCGCTCGGCGGCGGGCAGACGTCCCGCCAGCGCCTCATTCGTTTGTTTCTTCTATGAACAAACAGACATCCGATGTGCGAGTGGAACTTATGTTAAAGGGGTTGTAAAGTTTAGTCTTTTATTTTCCAAACAGCTAGTGCATTGTTGGTTCACTTACCTTTTCCTTCAATTTCCCTTCTAAATGTTTTTTTTCTTTGTTTGAATTTCTCACTTCCTGTTTCTCCTCAGTAAGCTTCCCACCATCATCCGAGCGGTGGAAAGTAATTTAGAACATCTTACTGAACACCTTTCTGAGGAGAAACAGGAAGTGAGAAATTCAGACAAAGAAAACAAAGAAAAAAACATTTAGAAGGGAAATCAAAGGAAAAGGTAAGTGAACCAACAATGCACTAGCTTAACCACTTCCCGCCCGGCCTATGGCCGATTTACGTCCGGGAAGTGGTTATGAAATCCTGACAGGACGTTCTAGAACGTCCTGCAGGATTTCATGCCGCGCGCGCCCGTGGGGGCGCGCATCGCGGCGATCGGTGATGCGGGGTGTCAGTCTGACACCCTGCATCTCCGATCTCGGTAAAGAGCCTCCGGCGGAGACTCTTTACCACGTGATCAGCCGTGTCCAATCACGGCTGATCACGATGTAAACAGGAAGAGCCGTTGATGGCTCTTCCTCACTCGCGTCTGACAGACGCGAGTAGAGGAGAGCCGATCGGCGGCTCTCCTGACAGGGGGGGTTCGCGCTGATTGTTTATCAGCGCAGCCCCCCCTCGGATCGCCACACTGGACCACCAGGGATGCCCACCCTGGAGCACCAGGGTGGGCAAAAAAAAAAAAAAAAGCCAGCAAAAAAAAAAAAAAAAAAGTCTAAAAAAAAAAAAAAAAAGCATTAAAAAAAAGAAAAAATATGCCAGTCAGTGCCCACAAATGGGCACTGACTGGCAGCCTGGCAAAAATCAGTGCTGCCACCCCAGTGTCCATCAGCGCCACCCCAGTGTCCATCAGTGCCACCCCAGTGTCCATCAGTGCCACCCCACAGTGCCCATCCATGCCCAGTGCCCACCTATCAGTGCCCATCTGTGCCACCCATAAGTATCCATCAGTGCCGCCCATGAGTGCCCATCTGTGCCGCCTATGAGTGCCCAGTGCCGCCCATGAGTGCCCATCAGTGCCGCCTATGTGTGCCCATCAGTGCCGCCTATGTGTGCCCATCAGTGCCGCCTATGTGTGCCCATCAGTGCCGCCTATGTGTGCCCATCAGTGCCGCCTATGAGTGCCCATCAGTGTCGCATACCAGCGCCGCCAATCAGTGCCACCTCATCTGTGCCCGTTAGTACTACCTCATCGATGTCCATCAGTGCCATCTCATCAGTGCCCATTAGTGCCGCCATATCAGTGCCCGTAATTGAAAGAGAAAACTTATTTACAAAAAAATTAACAGAAAAAAATAAAAACGTAATTTTTTTCCAAATTTTCAGCCTTTTTTTAGTTGTTGCGCAAAAAAAAAAAAATCGCAGAGGTGATCAAATACCACCAAAAGAAAGCTCTATTTGTGGGGAAAAAAGGACGCCAATTTTGTTTGGGTACAGTGTAGCATGACCGCGCAATTGCCATTCAAAGTGCGACAGTGCTGAAAGCTGAAAATTGGCTTGGGCGGGAAGGTGCGTAAGTGCCTGGTATGGAAGTGGTTAAAGGAACCTATTTAGAAAATAAAAAACAAACCTTTACAACCCCTTTAGGCTCATCACTATACATCATAATGCAACAGTGTTTTTAAGGTGCACTACTCATTTAGTGCAATTTACTTGTGAGTGTGAATTTTTTACTTCTTTTAATAAAGGTCTTATGCCGCGTACACACGATCATTTTTCAGCATGAAAGAAAATGTTGTTTTTCAGCATGTCTAAAAAACAACGTTTTCCCAACTTCATCATTAAAACGATGTTGCCTACACACCATCGTTTTTAAAAAATGATCTAGCAAAGCGCTGTGACATACAACACGTACGACGGCACTATAAAGGGGAAGTTCCATTCGCCTTTGGGCTGCTTTAGCTGATTTCGTGTTAGTAAAAGACGATTTGCGCTTTTTTGTCTGTTACAACGTGATGAATGTGCTTACTCCATTATGATTGGTAGTTTTACCAGAATGAGCGCTCCCGTCTCATAACTTGCTTCTGAGCCTGCGCAGGTTTTTTTTGTCGTTTTAGTCCACACACAATCATTTTTTACAACCCGAAAAACGACATTGTTTAAAACGACGTTAAAAAATGCAGCATGTTCGAAAAATTTTTTGTCGTTTTTCAGAACCTGAAAAATGATGTGAAGCCCACACACAATCGTTTTCAATGACGTTTTTGAAAAATGACGTTTTTGAAAAATGACGTTTTTGAAAAATGACGTTTTTTTCATGCTGAAAAATGATCGCGTGTACGCGGCATTAGTGTTTTATGGTAATACACTATATCAGCCTCTCTTTTTTGAGTAAAGGAGCCATGAAGTTTGTATGGTACTGGAGGGATATACCCAAGAAAAATTGAGGAGGCTCTTGCTCTCTGAAGTGAACCCCTTAAAGGGGAATGCACATCTGACCTATTTTTAGCTAAATAGGTCCATTTATCAAGGTGAGAGCAGAGTGTGAATGGTGGTGCGGTCCCCTTTTCTTTATTAACATTAAGGATGTATGAAGACCGCACAAAGCACAATACTTGGTTGAAGTACATTTAAAAGGACTATCCTGTCAGATATTTTTCTGGTCATCAAATATTTCTTTGATTGTGTGTATTATATGGCTATATTATGTGTTGCTATATAATTTTTAAGATACAAGCATTATTGAAAGAAGGATAACTTTATGCAAGTACATATAAAGATCATATTATAGTTGATTTTGTATGCACATTATAAATAGGTCAGATGTGCATTCCCCTTTAAGGGGTTCACTTCAGAGAGCAAGAGCCTCCTCAATTTTTCTTGGGTATATCCCTACTTATGTATCCAGTTTTTAACTTAATACTTCTGGTAGGTCAGTGTCCATGTTGTGTGACTATGTGTGCACAGCTAGTAAGTATTTTGTGGCTGCAAATATGACCTGCAGGTTTTTAATATTCGCCTGCCATTAAAGTCAATGGGGCCCACCGCGAACTTGCGGTTCGCGGACATTTGCGAAAGTTCACCATTAGCATTCGCGAACCGTCCCGTCGTATGTTCGTCCATCACTACCCTCAACTCTGCACACAATACATAGCGCACCAATCAACCCTGCACTCTTTATGTAGCGCACTCCTTAATCCTGGGTTTTGTTTAACCATGCCCATTAAGCCCCTCCTAACACCAACATTTGGCCACACCCACAGTGGAATAACGTCCTTACAAGATATCTCCAATTTACAAGCTGACCTCAATGCTCTGTTTAATAGGTGGAAAATTAGGTTTAATGTTGATAAATGTAAAGTTATGCACTTGGGGGCTAAGAATATGCATGCATCATACATTCTAGGGGGAGTACAACTAGGGGAATCAAAGTTTCAGAAGGATCTGGGTTTTTGTAGATCATAAGCTTATTAATAGCATGCAATGCCACTCTGCACTTTCCAAAGTGAGCAAAGGCCTTTCTTGTATTAAGAGAGGTATGTGCTCCAAAGAGAGAGAGAGATAACATTTTGCCCCTTTGCAAATCATTAGTAAGGCCTCATCTGGAATATGCAGTTTTTGGCACCAGTTCACGAAAAGGATATTGTGGAACTGGAGAAAGTGCAGAGAACGGCAACCAAACTGATAAGAGACATGGAGGAGCTTAGCTATGAGGAAAGATTGGAGGAACTGAATGTATTCTCTCTTGATAGGAAGAGATTAAAGCTTGATATACATTTTCTGTTGATTTTTTCCTTCAGATTTACCAAAACCATATAATATGAGGTCAAACCTTAGGAGTTTCAATCTGTATGCAATCAGGCCGGCCCTTGCACTACACGGTTTTGGTAAATCTGAAGGAAATCTGACAACAAAAGTTGTATAGTGTGTATAGGGTCTAAGTGGGGATATGATCAACATGTATAAACACATATAGTGAACTTGGTGTTGAGTTATTCACTTTAAGGTCATCACAAAGGACAAACGGCACTTTTTACATCTGGAGGGAAAGAGATTTAATCTCCAAATACGGAAAGGTTTCTTCACAATATGAACGGTGAAAATGTGGAATAGACTCAAGAGCTGGTTCTGACCAGGTCACTAGATTGCTTTAAAAAAGGACTGGATTCTTTCCTAAATGTAAATAATATAACTGGATACTAACAGTTATAGGTAAAGTTGAACCAGGCAAAATCTGATTGCCTCTCGGGGGATCAGGAATTCATTTTTTCCCCTGCTGGAGAAAATTGGATCATGCTTTACTGGGGTTTTTGCCTTCCCCTGGATCAACTGTGGGTATAGGATTGTGCATATGGGATTGTGTGATATTTTTGTTCCCCCTTTTTTAGGTTGAACTAGATGGACTTGTGTCTTTTTTTCAACTTGACTAACTGTGTAAATATGTAACTATATAACATGCATATGAGTTTATATTTGGAAATAAATGTGTTATTTATTAATAATAATAAATGGCATCTATTCAATTTCTAGCTTTATTACTTATTCAGAGGTACAATTAATTTGTTTATGTGTACGCAGGTAATATTTCTTCTACGTCTTAGGTTTACCACAGTTCACTTTTTTAATCTTAGCACCTGTGTGAATCTTGTTACAGCTGTGTTAAAACGAAAAAAAAAAAAAAAATCTGTGCTTTCTGTTTTCACCATCTTTCATTATCCTGACAAACAATGGTCCTGCCGAGCTTTCTAAAGACATGTCTGAAAGGAGGACACGACCATCTGAAACAGTCCAGTAGGGGAGGGTGACCACTGTATACACTCATGGAATGCTGGCAAATAGAAGTGCCAAAATATTTGTCAGGCTGATTGTCTGAACACAAAAAGAAGCCTCAGGTTTGACAGTTTAACTGTGGACAGCCTCTTCAGAGTGTTTACATAGCCTGACAAAAGACTGTCTTTTTTCATGTACCTGTTTTCACTCTTCAATTCTACAAAGTCTTTCACCAATCAGTCTGTTAAGGGCTCTTGTGAAGCACTTATATATTCCTGATTGTGTTGGAAAGAAAAGTCCTGTTAGTGAATCATTGGGAAAACATTCCCTAACAAACCCAATTTATTTCTTTGGTTTAATGAGGGTAGCCGGCAGCTTCTACGGCAGTTGGAAGCGATGTGTGTTATGAGTCCTGCAGAAAGATGGGAGGGAGGCTATATTTGTTTGGGAAGCTGTGTGAAAAAAATAACAAAAGAGAAGACTAGAGACAGCCAAAAGGTCTTTGTTTGCAAATTTCCCACCAGAACCCAGCAACTTTTTTTCTTACAATTTAATTAAGTGGCTTTGGAGTTCAGAGACAGCCTAACGAGCTGCCTTTAGTGAAAGAAAGATTTTGTCCCAAGCAATGGAGCCAGGATCCCAACAATGTCAACAGCAATTACTGCTAACCATGCCTGTTTTAACAAGTAGCAGAGTGTTGGGGTAAAAGGAAGACAAAGGCACAAAATAGGAACTCACCTCTGGTTTGTGAACAATATAACGAACATTGTGATATTCACAGTCTGGGCAGTTCAAACTTTCATTGCTCGTACAGAGGCTTGTTTATAATGTAGATAATGCGTGGTGACACAGTTCCGTGAACAGTGTCTGCATGATGTCATTTCATAGGGAACACATTTAATGGACTCTTCATCATTCTCCACAACAATGCTAAAGGTTGCAAAACATGCTTAAGTTTTAAAGTACATCGAGATGGGCATAGAAATAAAAGTAGAAACATTGGAAATGCTAGTGGTGTTATTTTTCCTTCTTAATTTAATTCCTATTAATTATGTAGTATAAAAGCATTATTAACTTTCATTTAAGCTAGTGCTACCTTACATTTTTAAATTTTAACATTTTACATTCTGAAAACATCTTTTGTACTGTAAATATTTATTCATATTATTATTATTATTATTATTATTATTATTATTATTATTATTATTATTATTATTAAGTATTTATATTATTAGAATAGGTATTCCTATGTAATAACACATACACACACATGAATATATACAGCAGCAATTCTTAAATTATTAGGATTCAGACAGACATTACAATTAAACCAAAAAACGTACTTAATAAAGATGGTCGAAGTACGAGCCAACCTGACAACTGTTTCCTATTAAGGTGTCTACACTTGTTGGAATGCATCCATCAAATTAGGTCATTTTTATGCTTAATTGGCCACAAACAGCAGTGTAGATGGGACGAAAATAACCGCCAGTCTTGACCAACGTCTGATGGCAAACTATCAGATGTTTATCAAATCTGGCATATGCTTTGGAATCTGCGAGTGGAGTCTTCTTTCCACCTCAAAAACTGCTCCAATAGTATGCAGCTGCTCTGATC
Organism: Rana temporaria; assembly: GCF_905171775.1. Taxonomy (NCBI): domain Eukaryota; kingdom Metazoa; phylum Chordata; class Amphibia; order Anura; family Ranidae; genus Rana; species Rana temporaria. Next base: position 287,843,275 of record NC_053490.1, read on the forward strand.
CATCTGACCACACATGTGCAAAACATACATTTCAGGAGAAGAGTGAATTGGATAAGCATATATTTAATTCTGAAAGTCATATGGGTATTGCTTCAACGGTTTGAATACCAAAAATTAACAGTTTAGGTAGATCTTTGCCAGGACCACCCACATGATGTCATACTTGGGGAAACCATACTGTTTTTGACTTCTAGATTGGTAAATGGCAGTCTGGGGTTTAGTGGCATACTTTATGGTATCAGCAGACCAAAAGGTACTCTGTATTTTAGCTATGTGTATAAAAGACCTCCCACTTTGTTTTTAATGGTTTCAATTATAATGATCTTGCTTATTAATGTATTGATTATGTGCATTTAATAAAAGTAGCTCCCAGTGCTCCTTTTAGGGTAAGAAACTGACATCATGGGGTTTATTTACTAAAGGAAAATCCACTTTGCACTAAAAAGTGCACTGCGAGTGCACTTGGAAGTGCACTTGCCTTAGATCCAAGTGGGGCATGCAAGGAAAATAAAAAACAGCATTTTTACTTGTACATGATTGGATGATAAAATTAGCAGAGATTCACATAGGGGGGCCGGGATCTGGGGGTCCCCCTGTTAAAGGGGGGTTCCAGATTCCGATAAGCCTCCTGCCCACAGACCCCCACGACCACCAGGCAAGGGCTGTGGAGACGAGGCCCTTGTCCCCATCAACATGGGGGCAAGGTGCTTTGGGGTGGGGGGGCGCAGAGCCGCCTGCCCCAAAGCACCCATCCTCCATGTTGAGGGTATGTGGCCTGGTACGGTTCAAGAGGGGGGCGCTCTCTTGTCCCCCCTCTTTTCCTGCGGCCTGCCAAGTTGTGTGCTCGGAGAAGGGTCTGGTATGGAATTTGGGGGGACCTCTACGCCATAAAAAATTGGTGCAGGGTTCCCCTTAATACACATACCAGACCTGAAGGGCCTGGTATGGATTTTGGGGGGACCCCCACACAATTTTATTTTTACTTTTACTTTGTGTCGGGGTTCCCCTTAATATTCATATCAGACCCAAAGGGCCTGGTAATGGATTGGAGGGGGGGGGACCCATGCCATTTTTTTCAATGAGTTTTATCTGTATTGCCGAGACCCGACAATTTATTACAGCCATAATCAGTTTTAAATGACTTATTTTCTTTAGAAATGTAATTTTGCTGCAGGACTGTTCTAAACACTGGAAAAATGGGCCACTTTATAGACGTACTATAGAGACCCTCCGGGCACAACATTTAAAGGGATATTTCATTTCTATTGTTTCACTTTAAGCATTATTAAAATCACTGCTCCCGAAAAAACTGACATTTTTAAAACTTTTTTTGCATTGATAAAGCGACGCCGTCTTGAATCGCAAAAAGGGGCAAGGTCCTTAACCTGCATAATGGTCCGGGTCTTAAGTGGTTAAAGCATATCTAAACTGAAAACTGAACATTTATATTATTGCAATTTACCGGTCCTAAGATGTGGTAGCTGCATTCAGTTTCCTCTTTTTACACTATTTTTCCCCTTTATTTTCTCCCTATAATCCTGCTATTTACACACTTTCTGTCTTAGGGTGGCAACTGTACTGAGCAGCATTGTCACTGTAGGACAAGAAATGTATTAGGACTACACAATCCTGCGTTAGGACTACATAACACCTCCCTCTATTTTCTCCATAACATGGGGAGGCTGTTTTGGGTCCACAGCGATAACAGGGAACAATGATAAATGATAACTGTCCAGAGGCAGAAGTGCAGGAAGCTGACAACATTTCTGGCTTGATGAACGGCTACATTTTTTTTTGCACTTGTCAGACAGACATAATAAAATGCTTTTACCTGAATATTTAACAGACAAAATAAGAGCAAATAATAGAAATTTCTTGTTTACAGTTTATGAATACAAACACCCGCGATTTCTTTTAAAAAGTCAGCAGCTCCAAACACTGTACAGTTCCCAGAAGGCAGCGTGCCCCATTCACAGGAAGACACCGCAGGAGGACGGAGGAAGAAGATCCACCGCGGATGATGAAGAGGCAGATTACGGACTTTCGCATAGCAACTGCTATTTCTGGTAAGTATAAAAAATATAAAATGTTTTTCTATTTTTTTTTCACTTTTTTGGGGGGATTTTTGAAAAAAATAAAAATTTCAGGGTGGAACTCCACTTTAAGCTTTGAAAAGTAGAAACGTTTTGGTTGAGTGCACAGCTATGTCACTTTCTGTCTGCTCCAGTCTTAGTAAATTCCCCTAACTGTACAATATGTTCGGGAAATGCTGAAGAGGAAAACTTTTGTGAATGTGGACTGCAACAGCTTTTTGATATCAGCCATAAGTGGCCCTCATATATTGTGGTGTTGGTTGAAGTCTTATAGCAGTACTGTTTTAATAATTTTTATTAAAGAATCTGGAGCAATAATCTTATACCTGCAAAGGGCAGCCACTTTTTTTAAATAGAAAAAATAAATAAAAATTACTGCGCAAACACATACATTTTAAAAAGGACAAATGAAATAAAGCTGCAGCTCTACTGTGCAATACACACAGTAATCAGTTAATAAAAGTAAAGAGACCTGTGCTGACCATATATATTCAGTGCCTATTTGTGCATGTATATAGAAAGTGAATGAAAGTCCACAGGATCATCAATTAAAACAATCACTTGAGACCATATGGGTAAATGTCCATTGATTTTTCACCTTGAAATGTTATTCCACCACACCAAAAGTGCACTTCCACCAGATAGAAAACATGCTTACCATATGGCAAGCTTGGAAAGCTTATGACTAATACCCAGTCAGGGCCTTTATCCTGGGGAGAAATCTGATGCCAGTTCTAGGAGGGATCTTACTTCATGTGGGAAAAGCCAACCAGATGTCTCACAACTCTCGCAAAGACCAAGGAGTACACCTCCACCTCAGCATTCAATGGACATTGAGCTGGGATACTCAAAAAGAAAAACTCGCTATAGTGTAAAACCAACTACACCTTTAATGGTAAAAAATGGTATTGCAATGGGAAGCTGAAATCCCTGCCTGTCTTGCAGTCGGAGTTTGCACTACCTAATCTAATGCATTTTAGATACATACAGCTACGTCATGCCTTCTACACCCAGTTCCCTCTAGAGGACCTCTCCTTAGACGCCAGCCCACTGATGGCAGCCATAAAATACCCTGACCCTAAGAAACTAATTTCGCAATTCTACTCCATGCTGTCGCTCCCCTCGGCAACTGTGGGGGCGTCTACGCCGTGAAGGCTAGGTGGGAGGACGATTTGGGTCCCATCGCAGATGACGAGTAGAGTGATGCTTTGGACACATGTAAGCTAGTTTCCCCCAAGCTGTCAGATCGGCTAACCCAGATCTTTATGGTGCATAGATCATACCTCACACCTCTCAGACTCTCAAAGTATAAGCAAAACTATTCCTCTGCCTGCCCCATGTGCGCTCGACCAGCGTCCAACTTTTTCCATCTCTTGTGGACTTGTCCCAAAATACAGGCATTCTGGTCGCAGGTGGTGGGATTCTTGCATGACAAGATGGACTCCCCTGTAACACTCCAGCCGAAACGATGTCTGTTGGGAATCTTCCCAAATACATATAGTAATAAAAGTATCAAGCTGTTCTTACATGAAACGCTTTTCTCAGCCCAAAAAGTAATTGCCAGAGTGTGGATGAGACCATACCCTCCGGTGCTGTCGCATTGGATAGTGGAGGTTAACTCTGTACTTCCATATAAGAAACTTGTATATACCCACAGGGGTTGCCCATCCAAATATGAGAAGGTTTAGGACAAATGGCTTAAAGCTCCTGATACCTGTATATAATGTGTCAAGATGTTTAAAAAGCTGTTTTCTTATTCTTTTTCCTTTTTATGGTTTCTTCTTTTTCCTGGGAGCTTTCCTGATGTTCAGATGGGGAGGTCTGGGGGGTGGGAAGGGGTGAAGGGACTGGCGGTGCAATGTACTTATGATGGCATATTTCACACCTGCTAATGACACCGGTAATTCTGTTTTCCTATATGTGTATGTAACACAGTGATATGTTGTTGAACGATACTACTAGCATTTTTGTCGTTTGCATGTACCAATATATGATTACTTTTTCTTTATATGTACCATCTCTTGTTTTTAATAAAAAAGACTTTGATTTTTTTTAAAAAATGGTATTGCACTTACCGCAAAGGGCATAAAAAAAAGCAAGGAATAAAAAGCAGTTTGGCTTGCATAGACCACTCGTCTTCCAGGATCTTAGTAACACGCTGACGTCAACACGTCCCTCCTTCCAGTGCGTTTCGTCATGAGATTATGTCATCCTGGGGCCTTTTTTAAATACACACTTATTCCACAGTCACAAAGATCATCGATCTACTTTCTGGTTTAGATTTACTGCTTATTGGAATACCTTCCTGCTCACTGAACAGAGGTATAAGGCCACATAAGAAGCTTAAGTGGAATTCTGGGCTAAGGCTGGTTACACAGGGTTACACAGGGGCCGAATAATGAATGGTATTGGTCAATTCCATGGGAACCGGCCAAAATTTGTTCAGTGTGTACAGCTATCTTTCTGACAGAAGCTTGTCTAAGGATCATCTTTTACTGAAGGGATATGCTGGAAAACCAGCATCCAATCAGCACTCGTAGCCAATGGCTACAAGCCCTGGTCAAAACTTTGTGTCCCAGGCTTAAAGTGGTTGTAAACCTTGAAAAAAACCTGCAAGACAAAGGCACAATGAGCTAGTGTGCATAGCACATTATGAATTACTTAACTTAAATGGAAGCCCCCGCAGCGGTCCTCGTCACCCCCTCCCGCGCTGTCATCTCTCCCGGGGATTACTTGTGGGTATCGTGGCTCCGGTACTGTGATTGGCTGGAGCCGCAATGACGTTACTCCCGCGAATGTGAGCCGCCTTGAGCCGCCGGTAACGGCACAAGGACTGAAGCAGCGGAACATAGGTTTCCTTTAGTGCGCATGTGTCGATGACATCGGCACATGCAGGGGACAGGGGATATCTCCTAAACCGTGCAGGATTGGGAGATATCATGGGTAGCTACAGGCAAGCCTTAATATAGGCTTACCTGTAGCATAAAGTGGTTGTAAAGGGTTTACAACCACTTTAATGCTAACTAATCTTACAACTCCTCCCACCCTCTTTCTGAAATTAATATTACCTACCCTGTGAAATAATGATCTGTTGTCTTACCTATTTTTAGGTCATGTGATTGGCTTCCTGTGTCTCCTGCAGTGGCTTCAGGGGGGGAAGAGTGTGCGCTGGCAATTTAAGACTATATGTGATGCATTCTCTTATCTCCCCTGTAGCCAGCACTACCTGACACAGGGGAGATCACGTGACCAGACTGGAGGTGGACTGAAAACAGGTAAGTATACAGACCTTTCTTCCACAGGTTATTCAGAATACATTTTAGAAGGGGGATGGGAACAGTTTTAAGCTTAGTTAGCTTTATCCCAGAATTCCACTTTAACTAAAAAACTAGGAAATAAGTGTGTTACCTACACTTAAGCCTAGAACACACACAAGTTTTTTTTGTTCAACCCAGTGGGCTTAAAGTGGATGTAAACCCGATTTTTTTTTTCAATGTCACAATTTACAGTATAAGATTGCCTATCATCTGTGCCCAGTCTTGCCACACAGCGTTAATCTAGCTCTGAGCAATCCTCTTTTATTGTTCAGTGAAATAAAACGGACTTACAGAGAAAAACCTTAGTCCGTTCCGCCCCCTTGCTGTGAGTGACAGGTTATTTACATATCTCATGCACTAGCCTGGAGATGGGCATTATTTTTTTAATTCCCACCCCCACTCCTTTTCTGAAGTCATGTGGTTACTTTTCTGGATTTTGACTGGATTTTAGTGATCATAGCAGAATTTAGTGTAAGGAATACATAGGAAAAAATGCATGTTGACAAGGGGAGTGTAGAGGAGGGCGGGGAGTCTACTGACATCACGACTCCACACACAGAGCTCCAGACAACAGATCCACCCACAGAATCTGCAGTTTTTCATTTGACAGGTAAGGATACATGCAGGAGGCATATCCTTTATAAGGATGTATATCCTTATAAATCAGCACTATGGCAGTAGTTTAGAAAGGCTGAGAGTGGGTTTACATCCACTTTAAGGAAGAAAAAAACTCTGTAATAATAATCCAATGTTAGTACAGCGATCTCCCCTGCTGTTTTACTGTGTTCTGACAGGGTTATGGCCCCCCGGCCAGATCATTCCGGTCAGCACTCTCAGCCAATGGCTGATCGGGAGCCGGTCAGCAGACATTTTTCGGTCATGCCCCTTAACAGAAGCCGGTTGTAAGGCTTCTGTCGGACCAGCTGCAGTACACATGGGCCAAATGTCAGCCGGTTTCTATTGAACCGGACAATGCTGCCCGGCATTCAGCTTGTGTGTACTAGGCTCAAGCCAATAAGATTGGCTGAATGCAATGTTTAACAGCTAAAACAGTAAATATTTGTACAGTATATATATATATATATATATATATATATATATATATATATATATATATATATATATATATATATATATATATATATATATCTCAATTCTACATTGAGCTGTTTCTCTGAAGTTTCCATTTCCTTTCTAAATTCCACATCATCCTAAATTCCACATCTCTTCAAAATTCTCAACCATTGCAGCATTCAAGGATTGTTTTCAATAGAAGGTAAAATGTACTTCATGTTTTTATTTTTATGTATTAGTGAAGTAATGTCAGAACATTCAGAAATTGGCTACTTTTAAGTTACTTAAAATAATGACTCCCTGGTCACATTCCCCTACAGCAGTTGACATTACAGTACCATGAATCCTATATTTTCCCTTCATGTTTTTGCAGCATGTGTGATATCCCAGCTATAGACTCCAGGATATCTTTACTTCATGTTGCCGTATTTCTATTCTTTTTAAATTCCCCTTACAAATCAATGCTCCGGTTCTTCTGTGTTCATGATATCCAGCATGCAAAGTAGGAAGAAATAGCTTAGGTGGATTCATTAAAAATAGATCTGCTTTTCATAGCATATTTATATTTTCTTTCTTTGAAAAACTAGTTTAATATTATATCTATCCAATATTTTGCTGTTTTACCAAGAACATACAAGGTTTTTTATTTAGAACAATTATTACAAAGGTACTTAATTTTAGGGATTGCCACACACATTGCTTTTTTAGGTTAGCATGAAATCAATATGTAATAATGCTTTCCAACTGTCAGCTATTTTTTAATGCAATTAAAGTAGCTAATGTCTGTTGTGTTTTATTTCAGCTAACTTTAGAAATCATTTTTGGGGCAGAGAGGGTTTCTCTCTAATTAGATTTTTCTTTCTGCATTTGTTTCATATATTTATTTTATTGTTGTAGGACCCATAAAATTATAAAGATTAGGCTCCACTGATGGATATTTATCGATTTATACGATTAAAGAAGTGCGCGCATGCAAGCGGTAAGGGATTATTTACAGAAAGGTGGCTGCATGAGTCTATGTAATACACTTCCTTATTTTAGTTCTTAGAACATTGGTACTGTGCTGAATTTGTAGTGAGGAAAGGTTTACTTTTAATAATAAAATACAGCTTAATTTACAAAGTAAATTTAACCACTTCAGCCCCAGACGGATTTGCCCCCTTAATGGCCAGGCTATTTATTGTAATACGGCACTGCGTCATTTTAACTGACAATTGCACGGTCGTGCAGCGCTGTACACAGACAACATTTATGTAGTTTTTCCCTCACAAATAGAGCTTTCCATTGGTAGTATTTGATCACCTCTGTGTTTTTTATTTTTTGCGCTTTAAACAAAGAGCGACAAATTAAAAAAAATACGTTTTTTACTTTTTGCTATAATACATATCCAATAAATAAAAATAAATAATATATATATATATATATATATATATATATATATATATATATATATATATATATGTATATAAACACATTTATTCATCAGTTTAGATCAATATATATTCTTTTACATATTTTTGGTAAAAAAAATTGCAATGGGCGCATATTGATTTTTTGGCACAAAAGTTATTGCATCTACAAACTAAGGGATAGATGTAGGGACTTTTTTTTATTTCATTGTTTTTACTAGTAATGGTGGCGATCTGCGATTGTTAGCAGGGCTGCAACATTGCGGCAGACAAATCTGACCCCAAATGATACTTTTTGGGGAACAGTGACATTATAACATTGATCAGTGCTATAAAAATGCACTGATCAATGTAAAAATGACACTGGTAGGGAAGGGATTAACACTAAGGGGCGATCAAGGGGTTAAGTGTGTTCCTTAGGTGTGTTCTAACTGTGGGGCGGGGGGGGGCGACTCACTGGGACATGACAGAGATCACTGTTCCCGATCACTGGGGACAGTAGATCCCTGTCATGTCACTAGGCAGAATGGGGATCTGCTTGTTTACACAGGCAGATTCCCGTTCTGCCTCTGTACTAGACGATTGCGGGTCGACGGCAGAAATCGAGTCTGTCTGACCCGCGGGCATGCTAACGCAGTGTGCAGTGTTGAGCAAGAGTGCGATTCATGCAGTCAGGGCCGCCATCAGGAATTATGGGGCCCCTTACACAGCTTTAGGCATGGGCCGCCTGGAGCATAGAACCAGGGGGGTGGTGCTGCCGCCTGAAATTGAGAAGCGGGGGGCTGCCACAAATTGAGAAGCGGGGGGGACCCTTTACAAAAAGAAGAAGAAATAAAAAAATATATATATAATATAAAAAAAAATTATATATATATATATTTTTTTAAAAAGGGGGTTGCCATCTGGGGCCCTGGGGACCTCTGGGCCCTTTAATAATAATAATAATAATAATATATATATAAATAATGTTTTAAAAGAAATTACAAAAAAGGGGGGTTGCCATCCGGGACCTCTGGGCCCTTTAATAAAAAGAAAAAAAAAGAAACCTCTGGGCCTTTTAATAAAAAAAAATAAAACAAATATAAAAATAAACATTTATAAAAAAAAAAAATTGGCCCTTTAATAAAAATTAAAATAAAAATATATTAAAAAAATATATATTTAAAACAAATAAATAAAAAAAAAGGGGGGGGGTTGTCATCCGGGGCCCTGGGGGCCTCGAAAAAAAAATTGGCCCTTTAATAAAAAATAAAAATATATAAAAAAATATATATATTTTTTTTATAAAAAAAAAAAAAGGGGGTTGCCATCTCGGGCCCTGTGGGGACCTCCGGGCCACTTAAAGGTGTACTGCCTGTACCCCCCTTATGGCGGCCCTACATGCAGCGATGCCAACCTGCCACAGTAAATGTACGTGAGCTGGTCGGCAAGTGGTTAAACTCCACTTTTGTAAGAAATCTAAAGGGATGCAGACCCTGCAAGTTTCTTCATTTGTGCCCTATAGGTGCTGCAGCTGATTGATAATTATGAATCCACTCCCATTAGACTCACTTTCGACATGGACATAGACAAACACACAGCGATTTATTCAGAATAACAAAATGTACGAATTCGCAAAATCCTTGCAATGTACATAGATCCCCCAGAGTTATGCCGCGTACACACGATCATTTTTCGGCATGAAAAAAACATTGTTTTTTAAAAAATGTCATTTAAAATGATCGTGTGTGGGCTTCACATCATTTTTTAGGTTCTGAAAAACGAGAGGAGCCGTATACACACCGCTCCTTCACCGCTCCAAAGATGCTGCTAGCAGGACTTTTTTTACAGTTTGCTAGCGCACTGCTTCAGTGTGAAAGTTCTTTCAGGACGCTTTGCAGGCGATATTTTTAGCGTTATAGCGCCTGCAAAGCACCCCAGTGTGAAAGGGGTCTTAGACTCTATAACCTTACAAAGACCAAATAATATACACTGACTTCAGTTATTTTTTTACCAAAGAAATGTAGAAGTATAAATTTTGGTAAAAATGTATGAAGATAAAAAAAAAAAAAAAAGAAAAGAAGAAAAATGCATATTTTTTTTACCAATTTTTTAGTCTGTTTTTATTTATAGTGCAAAAGAATATATATAAAAAACCCAGTAGTAAGTAGATACCACCAAAAGAAAGCTATATTTAAGTGAAGAAAGGACAAAACTTTTATATGTGTACAGTGTTGCATGACTGAGTAATTGTCATTCAAAGTGTAAAATCTGAAAATTGGCCTAGTTGGGAAGGGGGTATACGTGCCCAGTGGGAAAGTTTTTTTACATTTGTCAAAAGATATCTGAGCAAGGTATTTTATAAAGCTATAAAATAGCTACTTAATGAAAGCCTTATGGGCCAGATTCACGTAGAATCGCGGCGGCGTAACATATCCTAGATACGTTACACCGCCGCAATTTTTCATTGCAAGTGCCTCCGGCGCAAGGCGGGCCAATTCAAATGGGCGTGTGCCATTTAAATTAGGCGCACTCCCGCGCCGGACCTACCGCGCATGCTCTGTTTCCGAACTCCCGCCGTGCTTTGCGCGAAGTGATGTAATTTTTTTGAACGGCGACGCGCGTAGCGTAATTCCGTATTCCCGGACATTATTTTTTACATTTCGACGCGGGAACGACGGCCATACTTTACACAGCAATACGATTGCTGTGTAAAGTTAAGGCACCAAAAAAAACGACTAACTTTGCGACGGGAAACTAGACTAGCGGCGACGTAGCGAACGCGAAAAACCGTCGGGGATCGCCGTAACTCCTAATTTGCATACCCGACGCTGGTTTACGATGCGAACTCCCCCCAGCGGCGGCCGCGGTATTGCATCCTAAGATCCGACAGTGTAAAACAATTACACCTGTCGGATCTTATGGCTATCTATATGTAACTGATTCTATGAATCAGTCGCATAGATAGAAACAGAGATACGACGGCGTATCAGTAGATACGCCGTCGTATCTCGTTTGTGAATCTGGCCCTATATGTCCTTATACATATAAAAATATTTTGCTTATCAAATTCATGACTGTTATATTTTTTTAGTTACCGGTATCTGATACATGCTAAATTTGGTCTCGACATCTAGCTATAAATTATTTCTGTTCACAAAAGGGTGAATTTTTTGTTACGTGTTTCGATTTCTTTGTCTGCTCCCTATATAATATAACGGAAGTATTTAAATATAACAAAATATCAATCACTGGGGATTTGTATAACCCAAACTCTTATGCAACGTACACACGATCAGGCTTTTTCCCGGCCAAACTAACATGGGAATTCCGACGGAATTCCATCGGAGTAAAAGAGAACATGTTCTCTATCTAAACTCCGATGGAATTTCTCTGAAAAATGTACGATGGGGCATACACACGGTCGGTATTTCCGATGGAAAAAGTCTGTCTGACTTTTTTCAGCGGAAATTCCGATCGTGTGTACGGGGCTTTATTCTCATCCCATAATCATCACCATGAGCTGCTTGCTAAGGAGAAGTTTTGGAGTCTGCTGCATGTGAGTTCATTAAATAGATGCAAAATGTGCATGGAAAACTAGTAGAAAGTAACAGGCTTTTAGCCACCCCCTCAAAGACAAGACATGATGTGACCATCTATCTAAAAATGATGCAGTTTGTCGCACACATCACTTCTCACTCCTTTGTAGAACTTTTTTTTTTTTGGAATGAGTACCATTTTTCTCACCTCCTCACTGTAGTCACCCACACAAATTTCAAGCAATATTTCTCTACAATCTTTCTATAAACGTGGTTTATACCGTAATCAACAGCTGCCAGCTACTCTTGCCAACTTTCTGTATTGACAAATGCTGAAAAAAATTTGCTTAACGTGTTCTTTGCTACTGATATGTCACAAAACAGTTTACACTAAAAACATAACTTCACTTACTATATAGAAGTTTATGGTATATACTGTCGTGGGAAATGCTTCAATGTTAAGCCTGTATCAAGTGTTTAATGAGCTTGGCACTCCAAAATGGTTGCAACACAATGGAAGCAAGGGTGTTACCTAATCACATTTATAAACGGATAGGATAGCCCATTAAATGGTGTTTCATATCAGTAACTTCAGTTCTTGATTGGCTAGTTTGAATTTTTGATCTTTGTTGATCTTCCACTCTTTTCACGTCCTTCAACTGTCTTGGCTGGTGCTATTTAAGACCTTTTAGGGTCTATAGGAAACCTCCAATATTCAAGGGATAGCAGGTCCTAAAAGAATGCAACATGAAACTAAGAACTTTAGATTCGCTCCTTTTCAAAGTGGAATTTCAAGTTATACCATGTTGTTTTTAAATAATAATAAGATTACACACCTCTGTGTTGTGACATACTGTACATTGGAAAGCAATTAAAACTGAACAAAATAATAACGTACAGATAAAGATTAGACCAAAATGATCTTGTTATCTACAACCTTGAAAACATTTTAATCTCATCTACCTTGAAGCAAGTATCTCCCTAAATATTTACACCTACCCTGCATATGACAGAGACTCATGTGAAATACGATGTGCTCAGCAATGTACAATATAGTAAAATTATATAATTATTGGGATTATATAAATGAAGATTCATATGTCTGATAATATCTTAGATGATATTAAAGGTTAAAGAATATGTGAGTCCGACATTTCATATTCCTGATATGTGCCTGCTGTACCATATACTTGTATGATAAAGTACTCTGTTCTCTTTGTATTGCTTATTTTGTGTGAAATGCCTGGTTTTCCTGCCAGTTACTCTGTTTTCCTGTTAAAAACTGAACACACTAGGCATGAGAGCACACCGTGGTCAATTCTCAGGCTGTGCTCAGAAATCAGCCTGCTTTCCTCCAACCTCCAATGATCAGACTGGTGTTAACATGCCCCACCCCTTCACAACCATTCACTGGGAAGTTCAGTGTGCAGCTATTTCTTCTCCCCATCTCTCTAAGCTCCTAATGCATCTGAGAACAGAGGGTATGTGATCACTAACAAAAAAGGAAAACAAAAAGGTATTTATAATATTTATACTGTATGTAGCGCTCTTCCCAACCTCCCAATCCCTGGAGTCAGGGAGGGCTGACATTCCACCTCACAGTGCAGGTTCCTAGGCTTGGTGGGTGTTGTGCAAGGTCAAAAGATGGGCACCAGTCACTTTTAAAAATGAACAAAAAGATTTTAATTTCTCTTAACAGGAACTGTGGGAGAGAGGTGTAAGGAACAGGACACCCGTAGGCAGATGCAATAGCAAATAGGCAGACTCCTTAGACATAAATAGAACTAGGTAGACAGCTATACAGAAAAAGGGCCTTTAAGTTAAATTCAGCAATCTATATTTCTTGGAAACTGCTGTCTCCTATAGCAACAAGCTCAGCACACACACACAGCTACCCCCTGTACTTCTTCAAGCTTAGCTCACAGCTACCCCTTTGATTCCTCAAGCTATTCTCACAGCTACCAGTTGTACCTCTTTGGATAAGTTCTCTCCTAAAGCTTTCCCAGCCTCATGAAGAGTCTCCTCTGGTATTCATTTAGAACTCATTTTAGAACTTCTCTGGCAACAAGAGTGATTGACCCTCTGGCAACTTCTTCTCCCATGCCTCCCAGCAATGATCAGGCTCTCCTCAGGCCAAGCCCCTTTACACGTGGCTAGGCCTCAGGCTTTAGGCTTACATCTCTGATGCTGCTCCACACACACCCACCCTGGCCGAAACCCGGGTGGAAAGAACCCCGATCACCTGACCTCCTCCAAATAAATAGTCTCTCTCAGCAGCCTCAGTGGCCAAAGAAACTCCCACTGATTGGATGAGAAAGGTTTACTCACTCATAACCTGAATTCACTGTAATTTATCATACTAATGCCAAATGTATCAGTGCCACCTATTGACAAAAGGGAATAACCACAGTTAAACCCAGGCTTAAGAGAAACCCATTTGATCCAAGACTACAAATTAGCCAGGCTAGATACCACCTAGAACAATAAATTAACTAGCACAACTAGGACAAGGATGCTACACATATATATATATATATATATATATATATATATATATATATACACACACAAATATTTTGCCTTTCATTTCTATATCACACTTCAGCGGGATATTAAAGGGCATGCTCCGAGTCCAGCATTTGCGTCCATAGACACAGAATGCCGGACTCGGCCACCCCCCCTCGCCTGCATCATTGGATTTGATTGACAGCAGCGGAAGCCAATGGCTGGGCTGCTATCATCTATCCAATCAAGAGCTGAGAACCCTGGGCAGAGAGGTAGAGCGTGTCTCCGCCATGGGAACAAACAGAATCAGGTGAGTAAAACAGGGGGGCTGGGGGGCTGCTAAGTGACAAGGTTTACAACCCCTTTAATTAAAGTGGAGCTCCACCCAAAAGGGGAAGCTCCGCTTGTTTGCACCCTTCTCCCCTCCACTGCCACATTTGGCACTTTTTGGGGGGGAGCGGGTACCTAGTTTTGACAGGTACCCTGCTCCTAATTATGGGTAAGTTTGCCGCACAGCGATCTACAACATTTCTGGGCCCTCCTCCTAACCCCTGCTGCCTTCTGGGATGCACAGAGGACCCAGAAGACAACAGGACCATTAATAAAGTGCAGAATGACTCATGCATGTGCAGTAGGAAACAGGCTTGCGGCTTGACTTCCTGTTTCCCTTACTACACCCAGGGGTTAATTGGCAAATCTGTTGGGGTGCAGATATCGCGAGATCCCTGGACATCTAAGTGTCGTTATATTAAAAGTCAGCAGCTACAGTATTTGTAGCTGTTGACTTTTATTTATTTTTTACAGACTGGAACTCCTCTTTATGTTGTTTTGCCTACAATATTATATTTGACCACAAGATGGAGCCAATGGTAAATTTACTGTTTTTGCAGAAACTGTTCACCTTTAACAAACGTTTCTATCATTCTTCAGTCTAATGAAGAAAAACAGGTGCATCCTGGGAACCATCTTAGTCTCATCTTAGAGACTAAAAGAAAGAAACAGCTATCAGAGCACATGTTGGACTAAAACTTGCACCCCCTTCCATCCCCTGAGCGCAGCATTGCTGGCAAGAATTACTTATCGCCATCTACAGCCTAACTTATTCATTGTATTTCTGTATACTTCATATATTGATCATATGTTTTTGTTTTTCTTGATAGTTTTAGCACACCCGGTTTAGTTAATAAAGCTTCAAGATTAAACTCAGTCCAGAATAGGAGCGTTAATTTGCATGTTGAGCTACACACAGGAAAATGTGTAGCGGTGACAGAACAACTCTGAAAGGATTGTTTGCAAGGTGAGGGTTCACATAAACTTGAAAATATGGACATCACAATTTACATGATATTGAGCAGTCTTTAAAAAAATGGCTTAATGCCAATCCAGATTTAATGACCAAATGCCACATTAGAGCAAAATTGGGATTTTGCCAAAGGGGTCATTAAGGACTGTTTCCAGCTATTGGAAGCCCTTTTGTTATTGTACAAAGAGATCTCCTAGTGATGGAATCAAGCCTATCTTCTTTTAACTGACACAAGCAAAAGGAGGGAAGTACAGCACATGTCTGTGATGGATTATAATAAGGTACAGAATTATCAGTTGCCCATGACCCAGACTCCAAGGGGGCATGGAGATTCTAAAACTCCTGTACTTCAGTACTCTTCGTTTTAAATCAGTTTCAGCTTTGCAAGTCTTAAGACTTAAGCCCTGTACACACGAACGGTTTGTCTGATGAAAACAGACCGATGGACTGTTTTCATCAGACAAACTGATCGCGTGTGGGTCCCATCGGTTTGTTTTCCATCGGTGAAAAAAAAATAGAACAATAGAAAATGTTTCCTATGGATAAAAAAATGATCGGCTGTGTGAAAGTCCATCGGTCAAAAATCCATGCATGCTCAGAATCAAGTCGACGCATGCTCGGAAGCATTGAACTTCATTTTTCTCAGCACGTCGTAGTGTTTTACGTCACCGCGTTTTGGCACGGTCGGATTTTTGACTGATGGTGTGTAGGCAAGAATGATGAAAGTCAGCTTCATCAAATATCCGATGAAAAAATCCATTGGATTAGATTCCATCAGATATCCGATCGTGTGTACGAGGCTTTACAGTATTTAGGTGATCTGCGTGGCATCCTTTGCAAATAATACACAATATATGTGCATACTCCCTATACCTGTAGGTTTGTTTGATTAGTATCTGCCACCAAGTTATAACTAATTTGTAAAAAAGTAAGCCAATATAATATATACAATTCAAAATTGCATTCCATATTCTACAAAATCAGATGCAAATAACAAACTTCAGTTCGCACTGACCCTTTTTCACAATCCAGTTTAACTGGTGGAGGGCCCATGAACTGAAAACACCTTGGGGTTTAATTTCAATTACTCTGTTGTTGTGTGCTACAGAGTGGTAAGAACAGGCGTATTCAAAGATGGTCCATTGGTAAGACATAGGGTTATCCACGGCCACCATAGCACATAAAGAGAATATAATGACTCAATTTTTTTTTAACAACTGTAACGCTCACCCCCCTAAGGTCCCACTGGGTCTAGAGGTAAATTTCCCACAGCTGCCATGTAGAACTCACCAACCCTTGTTTGGCAACAAAGTAAATGACTTACACTCTGTGACACAAAGAGAATATATTTGCACAAGTATTTGATGAGGGTGAGGGTTAGAGCATAGGACATACCAAATAATAATTAGTCAAAGACTCCAGACTCTATTCTCAGTCTATACAGACATAGGCCTTTAAGGTGGAACTGGCGTCCTGTGTTTCTCCTGACTGTAGGGCAGTGGTCAATCCTGTACCCAGCTTTTATGGACACACTTAAAGGGGTTGTAAAGACAAAAATATTTTCCTCTTAAATTAAAGTCTGACAGTAGCTGATAAAGTAAAAAGTAATGTTTTGCATTATAACTAGTTTGATACCTGTTGAAATTGAGCTGTTTTATTCACCTCACCTCACTCCTGAATCATTATTCTCACTGACTTCCTGGTTTGCGGTGCGCATTCATTCTTGCTACATCACAGCCTAATGGGAACTACAGTTCCCATTAGGCTTAGCCTCCATGCCTGTGAGGGATAAGAGAGCATCTTCACGCAGGGCTGTAGTCATAGGGAGAGGGTGAGCACATTTTGTTTTCCACCATGCAAAACAGCTCAGATGCTGGTGGAAAGCAAGAAGAGGAGAGACAGGAAATGGCATTTTCAAACCTGAATTACTGTATTTTGGAGGTCAAAAGGAAAAACGAGGTAAGTGATATTTAAGTGCTCTAGCTTACAGCAATCAATTGATCTAATAAAAAACGAACCTTTAGTGTTCCTTTAAGCAGATGAAGTATGTCCTCTGCCACTTCCAAGCTTCAGCATTACTCCTCCTGGATATACCGTTCAGCAAGGCACTGCAGGTTTTGTAGGTTCCAGACCCAGGCCTTTCTTCTCACAGCACACATGACCTCCTCAGGCAGCAGGCCTAAGAGGTCAGAGAACTCCAGCAGTACATGTCCTCCCAAGGGAAAACCTGGAAGACAAGAGAGAGCTCACAAGATGACCCCAATATTTATATCTTTCCTCTGCCTGCATCACTGGCAATAAACCTCCTAGTGGCTGACCAGAAAGACATAAATATTTATAGCCTAGAATTATTGATTCTTTATGTATTATTGCCAGGGCCACTATTTGACAATAGGCAGAAATTTGCGTCTCTAACATTGGTTTTTGAGCAGAATTCAATTTACAGAGTAGCTCCTGCTTAAAGAGGTTGTAAAGGTTCGTCTTTTATTCTCTAAATAGGTTCCTTTAAGCTAGTGCATTGTTGGTTCACTTACCTTTTCCTTTGATTTCCCTTCTAAATGTTTTTTTTTTTTTGTTAGAATTTCTCACTTCCTGTTTCTCCTCAATAAGATTTCCACCATCATCCGAGCGGTGGAAAGTCATTTAGAACAGCTTACTGAACACCTTACTGAGGAGGAACAGGAAGTAAGACATTTAGACAAAGAAAACAAAGAAACAAACATTTAGAAGGGAAATTGAAGGAAAAGGTAAGTGAACCAACAATGCACTAACTTAAAGTAACCTATTTAGAAAATAAAAAATGAACCTTTACAACCCCTTTAAGGCCGGATGGCTACACTACGTATCGTATATCTTCGAAGTGCAGCGCTATATATAAAAAATCTAAAATACATGAAAATATACAAAATATGATTAACATCACCATCAGTAATCAAATGGTGAAAGAAAACAGCAAATTTAATAAAGAATCAATACAGAGTGTATATGTACAAAGAAGAGACAAAAAACTTCCACTCCTGGTGAGAAGTGTCCAAGCACAGATAAGTGTCAATAATCTATATATGAACCACTACAAGTGAACACACAAGGGCTCTTACCAGAAAGATGTGACCAAATTATAAATGGTCAAATGCACACCTGGGGTTAATATTCCTGACAAGTGCTCATGAATTTCCCCTTAGTGGTCATGTAAAACGCAAGAGGACTTGCATGACATAATATAGTTTAAAAATGTCAATTTGTATTAAAAATAAAGAATTCACACTCACTTGTAATAAATTCCAGGCATGGCTAAAACAAGTTTGCATGTATCTGATCAGCATGACTCTTCTACCGGTCCGACTTCCGGCAGAGGTGTGCGCAAAGACGTCACATCTGTTAGCCCCACCCACTACATAACACTACAATCACAGCATGTAATAACTAAATTAAATTAGATTGATAAAAGTGGATTTCAGGTTTTCAGAAAATAAATAAATAATAAAAGTCCTTTAACTTATAGAAGCTTGCTGTATACAGTACCAGCCATAAACAAACCTGACTTGCTCAACTAAGCATTTTGTTGATTCTTTTATTTTTTTTCAAATTTTGGGTCGTAAAGACAATTCAAACTCTTGATTTAACAGTTTACAGTGGTGAATCATGTAGTAATCATTAAATTACTGGAGTAAAGCGGTTTTAGGATTGTGCAATACAAAACTCCTAATATGAAAGTAAAGTTGACAACTTTATCCTATTAGCAGCACATATTTGTTTACATACACATATAGGTGGATTCAGAAAGACTTAGGCCGGCGTATCAGTATATACACTGGCCTAAGTCTAAATTTGCGCCGGCGCTAATTTAAGCGTATTCTGGAAACCAGATACGCTTAAATTAGGCTCAGATACGAGCGGCGTAAGTGTCTTACACCGTCGTATCCTAAAGTGTAATTTTTAGGCTGACCGCTAGGTGGCGCTTCCATTGCGGTCGGCGTAGAATATGTAAATCACTAGATACGCCTATTCACGAACGTACGCCCGGCCGACGCAGTACAGATACGCCGTTTACGTAACGCATTATCAGGCCTAAAGTTATTCCATCAAATAGCTGGAATAGTAATGTTAAGTATGGCCATCGTTCCAGCGTCGAAATTCGAAAATTTTACGTCGTTTGGGTAAGTCGTCCGTGAATAGGGATTTACGTCATTTACGTCCACGTCAAAAGCAATAGGACTGTGCGGCTTACTTTGCCGCAACGCACACTGGGATATGTAGGCGGACGGCGGATGCGCCGCTCCTAAAATACGTCAATCACGTAAGGTCACCCCCCATTACCATAAAACACGCCCCCTCAGCTAAATTTGAATTAGGCGCCATTACGCCCGCCCGATTTACGCTACACCGCCGTAACTTAGCAGGCAAGTACTTTGTGAATCATGAACTTGCCTCTCTAACTCACGGCGGCGTAGTGTAAACACGATACACTACGCCGCCGCAACGATACGCCTGCCTACCTGAATCTAGCTAATATTGTATAATGTCTGAATAAGTGGCTGTTCCTGTGCTGTTCTGTACCTGTGCTGTTCCCTACTTTCTCTGCCGTGTAAACCACATATTAAAAACTGTTACTAGCCATTTCTTGTTTTAATTGGCTAAATGCGCATCACCTCTTCTGCATAAATTTACATGTTCTACAAATGATGGCTCTGTGCTGACCCCGGCAGTCTGTGGCAATCTTCGTAAAGTGGCCAGGAGTCATTTTCTGTGGGTTTTTTTTCCTGCTAAAAAACTACATATAGGGCCTTTTTTTTTAATAAGGTCACGTAAAATCACTCATTGAAAGGATTGCAACATTCACACTCTTTTACCAGCAAAGTAATGACATTTACTAATATGGTCGTGAGCTTGCAGCAACTACAGAATCACACTCATTAGCAATTCAATCGTTCAGAAAAAAATGAATTACTATCAGTAAAAAGGGCTGCATTACATTGATTTTGGCTACTTGCATTATTAAAGACTAGACACAGAAACAAAAACTTTGTTAGCTACTTATGTTATCCATTGCATTTTTGCTACTGAGCTGCTACAGTAAAAAAAAACTTAGGTAGGCCTTTGGCAGGCAAAAGGCACAGATGGTAGGAAAGAAAATTGATTGGTTTCCCCATCAACACAGTTAGTGTTGATGGGGGAATTCCTCCCACAGAGCTATTGTGTTCTCCCGGCAGCAGAACACAATGATTAGTGTTGCCGGCTTATAGCTGGTGGAACTAATCGTTTAGGAAAAACTTGTCAGGCTGGTTGTACGCAAGTTGATTGATAGATCAACTTGTGTACAACCAGCATGCCCATACATGGATCGAAATTCAGTTCCTTCTGAACTGGCTGAATTAAGATCTATTTATGGTTGGCTTTAGGAGAACTTAGTTCATTATATTATATATATCTCAAAAGCAGGGATAGCTTTTCCATTAGATAAAGAGCCAGTAGAAGCAAAGAGCATGACTCCCCTACTGGTCCGACTTCTGGCAGAGGTGTGCGCAAAGACGTCACATCTGTTAGCACCACCCACTACATAACACTACAATCACAGTATTTAATAACTAAATTAAATTCGATTGATAAAAGTGGATTTCAGGTTTTCAGGAAAAAAAAAAGTCCTTTAACTTATAGAAGCTTGCTGTATACAGTACCAACCATAAACAAACCTGACTTGCTCAGCTAAGCATTTTGTTGATTCTTCTTTTTTTTCAAATTTTGGGTCGTAAAGACAATTTAAACTCTAGATTTAATAGTTTACAGTGGTGAATCGTGTAGTTATCATTAAATTACTGAAGTAAAGCTCCTTCTATAGTAATTCACCACACATTTTTCTTCATCATAAGTATTAATACAGACATCTTATGGCAGCCAGGACTAGGTAATATATATAAAATCATCATAGGAGAGGAATGTAGGTAACACATGAAAATTCATGTTCATAAGTTAGTGGACATTTCTACAGGTCCTACAGGAGAGCCAGGTATTTACTGTGCCTGTGGGAGATATACATGTCCCCTTCTTGAAAATATGCAGTGGTAGGCAGAGTAGACAAGGCACCCCTATTCAAGCCAATTTTAGCTCCTCTGCTTAAATAAAAGCACTTGTTCAAAGAGTCCAGTGCCCTAACAGGAAGCCGCTTTTCATGGGGGAACTCGTGTGTGCTCGCTTCTGAGTCACACTGCTGTGTCTATTGGCACAGAAAGCATAACAGGGGTCAATCCCCAGTGTCCTTGTCACTGGCTTTGATTGACAGCACTGGGAGCCAATGGCTTCCGGTGACCCAGCAAAGCCAGTGAGACATGGAAGTAAGGGAAGAGAAGAGCTGCAGATGTGCACAGCACTGGATCAAATTAGTATAAGTAAGTATAAGGGGGTGTGAGGGGCCAAAATCAATGCCTAAACATATTTTACCTTAATGCAAGGAATGACTTTAGGCTTTAAAACCACTTTAACACCTCCCCGCCCGGCCTATAGTACAATGATGGCCAGGCAGGAGCACTGTTGTACTGGGAGGATGTCATATGATGTCTTTCCAGAACGCGCCTCTCATGTGGCCATGGGGCCCTGGAGCAGCGCAATTTGGCCTAGGCTTTGTCCACTAGACATAGCTAATGACTGATCACTGTACTGGCCCGCTGGCAGTACCATGTGATAACTGTGACCAATCACAGCAGATCAACACAAAATACACTGAATGAACCAGTTTAATTTAGTAAAAATGGTTGCTTATACCAATGAAATTCATTGAAATTCATTGAAGTGTGTTAGTGCAGTTTTACTGCAGTATATTGAATTGCGTTAGTGCACTTTTATTGCATTATATTGAAGTGTGTTAGTGCATGTTTACTGTAGTATATTGAAGTGCATTAGTGCACATTTACTGCAATATAATGAGCTGTGTTAGTGCAGTTTTACTGCAGTATATTGAAGTGTGTTAGTACACTTGTATTGCAATATATTGAGGTGCATTAGTGCACGTTTACAGCAGTATAATGACATGCGTTAGTGCACTTTTCAGCAGTACATTGAAGTGCGTTAGTGCACTTTTACTGCAGTATATTGAAGTGCATCGGTGTAGGTTTACTGCAGAATATTGAAGTGCATCAGTGGAGTGTGTTTGTGTAGTGAGTACTCAAGTTAAAGTGCACCAAACACCACTTTCCATTGATTAAAGTGGATCCATGTAAACATTTCCCCCTCTCTATTACATTTCAGTAATAAGCCCCCCACCCCATCATGCCTGGGAGGCCAACAAGGAGAGGTAAATGTTCCGATAGCACTGTAAGGGGGCCAGCAGCCTATGAATTCACAGGGAAACGTGGACGTGGTCAGTCCTCAGGCAGGACACCGTTTCCACTGTTTAGTGATGTTGCCCTTGCTATCCAGCCACAGCATGCAGAGGAGGTGGTGGACTGGCTTACTAAACCATCCTCATCCTCCTCATTCCCATTCACCCAAGCAGAGACTAGTGTGCAGTCCATGGCAGATGCCAGAGTGGCTTATTCTGCCTCCTTGTTCACAGCTACTCCTGCCATAGCCCCAGCATAATGCATGTGTCAGCCACTTGCTCCTTTATGATTCTCAGCCATTACTTGATTCATCAACAGTACCTCTATAGGGTTATGCTGTGAAGGCACAGCCAAAGCCCAATTTTTCCACACATGTTACTCCTATCCAAAGTCTGCAAAACAGACAACAGAATTTAACCAAAAAATCTCTGATCTTGTTTCGAGTGCACTAAATTGTGGTTTTATACATGGTACAGATGCACCACTTTACAGGCAGACTGAGAGAACCCCTCATGCACTATTTTTAAAGGAATTTTTCATTTTTATGGTTTCAATTTAAGCATCAGTAAATCACTGCTCATTTAGCACATGCCCCCCAGGGCAGTGCCCAAACATTCCCGCATAGACACACTGCTGGACCTTGTGGACAACCTTCCCAGAAGAGTTGAAGCTGTGGGTGGACCAACTCAATATTTAACCCTGTGGACTAAGACTGGGATGCTATTAAAGTTCATGTGTGTGTAAAGGCAGGCGTCCCAATACTTTTGATAATATAGTCTATATTGAGGTGGCCATCTTTGATTTAGAAGCAGGGCTTTGCTTTTTCATGACAGAACTGCCCTCCTAATGACTGGTGACCTAATGACTGGTGAGGGAATTCTCAAGAAGCAGAGGGAGAAGTGGAGGAAGCACAAATCCACAGAAGGAATGAAGCAGAATCAAGGAGATGCTTGTACTGCATGCCCTCATATACAGTTTCTACTCCAGCCAAGAGAGCAGCAAGAGAATGATGACGTTTTTTTCTGGGGCATTTAAAAACATAGGTTTACTTAGACAAAATTAACATTTGTAGATGTTCCCTATAAGATAAAACATTTTCATTTTTCAGGTCCACTGTATATGTACTGCATAGACTATATGGTATATATGCCAGGGTTTAAGAAAATAATATGACTGCTTTATTTTATTTTTTTATATCAAATATTTTAATTTTATTTTGTTATTACCTACTCGTTACATACAAGGATATGGAAAAAAAACAGACTAACTACAACCACATCTTAAACATTATAGCAGGAGTCCCCCCTTGGAAAGCTGGGTAGAAAGGCTCGGATGATGGGGGCAAGCTTACTGAGCAGGAACAGGAAGTGAGAAATTCAGATAAAGAAAAAAACATTTAGAAGGGAAATCGAAGGAAAAGGTTAGTGAACCAACAATGCACTAGCTTAAAGGATCACTAAAATAATTTTAGCTTTTTTTTTTAGCTAAATAGCTTCCTTTACCTTACTGCAGTACTGGTTTCATGCCCTCATTGTTCGTTTTTGCTTTGAAGTAGCTGTAATTCTGCTCTGATCTCCACACTTCCTGCTTGTCTGGCTCCTTATGAAAAAACTCATGGGAGCTTCTCACTGTGGTCTAAGCTGTGTGTCTAAAACTCCTCAGAACCAATCAGATTCATTTTAAAAACAAAACACTGCCCTGGATTTGTTTGTTTTTGTTCTGTGGGTCTTTTTACTTCACATAAACATGAAACCAGTTTAAAACCGAAAGTGAAACTAGAGGCACATTATATGATAGAATTTAATCTATTTTTAATCATTTTTAAAAGGAATCAGTTAACTTTTATGTCTCTTTACCCTGTAAACAGTCATTTCAGCAAAAAAAATGTTTTCCTTTAGTGACCCTTTAAAGGAACCTATTTAGAAAATAAAAAACTAACCTTTACAATCCCTTTAACTTTATATCAAACTCTCTCTCCTGTAACATCCATATATAAAAAATGTGGGAATCTAACCTTACCAAAGCTTTTGCATAAGACAAAGGTAAAAAAAAGATGTGTTAAGCTTTCCATAGTGGTTCCCTAGGTTCCCAAGAGTTATTATAAAGCAGACCATACATGATTAATATTATTTATTTTTAAAAGATTTAATTAGAAAAAAAAAGAGCTGATTCCCTGATCCAGATATTCAATGTGGATGAGGGAATCTTCCCCTGTGTTATTATATTCTGCCAACAAGGAGCCTTCCCTGACAGTAGAATACAATGATCAGTGTTGCTGGCTATAGCTGGCGGCACTGATCATTTGAGAAAAACCCTGCAGGCTGATCAATAGATCGACTTGTGTGTACAACCAACTAGCCCACATATGAATTGAAATTCAGCATATCCCTGCTGAACTGCTCAAATTTCGATCCATGTATGACCGACTGGCTTAAGCTAGACAAACTGAAATTCAAATCCTTGGCATTCATCTAACACAGAAGTATTACACCATAGAATACCATGCCACTGACAGTAAAATGTAAAAATCCAAAAACTATCTATGTATCTATTCTAATATCCTATATCATTGTTTCCACATTACTGGTGTTAACGGTTTAATTATATTATGCCATTATACATTAGTATTCATTGGCGATAATGGTAGTATGTTGAGAATAATAAATGCACATATAGTATATATTACACACACATGTGAGCCTGTGTAATTCTGTACTCTGTGTATTACCTGTAAACAGAATTACATTTTACATCTTTTGGTAGAATGCTATTAAACCAACCCATTACTGGGTGATTTTATGCTAGAGATGTTTATTGCTTTTACAGCATTTTTATCACTAGTGAAGACTCATTTGTCATTTACTTTCAGCTGAAAAAGGGGAACAAAATGTGTACAACCCACTGCACTAATGCATTTCAAATTTGTGTAAATGCAATGGAAACTTCTTTTGAGACATGCATTGTTTATCACTGTGACATATACCCACGTGCTCAGTGCTGGCGAAATCACTTTGTTTCATAGACCCATTCTTACAGTTATGCTAATTCCTGAGAGTGCGTGTTCTTCCTGATACTGCTCTATATATTCATCTGAGAAATAACTTATCTACTTATTTTTATTTGCAGATAGGCTGCTTTCTAATTGATCAGTAAAGAAATCGTTTTGTTGTTTGTGATTTCTGTCTTTAAATATCTTTATAGATTGTCCAGCTTGTAGGGTTAGCTCTTTCTAGTTTCCACATGTCTTCAGGTTCTGGACCATTCTACTTTTTTTAAAAGTGTAATCCAATAATATAATGAGATTAAAACATCCAGTGTTCATTATTTTTACTACCAGTGAGAGGCATTTCCTGAAGCGCAAAAATCAATACAACTGCATGTCTCTGTATTGGAGTAAGAGGCGAGTAGCTAACTAAAAGGGCCTAACTGCAATAAAATAGTCCCTATCTAAGTGGCCAGTCAGTAAACCTTTACATGTGTAGCTTCATCTTCAAAGGAATACATTGTAAACAGGTTCTATACATGGTTCAGATGCACCACTTTACAGGTAGACTAAGGGGAATCCAACGGTGTGGCAACAGTGGGATCAGACTGCCAAAACCATTCTGGCTCTAAATCTTCCTCCCAGTCAGGGATGGACTGGGACAAAAATTTGGCCCTGGACTTCATCCAGACTGGCCCACTTTAATTTTGCAAACACGCACAAAAACAGTTTATAAACTAGACACGGTACAGGAGATGGTCAGAGACTGCAGACATACTACAGGAGATGATCAGAGACTGTGGACATACTACAGGAGATGATCAGAGACTGCGGACATACTACAGGAGATGATCAGAGACTGCGGACATACTACAGGAGATGATCAGAGACTGCGGACATACTACAGGAGATGATCAGAGACTGCGGACATACTACAGGAGATGATCAGAGACTGCGGACATACTACAGGAGATGATCAGAGACTGCGGACATACTACAGGAGATGGTCAGAGACTGCGGACATACTACAGGAGATGATCAGAGACTGCGGACATAATACAGGAGATGATCAGAGACTGCGGACATACTACAGGAGATGATCAGAGACTGCGGACATACTACAGGAGATGGTCAGAGACTGCGGACATACTACAGGAGATGGTCAGAGACTGCGGACATACTACAGGAGATGGTCAGAGACTGCGGACATACTACAGGAGATGATCAGAGACTGCGGACATACTACAGGAGATGATCAGAGACTGCGGACATACTACAGGAGATGGTCAGAGACTGCGGACATACTACAGGAGATGGTCAGAGACTGTGGACATACTACAGGAGATGGTCAGAGACTGCGGACATACTACAGGAGATGGTCAGAGACTGCGGACATACTACAGGAGATGGTCAGAGACTGCGGACATACTACAGGAGATGGTCAGAGACTGCGGACATACTACAGGAGATGGTCAGAGACTGCAGACATACTACAGGAGATGGTCAGAGACTGCGGACATACTACAGGAGATGGTCAGAGACTGCGGACATACTACAGGAGATGGTCAGAGACTGCGGACATACTACAGGAGATGGTCAGAGACTGCAGACATACTACAGGAGATGGTCAGAGACTGCGGACATACTACAGGAGATGGTCAGAGACTGCAGACATACTACAGGAGATGGTCAGAGACTGCAGACATACTACAGGAGATGGTCAGAGACTGCGTTCATGGCTGAACCCAGTGTAACAGTATATAGTATCACAGGATTGCTCCACTCCATTTAAACCATCTCTGTAAAGATCAAGTTGGTAATCTTCCTTTGAAAGTACACCCATGTGACAACTGCACATCCAATTTCCAAAATACAAATGTTCTTACAAACAGTGATCTGGTCAGGATTAGTGGAGGACGGTAAACAGTTAATTGGTCTGTGAAGTTCTAGCCTGAACTAGCAGTTAATCCTTCCAAAAAACATCCCAAAAACTGTGCAGCACACACAGAGCTCTGGCTAAATAACTGAAATGGTTAACAGCCAGCCATGTGTCACACAGTCACTGGACACAGAATGCCAGCAGGTCTTATCAGTGTGCAGGATAAACAGCTATACAAAAAAGTAGGGAGCGAGAGACAAGAGGGAGGGAGAGAGAGGGGGAGAGGGGACTGACCTGCACACTGCCTCGATTTCTGGAAGACACTGCAGCCAGTGTACATGTGAGACTGTGATGTGACATTTCTCCCGAGTCCTGCCGATCTGTGTGCTGCAGGACTGGCTATCGTTCTTGTATCTCGTCTGCATTGTGTTTCTCCTTCCTTGCGCCCCCATTCAGCCCCACTCCAGCACCCGGGTAGTCAAATGTGGCGGGCTGGAGGGGGGGAGGGTTACGCTGCCTGCTGACTGGCTGTGGATGTGTGGGATGAGCAGAGCAAGTCCTCGCTAATACACAGTACTCTCATAAACAGCAGTCAGCAGAGCGCAGAAACTCTGGGCTGTCACTCAAAATCGGCCCATTGATGGACCAGCCCACCGGGAATCTCCCGGTACTCCCTATGGCCAGTCCATCCCTGCTCCCAGTTGTCTTAATCTTCCTCTTGGAGAATGGAGAGGATGTTACTGTGAGAGTCACTAGAGTTTGCCTAAGAGGGCATGAACCAGTTGGAGGTAACTCTGTCTGGGTGGGTATGTACACTGCTATGCTTAGTTGTAAGTGGTGGTTGCAGTGCTAACTTATCAAAAACCCTGTCTTTCACTCTGGGTGAATCTGATACACAGGAAACCTGGGTAACTGAGCAGAAATGATGCATAACTGTGAGCTCCACCATTTGGCTTATTTGTGCTTCCCATGAGGTTCCAGGTTTCTCGGCAGCACCTTGTCATCTGGCTGTAGATCAAAAACTCAAAGTTTATATCGTAAAGCATTTCCTGGAATCCCCGGAATTTTCAACCACTCATTTTATCATTCCTTTTTTTTACCCCAATGCTTTGGTTATGATCCAGGTATATTAATTTGCTTATTTTTGTACCTACAAATCTGACAATTTGACTCCCATTGTGTTATGTACTGTCAGTCAATGTTGCATTTGTATAAAGTTTATACCTATGGCATTACAGGTATATTTAAGCTCAAGGTTATATATCATACAGTAACTATTCTTGTTTTGCTGCCTACTGCCTTTAAAGCTGGTTTGAGCCTTTTCAGAGACAGTTTTCAAGCTCTTTCAAAGTTGGTCAACTTATTCCCTGTGACATCCTATACGTGAAGATACCAAAACAAAGGCCAGATCCACTGGTAGTTTAGTTTCTCTCCTGAATATAAGCATGTAAGGTCAGTACACTGTCACCTCATGCTCCATACTTTTTTAGGCATGAACTACTGCTTCAATGTGTTATTATTATTTCCTTTTAGAAGAGAGTGTTCACAGCATTTTAAGGAAAATACAGTTAAGCCCTTCATTCTGTGGGTCTTCTTGAGAATAGTGAGCAGTAATTTGTGTCTTCTTTATTCCTAGTATAGTCATAAAACAGTGCAGTGCTCGCCTTCAATAAAGTGCATTCAAATAATAATGCATAAATAAATAACTAAAAACTGTGTAAAAATCATCTGTATATAATACAATTACATGAGTCCATCTTTTCTTTTAAATATATATACAGTCCATCAATAAATTATTCAATGTCTGAATTTTTTTTTTAAATAAATAAAATTAAATAATTATATTTATCCCACAGTCTGTACACTCCAAACCCGTGGCTCTCAGCAGTTCTCAGTGTGGTCTCAATTATATAGGAGGCAAGAGGAAAGAACCATAGTGCAAATCGTTAATAAAAAGTATTTATTTCCATATAGAAATCCACTCACATTTCAGAAGTAAAAAACGAGCATATCACAATACAGCTCCACCTAGTCCCAGTGCAAATACATCACCGCCCACCTGAGGTGTACTCCTGTGTTTTTCAGGAAGAAACGGCTGCCACTTTTCTTTATGGTAATCAGATGAAGCTCTTCTGTACATTATTCCTTTGTGAAGCTGTAGCTGTTTCCACTTTCTGTGGATCAATTTGGCTCCCTCTGGAGATTCTGTCAGCAGAAACTCCATCTGACGACTTTCAATGGCTTTTATACTTAGGCACCAGAAGGGGTCTTAATGCCTTCATAGGTCCTTTTACTAAGGGTGTGTAGAACCCTCCTAGGTGGGTGCTAAGACAAGTGTGTTATAGTTTTTTTGTTTCTCTGCCTAACAGGAAGACAGCTGGGTGGTGGTATTTATGTTTTGAGGAGCACTTGGGCTCTTAGTCATTCCTGGAGAGGATTACACAAGGCTTGGGGAGGAGCTTTATCTCCCCCAGCACTTGCTGCCATGTAGCCTCAGGTGGGCGACCTAAGGGCCTGAATTGCTGACATGTGGCTTCAGATGGGAGATCTGAAAGCCTGAAAACTGTGTAGCAACCCTGGTCCTACCATAGCTGACAGGGAGTCTATAGTGCATCTGGTCTAGTATCATGGAGAGAGAAGGCTAACGGTGGAGCTGCAGGAGCTTTGTGAGTACAGACACCCTAAGGATCCTTAGACACTTAGGCCCCTTGCACACTGGGGCGTTTTTCATGTGGTACAGCGCTGAAAAATCATGCCCTGTAGTGTTCAATGTGAAAGCCCAAAGGCTTTCACATTGAAGCGGTGCGCTAGCAGGAACGCACCAAAAGTCCTGCTAGCCGCATCTTTACCGCGGTATAGGAGCGGTGTGTTCACCGCTCCTATACCGAGCCTTCCCATTGAAATCAATGGGAAAGCGCGATATTAACCCTTTTTAGGCCGCTAGCGGGGGTTAAAACCGAATATCGCGGTAAATACGACGGTATAGCCGCGCTACAAATAGCGCGGCTATACCGTCACCGCGGCTGCATGCCTCAGTGTGAAAGCAGCCTAATACCCTCTTGTGCTCTAAGTCAGCTTAAAGCCCACATAAAGAAGTCTGCTGGCTAGTGTTCTTAGAGCTTTGTCCAGAACTGCCCACTACTTTACTAAGGGCCATTGCTTTGTGCTGCTGTGAAGTTTCACTAGGGAAGGAAGTGAGAGTCCTCTATATGAAAAGTTCATTTGGAAGTATCCTACAATATCCCTTACCCTTTCCAAGTTCTCCTATGAAACAACAAAAACAACACCCCTGGTTATTGAAGCAACAAGCTTAACCGCTTGCCGAGCACCTCACGTAGATATACGTAGATATAACCGCACAATGTCAACCGGTGTCCCGCGATCGTTTTTTGCTACACACGGTCAATTTCTGTGAAGTAAAAAATGACGTTTTGAAAAAAGACACATAAAATTGAAGCATGCTTCAATTTTTTTTGGCCTTTTTTTACAAGACATAAAATGACGTTTTCCCCCACACACGGTCAATTAAAGTGACGTTTTTAAAAACTTCGTTTTTTTTCATCACATAAAGTGATGGTGTGTACGCGGCATTAGAATCACTCCCCAGGACACACTTAACCCTTTCAGCGCCCCCTACTGGTTAACCCCTTCACTGCCAGTCACATTTACACAGCAATCAGTGCATTTTTATAGCACTGATTGCTGTATGAATGTGAATGTTCCCGAAAATAGCGCCAAAAGTGTCCGATGTGTCTGCCATAATGTCGCAGTCACGATAAAAATCGCAGATCGCCGACATAACAAGTAAAATAATTAATAATAAAACTGCCTTAAAACTATCCCCTATTTTGTAGACGCTATAACTTTTGCACAAACCAATCAATATATGCTTATTGCGATTTTTTTTCCCCAAAAGTTTGTAGAAGAATATGTGTCGGCCTAAACTGAGAAAAAAATTGCTTTTTTTAAAAAAAAATTGGGGATATTTATTATAGTAACAACTACAAAATATATATATTTTTTCAAAATTGTTGCTCTATTTTTGATTATAGCGCAAAAAATAAAAACCACAGAGGTGATCAAATACCACCAAATGAAAGCTCTATTTGTGGGAAAAAAGGACATAAATTTTGTTTGGGAGCCACGTCGCACGACCACGTAATTGTCAGTTAAAGCGAAGCAGTGCCGAATCTCAAAAAGTGGCCCGGTCATTTGGTTAGGATCAGCATAGGCTAGGGCAGGGCATGAAGTAGGCTCTGTTTCAACTGAGGAAAAGCCTGTTTGCATTTGGTTGGACCACTCTTCCTGGATCAACTCGTGGGACTTCCCTTTAGCTGTGTGATCTTAAGGCTTTTGAATTATATTTCTCTTCTACGTTCCTTAAGAGATCCGTGAGGGGTTTTGATATCTTAGCAAAGCCCTCTGCTAACTAAAGATATACCTGCACCTGATGGCGTGCTTCACAACCAGGGAAGGCTGGAAGCCGTCATATATAATAGCAGAATTAATACCACCAGTATGCATTATGATTGGCTCCTGTTGAACTAGTAAATGTTTGGGCGTTTGTATAAATGCCCAAACAGCTATTTAACAACATAAGGACAAAGTGCTTTGCCAGTGGTGTCTCCCCTGGCATAGTCGTTAATAACTATCCCCTATTTTGTAAACGCTATAACTTTTGCGCAAACCAATCAATAAACGCTTATTGCGATTTTTTTTTACGAAAAATATGTAGAAGAATACATATCGGCCTAAACTGAGGATTTGTTTTTTTTTATATATATTTTTGGGGGATATTTATTATTAAAAAATATTCATTTTTTCAAAATTGTTGGTGTTACTCTATTTTTGTTTATAGCGCAAAACCGCAGAGGTGATCAAATACCACCAAAAGAAATCTCTATTTGTCGGGAAAAAAAAGACGCCAATTTTGTTTGGGAGCCACGTCGCACCACCGCGCAATTGTCAGTTAAAGCGACGCAGTGCCGAATCGCAAAAAGTGGCTCGGTCATTGACCAGCAATATGGTCCGGGGCTGAAGTGGTTAAGGGGAACCCCGCGCCATTTAAAAAAAAAAATCCATACCAGACCCTTTTGCTTAGTGACACATCAGTGATCTACTGTTCCCTGTGATCGGGAACAGTAATCAGAGACGTGTCACTGGTAGATCCTCCCCCTAACAGTTATAACCATCCCTAAGACACACTTAACTCCTTTAGCGCCACCTAGTGGTTAACCCCTTCACCTCCAGTGTAATTTTCACAGTAATCAGTGCATTTTTATAGCACTGATCGCTGTAAAAATTACAATGGTCCCAAAAATGTGTCAAAGTGTCTGATGTGTCCGCCATAAAGTCGCAGTCATGATAAAAATCGCAGATCGCCGCCATAATTTGTAAAAAATATTAATAATAATAAAAATACCATAAAACTATCCCCCATTTTGTAGACGCTATGGCACGAATTCACGTAGAGCGGCGCATCTTTAGACCGGCGTAGCACATCTCATATGCGTTACGCCGACGTAAATCAGTGAGGCTAGAACAGAATTCAAAAAGCATTTGCTCCCAAACTTGCGCCGGCGTAACGTAAATTGGCCGGTGTAAGCCCGCCTAATTCAAAGTAGGAAGGTAGTGGGCGTGATCTATTAAAATGAAGCGTGACCCCATGTAAATGAAGGGTTGAACGAACGGCGTAGATTACAGCGACGGGCGCAATTACGTTCGTGAATCGGCGCATCTCGGTCATTTGCATATTCGACGCGTAAATCAATGGAAGCGCCCCTTGCGGCCAGCGTAAATATGTGCCCAAGATACGACGGTGTAGGAGACTTACGTCTGTCGGATGGAGCCAAAATTCTGGCGTATCTTAATTCAAGCATCAGGCGCATAGATACGACGGCGCATCAGTGCACTTACGCGGCGTATCAGAAGATACGTCGGCGTAAGTGCTTTCTGAATCCGGCTATATAACTTTTTCGCAAACCAATCAATTGAAAAAAAAATGGGGATATTTATTATAGCAAAAAGTACAAAATATACCTTTTTTTTCAAAATTGTCGCTCTATTTTTGTTTATAGCGCAAAAAATAAAAACAAATAAAAACCTCAGAGAAAGCTATATTTGTGAGGAATTAAGGACGTCAATTTTTTTTGGGTGCCACGTCGCACACCCGCACAATTGTCAGTTAATAACTTGACCACTTGGCACTTAAACCCCATTGCTTATCAGCGCAGCCCTCCCTCGGATCCCCACACTGGACCACCAGGGAGTGTCCCCCAGTACTCAATAGAGAACAAATAGATATTAAAAAAAAAAAAAACAATAAAAAAAAATATGTTTTTAATGCAATTGATGCCAATCAGTGCCCACAAATCGGCACTGACTGGCAACATGGGCACTGACTGTGCCCAGCAATGCCATCAGTACCACCCCTCAGTGTCACCCAGTGTCCATCAGTGCCACCTCTTAGTGCCCATCTATGCCCAGTGCCCACCTATCAGTGCCCACCTGTTCCACCCATAAGTGCCCATCAGTGCCGCCCATGAGTGCCCATCAGTGCCGACAAAGAGTGCCCAGTGCGCCTATGAGTGCCCATCAGTGACGCCTATGAGTTTCCATCAGTACCGCCTATGAGTGCCCATCAGTGCCGACAAAGAGTGCCCAGTGCGCCTATGAGTGCCCATCAGTGCCGCCTATGAGTTTCCATCAGTGCCGCCTATGAGTGCCCATCAGTGCCGCCTATGAGTGCCCATCAATGCCGCCTATGAGTGTCCACCAGTGCAGCATACCAGCGCCGCCTATCAGTGCCGCCTATCGGTGCCCATCAGTGCCACCTCATCGGTGCCTATCAGTGCCACCTCATCGGTGCCCACCAGTGCCACCTCATCGGTGCCCACCAGTGCCGCCATATCAGTGCCCATAATTGAAGAAGAAAACTTACTTATTTACAAACAAATTAACAGAAAAAATAAAAACGTATCTTTTTTCAAAAATTTCGGTCTTTTTTTTAGTTGTTGCGCAAAAAAAAGAGGTGGAGGCAGAGGTGAGAGGATGGAAGGAGAGTGGAGGTTGCAGAGGTCAGCTGTTGCACACTGTGTATAGCATACTTTTGAACCCTGCACCCTGTAAGCAGCGCATACTTTTGAACCCTGTAAGCAGCACATACTTTTAAACCCTGTATGCAGTGCATACTTTTGAACCCTGTATGCAGCGCATACTTTTGAACCCTGCACGCAGCGCACCCCTGAACAATGCATGTAGCACACCCCTGTACCCTGCATGCAGCGCACCCCTGTATCCTGCACGCAGCGCACCCCTGTACCCTGCACTCTGCACTCAGCGCACCCCTGTACCCTGCACTCTGCACGCAGCGCACCCCTGTACCCTGCACTCTGCACGCAGCGCACCACTGTACCCTGCACTTCGCAAGCAGCGCACCCCTGTACCCTGCACTCCGCACACAGCACACCCCTGTACCCTGCACTCCACATGCAGCGCACCACCGCAACACTGTACCCTGCACTTCACACGCAGCGCACGCCTGCACCCTGCACTCTGTACACAGCACACTCCTGAACCCTGAACTCCGTGAAATCAGTAATAAACAAATGCAGTGACAATTATTTATAATAAAGAGCAAACACATAGTCCTACAGATACAACCGGACCTTTGAGGGCAACCATACTACTGATGGTTTGAGTTTGACACCCCTGCCTTAGTGCTTCTACCATCATTCAATTATTTTGATTTTAGTTTGCACGATTATGTTAAATCAGATTGACTGTATTACCTAGGACAAGCATTACAGTTGCACAAAGCTTTGACAGGAGCTAGCTTGTGAATGAACATTACCAAAATTTGGGTCTGGCTTACTCTGTCACAAATAGCTGTAATTACATTTGCATATTTACTATTCAACTTTTATATCTGTTGTCAAGAAATGCATACAAATGTGTTCCAAAGTTTTAAACTACATTCAAATCTGACTCAACTATCACTTTCAATCACTTTCATGTGATTTATAAGTAGCAACCATGCTATATGCTTATGTATGCATATTATAATTGTAGCAATGAAAAAGTGTGTCCCTTCACCTCAAACTATGCAAGGTTTCTCATTTTTCTTCTTTATAGTGGTGTTGTGGGGGTAACTTCTCTGAGGAGACCCATAGCAGCAGGCCCATATTAGGGGCAGATACCACCTGAGGTAGCCATTTTTTCTGCTACACTTTTTCCCTCGAGTGGTCATCTGACTCATGCAGCCCCAGACCATGACACTCTCACCACCATGCTTGACTGTAGACAAGAGACACTTGTCTTTGTACTCCTCATCTGGTTGCCGCCACACACACTTGACACCATCTGAACCAAATACGTTTATCTTGGTCTCATCAGACCACAGAACATGGTTCCAGTAATCCATGTCCTTAGTCTGCTTGTCTTCAGCAAATTGTTTGGGGGCCTTCTTGTGCATCATCTTTTGGGACTACAGCCATGCAGACCAATTTGATGCAGTGTGTGGCGTATGACCTGCAGCAATGCTGGCAGCACTCATACGTCTATTTCCAAAAGACAACCTCTGGATATGACGCTGAGAATGTACAACTTCTTTGGTCTTTGACAAGGCCTGTTCTGAGTGGAACCTGTCCTGGTAAATCGCTGTATGGTCTTAGCCACCGTGCTGCAGCTCAGTTTCAGGGTCTTGGCAATCTTCTTATAGCTTAGGCCATCTTTATGTAGAGCAACAATTCTTTTTTACAGATTCTCAGAGAGTTCTTTGCCATGAGGTGCCATGATGAACTTCCGGTGACCAGTAGGAGAGAGTGAGAGCGATAACACCAAATTTAACACACCTGCTCCCCATTCATACCTGAGACCTTGTAACATTAACGAGTCACATGACATGGAGGAGGAAAAACTGCTAATTTGGCCCATTTTGGATATTTTCACTTAGGGACGCACTCACTTTTGTTGCCAGTCATTTAGGCATTAATGTCTGTGAGTTGAGTTATTGTGAGGGGGCAGCAAATTTACAGTTATACAAGCTGTACACTCACTACTATACATTGTATCAAAGTGTAATTTCTTCAATGTTGTCCCATGAAAGATACAATAAAATATTTACAGAAATGTGAGGGGTGTACTCACATTTGTGAGATACTGTATACTTTAAAAGTTCAAGAAAATGTCAGAGGCAAACTAAAAAGCTGCCCTCTACAGATCATTTTCATTATTGCTGTATATGGTTAAGATAAATTAGCAACAATGGGGTTAGCTATAAATGTGATGTTTTCTGTTTTGGACAGCACAAAAAGCACTGATTTTACATGTAGGAAGAAAGAGACTGTAACGATCATTGGATACAGTTTAATGAATTGCACCACTGGTGTTATCGACAGCAAATGGTTAATTTCACTTTAAGCAATAAAACGAGCAGTGTAGCACGACGCAGGCCGTTAACCTCATCTTTTCTAAAGGAACACAGGCAGCCAATCAGATGGCAGCCTTTAAAAGCACATTAGTTTAATTACAGATCTCCAAGTACATCGCTGTATGTCATTTTAAAAAACTCAGTATCACTCCATTAAAGCCATTGATTTTCCTTTATAAGTCATAACTCCTTCTTTAGAGAAGCTCGGGATTTCGCTATATCATTACACTCCCCTCATTCCCATTCTCTCTTTACATATCT
This sequence comes from Rana temporaria, assembly GCF_905171775.1. NCBI lineage: Eukaryota > Metazoa > Chordata > Amphibia > Anura > Ranidae > Rana > Rana temporaria. The sequence goes on from NC_053490.1 coordinate 287,880,360, forward strand.
CCTGTTTGCCTCTTGAAACATCGTTTATATTTATTTAAAAGCTATATAAATTGGAAACAATGGAAATATGGCCTTTGATCCTTGCAATCTCCGATCAAAAGTGCAATCATAATAATTCCTTTCTCTAGTGATCAGAATCACCGGGACTTTACTGTATCTCTAACAAGGACTGAACCGTAATGAAAATGGTCTTAAAAAGCTTCAAATTTACATTTAAGATGGGCCATTCAGTTCAGCAGTAATTTGTATCTTGATATAATGGACCTTGTTCATAAACTTCTCAGCCATCAATTTCTTTCTCTATCTGTACATTTTTCTTTCACCTCCTATGAATACAAGGCTAATTTCCTTATAAAGACACAAAGCATTTCTATAGGATCACTAGCACTTTTAACGCAAAAGGCATTGATGCTTTATACAACTACTGTACTACTTTGTTTATAGCTAATAATATTATTTTAAGCATTAGGAATCTTTAATATACTATCATAGGTAAAGCCACCATTATCTATAGAGCTTTAAATGTTTATATACAGTATCTCACAAAAGTGAGTACACCTCTCACATTTTTTTTAAATATTTTATTATATCTTTTCATGTGACAACACTGAAGAAATGACACTTTGCTACAATGTAAAGTAGTGATTGTACAGGTTGTATAACAGTGTAAATTTACTGTCACCTCAAAATAACTCAATACACAGCCATTAATGTCTAAACCGCTGGCAACAAAAGTGAGTACACCCATAAATGAAATTCCAAATTGGGCCCAATTAACCATTTCCCCTCCCTAGTGTCAAGTGACTCATTAATGTTACAAGGTCTCGTGTGAATGGGGACCAGGTATGTTAAATTTGGTGTTATCGCTCTTACTGGTCACTGGAAGTTCAACATGGCACCTCATGGCAAAGAACTCTCTGAGGATCAGAAAAAATAATAATTGTTGCTCTACATAAAGATGGCCTAGGCTATAAGAATATTGCCAAGGCCCTGAAACTGAGCTGCAGCATGGTGACCAAGACCATACAGCGGTTTAACAGGGCAGAACAGGCCTCGTTATGGTGGACCAAGGAAGTTGAGTGCACATGCTCAGCGTCATATCCAGAGGTTGTCTTTGGGAAATAGATGTATGAGTGCTGCCAGCATTGCTGCAGAGGTTGAAGGGGTGGGGGGTCAGCCTGTTAGTGCTCAGACTTATTAGTATTTTTTTTTACCAGAAATATGTAGCAGAATACACATTGGTCTTGTAGATTGTAAGCTCTAACAAGCAGGGCCCTCTGATACCTCCTGTATTGATTTGTATTGTGACTGTACTGTCTTCCTTGATGTAAAGCGCTGTGCAAACTGTTGGCGCTATATAAATCCTGTATAATAATAATAAAAATAATAATTGGCCTAAATTGATGAAGAAATTCAAAATTGTTGTATTTTTTGTTTATAGCATAAAAAATAAAATCAAGTACCACCAAAAGAAAGCTCTATTTGTGTGAAAAAAGGATAAAATAATCTTTCTTCATAAATGTAGGCCAAAATATATTCTACTACATTTCTTGTGACAATAACCCAAATCAGTGTATATTATTTAGTCTGTATGAAAGTTATATAGTCCACAAACTATGGTATACAGTATGTTTCTGAAAATTAATCAATCCTAAAGTACTGCCAGCCTCTTTTTTTTTTGTGAGGCTCAAAAATGCCAGAACAGTATAAATATCCCCCAAATAACCCCTTTTGGAAAGTAGACAGTCCAAGGTATTTAGTAAGAGGCATGGCGCATTTGTTAAAGTTGTAATTTTTTATCAGAAAAAAAAAAGAAAAAAAAAGAAAGACAAGCCTTTCTTTGGATCTTACTGAAATCTCCAACAAAAACAACTGACAGGCATCACGTGGTAATAAATGACAAACCATGTCTCTGTGTGGAAATGAAATGCATGATCGAGCATCCCCTTTTGGTTTAAACAAGTGGGTGACTAAAGCGCTAGCCAACAGTGAAAATTAAAAGTGACCAGTGAAAAACAAAATGCTGCTCAAATCTAAAATGTGCTAACAACAAATAAAGGTCTGAATAAAAAATGATGAGCGCAAACTGAAAATCTAAAAGTGAATATAAAGACAGTCCATAGGGGACTGATAACAATCAATAAAGATATGCAGTGAATTCAAAATTAGTGAAATAACCCAAAACTGATAATAAATCCAAAAATAAAAGTCCAAATATATAAATCAAAGTTTGGATAAATCAATCTAGTGTGGCAGTGATAAAAACTTCTGCACTTCGGGCATCAATGTGGACAATCTTGATGACTCTTTGCTTAGCCTGGGCTCACAGTGCGCTTACCTCCAGACACTAGGTCATGCGTGTCAACAAAATCCTTCCAAAACTGGAACAGAATCCAAACAGTGGGTAACTCGTGTTGCACGGAATCTTCCCAGTGCTGAGATAGAATCGAGGGGCGTTCTCTGTATCCAATACCAGTATAGGTCCAGGCGCAGCGAAGTCGACTCCACAGGATAGCCACAAGGTGTATCAGGAGCAAATGTAGAAATAAAAAGCTCTCATGGTGAAGTATGCAAGCACTTTAAAATTTAATAAAGCTAAAAATGTGCTTACATTGAAAAAACGAATAAAACGCCAAACAGCGGCACTTCCGGTGGATGGTCAGGGTGTCACGTCACTTCCGGTCACATCTAACCTTATGCATTACGTCACGACACGTGACTTCATCAGAGGTTACTGAGTGACTAATGGATACTGCCTTATATTGATACAAACAGGAAATGGTGCAGGCTGCACCATTTCCTGTTTGTATCAATATAAGGCAGTATCCATTAGTCACTCAGTAACCTCTGATGAAGTCACGTGTCGTGACGTAATGCATAAGGTTAGATGTGACCGGAAGTGACGTGACACCCTGACCATCCACCGGAAGTGCTGCTGTTTGGCGTTTTATTCGTTTTTTCAATGTAAGCACATTTTTAGCTTTATTAAATTTTAAAGTGCTTGCATACTTCACCATGAGAGCTTTTTATTTCTACATTTGCTCCTGATACACCTTGTGGCTATCCTGTGGAGTCGACTTCGCTGCGCCTGGACCTATACTGGTATTGGATACAGAGAACGCCCCTCGATTCTATCTCAGCACTGGGAAGATTCCGTGCAACACGAGTTACCCACTGTTTGGATTCTGTTACAGTTTTGGGAGGATTTCGTTGACACGCATGACCTAGTGTCTGGAGGTAAGCGCACTGTGAGCCCAGGCTAAGCAAAGAGTCATCAAGATTGTCCACATTGATGCCCAAAGTGCAGAAGTTTTTATCACTGCCACACTAGATTGATTTATCCAAACTTTGATTTATATATTTGGACTTTTATTTTTGGATTTATTATCAGTTTTGGGTTATTTCACTAATTTTGAATTCACTGCATATCTTTATTGATTGTTATCAGTCCCCTATGGACTGTCTTTATATTCACTTTTAGATTTTCAGTTTGCGCTCATCATTTTTTATTCATCCCCTTTTGGTTGTTATAAATGAACAGTAAAAGGCATCCAAAAAATACATTTCCGATTGTTTTTTTTTTTTTAAAGTGTAATAATAATCACGATCTTTAATAATCACAAAACAGTACAACCTAGCATTGAGTGTGAATTAAAAAATCTCTGTGGTCCGCAATTTCTCTATTAAAAGGCCCTCTGGTGGCCATATAGAATATTACCACCTAAAGCGACACCTAAAAGCGATCCAAAATTCTGTCACTATCCTTCTTGGAAAAAAAGGGGCATACCTTGTAATACATCAAAGTAACAAAAAAGGCTTATAAAAAGCCAGTAGTTAAACAGGAGCTCTATATTTGTGCTCCCGGTTGCAGCACTGTATCTATTTACTTAACCTGGTGTGTCAGTGGGGCAGAGGTTGTTCTCAAGCCCCATACACACTATCAGTTTTCCTGCTGGTTTTCTCTTCAGGTTTACCAAAACCATGTAGTACAAGGACCTGCCTGATTGCATTCAAATTGAAACGCTTAAGGTTTGACCTCATATTAGATGGTTTTGGTAAACCTGAAGAGAAAACCATCAGGAAAACTGATAGTGTGTATGGGGCTTCAGAGTTGAAGCAGAATAACAGAGAACCCAATGTACCAAGTGGCTCCTGGGGGGGGGGGGGTTTAGTGATACATATTTATTAATAAGGGGGAAAGATTTCACCCCAGTTATACTTACATGTATCAGTGTAAAATGAATCTGCCATTCAACTTCTAATGTTGCCATGTTACCAAGATTATCCTGTACTATGCCAGTGTTCTACAATGTTTGAATAATTCTATATGGTTACAAAAAAATAGTAACTGTATCTTCTAATCTCTAGCAAATTCTCTATCAATGCAGACAAATTTTCATACAGTCCAAGTCCTGTCAGTTTATGTACGAGGTTAATGCAATGAACAGCATCAGATGTTTCTCACCGTCCAATAAAAAGGAAAAATAATCTTGCTTTTACATTACATGGTGTTATGATGACAGCAAGATTGCCAAACCCAAGCAAGAGGAAAAAGACCATGCACAAGCACTAGAGTTAACAATGCACTATTTGGAAGAGTTGTGACTGTGCCTCTTTGGCGAAAGAGTTTTGAAATCTAATTTATGATGGAATGTGTAGAATTTTTATTGTGACTGAAAAGTACACATGAGCTTTCTAAGAATACACATTTTAAAAGTATTGCAATAAAAAACATTGCAGTGTAACATTGATCAAAATTTTTTATCATTAAGAGTTAATACCCACTTATGAATATATTAAAGGACAGGTAGAGGACATATACGCTATGCACAAAGTGATCTCTCTCTGCTGGGTATTATTGCTAGCTCAAGCATGGAGAAGAAATAGACCATTTACTTGTTATTAACCAGAATCTTTGTACAAACACTGCGGGACAATATAGATGTGTGAAACCATTTGAACAATTTCATTCTTGTTATAAACATAAAAACACAGAGGAGCGACTGCAAAAAAAACTAAGTGGCCTATCATCAAGTCTGCCCCTTTTTTTTAAAACTTATTTAAATGAGTATAAGTCTATCTTTGTTCCAAGCATGTTTGAATTCACTTACTGTTAACTGACTCACTACCTGTGCTGGAAGTCTATTCCAAGTATCAACTACTCTTTTGGTAAAACAATACTTTCTAAGATTAGGTTTTGAACGTTACTCCTGCTAGTTTAACCACTGAAGCCACGGACCATTTCGCTGGCCAGAGACCTGACCACTTTTTGCGATTCGGCACTATGTCGCTTTAACTGACAATTGCGTGGTAGTGCAACGTGGCTCCCAAACAAAATTATTTTGGTGGTATTTTATCACCTTTTGCGCTATAAACAAAAATAATTTTTACTATAATAAATATCCCCCAAAAAATATATACATTTTTCCCCCCCTCAGTTTAGGCGTATTCTTCTACATATTTTTGGTAAAAAAATTGCAATAAGCGTATACTGATTGGTTTGCGCAAAAGTTATAGCGTCTACAAAATAGGGGATAGAATTATGGAATTTTTATTATAATTTTTTTGTTAGTAATGGAGGCGATCTGTGATTTTTATCGTGACTGCAACTCTATGGTAGACACATCGGACACTTTTGACGAATTTTTGGGACCATTGTCATTTTTACAGCGATCAGTGCTAAAAAAATGCACTGAATACTGTGAAAATGACACAGGCAGTGAAGGGGTTAACCACTAGGTGGTGATGAAGGCGTTAAGTGTGCCCTAGGGAGTGCTTCTAACTGTAGGGGGCATGGGCGGTGTGTGACACGACAGTGATCACCACTTCCGATTACAGGAAGCTGTTATCACTGTCCAATGTCCTTTTGCACAACCGTGCCATTCTGTCAACGTATTTAGTCGTGCGGCGGTCGGCAAGCGGTTAAAGTCATGTCCCCATGTTCTTGATCTTGGCTTCATGTTGAAAATACTTCCCTCCTAAAACGTATTCACCTCTTTGATGTATTTAAAGGTTTCAGTTACTTTTCCCCTTTCCCTTCTTTCCTCCAAATTGTAAATATTAAGTTCCTGAAGTCTTTTCTAGTAAGATTCAGAATTTTCACAAGTTTTGTTGCCTGCCCAAGTTGTCCATAGACATAGGAGCTGTAAGCTCACACAGCTTGTACCCTAAACTATGAGCATTTTTGTCCCTAATGTGAAAAACCCTGCTATCTACTGCTGTATTTTTAGCACCAAAAACTGAATGAAATAAGTAGGGATGAGCCGAACACCCCCCGGTTTGGTTTGCAGCAGAACATGTGAACAGGCAAAAAAGCAGTGATTTTAATAATGTTTAAAAAAAGTGAAATAATTCTTAAAATGTCGTACCTGGGGGGTATCTATAGTATTCCTGTAAAGTAGTGCATGTTTCCCATGCTTACAAAAGTCCTTGCACAAAATGACATTTCTAAAGGAAAAAAAGTCATCTAAAACTACTCGCGGCTATAATGAATTGTCGGGTCCCAGCAATACAGATAATAGTCTTTGGAAAAAACGACATGGGTTCCCCCCAAGTCCATTGCCAGGCCCTTTGAGTCTGGTATGAATATTAAGGGGAACCCCGAACCAAAAAAAATACGTGGGGGTCTCCCCAAATGCCATTGCCAGGCCCTTTAGGTCTGGTACGGATAGTAAGGGGAACCCTGCACAATTTTTTTTTTTAAATGGCGTAGGGGTCCCCCTCAAAATCCATACCAGACCCTTCATGATTTATGGATTTTAAGTGGAACCCCAGGTCAAAGAAAATATGGTGGGGGGCTTATTGAAATCTGGAAGCCTCCTTTAACAAAGGGGACCCCCAGATGCCGGCCTCTTCTATGTGAATTGGTAACGGGGTACACTGTACCCCCTACGATTTCACCCCAAAAAAGTGACAAAAAAGGTCTAAAAAAACACACACAGCTTTGGGACAAGACCTTTAATAAAAAATCTAAAAAATTAAAGGACTTGTCCTAAGCTGTGTTTTTTTGTGTCACTTTTTTGGGTGAAATGGTAGGGGGACCCCTACGCCATTTTTTTAAATTGGGTTGGGCACCCCTGGTTTAGATAAACGCATATTCATGTTTTAGAATGGCCCAGTCAAAGCCCAGACCTAAATCCAATTGTAAATATGCGGCAAGACTTGAAAATTGCTGTTCACAGACACTTTCCATCCAATCTGACAGAGCTTGAGCTATTTTGCAAAGAAAAATTGGCAAAAATGTCTCTTTCTAGATGTGAAAAGCTGGTAGAGACATAGGCCCGGATTCACAAAGCACTTGCGCCGATGTTTCTCGAGATACGCTGCGTAAGTGCAAATATGCGCCGTCGTATCCGTGCGCCGGGCCCACAAAACTAAGATACGCCTAAAAACAGGCTTCATTCCACAGACGTTACTTGCATACGCCGGCGTAGAGTGGGCGCATATTTACGCTGGACGCATGTGGCGCTCCCATTGATTTTCTATTCAAATATGTAAATGAGGGAGATACGCCGATTCACGATCGTACTTGCGCCCGACGCAGGCTACGACTGGTGCGCGTAAGTTGTACGTACATCGTAAAGTTATGCCCCATAAAGGTGGTGAAACTCAGCAGCATCCATGCAAAGGGCTGCACCAGGGAACCCAAGCCGGCCTATTTTACATAGTTTACGTTGGACGTGAATATGGCTGGGCGTAGGTTACTTTCACGCCGTAGGTGGAACATTTCAAGGGGTATGAATACTTTTTCAAGGCATTGTATTTGGCTGCGTAATTGATTTTTTTTTTCTTTTAAGTTTAACTTGCCTTCCATACGGTTGTATCACTTTTCTCTGATTATGTGCACTTTTCTCTGATTAATTTCAGTTTGAAAGAAAAGGCTATTTTCAGGTAATTTTAACATTTACATGCTTTTTTTTATTATTTTCTTTTATCAAACAGCAATAGGCTTTAGTAAAATGTGTAGAATCAGCGCCAATATACAAAATATAAAAATAATGTCTAAGCTGCTCCTCTAGATTAGGTGTAAACCATATATTGTAAAAAGTGTTTGTGGAGGGCGCTAACTATAGTGGTATATACTATACATGTCTTAATTAATTAATTATTACCAATAAAAATACCAATATATAAAACAAATACACACAGGTGATAATAATACATAAACTGGTGATGCAATATTAACAGTGATCACTAGAAAAATAATAAAATACTGTTATGTTTGCAGTGCTAAGGCACATGGGGTTCGGGAGAAAGATGCTGCAGTGGATCGCAAGCAATTACACGCAACCAACGGCACAGGTTAGAGTGAATGGAACACTGTCACCACCTTTTAAACTATCAAACGGGACAAGGCAGGGATGCCCCCTGTCACCGCTCTTATTTGCCCTGACAGTTGAACCACTATTGAACAGGATCCGCCTGAACCCGGATATCAAGGGGGTGTCTCTGAGAGGTACAGAATATAAAATTTCAGCTTATGCTGATGACATGATGTTCAGTTTGACCAGCCCGAGTGAATCCCTCCCCAATTTGGAACAAGAATTAGGTCTGTACGGTGAGTGGTCAAATTTCAAGATTAATTACGATAAATCGGAGGCGATGGGAGTGGCGATCTCGGAGAGAGAATTAAGGATGTTGAAATCAAAATTTAAATTTAAATGGTCTGATACTGCCCTTACATACTTGGGAACCTCCATACCGGCGGACCTAACACAAGTTTTTAAACTTAATTTCTTGCCCCTGTTGTCCAAAACACGGGACCTCCTGGATGGATGGCACAGGGGGTTTCATTCGTGGCTGGGGAGATCAAGCATAATTAAAATGAGTATATTACCCAAATTTTTGTACCTCTTTCAGACCCTCCCGATAGCAATACCCAGATCTTTCTTCAGGCGGATACAGGCTCTCATTAATAAATTTATTTGGGCAAATAAACGCCCAAGAATTAAGGCTCATATTATATCACTGGCCAAACGGGACGGAGGAATTGCGGCCCCAGATATTTTTAGATATTACCAAGCAACATTACTGGGTCGACTTATTGACTGGAGCCGACATACTGGAGAAAAGCTATGGCCGGGGCTAGAGCAGGACCAATGTGACAGTGTCCTACAGCGGGCAGCATGGTGCTACCGGACTCTCCCAATAGAAATGAAAAGACATCCACTGATAGGACCCACCTTGCGGGTGGCACATAAGCTATTTGTAAGGGGGGTACTATCGACGGAGGACTCACCCCTTTTTCCTATCTTGGGAAATCCGCAGTTTGTACCAGGGTCATTGAACGGCCCATTTAGTAAGTTAATGGAACAGGGGTGGTTTCAAGCATCGCATTTCTTGAGGGAGGGCGCTTGGATCCCCAGGCAGGAAATGGAGAGGAAAGACTTGCCCTACCAACTAGACTTTTGGAGATCCTTACAATTGTACCACTTCTTAGACACTCTAAAACCACCAGCTAGATACTGCCGAAGCCTGACAATGTTTGAGAGGTATTGCAGCGGGCAGGGGACTTTACGGCACTCCCTCTCAAGAATCAGTACGTTACTTAATACTCCATCAGTGGACTCTCAGTTGCCCTTTTTTAATAAATGGGAACGGGAACTAGGAAGACCCTTTACAGAAGATCAAAAAACCAAGATAATAGGGAATATTTTCCAAACATCTATGTGTATAAAGACACAAGAGATGAATTATAAAATCTTGTCTCACTGGTACCGGACCCCCGAGATCTTGAGTAAATGTTTCCCAGACATGACAGACAGATGTTGGAGGTGTGGGCAGGAAGGAGGAACCCTAATGCATATCTTTTGGGCCTGTCCTAAGATTCTAAGCTACTGGAGAAGGGTCCGGGAAATTACACAAAGATTTAGTAGGGAACAATTACCAATTGAGTGGTCTTTTTTCATACTTCAGGATGTTGGAATTTCAGTAAGGCGTTACAGGAAATCAGTGGTGTGTCATCTTCTGAATGCGGCCCGGGCCTGTATTCCAGGGCTGTGGAAACAGACAAGGGCCCCATCCATTAAGATGTGGCTTAATAGAGTTGAAAACTTGAATAGAATGGAGGACATAGTATGGACCTCAAGGCAGAAGCGGAGGGTTTACTTGGAAACATGGGCGGAATGGAACATATTCAGATATTCGGAGGAGGGGAAAGCCTTGATGGATGCAAACTGAGGGGGGATGCCTGCTGCGGGGTCCGTGGGGGAGAGACAGACGGGGGCGCTGTTTTTTTTTTTTTTTTTTTCTTTTTTTTTCTTTCTTCTCTGTTTCTTTGGGCTTAATGGGTATTGGGGACGGCTTGGGGATTGGGGGGGGGTTAAATAAAGTAAACAAGGAGATACAGGGGAAATGTCCCAATCATGGCGGGATTTTGGATCCCCGCTATGAAGGGGACGAAACCGAAACGGGATAATAAAGGTGTTACCAGGGTTAGAGCCCCGACTTTTGTGGGGTGAGGGTCCCATCTAATATAAGAATATTTAAAATGAAATTTGTTTTTCCTTCCCCTGGTTATAAATTAAGAATAATTTGATGGGGAAATGGTTTTTGAAATGTCCGTTCTCTTTCCATGGGTAATTAAATGGATATTCCTGTTATATGTGATCAAAGAGGGTTAAGCCAGAGGAATACCCCTCGGGTTTGGTTTCTTTTCTTTCTTTTCTTTGGATTGTACTCGTGAATCTCTGTTTTCCTTGTTGTTTAAAATCAAATAAAAGATGATTAAAAGAAAAATAATAAAATAAAGTCCCAATATCAGTGTGGAATCCAATGATGAATCCGTATATCTTGCTTAACCACTTAACCCCCGGACCATATTGCTGCCCAAAGACCAGAGCACTTTTTGCGATTCGGCACGGCGTCGCTTTAACTGACAATTGCGCGGTCGTGCGATGTGGCTCCCAAACAAAATTGGCGTCCTTTTTTCCCCCACAAATAGAGCTTTCTTTTGGTGGTATTTGATCACCTCTGCAGTTTTTAGTTTTTGCGCTATAAACAAAAATAGAGCGACAATTTTGAAAAAAAATAATATTTTTTACTTTTTGCTATAATAAATATCCCCCAAAAATTAATATATATTTTTTTTCCTCAGTTTAGGCTGATACGAATTCTTCTACATATTTTCTGTAATTTTTTTTTGCAATAAGCGTTTATTGATTGGTATGCGCTTACAAAATAGCGCTTACAAAATAGGGAGTATTTTTATGGCATTTTTATTAATATTTTTTTTTACTAGTAATGGCCGCGATCAGCGATTTTTTTTCGGTACTGTGACATTATGGCGGACACTTCAGACACTTTGGACACATTTTTGGGATCATTGGCATTTTTATAGCGATCAGTGCTATAAAAATGCATTGGATTACTATAAAAATGCCCCTAGTGGCCTGCGCGAGAGCCGACATATAGCTACGGGCTCTTGCGCAGGGGAGCCAACCTGCCGCTGTAAAAAGACGGCGGCAGGTCGGCAAGTAGTTAAGGTGATGTTAGTGATTCTCCACCATACATTTAAAAAATCTGTCTTCACCCAAAAGTGCTCAGATATAAGATGCACTTACCACAAATATTTGACTTCTTTACTGGAAAAGAAAGTCAAATATAGCATGACAGGATTGTGCCTGTACACATGTTGGATTACTGGTAAGTTTTCTATTGCCTCACTCCCTGAGTCCAGGTAAGATGTATGAACAAACAGAGAAAAAGCCCATAGCATAATACTGTTTATTTAAAATGAATATAAAAAATGCCAAGTGACTCCTTACATTAAAATGTGCCTCCCGGCACTGTGGCTGCAGGCGTATAACAAATCGCTTTGTGGTGTCACTAGTCTCAGCCTCGTAGGCGGAGTGCATTCCACCGACCCTGCTGGTTGAGGTATTTTTATTAGCAATAGGCTTTGCCAGATAGATATTGGCCAGTAGTTTGCTGAGGCTGTCCCTATCCTGGCTGATGCAAAACTGTCCCATTGAAGGTCAGTTTCTAGAAAATTCTCATTAAGAATTTAGAGACCACAGATGACATAACATTGTAAATGTATCCAGCAACAGGACAGTTTTTTTCAGGGATAATATGCCTAACCTTTTTATGTCCAACCTTTGTTTTATCTATTGGGATGGGGAGTTGTAGTGAATGCTTTTTGTTTATTTATTTTTTGTTTCTATTTATTTTATATTTTGTTTTACTTCCATTTGACATCTACTAAACTGAAGTCTGATTTAATAAAATAGGCTGTGTTCATAAAACCGGGCAATATATATATACAGGTAATCATCACTCTTTTTCTTTTCTATATCACATCAAAAGGATTCTGCATGAGATAAACTTTATATGAACACATGGTTGGATTTTTACTATGATAAGTGTATCGTGTGTCAGTCTGGTGTTTTTCACAGTCATGAACATGTCTTGTGACTACAGAAATTTAGGCTTGTCATTATGAAAAGTATGGCTACGTCTTCCACAGATAGACAAGTCTTTGATTCATATGACACTGAGTGAACTTATGTGCAGTAGGGCATTTTGGGGCCTATTACAAGCGATCTAAGAGGAATGACAGCCATACAAAATTGGAAAGACTCTTTAGATAATGTAGAGTATGGTGAAATGTTGGTGACAACCTGAGTTCTGTGCATTAAAGTAATTCTAACAGTGAAGTTAACAGATATTTTATTTTTATCACTTAGAGATAGAAATTTCTTATACTTTCCTTATGTTTTGTACTAAGTGAATTTTAAAATGGTAACTTATTTTAAACAAACATAAGACAAAGCTTCTACTTGCTATTCTCATCCATAATATATGCATCTGAATAAGCGTACTCAATTTTGTATAGAAATTTAATGTACTTTGCATCTTACATTTATTATATAGAATTGAGGATGCTAAATTCAATGACATGCTAGTAGTGTTTAATAATCCCTATTATTTTACAGCAAATACAGAAATGTATAGTTAAGTGTAATCAGAAGACTATTTAAGATACCAAATATCAATATCCAATTATTAAAATGTCACATAGCTATAACAATTACTGGAAATATTAAAGCACTTTACCGCTTCAATACAGGGCATTTTCACCCCTATCCTGTCCAGACCAATTTTTAGTTTTCAGCACTGTCGCACTTTAAATGACAATTGCGCAGTCATGCAACACTGTACCCAAATTACATTTTTATGTTTTTTCCCCACAAATAGAGCTTGCGTTTAGTGGTATTTGATCACATCTGCGATTTTTATTTTTTGCGCTATAAACAAAAGAAGACCGACAATTTTGAAAAAAACAATATTTTTAACTTTTTGATTTAATAAATATCACAATTTTTTTCCTCAGTTTAGACGTATTCTTCTACATATTTTTGGTAAAAACAATCGCAATAAGCGTTTATTGATTAGTTTGCGCAAAACGTATAGCATCTACAAAATAAGGGATAGATTTATGGCATTTTTACTTATTTAATTTTTTTTACTAGTAATGACGGACACATCAAACACTTTTGATACGTTTTTGGGATCATTCACATTTATACAGCGATTAGTGCTATAAAACTGCACTGATTACTGTGTAAATGTGACTGGCAGGGAAAGGGTTAACACTAGGGGGCAATCAAGGGATTAATATGTTCCCTAGCTAGTGATTCTAACTGTAGGGGAGGGGACTCACAAGGGGAGGAGACCAATGTGTGTTCCTCTGTACTGGGAACACACATCGGTCTCCTCTCCTCTGACAGGACATGGTCACACACAGATCCATGGTCCTGCTGTGATTGCGACATCACAGCCGCTGGGCACACACACGGGTCCCAAGCGATGCGGTGGGCGCACGCGCCCCCTAGCCGCCCGGGAGGCCAAGCATGTCATTTGACGTCCACCCTGAGGGAGGGTTCCCGCCAACGTCATTTTACAATGACTCAGTAGAGAAGGGGTTAACTTTAAGAGAGCACATTTTTCAAGGATGAGGGCTGCTCTCCAAGATTGGGAGAGAATATTGCCATTGATGAACACAGAACATAAATGGAAATTCCTCAAAAACACTGTATGTGAACAATGCAACATATATTCCCATGAACAATAGGTTGCTGCTGGTGCACGTCTGCGAGGGCTGTTTCACGTGCGTGTGTGCGCGTGAGAGAGTTTTGGCGCCAGATTTCCTATTTAAACTGGGCTTGTAACAGAGCCAGTGTCTTATCTTTAGCTTCCTGTGACCCCTGCTACCTGTATACTGCTTTGATCTTGTTCTGATCCGGTTTGCCTTTGACTATTCCTGCCTGCTGCCTGTACATGACCCCGGCTTGTCCCTGACTTTGATCCTGCCTGCTTCTCTTGTTACAATGCTGTCTGCCTATTGCCAACCAAGTTTGTACTCCGACCTGTCTTTGACAGTGCACCTGTTCTGGTTTCTCTAACCTGTGTGTGCCTGTGCCTGTCTGTGTTCTAAAACCCTCAGGACTGAGCACTGCCGCTAACTTGCAGGTGTGAGGTATCCTGATATCTGCTGACCCAGCTCCACTACTGCCTGATGTTCTTACATCTCATCTCACCAGTCCTCATCCCTGTAGCATCAGGATCTCCAGAGCAGCTAGTCTGACTACCAGCCTGCCAGGCACTCATACCATTCTGTACTCTCAGGTCCCCTGTCTGCTCTATCAGGGGCCATGAGTCAGATACGTAAAAGAGGCTTTCCTCTGCATTACCGGCTCATCCACAAGGTACGTGGAAACCTGACACAAACCTATATGTTTTTTTTCTACTTGGCTGATGGCCAAAGTTAAAAAGCTATAACTAATAAGAAAAGAGCTTTTAAAAAAAAAAAAAATTAAGGAATACTATCATCGTTTAAATTACTAAGAATATAGCAGAATATGTAAAAAGGAAATCAAGGATGCAAAAATTCTAAACGAACTACAGATTTCAAAATAAATAGGACAAACCCTGAAAAATTCTTCAATTATATTAATAGTAAAAAGGTCAGGTCTGAGCATGTAGGCCCTTTGAAAAAGAATCAGTGACTGGGGACAAAATAGAAGGCAAATTTATTAAATACCTTCTTCAGCTCTGTGTATACATAATGAGGAGGGCACTGACACAGCCCCAAATCATCCACAATGTCTCAAAATTGATATGGTCCAGAAATATTTAGACAGAATAAAGGTGAATAAAGCACCTGGACATACACCCACGGATCCTAAAAGGATTGAACTCAAAGCCATTGTTTTTAATTTTTAGGGGCTCTTTAATGACTGGAATAGTACCACTGGATTGGCCAATGTGATGCCTGTATTTAAAAAGGGATCAAAGTCTTTACCACGTAACTATAGACCTGTGAGTTTAACTTCTTTAGTTGGGAAGATACTGGAGAGTTTAACCTCCCTGGCGGTATGATTCTTTCAGAAAAAACATGCTGAAAGCGGTACCATTATTTGCAAGGAAATTTGGCGTTTTATATTGTAGGTCTGTCATTTTTAGAAATAACTCACTTAAATCTGACCAAACAAGCTTCTAATAGGCATCCCGGGTATGACATTTTTTAAAAAACAAAATTATAAATTATAATATAATAAATAATTATAAATAATCATAACAAATAATAATATAATTATAATAAAAATTATTCAATAATGTAATCAAATCAAAATCACTGAAATTTGCTCAGTTGCAGAATTGTTGCTGTCATTATTATTTTTTTTTATGACGAATTTCCCCACAAATCGCTATCGCACAATTCTGCAAGTGATTATAATTTATTATCGCTGTTTTTTAGCTGATCTAAAACTATTTTTGACATAAAGGGACACTTTTGGTTGCTATGGACAATCTACAGTTTGCAGGGAGAAAGAAACGTTTTTATTATATAAAATGACATGCATAACACAGGACAGACCACTAGGGACAAGGGGGGTGTGTTTTTTTTACATACAGTACTGTAATCTCTAAGATTACAGTATACTGTATGTATAGTGTTTGTTTACTTTTTTGAATTTGGCGCCGTTCTCCGTCCCCGTGCGTCGTAACGTCGCAGGGAACGGAGATCGGCGTCACATGGAGGCACTGTGTGAATCGAGCGAGGTCCCGCTCGCTCACACAGCGCGGTGGCATCGCTGGATCCAGGGACAAGGTAAGTAAAACTCCCTGTACATCCAGCGAGGCGAGCCCGAGTCTGACTCGGGGTTACCGATCCTAGCCCAAAAATCTCACCCCGAGTCAGACTCGGGAACACCGCCCAGGAGGTTAATAAAAGATCACATAGATGAGTTCTTGTTGGAAAAAAAATATTTTAGGCTACAGACAGTATGGATTCATGAAAAAACAGAAGTTGTCAGACAAATCTGACTATTTTATTTTCATGAGGAGGTAAATAAAACCTTAGACAAAGGAATTGCTGTGGACGTGGTATACTTGGATTTTGCAAAACAGTTTGAAAAAGTTCCCCACACGGCTATTGTGTAAGGTGAAGTCTACAGGCTTGGAAAAATCAATTTGTAAATGGATAGAAAACTGGCTAAGAGACCGTATTCAGAGAGTAGTGGTTAATGATTCAAACTTTGAATGGTCTATGGTTATCAGTGGTGTGCCCCAAGGTTCAGTGTTGGAACCCTTACTTTTTAAATGATATAGGATCTGGGATTAAAAGTACCATTTAAGTCTTTGCAGATGACACCAAGCTATGCTGTGGAGTAACATCCTTACAGGATGTCCACAGCCTATAAGCCAACCTCAATGCACTGTTTAATTGGGCAACTATGTGTCAGATGAGGTTTAATGGCGGCTAAGAATATGCATGCATCATACATACTAGGGGGAGTACAACTGGGGGAATCAAGGGGGAAAAAGGATCTGGGTGTGGTGTTTTGGTAGATCATAAGCTTAATAATAGCATGCAATGTATTTTGTTTTTTCAGTGCTCTCATTTGCCAGACCAACCATAGATAGGGGCGGTTCTATGTTGCTTTCTGCTCCCTGTCTATTAATTAGCACACCTGGGTTCCTCCTTTGGAGGCCTTAAAAATCACAGTTAGGACTGCAGTTACACAGAGTGCCGTGACGTGGCCTGCAGCTTCCCAGACATTTGCAAATGACTGCAACTGAACCTCTGTTTTAATTACATACAGTTAGACAGACTAATTTGGTTTTGTGCTTCTTTGGTTTGGTATTTTTGAGCCTGGTCTTTATGGTAAGAATTTTTACATTTGCCATTATATATATATATTTATACTTAATCGCATATTGCTAATCGCATCTCATTTAAAGTCCCAACCGTCCATATTTTATCCTTACAGGGATGGAGGCCTGTGGTGACCCAAACCACATGCCTCATATAAAGTCCCAACCCCATTTTTTACATTAACCAGGGATGGAGATGCGATTCCAGGAGTGTCACACATTGCCTCCACAGATCTACCACCAACAAGTTAATTCATGCATTGTCGTTTTTTGACTAGCTGACCCAGTTTGATGTGGTCCGCACCCAGTTTGGTGGTATTTTGGTTTGGTAGGCATGTTTTTGGTTTCACCCCTGTTTTTTGTATTTTGTTTTTTCAGTGCTCTCATTTGCCAGACCAACCATAGATAGGGGCGGTTCTATGTTGCTTTCTGCTCCCTGTCTATTAATTAGCACACCTGGGTTCCTCCTTTGGAGGCCTTAAAAATCACAGTTAGGACTGCAGTTACACAGAGTGCCGTGACGTGGCCTGCAGCTTCCCAGACATTTGCAAATGACTGCAACTGAACCTCTGTTTTAATTACATACAGTTAGACAGACTAATTTGGTTTTGTGCTTCTTTGGTTTGGTATTTTTGAGCCTGGTCTTTATGGTAAGAATTTTTACATTTGCCATTATATATATATATTTATACTTAATCGCATATTGCTAATCGCATCTCATTTAAAGTCCCAACCGTCCATATTTTATCCTTACAGGGATGGAGGCCTGTGGTGACCCAAACCACATGCCTCATATAAAGTCCCAACCCCATTTTTTACATTAACCAGGGATGGAGATGCGATTCCAGGAGTGTCACACATTGCCTCCACAGATCTACCACCAACAAGTTAATTCATGCATTGTCGTTTTTTGACTAGCTGACCCAGTTTGATGTGGTCCGCACCCAGTTTGGTGGTATTTTGGTTTGGTAGGCATGTTTTTGGTTTCACCCCTGTTTTTTGTATTTTGTTTTTTCAGTGCTCTCATTTGCCAGACCAACCATAGATAGGGGCGGTTCTATGTTGCTTTCTGCTCCCTGTCTATTAATTAGCACACCTGGGTTCCTCCTTTGGAGGCCTTAAAAATCACAGTTAGGACTGCAGTTACACAGAGTGCCGTGACGTGGCCTGCAGCTTCCCAGACATTTGCAAATGACTGCAACTGAACCTCTGTTTTAATTACATACAGTTAGACAGACTAATTTGGTTTTGTGCTTCTTTGGTTTGGTATTTTTGAGCCTGGTCTTTATGGTAAGAATTTTTACATTTGCCATTATATATATATATTTATACTTAATCGCATATTGCTAATCGCATCTCATTTAAAGTCCCAACCGTCCATATTTTATCCTTACAGGGATGGAGGCCTGTGGTGACCCAAACCACATGCCTCATATAAAGTCCCAACCCCATTTTTTACATTAACCAGGGATGGAGATGCGATTCCAGGAGTGTCACACATTGCCTCCACAGATCTACCACCAACAAGTTAATTCATGCATTGTCGTTTTTTGACTAGCTGACCCAGTTTGATGTGGTCCGCACCCAGTTTGGTGGTATTTTGGTTTGGTAGGCATGTTTTTGGTTTCACCCCTGTTTTTTGTATTTTGTTTTTTCAGTGCTCTCATTTGCCAGACCAACCATAGATAGGGGCGGTTCTATGTTGCTTTCTGCTCCCTGTCTATTAATTAGCACACCTGGGTTCCTCCTTTGGAGGCCTTAAAAATCACAGTTAGGACTGCAGTTACACAGAGTGCCGTGACGTGGCCTGCAGCTTCCCAGACATTTGCAAATGACTGCAACTGAACCTCTGTTTTAATTACATACAGTTAGACAGACTAATTTGGTTTTGTGCTTCTTTGGTTTGGTATTTTTGAGCCTGGTCTTTATGGTAAGAATTTTTACATTTGCCATTATATATATATATTTATACTTAATCGCATATTGCTAATCGCATCTCATTTAAAGTCCCAACCGTCCATATTTTATCCTTACAGGGATGGAGGCCTGTGGTGACCCAAACCACATGCCTCATATAAAGTCCCAACCCCATTTTTTACATTAACCAGGGATGGAGATGCGATTCCAGGAGTGTCACACATTGCCTCCACAGATCTACCACCAACAAGTTAATTCATGCATTGTCGTTTTTTGACTAGCTGACCCAGTTTGATGTGGTCCGCACCCAGTTTGGTGGTATTTTGGCTTGGTAGGCATGTTTTTGGTTTCACCCCTGTTTTTTGTATTTTGTTTTTTCAGTGCTCTCATTTGCCAGACCAACCATAGATAGGGGCGGTTCTATGTTGCTTTCTGCTCCCTGTCTATTAATTAGCACACCTGGGTTCCTCCTTTGGAGGCCTTAAAAATCACAGTTAGGACTGCAGTTACACAGAGTGCCGTGACGTGGCCTGCAGCTTCCCAGACATTTGCAAATGACTGCAACTGAACCTCTGTTTTAATTACATACAGTTAGACAGACTAATTTGGTTTTGTGCTTCTTTGGTTTGGTATTTTTGAGCCTGGTCTTTATGGTAAGAATTTTTACATTTGCCATTATATATATATATTTATACTTAATCGCATATTGCTAATCGCATCTCATTTAAAGTCCCAACCGTCCATATTTTATCCTTACAGGGATGGAGGCCTGTGGTGACCCAAACCACATGCCTCATATAAAGTCCCAACCCCATTTTTTACATTAACCAGGGATGGAGATGCGATTCCAGGAGTGTCACACATTGCCTCCACAGATCTACCACCAACAAGTTAATTCATGCATTGTCGTTTTTTGACTAGCTGACCCAGTTTGATGTGGTCCGCACCCAGTTTGGTGGTATTTTGGTTTGGTAGGCATGTTTTTGGTTTCACCCCTGTTTTTTGTATTTTGTTTTTTCAGTGCTCTCATTTGCCAGACCAACCATAGATAGGGGCGGTTCTATGTTGCTTTCTGCTCCCTGTCTATTAATTAGCACACCTGGGTTCCTCCTTTGGAGGCCTTAAAAATCACAGTTAGGACTGCAGTTACACAGAGTGCCGTGACGTGGCCTGCAGCTTCCCAGACATTTGCAAATGACTGCAACTGAACCTCTGTTTTAATTACATACAGTTAGACAGACTAATTTGGTTTTGTGCTTCTTTGGTTTGGTATTTTTGAGCCTGGTCTTTATGGTAAGAATTTTTACATTTGCCATTATATATATATATTTATACTTAATCGCATATTGCTAATCGCATCTCATTTAAAGTCCCAACCGTCCATATTTTATCCTTACAGGGATGGAGGCCTGTGGTGACCCAAACCACATGCCTCATATAAAGTCCCAACCCCATTTTTTACAATAATAGCATGCAATGCCAAGCTGCAGTTTTCAAAGCAGGCAAAATGATTTCCTGTATTTAGAGAGGTATACAGTAGACCAATGTCCAGTCTACTGTAATCTCCAGTCCTCAAGGCGCCCCAACAGGTCATGTTTTCAGGATTTCCTTTAGATGAAACGGCTGTGGTGATTACTAAGGCAGTGAAACTGATCAAATCACCTGTGCAAAATAATGGAAAGCCTGAAAACATGACCTGATGGTGCGTCTTGAGGACTTAAGTTGAAAAACACAGCATTAGACTACAGGGAGAGAGATATTATTTTACCCAGGGGCGGACTGACCGGTCAGTCAGTTTGGCCGTGGTCCGAGGGCCCGACCGCTGCAGGGGGACCACCAGCACCACCTGCTAAAACTCTTAGGGCTCATGTGAGCCATTCGAGCCCCAGCACTGCCTCAAGCGAAAGGAGGGAGGGCAAGCGCGGCTGGATCAAACAGAGTGGGATGTCCAATGCAAAAGAACGTCTATTTCCCAAATACAACTGTGTATTTGCATAGGATGCATTAAGGTGAAAACACATGAGGGTTTACAACCCCTTTGAGCAGGGATCTCCAAACTACGGCCCTTCAGCTGTTGCGGAACTACACCTCCTACGAGGCATTGTAAAACTCTGACATTCACCGACATGGCTAGGCATGATGGGAATTGTATTTTCTGAACAACTGGAGGGCTGTAGTTTGGAGACTCCTGCCTTTGAGGAAACATTTTACCTGGTCCCATTGGGATTCATACTTAGTAATAATCAAAGTGGTATCAAGGAGTTCTTTCCTGTCAGTTGTAATGCCTCCTGTACTAAAATCACTTAATCTGAATTCACTGCACACTGAGGAGTTGATTTACTAAAACTATAGAGTGCAAAATCTAGTGCAACAGTGCATAGTAGTCAATCAGCTTCTAACTTCAGCTTGTTCAATTAATTGTGTATTAGGACCTCCTTCCAGTTGGTCATTTATACTACGTGGTACATTTTCTGGGGAAACCTTCCATATGGCATCTGTATTGATGCCTTAATCATCTCAAGTTGCATATTCCCATTAAAAAAAACAGCAGCCGTGCTCCAACCTCAACACTTGTAGCTGCACCCTGCCTTTTTTTTTGGTCATTAATCTGTGATGGTAGTTGGTAAACTGCAAACCCTGTGAGGCCCCGTACACACGACCAGTTTCCTCGGCAGAATTCAGCTTCCGACCGAGTTTCTGGCTGAATTCTGCCGAGAAACCCGGCCGTGTGTACACTTTCGGCCAAGGAAGCCGACGAGGACCTCGGCGAGGAAATAGAGAACATGTTCTCTATTTCCTCGTTGTTCTATGGGAGCTCTCGTCCCGCCGAGCTCCTCGGCAGCTTCAGGGCTGAACTGGCCGAGGAACTCGATGTGTTTGGCACGTCGAGTTCCTCGGCCGTGTGTACGAGGCCTGAGAGTATTCAACTTAAGCTCTCCTATGAAAGGCCAGTGCAACATCAAAGACGCAGCTGCTGACCCTAGGTGCTTATCAATCTTGAGTTTCCTCTTTATATCACTTGTGAGTATTTCAAAGTATCCAAACTCAGAAGGTAGGGTTCATCCAAATGAAGGGAGGAAATCATTGCTTTATGTATCTTCAGATATAGAAATACTTTCATTATAATTAATTAATAATTAATAATTTCAAGTAACAGCAGTAATAAATGTGTTAAAAAGAACAATTCCAGACATTGCTTCTTTTAATAAAATAAAATATGACATCAACAAGAACATGCTTTTAAGAGAGTTGCTCAATCACCTTAATGAAGTAAATGCTCTGAAAGATCTCATTAATACAATAGATCATATTATGTTGCTGAGAATGGAGAGGTTGGGTTAGGTAGGCAAAAAGTGATGAATGCTAGAAATTGGATAATGTCAACTTGCATCCATCAGTGGCACACAAGGACATCAAATGAGTTTTTGTAATAAAGAAATGGGCATTATTTTGAGCAACCAAATTAGCATGATGAGCCTGGATGAAAGCAAGGGAAGGTTTGATGTATGGGGATCATTGTTCATATCAAACAAAGAATGTGCCAGTATGGAATATGCAATACATCTTCTAGTGTAAGGAACTCCAAAGGGACATCATCAAAGAGGTTTATATTTCTATGTGTGTTCAAATCACCATTCCTCTTTTTTATTTAATTATTTAAACTGAATTGATTTAAATCATAGTAGATGTTCTGGGCTGGATTTAAGTGCAAATATTAATCTACAGAACATGACAATATATGATGCATGATTAGCATAATCTGTTATATGTGCTCTTGACCAACAGAATCTTAGTTAAAGGAGTTGTAAAGGAAAACTTTTTTTTTTTTCATAATAAGCATCCTTTACCTGCAGACATTCCTCTTTTTACTTCCTCATTGTTCGTTTTTGCTCAGAAGTTGCTCTATTTCTTCTCTGTTCTGTTCATTTCCTGCTTGTCTGATTTTACTGACCACCGTGAAGGGAGGCTTTACTGCGGTGGTCTGTAAGGTGCTCACCCCCTCCTGGGAACTACATCTGTGTGGCAGGACGCTCTCTACTTGTTAGAGACTTCAAGGAGGTGTGAATTACTTGGGTGTGCCGCAATTCATACTGGGAAATTTAGTTCTTACATGAATGAGCGATGCAAACCAGGAAGTGAATGAGAAAACAGAAACTAGAACACGGGAGGTGATATAGATGAAGGAATTTAATAGGTATTTACTTGTTTTTTAACAGAATCATTACACTATTCTGTCTGTCTACCTTGCAGACATTATTTTAGGCAAAAAAATGTTCATCCCATCATACTTGTAAATAAAAAGGTTCAAATGTCAATCTGATAACTAAGGCTCTCATCTACCATTCTACAGTGCTGGGCCTTTCATTAAAAGATGTGAAATGAAAAAAGAAACGCAGTGATTAGTAGCGGCCCGTCCATTTGGGGCACATGGGCGCCACACCCCTAATCCATGCGCTGGCCCCTAATCTTCATGCAGGTTCCTGGACGCATGGATTTTTTGTGTTTTTTTTGGAAGCATGTGATTAGAGCCAGAGGCTCTAATTGGCTTTAAAAAAGGGTGGGCTTTGGGCACACAGCACTGTGCCCTGAGCCCACCCAGTTGTGTGACAATAGCAAATTACATTCAGTTTGGACCAATGTAATCATGCATATACCATACCTGTGGGGTCCCTGTAGGAGCTGAAAATCACTGTAGTAGACATTGCTACTCCAATGCTTTCCACAAACTTCAGAATCCCATGCGGAGCTGCTGCCCATCTGCATTCTGAATCAGAGCTGGTGCAAGGAGTTTTAACATCCTAGGCGAAACCTCATTTTGCCACCCCCTTGGCTCCACCCCTGACTCCAATCCCTTTGTCCTGCCCATGTATACCCCATCTTTTTAATGCAGCCCACCAGTGCCCATCAATGCAGCCTCACCAGCGCCCATCAATGCAGCCACACCAGTGCCCATCAATGAATGTTTGCTTGCTTCCATTCATTCAGGAGTTGGGACACAGACACAGTCTTCCGCCGCTATATACAAACAGATCGGTGGGTGCCTGCTGATGCTGAGACTTGTTTGCTTGTTGCAGAGGGAAGAGAGTAAGAACACCAGTGGCCAGGTGCCCCTAGGCAGCAGTGCGCCCTAGGCGGCTCCCTAGTTTGCCTTGTGGTACCATCGGCCCTGTTCTGAATACAGGAGGTTGGCTGCTTGGCATGGATGCCATTTAGAGAATGCATTGTATTTTTTAAATGAATACATGCATTCTTTGATTGGAAAAGGTGGAGAGCAAGACATCACTGTCCTGCCTCTCCACCGTATCCACTCCTTTTTTTAAAATAGTAATTTTAAGACATAATTGATTATTTAAATTATTTATTTTTGATATTTTTTGTATCAATAAATGTTAAAAACGTTTTATCTCTATTTGATAATTTTTTGATAGTGCCCACATAGTCACAACCTTGAGGGTTTCCTTTTGTATTTGTTTATCAGGGATGAAGGCACATTACTACTAAAGGGCAGATCCATTCTCACTTTATGAAGCATGCCCAATCATGTTCAAGGAAAAGAAGGAAGTCAGCAGAGCTTCACCTCATTTACTATGCTCTATCTAAAATTCCCCAGCAAAGTGAACAGCCTATTTGCCTTTAATAAATTAACCACTAGTGTTGAGCAGAATACGCCATATTCGATTTTGCGATATATCTCGAATATATAGTCGAATATTCGAGATATATTCGCTAAATTCGAATATTCGTGATATTTTATCGAAATGAAATGATTGCGAATGCGAAAATAATTGCGAAATTTCGATAACTGCGGTAGGAGCACTCTGATTGGCTCAGAATATTCTTGATATTTTTTCGAAATTTCGCAAAATGCGAATGCGATATTTACTGCGCAATTTCGACAAATGCTGTAGGAGCACTCTGATTGGCTCAGAATATTCGTGATATTTTACAATACAAAATAATTGTGAATATTCGGCAAATGCAGAAGGAGCACTCTGATTGGCTCAGAATATTCGTGATATTTTACAATACAAAATAATTGCGAATATTCGGCAAATGCGGAAGGAGCACTCTGATTGGCTCAGAATATTCTTGATATTTTACAATACAAAATAATTGCGAATATTTTCGGCAAATGCGGAAGGAGCACTCTGATTGGCTCAGAATATTCTTGATATTTTACAATAGAAAATAAAAAGTGTTTTGCATTGGTGGTGATTCTTTACTCTATCCATCTGTCACAGCCGTTTGTCAATCAAACACCTTGAAGATTGAACACGTTCATGCTGCATGCTTTGGACTTTTTTTCACTTCACATATCAAAGACATTTTTATGAAAGATTATTTTTCTATTATTGGGACTATATTTCTTTATATATTTGTTTCACTGTGTATTTCACAAGTTATTTGCGCTTGCTTATTTTATAATTTGCCCACATGTCTTGTCACTAGACATATTTTTTATTCTTGTAGAGCGACTCCATTTTCTGTCTTGTATTAATTTATGTTGTATAACATTTTTGAGTTGCTGCTGTATTCTCCCCTTTTTTTAAGGTATGCGCAATTTTTTCCTTCTTACAAAAAAAAATAATATCAAACATACAAATATTCATAACAGAAACATACACAAAGCCCCCCCCCCCTTTTGCATCAGAGACAATCAGAGTTCTCCTACCACAGTTATCGAAAATTCGCAATCATTTTCGCATTTGCATTAGCGAAAATTCACAATTTTTTTTTTTAATTCGGCAACATAAAAGGATCGCCTCAGCTCAGCTACTCGGCCCAGGGTCTCTAATCATACCAGCAATGCTTTTAGACGTCGATAGGATGTGATCTGTTTTAAAAATAAAATTGAAAAAATGCGAATATTCGGAATTGCGAATATTCACCGCGAAATTCGAAATATATCGCGAATACTCGAATATGCCATATTCGAGCCGAATATTCGCAATACGAATATTCGTGAGCAACACTATTAACCACTATGCTCCCATGTTCCCAATAAACAT
The DNA here is from genome assembly GCF_905171775.1 of Rana temporaria. NCBI lineage: Eukaryota > Metazoa > Chordata > Amphibia > Anura > Ranidae > Rana > Rana temporaria. The sequence continues at coordinate 287,906,447 of NC_053490.1, forward strand.
ATATTAACACAGATTCTCTAACTATTTGCCAGGGACGCTATGAAACTGACAGAAGTTCTAAGCTTTCATCTATCAAAACCTGAAAAACAAAATGGTTGGAGTTATACTTGTACATAAAATCCAACAGGACACCTCGTTGTAAGAGTTTTTTGGAAAAATGCATTGTTTTTCTATATCCAAATCTATAGTCTTCATACATTCTATTTTTACTATTCTCCAAAGTGTATGAGCCCTAAAGCGAATGTCCAACCCAATCCATTGTTTGTTATACTTGTGTCAGATTACATTCTATGCAGTGGCTCTATGATTTGTCTCCTTACATGTTGTCACAAGGTTACCTTTCTCTAGAATGTATTGTTATTGAGAGGATTCTTCTTCATTAGCATGATGGCCAAGTGAAGGGTGTCCCAGGATATAACCCATTTTATTAAATTAAATATTTTCCTCTGATTTATGATGTATGAGATGTCTCTTTATTGAACATTCTTTGCACTGCTATTGATAACATACTTAACATACTAAACAATAAGTAATAGAAGGGCTATTATTATTATACAGGATTCATATAGGACCAATAGTTTATATAGCACTTTACATTTTAAGTATTTACTACCAAATCTTTAAAACTTATAACTGGTTGGTTTAGTGCCTTTAAAAGATAGATAGATAGATAGATAGATAGATAGATAGATAGATAGATAGATAGATAGATAGATAGATAGATAGAACACATGCTGCATGTAGTTCTGCAAGCAATATAATGTAAGTTATTCATCTTTTTTTGTCAAAACGATATAATCCCTCCCTACCTTAAGAAATAGTGTCCCTATTCTAAATTTAGTGTTGCTGGACTTTAGTCAGCTTATGCCTGATTGGTAATTCTGCTTTTCCCAAAGTTCAGGTTATTATTTGCTCCATATAGCAAAGGGAGGAGAGAGAACCTACCAAGAAGGCCACATTAGTGGAACACAGCGGTTGAATAAAACACAACATTATTATAGAAAAATTGCACCATACAAAAATTGTGCTAATTGACCTTAACCAGACCACAATTGAAAAGACAACGTTGCCTATTTTAATTGTGGTCTGGTAAGGGTCAATTCACAGAATTTTAGTTTTTTATATGGTGCAATCTTTCTATAATAAAACAGTTTTTGTTTATTTAACTGCTGTATTCCACTAATGTGACCTTCTTAGTAGGTCCTCTCTCCTCCCTTTGCTATATGATTGTTTGGTCTTGTGGACTGCACCGGATCTGTTAATATTGTTATTGATATTCATGGTGATTGGTTGAGCTCTGACGGTAACAGCAATGTAATTGTCTCGGAGTCTCTTGGTAATAATTGGGGAAGGTAATGGTAGGAATGTGGGAAGGTGACCTGGGGCATGCCGTAGTCACAAGGTCAGTATGCCTAAAAGGGGGCATACTCAAGAAGTAATTTAGAAATAAAAATAAAGGGAAACGGGTGGGCTAACACAATAAGAAGCGCAGACGGAAGGGAGGATTAGTGGCTGGCCTTTTAAAGCCAGAGACTCCTCCTAATCAGCCAAGTGTGCAAAAGCCTGAGACATCTCAACAAGTGGTTCTGGAATATGCCTGGAATAGCATGACGATTTCCACCTGCCTAACCTCTTAATAATATGAAAGTGAACCCCTGGCGAGAGGCCACAGAAGTAGCCCCTATCCTGAAGGAATGACATGCGTATGACTTGGGGTCCAACCCTAAATTCACCAAAACCAAGAGGGTTAACTCTCTAAAAAGGTGCTATAGTGAACAGCCCTATGACAAAATCCTTTTCTAGCTTGGTTTTGAGCAGCAAATTCACTACCTCCATATCAGTAACTGATGAAAACAAATTTTTACATTCAAAAGTATTCTGTGGAAGTGCAATGAAACCCATGTGGAATCTCTGAGTGAAACTTTCCACTAAAAATGTAGGGGAAGTATAGGAAGTCAAACAGGCACAATTAGGGACTGGCCTTTTAAAGCCTGTGACTCCTCCTACAAACTCAGGCAGGCCTGCGTCCCGCCTTCCTACTTACCTGTCAGCTACTTAAGCGGTGGATCCAGGTTGTGTTTGTTGCCCTTTTATTTGTATTATTTGCTCTAGCCTGCTATTGGGGAGTGTCCCTGGCAATAGTGTAGTATGAACATTTATATCTCCATAGCCAACCACTAGGAGGTTTAATGCTAGTGCTGCATGCTGAGGAAGGGTCTTACTATTTAGGGGAACCTTCTGGAAGATCTCTTTCCTCACAGACTTTGACTGGGGAGGATGTGTATGTAGTTGTTCCTGACCCCCCAGGCACAATACCTGGGTAGGACACATGCTTTGAGAAAAAACTAGGACGCTGCTTATGGACCTATGAGTTTTGTCTTTCCAGAGGGTCTTCCCAAGAGCAGTGAATCTGGAATCTTGTTTGGAGCAACAAGTAGGAACTATGAGGACACTATGGGAGACAGCAGGGGAAATATTGTAACTTTCCTGGAGTAGGAAGGAAGAAAGTATGTCTTGCAGAGAATCTAAGGCTGGGAGGGGATCTCTGCACCTGAATGCAAGAGATACACAGTGCCAGTCATTACAGAATATGGGAGGACGTCCTAGATGCTCTATGGGCATGCTGCTAATCAGGGAGCCAGATTTGGGGGACATTTAGCAGGATATGTATTGCTCAGCAAGCAGGAGGAGATTCCCTGCTGATGCAGAGTGGTGAGAGATGGCAAAAAATAGGGCAGCATATTATTGACTGCTGAACTGTTATTGTGATACATGTGTGTGTGTATATATGTGTATGTGTATGTGTATGTGTATATATATATATATATATATATATCTCCTGTACTCACTACATGGTTCGGGATAGGTTGTGTTTTAAAACAATTGTTTCTGCAGCATACTACTCCTATTGCTTAATAATTGCAGTATATTTCTTACTGTTTAATCATTGCAGTATAATTCCCTCACCATTTATTAATTACATTATACATTATATTTCTTTGTTTACCCTTCTGCAATTTAATTCTTGCTGTTACTTAACCAGTTGCTATGTCATTACAGGTGTCTATGTTATGCATCTTTGGACTGTATATACATGTAGGCAGGTTGCCAACAGTTTATTAGTTAGATAGTGACTGACCCAGGCTAGGGAAGGGGTTAATATTTTGCACCTCAGTTCCCAGTTTTTTTTTTGGACCCTGCCTATCCGCTCCTTCGTGGGTAAGCGCTACCTTCACTATATAAAGGGGTGTTTTGTCTTCTCTGTGTTACCAGGGGATGATGTACAGTATTATCTATTGGATTACATTAGGGGCCGGAGTTGCATAAGTCCATTGATGATTGCCTGCTCGGTTGAGCGTAGGGAAACACTTGTGTTGCCCCCTTTAGAGAAATGACCTCTATGAATGCATACTAAATATTAACAGGTTTCTTAACAAGCATTTTTATTTTTACAAAGTGAAAGCTACGAAAAGACAGTTTATTTCTTCTTTTTAGTACCACTTTCATCTTGCTCCAACACTGCTGCTTCCAGGTTCTTCCTGCTGGTATTGTCACATTAAGTAAGGCAAAGGTGAGACTGGTTTGATTTGATCAATGTCTATGTAAAAGCACACAATATTTAGAGACAAGCAGACTTCTAAAAATCCACCCCATGGATGATTAACCCTGTTTACGGTTTCTGATGTGGCTATCGCCCTGATTCACAAGCCGTCCTTCTATACATTTTTTTTCAAGAGAGATTTATCAAGCTGTGGATTCAATTTCCTATTTCACGTTTGACATCTCTGGTGATTTAACATTTCACTGGGAAGTGTTATCTATAAGTATGTATTTATTTTTTATTTTAACTATATATTTGACAGCAACTTTCAAACTCTCTCATCCATGTCTTTATGGACCTTGCTTTGTGCACTGGTCCAAATCATTAGGTGGAGGGAGAATTATGGTGTGGGGTTGTTTTTGAGGGGTTGGACTTGGCCCCTTAGTTCCAGTAAAGGGAACTATTAAGGCGTCAGCATACCAATACATTTTGGACAATTTCATGCTCCCAACTTTGTAGGAACAATTTAAGGATGGCCCCTTCCTGTTCCAACATGACTGCGCACCAGTGGACAAAGCAAGGAACTTGACTGGTTTGCACAAAGTCCTGACCTTAACCCGATAGAACACCTTTGGAATGAATTAAAGTGGAGACTGTGAGCCAAACATCAGTGCCTGACCTCACAAATGCACTTCTGGAAGAATGGTCAAACATTCCCATAGACATACTCCTAAACCTTGGGGACAGCCTTCCCAGAAAAGTTGAATCTTTATTATCTGCAACTCAATATTGAATCCTATGGACTAAGAATGGGATGCCATTAAAGTTAATGTGCGTGTAAAGGCAGACATCCCAATACTTTTGGTAATATAGTGTATGTTAGGTCACTTATGAAGGTGTGAGATTTTTGCAAAGGGGCAAATAGTTATTGGCCTTTGATCACCATGGGCAGAGTGAGTGCGAAACTGAAATGTATGGTGCTCTCAGGTCATCTGATGTAATTCCCTACTGTCCATCGTTTTCATTTTGACATGAACACTAATGCCCTGTACACACGATCGGTTCGTCTGATGAAAACGGGCCGATGGATTTTTTCATCAGATATTCGATGAAGCTGATTTTTATCAGTCTTGCCTACACACCATCGGTTAAAAATCCGATCGTGTCCAACGCGGTGATGTAAAACACAACAGCGTGCTGAGAAAAATGAAGTTCAATGCTTCCAAGCATGCGTCGACTTGATTCTGAAAATGCGTGGATTTTTAACCGATGGATTTCCCCACAGACGATCGTTTTTTTCTATCAGTTTTTTAACCATAAGAAAAATTTAAAACATGTTCTATTTTTTTTCACCGATGGGAAAAAAAACTATGGGGCCCACACACGATCGGTTTGTCAGATGAAAACGGTCCATTGGTTCGTTTTCATCAGATGAACCGATCATGTGTACAGGGCATTAGAGGAACATTTCTTGAAAAACATATTTGGCTTCAGTAATTTGTATGGAAGTTTATGCATAGTTACATGCTTACTTGCTTTTAAGGGATATATCCAAAAAATCGCCAAGTGATAGTTGCCATGACCAATTGATAGGAAGTCAATTGATTTCATCCTAATTATGGAATTGCTGCACTTCTCTTTTCTCTCACTAGATGGCCGGGTATCTGGTGGCATTGGATAAGACAAGGGCATTGCAAGGACAGACTAGGAATGAATGGGGTGTCTCAGCCAATGGGAAGGGATTTTCTTGGCCTGCTGGGAGAGCCTTTTTAATTGGGTGGAGTCAGGTGATCAGGGTTCTGTGCCACCTGGATGGCTGTCTGGGTGGACGTGTGTCATGTTGCCCTGGGCTGCTAGGCCAGAGACCTGAGGCCTATCCCAGAGAAATCTGGCTGCTAGGCTGTCTGAGGGCCTACCGAGAAGAAAGAGAGCAGGGTAGATTTTGGACTGCGGCTTGCAGTCAAACCAGAAGTAACGATTCTGCTTGCTGGAGAACATGTCGTAGTCGGAGGTAGAGGGGAAACTGTCACTACTAAGAGACCATCCACCTTATTACCGTGAACCCCTTAAATAGCTCCCAGAATGCCCAGCTACAAAGAAGCTCCTGATTTGGCTGTTTCTGGGGAAAGAATAGCCAATACACTTAGCTTGCTGTATTTCTCACACTGGCCTGTGGTGACAGCGGCACCTACTGGCAACAGTGAAAAATGCACACAACACAGCTAAACTGGAACAGAAGCTAATTTAGCTTTGAGAAATAAATTCTGAACTATTTACAATTCAGACAAACACTACATTTACATTATAGCGCCTATTCATTAGAAGCAGGGTGCTACATACCTGTGGAAACTGAAAATTAGTATAGTAGCACCACTACTACAGTGATCCCCTCAATGACTGCAAACTGTTCTCTGATTGGACAAGGTGGAGAGATTATGTGATGTCATGATCTCCACCTCATCCAATCAGAGAACAATTTGCATCATTGAGAAATTGCCAAGTGTTCTCTGAAAAGCACACATGCGTAGCTATATGTTTTATCCTATTTAATTAGAGGGGAGGAATGTTTACGTATAACGCCAAGAACACTACAAATTTTACATTTTAGCTACAAGATAACTGTTGAACTGATTAATTTATATAGCAACACATTTATTTTCTCTGGATCCCTGATGTAGCATTAAAATCGTGTTGTTTAAAGTCAGACTCCAGTAAAACTTGTGTAGAGATCCTTTCAGAGCCACAAAGACAGGAAATAGTGTAAAATCTCTACAGTGAGGCAGAGAAAGAAACCTCAAAACAGAATGAAGAAGATTGGAATTTCTATCAGGTTTTTATTGTCTTTCTGTTTTGGTATTAAGCCACCAGCGACTGAACATATTTTTACCATCCCAAACTTCTTCTTCAATTATGTGTTAGAAGGAGAAGAGGACCTCCTCTTTTTTGTGGTCAGCTGGAGCTAAGTCAGTTCGGCCAGGCGGATTTAAGAACAATCAATGAGATCAATCTGGGATCCATCCCTGAGCTAACAATTTCCCAATTCTTCAGTCCCACTGGCCCTTGGGGCCCTGTAGCAGCCACATCAGCTGCTATGGCTTTATGTATGCTCTTAGACAACACCAGAATATATTTCTTTCCATGCTCCCTGTTTTGATGGTTTCAGACACCCACACCCAAGTCAAACCAGCCTCAACCTCCATTCTCTGATTCTAGTTTGAGAATAAAGAATTTATGTGACACATACCATTCTGTTAAGCTGTAATTGTTAAAGCTACAATCAGGCTGGCTGCTCCATTAAAGATTTGCAACCATTACTAAGACAGCCTGTAATCAACGAACGATAACCTTTCATAGAGGTGATAGGTCCCCTTTAAGACACTGATGGTTCTGTCTTATTGTCAGCCTCATTGGTCCTCAATTGAACTAAGTGTGATGAGAATAATAACAGCTATTACAGATTTTCAATAGTAACAGTCATTGAATAGTTGCAATCAACAGGTACAATCAACGTAATACTAATTATAAGGCATGTCTATTGGTTTCAGTTGTATGTACAGTTTCTGTCTGCCTGAATTTTCCTATAAAAATCGTAAAACTGAGGAATAAATTTAAAGTGTGCTACAACTTTATTTTAGGGACCATCAGAACTGCTTAAAATAATTCTGAAAACTTTTAAGGAAGATTCGCTTTCTACGAGAACAAACACATTGGGATTTGGATCTTGACACAAATGGGCAGCCTTTTAAGTAAAAACAAAAGAAGTATAATTAGATTGAAATGAATGAAGGTCAAAGTCCATGAAAGCGCACAGCTTTGTACCTCCTCTCTCTGTATATCTGCTCATCATTTTACTATGTCAGCAATTTCCTCATCTTACACTACAAAGTTATACCTGTAATTTAGAGCTTCCTGCTGCAGCCCAAGGATTTTTTTATTGATTCCTTTGCTGGGCTTACTTTTTTATTATAATCATATGTATAAGAGTAAAAACAAAAAAATAATAAAGCATATTTAGTCATGTAACATATATAGCAGTGTTCAGCTCTCTCTTTAAATGTTATATTTATCTCAATGTGTTCTGATTACTTCAATGGTTTCCTTTACGACATTCATATATCACTTTTTATTTTTACACTATTAAATTTATAACATCAGTTTTTAAAAATGTATTAAAATATTAACATTTATAGTAAGCTGATTGCTAATTAGAATTAGTAACTTTACTGTAAAGCTTTTTTTTTCCCCAGATAAAGTTTATTTTTTGTTGTAGGTGAAAAACATCAAACATATAAGGAATAGATATACAAAAGATACATTGCAATGTTATACATGAAAAAGCCATTTGTTGAGATGGGATTGTACATTTAACTGGGTGGAGGGGTAACTTTGGGTAAAACATACTATGGGTGTTAGAGACCAAGCATGAGAAGCTTATGCATTTTATACATTTTTTTTTCGCTTTTTCAGATGTTATAAATGTAGCACTACCCCCGAAGGAGCTGCTGGTTTGTTTTGGGCGGCATGTTATTTTGTGTTTCTCTGATGTCTGGGGGTGCTCGGTGAAAGTTGTAGTAACGGTCACGTAATGTCCACGACATGTGTCTTTTCCTGTGCTCTTTATTACCCAGCCGGGTAAAAACAATAAAACTTGGTGAAGAGTAGAGATTCAGTAGAGATGAAGATAGCAGATCCAGATGTCAGAAATAGGGAAATAGTCCTGCTCCCACGTGTAATGTCTCTTTCACCGCTCCAGCCTGAGTGGGTATAGTGCACTCGAACCTTAGGAAAAAGTCTCTGCCACAGACCCTCCTGGTAAATGAACAGCGGAGATAATCCTCCTTAGCAGACTTGGCACCTGAATCTCCTTCAGGTAGTTTTGAATTAGGGTACCGACTGACAGGCGGCCAACATCCAGCCTTTCAGTGTCCGGTTCCCCTGGTTCCCAATGGATAGTCAGGCCCCTATCGGAACACCAGCCTCTCTTGGTACTCCCCAGGCAGACTCTCCACTGTACGACCTCCTTCAACTGGACGGATGACCCAGGACCTTCTTAGGTGGGACCCAGTCGATTACTGAGATTACTGAGGCGGATCAATTTCTCCAGGCCAACGTGGTCCCGAAGCCAGGATCCTTGCGTTGCATGCGCAACCCCCGGCCCGGAAGGCCATTCGCCGGGGCGGCGTGAAGTGGCTACCCTAAAGGTGGGCGCCACATGAGGAGAGACCCGGGAAGATGGTGCCTGCCTCATAAATACTCTCTCCCAGCATGCACAGCAAGGCCAAACCCTCCTGATAGGCTGCTGGGCAAGAGCAGCCAATTCTTGACTCCACTGCTGCCACCTGATGACCTGGGGTGAGATCAGCACCCCAGAAACAACAGAATAGACCCACAGCACAGCCAAAGCTAAGACAGAGACCCAAATTTGAACAAATCAACATGGTCAGAGTTGATTAACTAACTCTGACCCCCTCTAAATTTAACATAGCACCGGTACTGGAAAGTAACCAGGCGCTACATAAAGTACAGAAAATTGGATGTTTGAAAGGTTTAATAACTATGAAAAGTCTGGACCTGGTGTAAGAAACACTATTATAGGATGTGCTTAGATCATAACACAGTGCTTTGTGATGTAATAATTTTTAATGTAAATTTAAAGTATCCACTCATATCCCTCCTTATGAAGATACTTTTGATGGCCTTTGTCATAGTAAGGTTAATCAGCCACCTCCTTGAGGGTGCAATAAGCATATAAATGACTGGATTCACCGCAAAATGTGTATGAGGTGGGTAGGTCCAGAATCCATTACTCTATAAGTGAATATTTTATTTTTCAGAACTCCAGTTTGGTCGCTTTCTTTCAAGAGTAACATTAATGAATAAGTGCTCTTCACCAATTATCTTTTACTCTTATGTATCTCTCCTGCCTGCTCAAAAAATAATCAAAAGAGCAGTCTAAAGCTTTGATGCAGCCAGGGATCTCTCTTCATAAGCAATACCCAAAACACCCTCTAAAGAACTGCTGCATTAAAAAAAATATATAATAATAATAATAATAATTTAGAAAAGCTTAAAGAGGTTGTAAACCCAATAAAGAAAAACAACAAAAAACAAAACCTGTAAGACAATGGCATAATGAGCTAGTATGCATCGCAAGAAGACTTTAGTCTTTCTTTAAATTATGTACCTACAGTACATCTTTGGCCACACAATGTGTCACAGACTACAGATGCTAAAGAGGCATGAGCAAAGGACTTGGGTCTTTAAATTGACCAAATTTACCAATAGGTAGGATCTGGCCAGGATATAGTGATTGGTTGGAGAAAATGCTTTATTCACAAAGTGTGTCTCTATTCTTCACTTCAGCTCCCTCTAGTAGTGAAAAGGAGCAGCTGCTGCAGGAAGAACATATGTAAACTGATTACTTCAAGGCAAATGGGTACCTTTTTCCAATAACCATGTAACCAACAAAACAGATACGCTAACTAATTGTTTTTTGACTTTGGGTGTTTTAAGGTAGGACATGTAAGATTCTGTCTCAGTCCAGATTCAAGTTTCCTTTTACTAACTGGGTAAGTCAAGGAAACTCAGGGTTGTGAGTGATTCAGCAGAGTGGTGTCCATAACTCACTCTGCCAAAGAACCAGTTTATTAATCGCAGAGCCCTCAAAGGGTCCACCCATTGAGGGAACTTCCTCCCATGGATTATTTCTGTGAGAGCTGTTTGGCAGTGGATTTGTCTGTTGCAATCTACGCTGCCCTATATTCTTGTTGTTGCCTATGCTCTGGGAATTTCCATGGGTGCTGTTGCTGTCTCACAACCATTAGTATATGTTGACATTCCAGGATAGTCCTCTCTACTATGCGTTGCAAAATTTGGCCTCTTTCAGACTGCACTACGTCATTTCATGGAGTTACAGTGACCTCTTTGGAAGACATGGGTTTGGTGTCCCTTCTCCGTTTCCTTTGGCCTTTTTCTATTATACCCATAGAGCTATACCTGACAATATTCACCCAATGATCATGGTTATATCTTTATCTGATGTCAGATGAGGGGATTACCCAATATTCCTTGGAATGTGTGAAGATCCATGACCCCTTGAAGAGATCAATGATTACTGGACATGTGCATTAATTTTCGTCCAAATGCATTTTCGTCCGAATTTCAGGTATTCAGGAATTTCAGGTATTTTCGTTATCGTTTTAACAAACTTCTTCTTAAAACATTCGACAGACACCATAAGCCTTCAATGACAGATTTGACCTTAATTATTTTGGATTTCAGACGAATGCATTTTTTTACGAAAAACAAAATAAATAAAAACAAATTTCGGGAGTAACTAAATAAATGTATTTTTCGGACAAAAACGAAATTCCGAAACAAAATATTTCAGTGTGCACATGTCCAATGATTACCACCAGTATCCGAAAATGTCACCTGTGTATTTATGTCCTGCAAGAAACTCACTTTACTAAATATGCTATGTACTGCTATGTACAGTAGGCTTGAGCGGGCTGGTCCTATCATTTCACTCACACTCCTATTTCAGAGGGGTGAGTCTACTGATACACTGCTCCCTTGTGTTTGGTGAATTTGTTGCACTGGTGGATGGAGAGGGTAGATATGTATTTTTAGACTGTCAGATATTTTCTGTACAATGTGTTATACCTGTGGTGTATATTCCACCACCCTTTTCTAGGGAAGTGCTGCAATCCTAATAGGCGCACCTGCTGGATAAATCTAAAATCCCTCTCCTCCTAATGAGAGATTTTATTGTTATCTCCACCCTTCTCTAGACACACATACGCCACCTTCTCTAGGATATAGGTACTGGTTCTTGCAGGAGGTGGGTTGGATTGATTGCGTACGAGACCCTTATGAGAAACAAATTCCCTGTTTTTCTAAGTTCCACGTGTCCCTGTCCTGGATTGACCTTTGCCTGGGTACCCCCTCTTTGCTGCCTCTTTTTACCGATATCATGTACACTTCCAGAGGTGTATTGAACCATCCCCCTTGGTACTGCATTTGGAGGCAAGGCCCAAGACCACCCTGATGTGTACCCCTTGGAAGCTCAATGCTTTTTGGCTTAACCTCTTCCCTTCTTATGATCAAATAAAAAGGGCCAAAGCAGATTTTTTTGTAGACAATGAAAACCACCCAGATGTAATGCAAAGTTGGAAGGCCTTTAAGACATTCCTACGAGGCATTTTCATATCCCAAATGAATAGAGTGAAACATAACACAAGTGGTCTGTGTGTTCAACTTGAACAACAGGTAAACCAACTAGAGTAAACATATGTTGATAATCCCACAGACTCTTACAAAGGATCCTGGTTATCTGCTCAGGATGCAGTAGACCATTTGGTATTGTCTTCAGCAGATAGGAAATTATTCTCCTCTAAACTGGCACTCATCAGTTATATGCAACATTTGGTTTTTATAATTTTGTAAGTATGACATATGATCTGTTTATGCCATACATAGATACATTAATGCACTTTTCATTACTCTATAAGCATTTCAATATTACTATGTTAGTAATATGATATACTTACCGTGTATATACTCGAGTATAAGCCGAGTTTTTCAGCCCTTTTCTTAGGGCTGAAAATACACCCCTCGGCTTATACTCGTGTCAGTGTACCTGAAATTCTTGACAGGCTGCGGGTGTCCATTGTTTTAAAAGTCGCGGCCTCCTCCTGGTCCCTTCCGTAATAGGCGTTTCCCAGCAGACACTGTGTTCAGTGTTCTGCCTATCACAGATGTTCTCTTGTCCAAGGATGAAAAGACGTCCGTGATTGGCGTAACACTGAACACAGTGTCTGCTGGGAAACTGAGTCTAAGGATGAGAAGACATCCGTGATAGGCTGCTGGAAAACGCCTATCACGGAATGGGACCAGGAGGAGACCACGACTTTTAAACAATGAATGGATGCCCGCAACCTGTCAAGAATTTCAGGTGCACTGACTCGGACACAGGGAGGCTGCAATGTGCACAGTGAGGTTGGGCACAGTGAGGTGGCAATAGACACAGTGAGGTGGCAATGGGCACATAGAGGTTGAGCACAGTGAGGTTGGGCACAGTGAGGTTGCAATGGCCACAGTGAGGTGTGCAAATGGGTACAGTGAGGTGTGCAATTGGGCAAAGTGAAGTGTGCAAAAGGGTATTTTTCCTCATCTTCGTTACACTGAATTCACAATTATAGTATTTTCCTCTTTACATGTTTCTTGTGTGCTTCGATTTTCACCCAGGAAATTAACTTCATACAAGTCTGTATAGAAAAAAATAAGGCCCATTTTACAGATATAAAAATGCAAGAAAAAGAATGTGAACCCTTTTGGAATGATATGGATTTCTGCACAAATTGGTCATAAAATGTAAACTGATCTTCATCTACTGTAAGTCACAACAATAGACAATCACAGTCTGCTTAAACTAATAACACACAAAGAATTAAATGTTACCATGTTTTTATTGAACACACCATGTAAACATTCACAGTGCATATGGAAAAAGTATGTGAACCCCTAAACTAATGACATCTCCAAGAGCTAATTGGAATGAGGTGTCAACCAACTGGAGTCCAATCAATGAGATGAGATTGAAGGTGTTGGTTACAGCTGCCCTGCCCTATAAAAAACACACACCAGTTCTGGGTTTGCTTTTCACAAGCATTGCCTGATGTGAATGATGCCTCGCACAAAAGAGCTCTCAGAAGACCTACGATTAGGAATTGTTGACTTGCATAAAGCTGGAAAGGATTATAAAAGTATCTCCAAAAGCCTTGCTGTTCATCAGTCCACGGTAAGACAAATTGTCTATAAATGGAGAAAGTTCAGCACTGCTGTTACTCTCCCTCGGAGTGGCCGTCCTGTAAAAATTACTGCAAGAGTACAGCGCAGACTGCTCGATGAGGTGAAGAAGAATCCTAGAGTGTCAGCTAAAGACTTACAAAAGTCTCTGGCATATGCAAATATCCCTGTTAGCGAATCTACGATACGTAAAACACTAAACAAGAATGGATTTCATGGGAGGATGCCACAGAAGAAGCCACTGCTGTCCAAAAAAAACATTGCTGCACATTTACAGTTTGTACAAGAGCACCTGTATGTTCCACAGCAGTACTGGCAAAATATTCTCTGGACAGATGAAACCAAAGTTGAGTTGTTTGGAAGAAACACACACCACTATGTGTGGAGAAAAAGTGGTACAGCACACCAACATCAAAACCCAACTGTGAAATATAGTGGTGGGGGCATCATGGTTTGGGGCTGCTTTGCTGCGTCAGGGCCTGCTATCATCGAAGGAAAAATGAATTCCCAATTTTATCAAGACATTTTGCAGGAAGACTTAAGGCCATCTGTCCTTCAGCTGAAGCTCAACAGAAGATGGGTGTTGCAATAGGACAACGACCAAAAGCCTAGAAGTAAATCAACAACAGAATGGCTTAAACAGAAGAAAATACACCTTCTGGAGTGGCCCAGTCAGAGTTCTGACCTCCACTCGATTGAGATGCTGTGGCATGACCTCAAGAAAGCGATTCACACCAGACATCCCAAGAATATTGCTGAACTGAAACAGTTCTGTAAAGAGGAATGGTCAAGAATTACTCCTGACCGTTGTGCACGTCTGACCTGCAACTACAGGAAACATTTGGTTGAAGTTATTGCTGCCAAAGGAGGTTCAACCAGTTATTAAATCCAAGGGTTCACATACCTTTTCAACCTGCACTGTGAATGTTTACATGGTGTGTTCAATAAAAACATGGTATCATTTAATTCTTTGTGTGTTATTAGTTTAACCTCCCTGGCGGTATGATTCTTTCCGAAAAAACATGCTGAAAGCGGTACCATTATTTGCAAGGAAATTTGGCGTTTTATATTGTAGGTCTGTAATTTTTAGAAATAACTCACTTAAATCTGACCAAACAAGATTCTAATAGGCATCCCGGGTATGACATTTTTTTAAAAACAAAATTATAAATTATAATATAATAAATAATTATAAATAATTATAACAAATAATAATATAATTATAATAAAAATTATTCAATAATGTAATCAAATTAAAATCACTGAAATTTGCTCAGTTGCAGAATTGTTGCTGTCATTATTTATTTTTTTTTATGACGAATTTCCCCACAAATCGCTATCGCACAATTCTGCAAGTGATTATAATTTATTATCGCTGTTTTTTAGCTGATCTAAAACTATTTTTGACATAAAGGGACACTTTTGGTTGCTATGGACAATCTACAGTTTGCAGGGAGAAAAAAAGGTTTTTATTATATAAAATGACATGCAGGACACAGGACAGACCACTAGGGACAGGGGGTGTGTGTTTTTTTTTACATACAGTACTGTAATCTATAAGATTACAGTATACTGTATGTAATGTGTTTGTTTACGTTTTTGAATTTGGCGCCGTTCTCCGTCCCCGTGCGTCGTAACGTCGCAGGGAACGGAGATCGGCGTCACACGGAGGCACTATGTGAATCGAGCGAGGTCCCGCTCGCTCACACAGCGCGGTGGCATCGCTGGATCCAGGGACAAGGTAAGTAAAAAGTGCCTGTGGATCTAGCGAGGCAAGCCCGAGACTGACTCGGGGTTACCGATCGTAGCAGGAAAATCTAACCCCGAGTCAGTCTCGGGAACACCGCCAGGAAGGTTAAGCAGACTGTGATTGTCTATTGTTGTGACTTAGATGAAGATCAGATCACATTTTATGACCAATTTGTGCAGAAATCCATATTATTCCAAAAGGGTTCACATACTTTTTCTTGCAACTGTAGACTGCTTGTCAGTTTTTCATCCATGCATTGATGGATGAAAAATGGACATCAGTGCACCTCTATGGAAAAAGGATCATCCATTTACATCTGTTTACATTCGCATCCGTCAACATCAGTTTTTTTTTAACGGATCAAAGCCCTATTTTTGTTCTGTTAAAAAAAAACGAACTGACGAAAAACAGATGTAAATGGACAAACTGACCTTTTTTACAATGGTAGGGAAAATTTGTGACAGATCAAGAACATTCCTACTTTGCCAAAAAAATTTAGCAATATTTTTTAGGGGAATTCTACATTAAAGAGCATATATAAACTACCAAAATGGTGCCATCTGCTAGTCAAATATATGGAAAGCCTAATCCTACGCTGCAGATGAAATTTCCCACTGCTTTCAAATTTGCAAATAGTGACACAATCTAGTATGCAAGTTCTAATTTCATGATGTTAGTACCATTGGTATTTTAGATTGTATTTTGAGTATCTTTGAAAATAAATCCTTATGGTTCCAATGCTATGGCATAGCTTTACATGCTAGTTTTTATCAGTATTGATAACTGTGGCTCTTATAATGAACCAGAATCACATATAAGCCTATTTAGCAATCAATGAAAGCCACAGATAAGCCTTGTGCTTTCATGGAGTGCTGAAATAGAGCATATATGTGAAATCTCACTGTTGCTGATAAGCGTACCGATTAGCACACACTCAGTATTCCAGTTTTTCATACAATGGAATTCACGCTCATTGATAAATGTCCAGAATCCAGGACAGAACGCTTTCTTCTAGACAGAACTATAATCCTTTGAGTTTACTCCCAAAGTGTCCTTGCTTGTTCCTTTGTAAACTTTTGGGGATAGACAGTAAATCAATGCTCTAAAGTGATGACTATTACGGTCCTAACATATTAACTAGGACAAAGGAAGAGAGAAACGAGGATATAGTAAACCTATTAATAACATATTGAGAGCCAACACAATTCTTATTTGTCCAGTTTTAGATGTAAAATAAGTAACAGCAAAATAAAATTAGTTAAAATTAGTTATAAAGTAAAATTAGCTGTTACATGCAATATGTAGATTTATTTGTACCATTAAAGAATTTACATTTGAGGTCACAGATAATCCTGCCATTGAATATACTAAACTGATTGCAGAGCTGTACACCCTAAAGTTAAAACTTGCAAAAGCTAAAATACAGAGATAAATTACAATACAAATTTAGGTGAATATAGTCTGCCTGGATATAGGACTGGACCCATGTTAAAAATACATGACTTCATTTTTGAGGGTATGCAAGCCGCTCAAGACAACACACATTGGGCTGGATTCAGATACAATAGTGTATCTATCCGCCCGGCGTAACGTTACGCCACCGTAATTTAGGGCGCAAGTTCTGTATTCAGAAACAACTTGCGCCCTTAGTTACGGCGGCGTAAAGTATCTGTGTCGGCGTAAGCAGCCTAATTCAAATGTGGATGATGTGGGCGTGTTTTATGTATATTAACTGTGACCCCGCGTATTTGAAGTTTTTTACGAACGGCGCATGCGCCATTCGTGAAAAAATCTCAGTGCGCATGCTCGAAATTCCGCCGCAAGTCGTCATTGCTTTTGACGTGAACGTAAATTACGTCCAGCCCTATTCGCGAACGACTTACGCAAACGACGTAAAATTTTCAAAACTCGACGCGAGAACGACGGCCATACTTAACATAGGATATGCCTCATATAGCAGGGGTAACTATACGCGAAAAAAGCCTAACGTAAACGACGTAAAAAAATGCGCCGGCCGGACGTACGTTTCTGAATCGGCGTATCTAGCTCATTTGCATATTCCTTGCGTAAATATACGGAAGCGCCACCTAGCGGCCAGCGTAAATATGCAGCCTAAGATACGACGGTGTAAGACACTTATGCCGGTTGGATCTTAGAGAAATCTATGCTTAACTGATTCTATGAATCAGGCGCATAGATACGACCCCGCACACTCAGAGATACGATGGCGTATGTGGAGATACGCCGTCGTATCTTCTCTGTGAATCTACCCCTGTATGTCTAAAGAAGAGACATAAGAAAGGTTCTGAAAGATGTGTCTTTAATAACTTAAGTTAACCTATAAAAGGTTCACCTAAACTTCGAACCTTCTGCAATAATAAATGTCTTTAAGACTCTAATGCTGCATTTGCTACATGTCTTTTTTTTATTAATGAAAGTCCTCTTATGCAGCTGCCATAGTACTAAAGAAACTGGTCAGGTTTGGAGTTCCTAACCTTCTCTTACTGTTCTTACTCTCACTTATGATATATTTCAGAATTAATCTTACCTATATGACTTTGATATGATTATTTTCAACCTGCTGGGAATGGATCACCATGCCAGTTGCTAATAGACGTAAGCCATCTTTGTTTACATGTCATTGAATGGTCTGTATTGATATGTCTGGACTTTGGAAATATTATACGATGGAAAAAACTTTATGTTGGCAGATGCTGTTTTAAAAACTATTATTAAAGTTCGGCTTGGGAGACTCTACTACACATTGCATACAAAACAGCATGCCTTCTATGTCTCTTTTGAAATGCTAATTATATGGATCATGTTATGATGGACACACTGCACCTTGGATGAATTACACACCAATGCATTGCACTCTGGATATATCACAAATAAGGATTTAAACGCTGTTGGCATATGCAGGTTTGAATAGTGATTGAAGGACTTCAATCACTTTAATATATATAAAAACAGCATGTTTGCCATGTTTCTCCTACTAATGCTGGTTATGTAGGATATGGAACAAGGCTTGGGAGTAGTATTGGGAGCATATCATTGGACTGCTTGATTTATAAACACTCACTAGGAACAGTTCTTGATACTGTGGCTATTGAAATATATATTATACCGGAACACCCCATAAATAATATGCACATTCTTTTTATATAATAAATATTTTACAATGGAAAGCTCTACTGTATATAACAATTTTTGGGGGAAATATTAACATGAAACAAGTTATTATATTTTAACTGTTTATAATTGGGCTAAACTGTCAACAGCCAGCAACCTTAGATATCCCATGTTATTGGGCCGGTTTCAGTATAAGAGTTAAAAGAGCATAAAGAAAGTACCTATTTTCACATTAGGATATACTCCTTTTGCCTTTTTTACAAGGCCATTTATGGAAACAATTAGCACCTTATGGTATTGAAATAGGAATGTAGCAGGAATGTACCTATATGGATGTTTTTTTTATTTATTTTTTACACATGTTTCTGGACATATATTAGTGATACAAATAATTGGACATATGGGAGCATTTTAGTAGGAAGTTGTTGTTATTCTTTAAAGAAGATTTGGTCAAGTTTTTATGTATTTTTGGTATGTGCAATACATTGCATTGAGATGCTGTCATAAGTAGTTTCTGTCCTGTTTTTGAATAATAGTATTTTTGAGTTTTAAGAGAGTGGTTGAACAAGTCCAAATTAGGTTTTAATCAGGCTGATGCTAAACATTTTTGGTGGGCGGCAAACAAACCCCCCATGTCCGCACTCACCCCTCCCTGGCTTCCCCCTGGATAACCCTGTCTTCTTTAGATCCACTTCCTGTCCAGATTGGCTGGGACGAGAAGCCGGAAACTGATGGCGAATTTTGATTCGCTAGTAGGACAAGTGGGAGGGTTCAGGGTGCAGTGCTTTGCCACAGGCTCTAATCATGTGCTTGTAAAATAAATGGCAGACCTCATAGAAAACCATTAGTCCGGCACCCTGCATGCAAACTAGGGGGGCGGTGCCTCTGCGCCCCTTATGTGCCACTGGTTATACTTTTTTTTTGCTTTGGTAAAATAAAAGTAACATTATATGAAAATCATCTTTGTTTTAGAAAGGGTCACATCATTGCGACCCTGTGGCCCTATAAGACTGTCAGGCCTATCAAAATTAAATAATATAAACTGCAGGTCAACTTATGCCTCGTACACACAATCAGTTTTCCCGACAAGAAAAGTGTGATGTGAGCTTTTTGTTGGGAATTTCGACTGTGTGTATGCTCCATCACACTTTTTCTGTGAGAATTCCTGCCAAGATAAGATTGAGAGCAGGATCTAAATTTTAATGACAGGAAAAATTCCTACCGGGAATCTCGGTCATCTGTATGCAATTACGACGCAAAAAAAAAAAGTGCATGCTCAGAATCAAGCAAAAGAGCCGAACTGCCTATTGAACTTCATTGATCTCGGCTCGTCGTACGTGTTGTACGTCACCGCGTTCTTGACGTTCAGAATTTCAGACAAGATTTGTGTGACCATGTGTATTCAAGACAAGTTTGAGACGTTTTCCTGTTGTAAAAAACGGAAAAACTGATCGTGTGTACAGGGTATTACAGTTTTTCTAAAGTACTTGTGGAACATTTTTTTTTTGTCACCTTTTGTTGTATGTTGCAGGTCAGGAGGCTATTGCCAAAGAGAGACCCTAAATGAGTGCTGCTTTCTCAGAGGAAGAAAAATAATTGCTTACCTGTCATTGGACTGGTATGATAACAGGGGGATTATGACTCCTTTCTTAGCTAGCCTATCTTAGAGCCCCCCAGAGTTGGCCAGTTGCCTGTCCTCCCTTACCTATGTGTTTATTGCAGGAACTCTTTATTGAAAGTATTGTCTTCCATGAGGTGGGTGTACACTGTGTTTTGTGAACTTCATATTTAAAAATTAATGGGGGATTGAACCATGTGGCTGATTCTTTATTCTTGTTATATTTTTTGAAGGGTATGAAACTTGTTTTAATTTAACCAAGGTAAAAGGTCAGGGCCTTCAAAACACATTCATTGTTTCATTCTTAACTATTATTAATAATTAATAATGTTAATACAATCCGCTGGTCAGCAAGCAACAATGATATCATATCCATGTGTAGCACTTACCCCCGAAGGAGCTGCTGGTAATTGATTGGGCCTGTACTCTGCTCTCCTACCCCCAAATAATTTGTCTCAACCCGCTTGACACAGCTGTGTAACAGTGTGGATGTGAAACTTTCACTAAACGGAACAATCCCACATAACAATGTGTATATAGTGTACCTTTAGAGTCGGTTCACACTAGGGTGACACGACTTCCAGCACGACTTTCAGAAGCAACTCCAACACGACTTGAGCATGAACCACAGGGCGATCTGGGGAGATTTACAACAGGACTTGAAGTCATCTCCAGGACAGGAGACATTCCAGTGGCCAATAAAACAACAATCAGCTCTGGGAGGGGGAGGGGGAGGGAGGGGTTTGCCTGAGAAATGTATGTTATCTTCCTGGAAAGTAGCTTCAGTTAAGACAGTGATCCGACTTCTGAGGCGACTTCCATTGAAATCAATGGGTACAAATCGCCTACAAGTCGGATTGAAGTAGTACAGGAACCTTTTCTGAAGTCGGATCGCCTTGAGTCGTGTGTATTAACACTGCTCCCATTCACTTCCATTGTTTTTCTCTACAGCACGACTTGGGACGACTTGAGGCGACATGAAGTCGAATCGCAAGTCGCCCCAGTGTGAACCGGCTCTTACCGTTATCTGGGCATCCGTTGTTCCACCTGTTAGAATAATGAACAAGCCTCACACCAATTGTGATCAACCAAAATGTAAGTTTACTGGAACTAGTATAAAGACAGTTGTTTTATAATAACTGTATCAACATACAAACTTACTATAATAGTGCAAAGAGTGTACACAAATTATTAACACTTAAAGGTCCCCTTAACCTCTACTGCGGCGCGTCTCCAAGTGGGACTAGTGCTCAGAGTGACAATGCCTTGACACTGGTCACCTTCCCACTTCCAGTACGGCCACACCAAACATACCAATGCAAAGATATCAACACAGCACAATACAATTTCTCAAGAGCTTCCCCTGAGGTACAAGGCAGACTTTTGTCTTACTGTATCCAAAGCACAAACCCTCCCAGTGAGAAGTGTAGTCTCTGGTCTTCTTTTCTTCTGCTAGCAATTATACTGCAGTGTTTGTAATCCAATGGTTTAACAAGTAGTGAAGTAACATAACTGATAGTGATAACAATTCCTGCTATACAGCACACTTGTAGATGCCTTCGGTGTAGGTATACCTTAATCGTCAGTCAGCCCTCAATGAAGCATAGGCTTTTAAACCTGATTGAACTCAGTCTATTTGAATGAGACCTCCCCGTAGAACTACAGTTCCCAGCAACACTGTGAAATGAGTCTAAGTGTGTTAAGGGTGTTAAATAACTTCTGGGCGGCAGCCCCCTCACCACACCAGGTCTGGAAAGTTGTGAACCTCCGCTCCGGCTGTCTCAGTCCTGCTGCCAGTCAGCACTGTCACACTGCTCCGCTCCGCAAGCAAACCGGACATCCACTTTGCTCCGTCAAGGGTCCTGGGTCCTCAGACCCGATCACACTGCCTCTCCAGCACACTGTGGTAAGGCAGAGTCAATGGATGTTGTTCTGCTCTGCACGATGTAGGCCCCCTTCTGAACACTCCTTCACAGATCCTTCCAGGCAGACCATGCATCCAGAAGAGACAGAAAATGGCTGCACTCTGCCTTTTATTACCCACCCAGCATGCAGTTCAGCCACCTAGTGTTCATGGGTAAGTGAGTGAGCATTATGGGTAAGTGAGTCTTTCCACAAAATAAACATTTTCTGCTCTGCATGTGTAAGTTAAAGTTCACATTGGTATTTGGCTCCCTCTAGTGGTATGCAATCTTTAGCATTACATGCCAAAAATACCAGTGCTACACATGGTTACCTTAAGCATTTGAAATGAACAGTTTCCACATGTTTAAGAAGCAGTTCTCTGCTTGTTGTTAAAATACTTGAGAACTTTCAGAAGAACAGCGCTGCCACTGGAAAACTAAAGCGCAGTGAATGTGAGCTGTCCAGCACCCTAAGCAAGCACAATCAGTGAGCTTTCTTACTTGTGTTCTGGAAATTTAAACCATACATACAAACAGATTGCAATGCACATTAACTTGCATTTATTATGCTTGTGATGATTACCATATTTATCGGCGTATAACATGCGCCGGCGTATAACACGCATGCCAATTTAAGAGGGAAGTTTCAGGAAGCAAAATAATGGTATCTGAGCATCAATGCAGCCTGATCTGTGCCCATCTGCAGCCTCAATGCAGCCAGATCTGTGTCCATCTGCAGCTTCAGTGCAGCCTGATATGTGCCCATCTGAAGCATTGCTCCTCACTGCAGCCTGATTAGTGCCCATCTGCAGCCTATACATTTACCAAAATGCCCTGCCTGTTCATTGCCCATCTGCAGTCTCACCTTTCATTGTCAGATCATCCCTGCTGTCTCCGAGGGAAGAGGGGGAGCGAGCGCCACTGAATTACATAGAGCCGTGATCTCCTTCCTGTGTACCCGGCGCTCCGTCACTCACAGCCACGTCTCCTGCTCATATGATAGACAGTACAGTGGTTCAATGCGGGGCCAGGAGGCGTGGCTGTGCGCGACGGAGTGCCGGATACACGGGAAGGAGATCACGGCTCTATGTAATTCATCGGCGTAATTCCCTCAGACAGCAGGGATCTGCGTATGAGGCCTAGTACACACAAGAGGATTATCCGCTGGAAACGGTCCTCCGGACCCTTCCCGCGGATAAATCCTCTGGCGGATTTTGATCTGATGGTTGTACTAACCATCAGATCGAAATCCGCGCGGAATCCATCCGCGGTGACGTGTCGTGCCGTCGCCGCGATGATGATGCGGCGACGTGCGCGACGCTGGAAGGTAAAGACTTCCCACGCATGCGTCGAATCATTACGACGCATGCGAGGGAGGGGATCGGACGGATTGATCCGGTGAGTCTGTACAGACCACCGGATCAATCCGCTGGACAGGATTCCAGCGGATAGATTTCTTAGCATGCTAAGAAATTTTTATCCGCTGGAAATCCATCGGACCGAAAAATATCCGCGGATAAATATCCGCTGGGCCGTACACACCACATGATCTATCCGCTGGAACTGATCCGCGGATAAATACCAGCGGATAGATCCTCTCGTGTGTACGGGGCCTCACACGCACACACAATATCCCCCTGATTTTAAGGGGGAAAAAGTGTGTGTTATACGCCGATAAATACGGTATATCTCAATAGTTTAATGTATGCAACCTTAATCTTTCAAGGAACAAATGGATGTTAGATGATTGTTGTCCCGTTTCACATCAATCTGTAGTAATCTTTATGACTGTGACTGTACCCAATACAAAACATAAATTAGGTGAATGGGCAAGCTGAATTTTGGCTAACCTGTATTTCTTGTGGGGCTGTCTGGCTATATTCTGCTCACTCCATTTCTGCCTGAATATCAAATGTAGGCAACACAAGTGTACACATTTAGTGAACCAAAATTAGAAAACATTCATTGGGTAAGGTCATGTATGTTCCCACAACCATCAGCTTATAATATCTTTAGTTCAACATATATTCAACTCTGAGGTGAGTGGTTCATTAGAACATACACCATGGCACAATGTTTCAGGTGTATTCTAGAGAGAAAAGTGACCTATCCTTTCAATCTATTGCTTAACTGAGCATATGACTGCATAAGATAAGCATACTGTAGTGATGTGCAGAATCTGGGTAGTATGTCTGTGAGCATGAAGTCAAGTTTTGAGAGATAATGGAATGGGCAATCAACCAGCAGCACATGGCACTGATGTGATGATCCAGTCAAATACCAGTACAAGAAGATTATCATGTCAATCACACATCTGTAGCGAAAGAACTTCATACATATTGGTTGCGTTTTGGTAACTTATTTGAAATGCAGCATACTGTTGTCTGGTCACTAAAGGAGGTACAAAACTATATACAGTTAAACTTTGGTTTGAGAGTAATTTAGTTTGAGAGCATTTTGCAAGATAAGCTACATTTTTAAATACATTTTGACTTGATATACAAGGGATGTCTTGATACACAAGTAGCGTCATGTCACATCTGAGTATAAAAGAGAAGAGTGTAGCAATATGGTTACATTTAACGAAGGTACAACATTTAGCAACTGGTTGATGATTAAAAGAGGAACATCTAAGTATGCAGGCATCTAGGGTAAAGCTGTCCACATCCCCCACACCGCCATCGCTTTCACGCTGCACTCCACAAGCAGTTCAAGCCTTGCATTCAGATCGCTCTTCCCGGCAGACTGACATCGGTGAGAGTTTGGTGGTTCAGGGGATGGACTATGTAGATCGCTTTAACCCCAGATGCCTGCATACTTAGATGTGCCTCTTTTAATCATCAACCACGTAAGTTGCTAAATGTTTTACCTTCATTAAATGTAACCATGTTGCTACACTTAGAGGCGCCTCTCTTCTCTTTTATACTCCGTAGCTCCTGCTGGATTTTGCTTCTAATCCATTTTGCTTTTTTTTTTCTAATGTGGAGGTTGCCATTTGTAGATGGACATTTTATCACATTGCTATGATCTTTTTTATAAGGACTATAAACTGAAGGACTTATGAATAAATGGTTGTGGAATGAATCATTTGAGTTTACATTATTTCTTATGGGGGAATTTGCTTTGATATACAAGTGTTTTAGATTGCAAGCATGTTTCTAGAACAAATTATGCTTGCAATCCAAGGTTTTACTGTATTCTTATTTCAGTACTATTTGTATGCAATTGCCTCATAATGTTTTTATTTGTTAGTATCCCAAAAAATTGCAGTTGTAACATCACTAATTTTCTCATATATTTAATTTCTTAAACCCTGTGACCTCATTACAGGGTCTACAAAGTTCTCACAGCAATGCCAGCAGGTAAAAGGGTCAGGCAGGGTGCTCTATCATTTGACTTAGGCTGACTCTGAAACTCTACTCCTAAGAGCTCTTGTTACATACCATCTGGGAGAGGGAGACCTCTTGTACAGCCCCAGCTCAGAAACCACTGGAGTTGCAACAGTAGCCGCGAGAGCACTGTGGGGTAAGAGTGCCTGCAAAGTCCTCCGTTGGTAGCGGTAGTGGTAGCTGATGAGTAGCAGGACCAGACTGCATTGCTGAGCAGTAAAACGTAATAGGAACAGCGGATGCAGGTACGCTGTGGATGCAGGTAAACTGTAGATGCAGGTCAGCGGTACCAGAGCTACACAGGCTGGAGCAGAGTCAGACAAGCCAGGTCATACACAGAGTATAAGTCTATCATAAATAGCAGGCAGAGAATAGTCAGAGTTTAGGCTGGGTTTTCCAACAGGAAATCAGGCAGACAGTCAGGAAAAATTAGGGTCAAGGCAAGCCAAAGGTCAGAACTGGAGATAGTAGCGTGGTCAGAAAGCCGAGTCAAATAGTGGATCAAATACAGGCACAGGATCAGAGCACAGGGTAAAGCTGCAGATCAGACAGCACTGCACTAGTGCAGTTGCTGTCTTTATATAGGCCATTTTTATGGCAGAATTAATGGCTAATATGCATGTGTATTTTTACGCATTCACATATGTGTTCGCCTGTTAGCACTAATGTTCCCGCGCATAGGTATTAGCCTATGCCTGAAAAGATGCATGTCTGCACAGGCCATGTCCCTGGCAGCCCTTAACCAATAGTATATTATTGAGCTGGCTCTTGGAAGTTACCTGAGAAAATCTGGATGGGCTTTTGGGCGACTCATAGGCAGCTGTATGAGCAAGGACAGAGGAGCTGAAGCAGTGTGGGCCAGTTAAATTTATGCCAGCTACTACAGCTTTCTAGCAGGAGCACAGATGCAGTTAGATTCTGATATTGACCAGTGCTAGGATAGGTATGATGTAATCTGCTCTGTTGCTAGCACCACATTTGCAAGATTATAGTGCTATTAATATGACACTACCAGCATCAGGGGAGACAATTGACTTTCCTACACTAGCAATGACTACAGTGCAAGGGAGGGGAACATAAAAACAGGAAGTTGATTCACAGTTTTACCTCCTCCAATTGCATACCCCAACAAGGGCATGTAAGTGCTCAGGCTGTACACATGACACAACCACAATGTTTTACTTAATGGAGCTCAGCAAAAATTAAGCTGCTTCTTGCATTTGGCGAGAGGTTCGCTGAACCCGACAAATTTAAGTGTTTTGGGCCATATCACAACTGCAACCTTGTGGATATAACCAATTTTTAAATAGACATTTAGCAGAACATAAAGTATACTATGAACTGCCAATAGTAAAAATGCCAACCAAACTGACAGGTTTTGATACACTGGCGTTGAATTACTATAAGCAAAGGACAGAAAGAGGGATTACTCATGATTCCAGAATGTGCAAAGGATAAGGATGCCCTGTACAGAATTGGGTTATATATTTATAGTACAGGTTTTTTTTACATTGAAGTAACATTAAACCCTTTTTTTTATTAAAATAATAAACATGTTATACTTACCTGCTCTGAGCAGTGGTTTTGCACAGAGCATCCTCTTTCTGGCGCCCCCTGCCAGCACTACAGGCCCCTCCTCTTCGGCGAGTGACCCCATAGAAAGAAAACGGAGACCTTTTTATGACATATTAAACATATAACAAGACCCAGTCCTGCTGATAGTGGACTTTATTGGCACCCACATGAGACAGGTTTGTATAAAAAGTAACACATTTTATTAACAATTATTAAAAAATTACTCCAAAGCATCAATGCACAAATAAAATCAAGAGACAGACATATGATATAAATGTCCTCCTAGGGACTAATATACAGACACCTCTTTACATAGATAACGCAAACTGAAGGTAAAGGCGTGTGTATTCTCATCTGCTGGTCGACGCCCTTTGCGAATTGTTATGGCCGCCTTCTCACATATGGATATCGGTGTTCTCTTCAAACGGCAGTACTTCTATCCCCCACTATACTTTACTAAACCACGTATTCTCTCTTCTACGAATGGCACCACCTTGACATCAATTGGAAGCTGTTGCTTCTAACAGACATAAAACACGTAAAACTGAGGATACGTGGTTTAGTAAAGTATAGTGAATGATGGAAGTCTTGCCGTTTGAAGCGCATGCTAAAATCCATGTGTGAGAAGGCGGCCGGCAGAAAATAACAACCACTGCTAAGATCGCTAGATGCTGGCTGAGGCATGGGAAATTGTAAGTTTTATTCTCATGTTTTATTCCTGCAAGTAACGAGTATTAAACGGGGTTATGCTATGGAATGTGTTTGATCTCTTTTTTTCAGCTCAACACACTGATATGGAGCCAAGGATGAGAGAAGTGGGGATAGAACAGCTCAAAATAAGGGGATTAAACCTGAGCGCAAGCTGACCCACAACAATTGGGTCCTCCTTATATCTGGTGAGTGACAGTGTGTGGAAAGGTGTGAGGGCACTAGAAGATTGAAAGCATTTGTCACATCTATGCATTATTGGAGCACAATGGAATTGTAACACAGAGCACAAAAGTGGACTGTATAAACTGGAATTCTGGATTCACTATATAGATATTGATATTTTTTTGTAAAGGAAAATTAGTACAACGTAATATTGTTTATATGTACACATTGTAACACTATTAAAGCCCTGTACACACGATCAGTCCATCCGATGAAGCTGACTGATGGACAGTCGTGCCTACACACCATCGGTTAAAAAAACGATCGTGTCAGAACGCGGTGACGTAAAACACAACGACGTGCTGAAAAAAACGAAGTTCAATGCTTCCAAGCATGCGTCGACTTGATTCTGAGCATGCGTGGATTTTTAACCGATGGACGTGCCTGCAAACGATCGTTTTTTTCTATCGGCTAGGTATCCATCGGTTAAATTTAAAACAAGATTGCTTTTTTTAACCGATGGATAATAAACTGATGGGGCCCACACACAATCGGTTTGGTCCGATGAAAACGGTCCATCAGACCGCTCTCATCGGTTTGACCGATCGTGTGTATGCGGCATTACAGTTTGGAGTCTAGGAAAGATGTTTATATTAGGCAATTTGTCACATGGTAAGGATGAATATGAGTTAGTATTTTGGGACACCTCGCGCCCACAAAAATATTTGATATATTTTTCATTAATGGTGTAGTGTGGTTGACAGTTCTGAAGCTCCATTTGACTTGCTTTGCAGGATGCAACAGGTCCTATTGAGATGTGTTTACATTGTAGGCAAGGCAGTTAAAATGTAGCCTTTTGTTTAATTTTGCATGCATTTTGAGCAATGCTGTGTTTAGATACAAAAGGCAGCATTTGATAGCAATGCCCATTTACAATAGCCCCTAAGAAAAGAAAACCTGTGTCTAGTCAGCAGCAGAAAAAGCTCCCATTGTGGCTTTCTTTTACCCCTTTTACCTAGGGCCAAATCCACAAAAGGGATACGACGGCGTAACTGCTGTTACGCCGTCGTATCCCTGTTCCTAACTATGGAACTGATCCACAGAATCAGTTTTCCATAGTTAGGCAGAAGATCCGGCATGTGTAAGGGACTTACACTGCCAGGTCTTAGGATGCAGTACCGCATCCACCGCTGGGGGCATTTCGTGTCGAAATGCCGCCTCGGGTATGCAAATTAGCACTTACGGAGATCCACGAAGCTTTTCAGCTTCGTTTTTTAGTTTGCATACGCAAAATTAGGGCTGCTTTTACAAGGTGTGAAGTTAGTACACCATGTAAAAGCAGACCTTTCTGTCCAGCGACGCGATTTTTTTTTTATTTTTAATTTTTTTTTTCCGCCGTATCTTTTTTTTTCCCGACGCAACTTTATTGACCCGTCGCAATCCACAAAGCTCGGCGTAACGTAATTTTGCGCTATGCACGTTGGGAAAATGACGTCACGAGCATGCGCAGTACGGCCGGCGCGGGAGCGCGCCTAATTTAAATGGGAATCGCCCCCATGAAAATAGGAACGCCTTGCGCCAGCGGAATTTAAGTTACACAGCCCAAAATTTCTAGGTAAGTGCTTTGTGGATCGGGCACTTAGGTAGAAATTTTAAGGCAGTGTAACTTAAATGGAAAAAAAAAAGTTACGCCGGATCTTTGTGGATTTGGCCCCTTGTTTCTACATTCATAATTGAACACTGTGCTCCAAATGCCCATGTCCACACTCTGCAGAAACTTTGGTGGGTGCCATCATCATTCTCACATTTTGGTGATGCCAAAGAGACAGGTTTTTTTTTCTACCCATGTCCTTTGCAGGATAGATTTTTTAGAGTGCAGGGGAGTGTACCAGAGGCAACTGCTTAGGCTGTTGGAGGGGCTGAAGCTTGTAGTGCTCTATTGAATAAATTGCAACAGAAATATGATATTTAAATTAATATATGGTGATGATTATTGAGGATATAGAGACACATAGAGACACAAAAATAATGCACAGGCGTTCATGGTAATTGCTCCACTTTATGCCCTGTACACACGATCGGTCCATCCGATGAAAACGGTTGTGTCAGAACGCGCTGACATAAAACACAACGACATGCTGAAAAAAATGAAGTTCAATGCTTCCAAGCATGCGTCGACTTGATTCTGAGCATGCGTGGATTTTTAACTGATGGACGTGCCTACAAACGATAGTTTTTTTTTCTATCGGTTAGGTATCCATCATTTAAATTTAAAACAAGATTTTTTTTTTTTTAACCTATGGATAAATAACCGCTGGGGCCCACACACGATCGGTTTGGACCGATGAAAACGGACCATCAGACTGTTCTTGTCGGTTTAACCTATCGTGTGTACGCGTCCTTACTGTACAGAATTGGGTTATATAGTTATATTACATTTTTTTACATTGAAGTAACAATTTTAGATGTTCAGTCCATTTAAGATTGTACATATTCTCCAAACTGCATCTGTGACCTGGTCATGCTAGTAGTCATCCTAGCATGACCAGGCCACAGATGCAGTTTGGAGAATACGTACAATCTTAAATGGACTGAACATCTAAAATTTCATAACATATTTATTTCTGTGAAGTTTCTTAGACTGTGAGTTACTGATTCACTGAGTTGAAAACATATTAAACGTCTACCAGGAGTGCAAACTTATGGGAACTACACTACTTCGTTGGTATCGCACACCACAACACTTATCTAAATTCTCTCCAGAAGTGTTCCCCAAATGTTGGTGAAACTGTGGAGGACCTGTGACGTTGTTAGATCTTTTATGGTCTTGTCCTAGGTTAACTAACCTCTGGCTCCTGATTCTCAATCTTATAACCCAAACCCTAGGAATAACTATTCCATCAACCCCAGGCATGGCTTTACTCTCACTAGAAATAGACTCCATCTCTCCCATGTCGAGGACAGTGGTGTCCCATATCCTATTAGCACCCCGCCTCTCACTAGTTAGGCACTGGAGGGACCCTAAACCTCCCAACCTAAAGGAGATTATACAAACAACAAACACGTACAGTACCTACAAAACTCTTTTTGCATCTAGCATCGGAAAATACCCTTCCAGTATTAATACTGGATTAAGTGTTGGCAACCTTGGCTGGTGTGGTACTCTTGAAATATGCATGCAACTTTATTGCTAGATGCTTCAATATGTTGCGTCATCTCATTCCTTTCTATTTCACTTTTTACAATACCCACATAATTTCATAGTATCTGATTGTACAAATTAAAGTTTACTAGTTTTTCTGTATTTGTTTTATGTTCTTTGCGCCCCCTGTGTAAACCGAAAAAGAAAACTATCACTTATTGCACTTCCTTATGTCAGAATTGAGTACTATGGTTACTCTGTTCTATAACTAAAGTGAACAATGTTCATTGCATATAATGTATTAAGTGCCTTTTGCTTATATCATCCGGTCTTTATAGACCATGATCAATGTGATATGTGCTCTTTTTCTCTGTTATTTTGAAAAAAAAAAAAATGAATGAAAAAGTAAACATATTAAACCATTAATTATTATATTATTTTACTTAAAATTATTTAATTTAAACAATTCCTTTTTTATTCACCTAACCTATTTCTCTTGCTTGTTCTCAAAGCTTGACTGTACACATTTTGCATATATACTTTTCATTTTCAGGATATGTAACTATCCTTCCTGCTAAGACAGGAATCCACTTTAACCCCAGGACCTGCTCAGCAAATGACCTATGGTGGAACAGAAAAGCCTTCTGCCTAATTCATCCAATATTGCTACTCCCTGGGCTGAACATGTACACATTTTTATAATGGACATTAAGGAGGAATAACATTTGTATTTTCCATTAGACCAATCATCCGTGACTCACTACAATGAACTTTCCACATGCTATCACATACGTTCTTTCTGAGCCATCTTTGTGGGTGGTTATGCATTTGGTGTATGATGAAAAACCAATTTTTTTCAACATAAGATATAGAGGACAGTGACCATGATAAATCATAACTTAGATACCCATCAGAAAAGATCTGCATCTGTCTTTTTAACCCATACATGTACAGATAATTGTACACATTCTGAAGCCTCTGTTTATTGAGGTACATTTATTTTTCATGTATAGCTTATAACATAAATCATGCATCTCTGTATTTGTTAAATAAAATGGGTCACATTCGAACTGTACAAAAGCTTAGGAAAATACCAGTAAAGCCCTGTACACATGATCTGTTCATCTGATGAAAACAGACTGATGGACGGTTTTCATCGGATGAACCGATCGTGTGTGGGCCCCATCGTTAGAAAAAAACAATCGTCTGTGGGGAAATCCATCGGTCAAAAATCCATGCATGCTCAGAATCAAGTCGACGCATGCTCGGAAGCATTTAACTTCATTTTTTTTTAGAACGTCGTTGTGTTTCATGTTACTGCCTTGGACAAGATCGGATTTTTAACCGATGGTGTGTAGGCAAGACTGATGAAAGTCAGCTTCATCGAATATCTGATGAAAAAATCCATCGGTCCGTTTTCATCAGACGAACCGATCGTGTGTACAGGGCATAACACAGTAATGTTTTTTTGTGCTTCTGAGCTGAAAGCTTAATTCCAGGAATGATCTTTATTTGAATACTTCAATTGGACCATCTTGACACAATGTAATTTTGCATAT
Source organism: Rana temporaria (assembly GCF_905171775.1). Lineage (NCBI taxonomy): Eukaryota > Metazoa > Chordata > Amphibia > Anura > Ranidae > Rana > Rana temporaria. Next base: position 287,938,740 of record NC_053490.1, read on the forward strand.
CTCATACCTGATGGGTCATTGGAGAAGCTGAAAATCACTGTAATAGTCATTGTTACTGCAATGATAGCCACAATCATCCGGGTCCTGTGCGGGCGACTTCCCATCTGCACATTGACCATGGGGCTGCTCGCTTGGCACCTCTGCTATTCATAGAATGCTTTTTTTTTTTTTCAATGAATACAAGGCATTCTCTGATTGGGAGGGGAAGATTAGAAGGACATTGACACCACAATTTCCACCATATGCAATCAGGGAACACCCTGTATTCATAAAAAAAATACAAGGCATTATATAAAAGATGGCAGTGCTCAGCAAGTGACCCGCTGTGGTCAGTTTGCAGAAGGAAAGCTGCTTGCACAAAGCCCAGGAGATCACAGCTATTACTGTAGCAGCATTGACTATGATAGTGATTGTTATCTTTCCCAGCAGGTAAGAGATATGCATATTTTCTATGTGCCAAGCTGGATCAATGTACGGTGCCTTGCAAAAGTATTCACCCCCTTGGCTTTTTACCCAATTTGTTACATTACAGCCTTTAGTTCAATGTTTTATTTTATCTGAATTATATGTGATGGATCAGAGCACAATAGTCTAAGTTGGTGAAGTAAAATTAGAAAAATATATACATACAACTATTTTTCAGAAATAAAAAAACTGAAAATTGGCATGTGCGTATTTATTCACCCCTATTTGTTATGGAGCCCATTAAAAAGCTCTGGTGCAACCAATTACCTTCAGAAGTCACATCATTTGTGAAATTATGTCCACCTGTGTGTAATGACATGATCTGTTATTACATATACACACCTTTTTTAAAGGCCCCAGAGGCTGCAACACCTAAGCAAGAGGCACCACTAACCAAACACTGCCATGAAGACCAAGGAACTCTCCAAACAAGTAAGGGACAATGTTGTTGAGAAGTACAAGTCAGGGTTAAGTTAGAAAAAAAATCCAAATATTTGATGATCCCTAGGAGCACCATCAAATCTATCATAACCAAATGGAAAGAACATCACACAACAGCAAACCTGCCAAGAGACCGCCTCACACCAAAACCCATGGATCGGGCAAGGAGGGCACTAATCAGAGAGGCACAGAGACCTAAGGTAACCCTGGAGGAGCTGCAGAGTTCCACAGCAGAGACTGGAGTATCTGTACAGATGATGACAATAGGCCCTACGCTCCATAGAGTTGGGCTTTATGGCAGAGTGGCCAGAAGAAAGCCATTACTTTCAGCAAAGAACAAAATGGCACATTTTGAGTTTGTGAAAAGGAATGTGGGAGACAAAGGACGGAGGTTTACCTTCCAGCAGGACAATGACCCCCAAATACACTGCTAAAGCAACACCTGAGTGGTTTAAGGGGAAACATGTAAATGTGTTGGAATTACCTAGTCAAAGCCCAGACCTCAATCCAATAGAAAATCTGTGGTCAGACTTAAGATTGCTGTTCACAAGCGCAAACCATCCAACTTGAAGGAGCTGGAGCAATTTTGCAAGGGGGAATGGGCAAAAATCCCAGTGATAAGATGTGGCAAGCTCTTAGAGACTTATCCAAAGCAACTTGTAACTGTGATAGCCGCAAAAGGTGGCTCTACAAAGTAGTGACTTTAGGGGGGTCAATAGTTATGCACATTGACTTTTTTGTTATTTTGTCCTTTGTTGTTTGCTTCACAATAAAAGAAAAAACATCTTTAAAGTTGTGGGCATGTTCTGTATATTAAATGATGCAAATCCTCAAACAATCCATGTTAATTCCAGAATGTGAGGCAACACAACACGAAAAAAAAAGGCAAAGGGGGGGGGGGGTGAATACTTTTGCAAGGCACTGTAACTATCCTGGAGTTCAGCTTTAATACAGTGAGTTGGCAGGAAATATAAATGCCAAATTAATAGTATATCTGAATTATTTTGTTCCACGTTTTGCTTGCTTACACCATCTACATTTTTGTAGTTTTTGTAGCTTTCAATCTTGTGATAAAGGCTGTCTTGGTAGAAACCTTAACCATGTTATTGACCTCATTCGTTTTGCAATAAATTCTCACAATTAAGCCTGGTCTCCAACAGAGATGAGCTTGGGTGTCCTCCAAACTCTTTAACCTGAACTCCGATCTCCCACTTTGTTGTACTCCAATGAGTTGCGGGCTGGGCCATTCCCTGCTTTGTTGCTGTCTGTGTCACCACTAGGTAGATTTTGCCATGCCATTTATCCTGATAACCAATGTCTTCAGTACAGAAAGTGATGAAAAATCCAATGTTTCTAATATGTCAAATAAACATAAGGTGATGGAATATCCCCTTGCTTTGAAGAAATCCTACTTCCTGCTGTGTCTCTGGGACAGGAAGTGGAGGGTTTAAAGGGAAATCTCCCCAATGGGACACAGACAGTAAAAATAATAATAGTAAAAAAAAAAAAAAAAAGCATTTTGGCTTTACATAACATTTTCGTACATATGTGAAATACATTAATAAAAGTTGTATTTTCCTATAGTACCAACCAATAGATTGTGTTGATTTCTTTTTATAAAACGTTATTATGAATAATCCTGAATCAGCATGCAAAGAACATAGAAACTCTTGGAAATGGACCCATGATCCCACAAATCCACTTTCTAGCCAGGTAGTACACATACTGAACTGAAAGACTACTTAAGATGCCTTTTTTTAAAAGACAAGAGACTAAAAAAACATAACCCAATAGTTCGGGATGGACAGTTTTTTTTGGATTTCAGTAAGGAACAAAATAATACTTCTCTTGATGCTTCCTGCCAAGTTAAAAGCCCCGTGAAGAGCACGTCTGCCACCTGCCAATCTGCACTGTCTGTGCAAAGTGGGTAACTGAACAAGCTTTCAAATTAATCTTTGAATAGAGACAACAGGCAGGTGGTGGAATTGATAAGTGCAGTCAAATACCATGCCAGTAACCATAGGACCATCCTTAATATACAACTATTAACATTAAAACTAGTTTGACTAAAAAATAATAGGTGGTGATCTTCTTTAAATAACTTATCTCTTAAGAATATGTTCAACACTAATTGAATGTCTAATAAACTTATAATGGACAGAATCAAAATTAGGCTAAATTCACATTTAAGCAGTTCCCAGCAGTTTAATGCAGTCAGCTATCACAAGGAAAGCATAGCAAACACAGAACTGTCATACAAATTAATTAGGCCCATTCATGTCTCTGCGCTACAATGCAGTGTGTTCAGGAAACGCAGCCTGCATTAATTTGACTGCACCAATGTGGGTTTCGGGGGTTAACAGAATGAAATTATTAATTACTAAAACATCTGTTGCTGCAATTCCTTGCATTTATTTTACATCTTTCCCAAAAAACATTTACTATATTTTGGGGTTGATTTACTAAAACTAGAGAGTGCAAAATCTGGTGCAGTTGTGCATGGTAGCTAATCAGCATCTAACTTCAACATGTTTAATTAAGCTTTGATAAAACAAACTGGAAGCGGATTGGCTTCTATGCAGTGCTTCACCAGATTCAGTACTCAACCTCTTTGCTGGTTATTTAATATAATAATATAATAGACTTTATAATCTCTATATATAAAATAGATAAAAAAAATGTATCTCACAAAGTAAGTACACCCCTGTCTTTTCATGTGAAGAAATTACACTTTGCTACAATGTAAAGTAGCGAGTGTACAGCTTGTGTAACAATGTACATTTACTGTCCCCTCAAAATAACTCAACACACAGCCATTAATGTCTAAACCACTGGCAACAAAAGTGAATACACCCCTTAGTGAAAATGTCCAAATTGGGCCCAAAGTCAATATTTTGTGTGGCCACCATTATTTTCCAGCACTGCCTTAACCCTCTTGGGCATGGAGTTCACCAGAGTTTCACAGGTTGCTCCTGGAGTCCTCTTCCACTCCTCCATGATGACATCACAGAGCTGGTGGATGTTGGAGCCTTGCGCTCCTCCACCTTCCGTTTGAGGATGCATCACGGATGCTCAATAGGGTTTAGGTATGGAGATATGATTGGCCAGTCCATCACTTTTACCCTCAGTTTCTTTAGCAAGGCAGTGGTCGTCTTGGAGGTGTGTTTGGGGTCTTTCTTATGTTGGAATACTGCCCTGCGGCAAGGAATCTGAATCTGAGGGGAGTGTATTGTGTTCGGCTTCAGTATTTCACAGTTAATGTTTGCACTCATGATTCCCTCAATGAACTGTAGCTCCCCAGTGCTGGCAGCACTCATGCAGCCCCAGACCATGAGACTCCCACCACCATGCTTGACTGTAGGCAAGACTCACTTGTCTTTGTACTCCTCACCTGGTTGTCACCACACACGCTTGACACCATCTGAACCAAATACGTTTATCTTGGTCTCATCACACCACAGGACATGGTTCTAGTAATACATGTCTTTAGTCTGCTTGTCTTGAGCAAACTGTTTGCTGGATTTCTTGTGCATCATATTTAGAAGAGGCTCCCTTCTGGGACAACAACCTTGCAGGCAATTTATTGCAGTATGTGGCGTATGGTCTAAGCACTGACAGGCTGACCCCCCCACCCCTTTAACCTCTGCAGCAATGCGGACAGCACTAATACGTCTATTTCCCAAAGACGCTGAGCAGGTGCACTCAACTTCTTTGGTCGACCATGGTGAGGCCTGTTCTGAGTGGAACCTGTCCTCTTGAACCACGGGATGGTCTTGGCCACTGTGCTGTAGCTCGGTTTCAGGGTCTTGGCAATCTTCTTATAGCCTAGACCATCTTTATGTAGAGCAACAATTCTTTTTTTCAGATCCTCAGAGAGTTTTTTGCCATGAGATGCCATGTTGAACTTCCAGTTTGCAGTATGAGAGAGTGAGAGCGATAACTCCAAATTTAACACACCTGCTTCCCATTCACACCTGAGACCTTGTAACACTAATGAGTCGCATGACACCAGGGGAGGGAAAATTACTAATTGGGCCCAGTTTGGACATTTTCACTTAAGGGGGGAACTCACCTTTGTTGCCAGCAGTTTAGATATTAATGGCTGTGTGTTGAGTTATTTTGAGGGGACAGCAAATGTACACTGTTATACATGCTGTACACTTACTACTTTACATTTTAGAAAAGTGTAATTCCTTCAGTGTTGTCACATGAAAAAGAAAAAAAAAAAATATATATATATATATATTATATATATATATATATATATATTTTAGATACAGTTTTTTTTTGGCAGGCAAGAAAATGCATTGCAGCAAATTGCTCTTTACAAATGTGCATTAACACACATACATGCATGGTATAACACATACCTAAACAGCATGCATTTTTACATTACAGCTTGCAAATCCAGCTTGTGAATACCGCCAATGTGGGTATTCTTGAAGGAACTGGCAAACCTCATTTACCGGTAAATCAAATGAAGTGTAGAGGATTTTCCAGATTGTGCTAATTTCCAAACACATTTAATGCAACCATTTCAATAATATAAAAAAAAAGTTAGGCCAACTTACAATTTTGGCTTTTAAAGATACAGTAACTTTACATTTTTATTTAGTTAATTTTTTAATTTAGAATGCCAGTATTTTACTAGTTGTTCCTGTTACACATGATACTTAGTATGCAATTTCCCCCCCAAAAAAAGTAAAGCATCAGTTAATCCAAAGCTATATAATATAAACAGTGCAGCGCAATTAAACAATATTAAAGTAAATAAACAAAGCCACAGATGTTGTATTCCTGTGTATTTTATGGTAGCAGAAAGATTGTTACCTTATTTTGTTAACATGTTATTACAGTAGACAACATACACAAATATACAATTTATAAGTTCTATGTGTGGTGGTTTGTTGATCGTTTTAGCTCAGAATGTGTAGTAGTAGAAATAGACTACAATGGGAAGTCTTCAGAGGGAATTACATTTCTTTTTGTGTGTGCATGAAGCTTCTGCCTTGTAATATACAAGTGCATTCTCTCCACTTCATTGACTGCAGCTATACCTAATGGACTTTCTACATATTAAACATGTAGATTCATACATTGTTTGGACCCCTCTTGTGTCTCAACCATCAGTCAGAAAGATGGTCTTTTTAAGGCACAAACATTTGAAAGTCAATCTTCACTCTCCTATTGGACTCCGTCCTATTCTTTTGCTTGGTGAAAGTTTTCTTTTTAACAAGCCACATATTGCAGCTGATGTTTGCAAAGCATCTTCTGGGAAAATGTCTGAAATGTTTTGTTAGTAGAGGAAATTAGAATATTGTTGTACTGAACATAGGCACAACACACATGCAATTACAACAGGCATAATAATAAATCCCTGCATGATAGATATTTTCCTTCTTTGGAGCGTTTTGTGTTGTTCTGAGTCAGACATCCTACCATATATACTGCAGTATTAAAAAGTGATTATCACTGAATTTTGAATATGTTTATTAAAGTGGAACTAAAGTCTAAAATTCCAGACAGGTTGTTCCGGGGCGACTAAACTCCTCCGCATGCGCAACTCCATTTACATTCCGACACAAGACCCTTTGTTTCAGAGCGGCTGAACTTTATAAAACTCTGGTTCGGCCACATCTGGAGTATTCTGTCCAGTTCTGGTCACCAGTCCTCAGAAGGGACATGCTGGAGCTGGAGAGAGTCCAGAGATGGTAAATAGTGTTGCTCACGAATATTCGTATTGCGAATATTCGGCTCGAATATGGCATATTCGAGTATTCGCGATATATTTCGAATTTCGCGGTGAATATTCGCGATTCCGAATATTCACATTTTTTCAATTTTATTTTTAAAACAGATCACATCCTATCGACGTCTAAAAGCATTGCTGGTATGATTAGAGACCCTGGGCCGAGTAGCTAAGCTGAGGCGATCCTTTTATGTTGCCGAATTAAAAAAAAAAAATTGTGAATTTTCGCTAATGCGAATGCGAAAATGATTGCGAATTTTTGATAACTGTTGTAGGAGAACTCTGATTGTCTCTGATGCAAAAGGGGGGGGCTTTGTGTATGTTTCTGTTATTAATATTTGTATGTTTGATATTATTTTTTTTTGTAAGAAGGAAAAAATTGCGCATACCTTAAAAAAAGGGGAGAATACAGCAGCAACTCAAAAATGTTATACAACATAAATTAATACAAGACAGAAAATGGAGTCGCTCTACAAGAATAAAAAATATGTCTAGTGACAAGACATGTGGGCAAATTATAAAATAAGCAAGCGCAAATAACTTGTGAAATACACAGTGAAACAAATATATAAAGAAATATAGTCCCAATAATAGAAAAATAATCTTTCATAAAAATGTCTTTGATATGTGAAGTGAAAAAAAGTCCAAAGCATGCAGCATGAACGTGTTCAATCTTCAAGGTGTTTGATTGACAAACGGCTGTGACAGATGGATAGAGTAAAGAATCACCACCAATGCAAAACACTTTTTATTTTCTATTGTAAAATATCACGAATATTCTGAGCCAATCAGAGTGCTCCTTCCGCATTTGCCAAATATTCGCAATTATTTTGTATTGTAAAATATCAAGAATATTCTGAGCCAATCAGAGTGCTCCTTCCGCATTTGCCGAATATTCGCAATTATTTTGTATTGTAAAATATCAAGAATATTCTGAGCCAATCAGAGTGCTCCTTCCGTATTTGCCGAATATTCGCAATTATTTTGTATTGTAAAATATCACGAATATTCTGAGCCAATCAGAGTGCTCCTACAGCATTTGTCGAAATTGCGCAGTAAATATCGCATTCGCATTTTGCGAAATTTCGAAAAAATATCAAGAATATTCTGAGCCAATCAGAGTGCTCCTACCGCAGTTATCGAAAATTCGCAATTATTTTCGCATTCGCAATAGCGAAAATTCGCAATCATTTCATTTCGATAAAATATCACAAATATTCGAATTTAGCGAATATATCTCGAATATTCGACTATATATTCGAGATATATCGCGAAATCGAATATGGCGTATTCTGCTCAACACTAATGGTAAACTAAATTAATATGGGTGCTAGAGGACCTCAATTATGAGGAACGACTACAAGCACTAAATTTATTCTGCCTGAAAAAGAGACGCTTGAGAGGAGATATGATAGTGAGTATACAAATATGTCAATAGTGATCCCAGCGTAAGTAAAAAAAAATTCAGCCCCAGGTGTAAGGCTGCATTCACACCTGAGCGTTTTGTCGCCTGAAGCACGACGCCCCAAAACGCTAGAGGGGAAAAAATACATTATTCTCTATGGAGATGGTTCACATCTCCACTACAAAATGCCTGACGCCGAACGCCTGAAGCCCAAACAAGTTCTGGACCCTTTTTTGTCGCTCGAATTTGGGCGTTTTACATTGGTGACCCTAGACCTGTAAAAAATTGCGGTAAAAAAGGCTGCGTTTTGACGCGGCAAATCGCGGTAAAAAATGCTGCGTTTTGTCGTGGCAAATCGTGGTAAAAAACGCCGCAAATGCCACGCTCAGGTGTGAATGCAGCCTAAGAGGACACGGGGCCACACAATGATACTGGAAGAGAAGTGTTTTAACCTTAAACTGCGTAGGGGTTTTTTTCACTGTCATTGCGGTAAGGATGTGGAACTCTCTTCCATAATCGGTGGTGTTGGCAGGAAGTATGGATAGTTTTAAAAGACTCTTAGCGAAAAAAATATACGGAAATATGGGAAATGATTTTTCTACACACATACACACCTACACAGGTTGAAGTAGATGGACTGTTGTCTTTATTCAACTTTACCAACACTGGGCTGGATTCAGATAGAATGCTCTATCTTTCTTCCGGCGTAACGTATATCAGATACGTTACGCCGCCGTAACTTTGGGCGCAAGTTCCGTATGCAGAAAGAACTTGCGCCCTTAGTTAAGGCGGCGTAACGTATGTGTTGCGGCGTAAGCCCGCCTAATTCAAATGGGGATGTTGGGGGCGTGTTTTATTTAAATTTCACTTGACCCCGCGTTTTTGACGTTTTTTTTAACTGCGCATGCGCCGTCCGTGAAATATCCCAGTGTGCATTGCTCCAAAGTACGCCGCAAGGACGTATTGGATTCAACGTGAACGTAAATGACGTACAGCCCTATTCGCGAACGACTTACGCAAACAGCGTAAAATTTTCAAAACTCGGCGCGGGAACGACGCCCATACTTAACATTAGCTACGCCTCATATAGCAGGGGTAACTATATGCCGGAAAAAGCCTAACGTAAACGACGTAAAAAAATGCGCCGGCGGGACGTAGGTTTCTGAATCTGCGTAAATACCTCATTAGCATATTCCTCGCGTAACTATACGGAAGCGCCACCTAGCGGCCAGCGTAAATATGCAGCCTAAGATACGACGGTGTAAGACACCTACGCCAGTCGGATCTTAGGCAAATCTATGCGTAATTGATTCTCTGAATCAGGCGCATAGATACGATGGCCCGCACTCAGAGATACGACGACGTATCAGGAGATACGCCGTCGTATCTCATATCTGAATCCGGGCCTATGTAACTATGTAACTCCTGTAACTATGTAACTATGTAACTCCTATGTAAGCTCCTGTGGAGCTCAGTTTACATGCTGACAATTATTTAAAGCAGAGCTCCACCCAAAAGGGGAAGCTCTGCTTGTTTGCACTCTCCCCACCTTCACTGCCACATTTGGCACTTTTTGAGGGGGAGCGGGTACCTGGTTTTGACAGGTACCAGCTCCCCCTTCCAGCTCAGATTGCCACAGCGAACTGAGCCATAAGTTCAGCCCCCCTCTTTCATCCACAGTCTTCTGGGACACATCACAGGTCCCAGAAGACCATTCACAAGGCGCAGCACAACTCACTCATATGCAGTATGAAACAGGCTGTGAAGCCGCAAGGCTTCACTTCCTGTTTCCCTTACTGTAGATGCCGGAAACCTGCACTTGAAGCCGATTGAAGATTCAAATTGGGTTAGGACATTATGGGATTCCTTATATTAAAAGTCAGCAGCTATAGTATTTGTAGTTGCTGACTTTTATATTTTTCTGAAGAAGCCTGGAACTCCTCTCTAATATATCATTGGAGGAAGCATTTTGCTATATATATTTGGTAAGTTCAAATGGGAAAAAAAAAAAAACGAAATTTGAAAAAAAATGTGTGAAGATCTTAACAGGAGTATTTGTAATATTTTAGGAAATTAAGGTAAGAAATGTAAATTATGTTTCCATAGGTCATTGTAGGAAGAGTATTAAAGATGGGGGAATGGGACTTTTTTTAAGTGGAATTTCAGGCTCAAAGGGGTTGTAAAGGTTTGTTTGTTATTTTCTAAATAGGTTCCTTTAACCACTTGCTTACTGGGCACATATACCCCCTTCCTGCCCAGGCGAAATTTCAGCTTTCAGCACTGTCATGTTTTGAATGACAATTGCGCGGTCGTGCGACGTGGCTCCCAAACAAAATTTACGTTTTTTTCCCCCACAAATAGAGCTTTCTTTTGGTGGTATTTGATCACATCTGCAGTTTTTTTTTTTTGCGATATAAACAAAAATAGAGCAATTGTGAAAAAAAACTATTTTTTTTTACTTTTTGCTATAATAAATATCCAATAAAAAAAAAAAAAAAAAATTCTCAGTTTAGGCCGATACGTATTCTTCTACATATTTTTGGTAAAACAAAAATCTCAATAAGCGTATAGTGATTGGTTTGCACAAAAGTTAGAGCGCCTACAAAATAGGGGGATAGAATTAAGATTTTTTTTTTACTAGTAATGGCAGCGATCTGGCAGGGAAAGGGTTAACACTAGGGGGCGAGGAAGGGGTTAATGTGTGCCCTCCATAGTGTTTCTAACTGTGGGGGGAGGGGAGTGACTGGGGGAGGTAATCGATGGTTATCCCTATATACAAGGGACAAACCATTGGTCTCCTCTCCCTGACAGGATGTGGATCTCTGTGTTTACACACTGAGATCCATGTCCCTGTCTCTGTGACTGCCGATCGCGGGTGCTTGGTGGGCATCGCGGCCGCCAGGCACGCGCAAAGGCACCTCCCGGCAATTAAGATCCACATTGCGGCCGTAAAAAGTCGTCGGGCCGGCGGGAAGTTGTTAAGCTAGTGCATTGTTTGTCTGAATTTCTCACTTCCTGTTCCTCCTCAGTAAGCTGTTCTGGATGACTAACCCTCAGCCAGAACGGCTCAGATGATGGGGGCAAGCTTACTGAGGAGGAACAGGAAGTGAGAAATTCAGACAAAGAAAACAAAGAAAATAAACATTTAGAAGGGAAATTGAAGGAAAATGTAAGTGAACCAACAATGCACTAGCTTTAAGGAACCTATTTAGAAAATAAAAAACAAATCTTTACAACCCCTTTAACACTAACTACTCATAACACTGTCCCTTACTCTCTCCTAACTTACCTATTTTCTGTCCGCTCCAGGCTAGTCATGTGATCCTACTCCCCTGTGTCAGCCAGCATGACTGCAAGGGAGAGAGGTGGGAGCGTCAGCAAATTAATGGCCTATTTAACCCTTTGGGTGATGTCACTGCTTCAGACATAACTAGTCAGAACGCTTTCTTCTTTCCCCTGCATTGCCGCTGGCAAACACATAGTTACATAGTTACATGGTTAGTCAGGTTGAAAAAAGACACAAGTTCATCAAGTTCAACCATAAAAAAATCTATATATATATCGTATAATCCCATATATCCAATTCTATACCCACAGTTGATCCAGAGGAGGGCAAAAAAACACAGCAGAGCATGCTCCAATTTGCTACACAATTTGGGGTTAAGCCACCTTAACCCCCCTGGCGGTATTCCCGAGTCTGACTCGGGGGTTAGATTTTTGTGCTAGGATCGGTAACCCCGAGTCACTCGGGCTCGCCTCGCTGGATCCACAGGCTTGGTTTACTTACCTTGTCCCTGGATCCAGCGATGCCACCGCGCTGTGTGAACGAGCGGGACCTCGCTCGATTCACACAGTGTCCTCCTGTTACACCGATCTCTGTTCCCTGCGACGTTACGACGCACGGGAGCAGAGAACAGCGCCAAATTCAAAAACGTAAACAAACACATTACATACAGTATACTGTAATGTTATAGATTACAGTACTGTATCTAAAAAATACACACCCCCCTGTCCCTAGTGTTCTGCCCAGTGTCCTACATGCACTTTTATATAATAAAAACTGTTCTTTCTGCCTGCAAACTGTAGATTGTCCATAGCAACCAAAAGTGTCTTTTTATGTCAAAAATGGTTATAGAGCAGCTAGAAAACAGCGATAATAAATTATAATCACTTGCAGAATTGTGCGATAGCGATTTGTGGGGAAATTCGTCTTAAAAAAATAAAAGTAATGACAGCGACAATTCTGCAACTGAGCAAATTTCAGTGATTTTGAGTTGATTACATTATTGAATAATTTTTATTATAATTATATTATTATTTGTTATAATTATTTATTATATTATAATTTATAATTTTGTTTTTAAAAAAAATTCATACCCGGGATGCCTACAAGACTCTTGTTTGGTCAGATTTAAGTGAGTTATTCCTAAAAAAAGCTTGATTATCATATTATTTTGAACGTGTGCTTTACAAATACAGGTCTAGTACAGCAAAATAGTAAGTACAACCAGGTAGAGCTAAGTGTGACGAGCAAGAGACCTGTTTGTGTAATAGATTATGCTACCATTTCAGGTTTTAGACAGCACTAGATAACATGTTGCTGTAACAAAGTAACTAATGCTGGAACCTGCTAAGAAATCTCTATTTTAAGTGTGGATGTGATGTTTCTATTCCTGTATGAAGTGAAGAAATATTTCAGTAGATGAGTGAGAACCAACTACTTCATGTACAACTGTTGTACCGCCATGCTGTGTAAGCTGAAGAGTGTATAAAATCAAACATGATGCTGAGACATCTACAGGTTTTTATTCACTGTATAAGAAAAAAAAACAAAAGAAGATGGTTTAGGCATTTTGCATAAAAATCGTAGTATGGCATTGCGTGTAGTAGCAACTATCTTTCAATCAACTACACAATTGATCACACGTTTAATATGCACTAGTATATATTTGTAGAAAAGTCTTGTGGTTGTATAGCTATGACCATGCACTGTTGAGAGTGTGAAAAGCGTCAAGTTTTTTATCCTGTACCCTGCTGGGGTTTTTACTGGCGTTCTTATTGGAGTGTGGCTGTCCAGACCTTCCCTCTTCTAATTAGTATGAAATATCTACTTGGTATTATGTCCACAATTTTTACCCTGTTGGTGGAATCACATAGATGAATTTATTGTTGGGACACAAGTTTAATTAGATACAGGGTTATACAGAATTACCTGGTATGCCATATGTATTTGATTGTACAGGATTTAAGACTTTTCTTGCGCCCCTGCAGTAACTACCCAAAAGTGGTGATTTGGTGTACAGTCATAAGCTTACAATAACTCTTCTCTAGGCCAATACCACAGGTGTGTAATTTTATAAAGAGAACAATATATATATATATATACCTAGAGGCTCACAGTGGTGCAATACATATATTGCAGAAGGTGTAGAATGAAGCAGATGCATAGCCTTTGAGAGTTGCCAAGTAGAATGATACTTGAGAAATCAGGTGTCAGGAAAAGCTCTGTCCAAGATGATTCCAACTGATAGGAAGAGTAAGTAATTTTTACTCGCCATGGGAGCTTAGTACCTTTGGTAAGACAACAGGGGACAAATATGACTATGCAAACACTTGTACCAGGAAGCCATATTTATTTTGTGATCATTTACAAAGATACCACTGTAAGGAAGAACACCAATCAGCATATTACTGTTATCCTAGAATTGCGCTTGTAAATCATTTAGAAAAGCATACTGTATTGCCAGTTTGATAATTTCCTAACACCTATTAGTATGTGTGTGTGTCAGTCATTCAGTAATTATACTGGTTATCTAAAAGAATCAAAGAGGAAATCATGGACCAAAAAAATGCTACAGCCATAGCTAGTTAATTAAAGTGCTGTGTATGGTGCTATAGCCTCATATCACTGATAAGGGCTGTAATTGATGAGTCCAAGTCCAAAATTGTAACATGTATCCCCATGCATTCTTATATATTCACCTCTCTCTACTATGCAGATAAATTCCTACTATCAAGAATATATATGCATTTTTTGCATTTTTTGCACAGAAATCCTCTCTGTGCAGCAAATATCTCGAGACCGCATACAAAATAGTGACACGCTGGTTCAGAACTCCTTCTGTGCTAAGATATTTCCTCTCCAAACTGATCACTGTTGGCGCTGTGGACAACACTCAGGCACCCTCTTACATATTTATTGGGAGTGCCCTGTGCTCTAAACTTTTTGGCAGCCGGTGCTTAAGCTCATACAGAAACTCACAGACATCTCCCTACAGGATAACCCAGCTGTGGTCCTCCTTAATCCTACCCCCTATCAAGGGAACGTTATCATAAATCCCTCCTCAAACATCTCCTTAATGCTGCTCGGGCCAGCATCCCCCCTCTTTGGAAGCAGCAGTGTGCGCCAACGGTGGCCCAATGGTTTGCAAGAATGAAGGACATTGAGCGAATGGAAGATCTGACCTCCTCTTGCGATAGAGGTGGCACAGGACTTTTACCGGTGAAACAGAAGTGTCTATAACGTGGGCTATGATTGACAGCTTTCTTGCACCTTCTCTACGCTGCACAAGGTGGCAGTCAATTTATGAAATAACTAGGTCAAAGGGACAGTGAGCAGCAAGGTTTTTCTTACTGATTATTTACCAGAGAGTTGTATATAAGCATAACAATACACATATGGCAGTAGATTCTGTAAGCAATGGCAAAGAAAAAGGTTCTTTTAGTGTTAGTCTAAACACAAGGGGCCAGATTCACGTACGAGCGCGTAACTTTGTGCGGGCGTAGCGCATCCTGTTTACGCTACGCCTCCGCAACTTAGACGGGCAAGTGCAGTATTCACAAAGCACTTGCTCTGTAAGTTGCAGCGGCGTAGTGTAAATGGGCCGGCGTAAGCCTGCATAATTCAAATGTGGAAGAGGTGGGCGTGTTGTATGGAAATCAGTCGTGGCCCCATGTAAATGAAGCGCCGATCGTACGGCGCATGTGCGCACATGCTCAGTATCACGTAGAATTTACTCCCTAAGATATGTCAGGCCCAATGCCTGTGACGTGAATGTAACCTACGCACAGCCCCATTCACGTACGACTTACGTAAACGACGTAAAAAGATACGCTTGCCGACGTCCATACTTTGCATTGGCTGCGCCTCATATAGCAGGGGTAACTTTACGCCGGACGTAAGCCTAACGTAAACGGCGTAGCGGGCGCAAGTACGTTCGTGAATCGGCGTATCTACCTAATTTACATATTCAACACGTAAATCTACAGAAGCGCCACTTGCGGCCAGCGTAAATATGCACCCAAGATACGACGGCGTAGGAGACTTACGCCGCTCGTATCTTGGCCAAATCTATGTGTAACTGATTCTAAGAATCAGGCGCATAGATACGATGGCACTCATTCGGACATACGACGGCGAATCTGGTGATACGCCAACGTATGTCCTTTCTGAATCTGGCCCAGTAATCAAAAATGTAATATAATGCAGCTCACCAATTCTTAGATGTGGTGTCTGCATTTTTTTTTCATTGTTTTCCTATACTTTCACCTTGTTATCCTACTAGTTACACACTCCTTGTCACAGAGTGACAACACTTAATAACTGTACTACATCTATGAAAAAGCAATGTTGTCACCCTAGGCTGCTCACTCGAAATTTGGACTACAGGACAACTGCACCTATGCTCATCTCCAGACATAAGGTAACAAAGATTAACTAGGGGTTGATAATATTAATTGCAATTTCAGTGCAGCACAGGGTGCACAAAAAAAAACTACAAGCTCACTGGATTTTTGCAGTATACATTCTTTATTTGCACTTTTCAAATAGATTCAACCAAACAATGTCAATGGTATATTTAACAGATCACTTTAATAAATAAGATACTATGGTGAAGATTTACTAAAACTGGTGCACACAAAATCTGGTGCAGCTGTACATATTAACTAATCAGCTTCTAACTTTGGCTTGTTCAATTAACCTCCCTGGCGGTATGATTCTTTCAGAAAAAAGATGCTGAAAGCGGTACCATTATTTGCAAGGAAATTTGGCGTTTTATACTGTAGGCCTGTAATTCTTAGTTATAACTCACTTAAATCTGACCAAACAAGAGACTAATAGGCATCCCGAGTATGACATTTTTTTAAAAACAAAATTATAAATTAAAATATAATAAATAATTATAAATAATTATAACAAATAATAATATAATTCTAATAAAAAATATTCAATAATGTAATCAACTCAAAATCACTGAAATTTGCTCAGTTGCAGAATTGTTGCTGTCATTATTTATTTTTTTATGACGAATTTGCCCACAAATCGCTATCACACAATTCTGCAAGTGATTATAATTTATTATCGCTGTTTTCTAGCTGATCTAAAACCATTTTTGACATAAAGGGACACTTTTGGTTGCTATGGACAATCTACAGTTTGCAGGGAGAAAGAAAGGTTTTTATTATATAAAAGAACATGTAGGGCACTGGGCAGACCACTAGGGACAAGGGGTGTGTGTTTTTTTTACATACAGTACTGTAATCTATAAGATTACTGTATGTATAGTGTTTGTTTACCTTTTTGAATTTGGCGCCGTTCTCCGCCCCCGTGCATCGTAACATCGCAGGGAACGGAGATCGGCGGCACAGGAGGACACTGTGTAAATCAAGCGAGGTCCCGCTCGCTCACACAGCGCGGTGGCATCGCTGGATCCAGGAACAAGGTAAGCCAGCGCGCGTTGCAGGCTCTGCATAGCTACCCCGAGCGTGACTCGGGGTTACCGATTTCAGCCTAAAAAATCCACCCCGAGTCACCCTCGGGGATACCGCCTGGAGGGTTAAGCTTTAACAAAAAAACAAGAAGCTGATTGGTTACTATGCACAGCTGTACACCACTTTTAGTAAATCGCCCCCAGCTCCATTGCAGTCCGCCTGCTCAGTGGGGAATCAGTCCTATGATCCCCTCTGCACAGGTGGATGGCTGATCCTTGTCTGCTTTGCTTATGCGTAGTGGACACAGATATAGCCCGCTTTCTTCTATGTAGACTGACCACCTTTATACCCGACTGCCATTTGGCCCGATCCACCGGAGGGATGGGGAACAGATCCCCATCCATCTGTTTTAAGTGGACAGGATCGGATCAGATGTTGGCAGGTGTCTATTGACACCCACGGCTCCATAGAGGAGACTGGAGGGTCCAAGCAGGTCTGCCTGAAAAACTGACAGGCGGACCTGATTGGTCCGCGCATGTGAAAGGGCAATAAAAAGCAAGTCTTTTTAAACATTTATAAATATTTTATTCATTTTACCTAGAATACATTTCCTAACAGGTAATTTTATGTGGTAGCTGCCGCTGGTGATCACCACACCTTGTGCAATTTTATCATACAAGTGACAATTTTCTTATGACAATATTTGGATAAGCAGTACAAAAAAGCAATCATTCTCCATTAAGTGCAATAACCAGTAGCACCCAGCTCAGGTTTTGTTGTGTGTCTTTAGTTAATTTAAGGGATGACTCTGTATCTTGCACAACATAACTAAGCATTTTTCTTAACTAAGTAAGCCTTTCATTGTCAAATTTTTGACTGCTCCTAAAAATCTCTTCTAGTATGGTATCTCTAACTGTTTTCCAATTACTGATAGCGAAACAAACATTCTAGAAGACAAGGCATCATAGAAAGCATTGATGATACTGCCTAAAATCCAATGCTTTAATCCCAAGGTTCCACAACGCCAGCAAAGGTAATTTATATACAGATTAATTAAGGAGTGACACATGATCTATACTATATTACTGTAAAAGGTCCACAATTTAAAAATAGCATATTGACAAATTGTTACGTTTGACACAACATAAGTAGAAATTCATACAGTAATAAATGCTGACTGTGATGTATTGTAAATGTGTGTAAATTTGATCTCGTTTATAGATAGGATTTGTTTGCATCCCACAGCAGAATAGAACAAATAATGCATGTCTGAAGAGGTAGTTAACACTCCTTTACTTCAATAAGACAGTTGTACATGTTACACACAGCTGTCCTTTATCTGATATATTATCTATCATTAATATGAAGCCATTTATTGGAACCACTATATCCTACATAGAGTAAAGCTTTAGTATCCCTGCCCATTGTAGTTATACTGATATCCCACCACTGGGAGTGTGAGAACCTGCCCTGCCCATCTCCACTCCCAAATACTGTATATTTCAGGGGTTAACATTGTGATGACACAAGGGGCTGGCGCGACAGGGACTTCTAAGGGGGGACAGGGTGGCAGATGTGGGCCTCTCCCAAGCCTGTCACGGAGGAATGATTAATGAGCAGCGGCCCCAGCTGAGAGTAACCTTTGGAGAGCTGAGCAGGACATCTGCAGAACTGTCAGAGCTCCTGACAAGGACATCGCTGAACAACCAATTATTTCGCCATCACTAAGGTGGGCTGTCAGTTTAATCCCAGCCATTCACTTAGGCAAGGACAAGGGAAATTTCTCCTTTACATGCTTGCGACAATGGCACCTTAACCCTTTATTTAGACTGTGCACTGCAACTCTTTGCATTGCAGCAAGTGCTGCAGCAGGTCTTATATTCAGCAATATTGACATAAGCCAAGCTTTTCATGAGCAACCATGTCTTCCCAGAATGCATTAGCACACTAAGAGCAAAAACTTACTATGAGTTGCTATACAGTTTTTTTCCCTAACTCCTATCACCATCATAAAATGTGCTTATGACACTGAAAGTTAAAGTCAGGTAAGATTACTGACATTTAGTGACAGGGAAATCAGGTTGGATACCAACATTGCTGATTTTACATATAGATCTTCAATTCTCAGGATATAGCTTAGTCATAGTTTCCAAGGTAGACCACTGTTTCTCTGGTCTTGGTAACACAAAACATTCTTACAATACATTGCTAAATATAATGATAATCAATATATGCACAGGAAACTAAAATTAAAACTGCAATAAGCCTTTATTTCACATTTTAATGCAGAAAGGCAAGGGTTAAAAATGCTTTTTACATTTTTTTTATGATGTACGGCTGTATGGATGTTAGAGGGATCTGTCACAGATAAAAAGGCACTTGGACATCCCCCTGAGGGATAGTTTTACTATAACTGGAGGGTGAAAAATATGGTACAGCTGTGCATGGTAGTTAATCAGTCTCGAACTTCAGCTTGTCCAATTAAAGTGATACTAAAGTCTCCTTTTTTATTCTTTAAAAATAATTGACATGTTATACTTACTTGCTCTGTGAAGTGGTTTTGCACAGGGCAGCCTGGATCCTCCTCTTCTTGGGTACCTGTAGCTTTTGGCCCCTCCCTCCTGTCAAGTGTACCCACAGAAAGCAGCTTTCTATGGGGGCACCCAAGCCGAGCCTCAGCTCCGTGTGTCCATTCAAACATGGAGCCACAGTTCAAGTCTTCCCCCTCTCCTGATTGGCTAACCGACTTTGATTAACAGCAGTGGGAGCCAATGGCAATACTGCTGTGTCTCAGCCCATCAGGAGGGAGAGTCCCAGATGGCAGAGGCACTCATGCACATCGTTGGATAGAGATGGGGCTCAGGTAAGTATTAGGGGGCTGAGGGGGGCTGCTACACACAGAAGGCTTTTTATCTTAATGTATGAAATGCATTAAGATAAAAAACCTTCCAACTTTACAACCACCTTAAGCTTTGACAGTAAAACCTGGAAGCTGATTGGTTTCTATGCGGAGCTGCACCAGATTTGGCACACTTCAGTTTTAGTAAATCCCCCTTCCCCAGTTAAATATTGTAGCATGTTCCTACTAAGGCTGGGATGAAGTTAATATGTAACACACAATTTACTCAGGGTGCTGCCATGTTGATTTTCTATCTGGATTCTGAAGTATTCAATCACAAAGCTATTTTGAGCGTCTTATTCTGTGCATCCTCTATGACATGGACCCCAGCTTCTTGGTGTCAACATTTTTTTGTAGATTCCTCATTAAAGACAGCATGAATTTAAAATAAACCTCTACTGAGAGAAATTTGTGGTTTGTCATTGCTAATCAGATAGCAAACGAGTTGACAGCACACCTTAATCTTCTGCAAGAAGAACCGCTTTTTTGGGCATTTGTTCAGCACTTTAAAAAGAGTTACAATGTTTTTGAGCTACTGATGTCCTTTCTTTAGGCAAAGTTACTTTAGGATCTTTTGGAGTGTGCATTTTTAGCCTGGTACAACAGGCTGAACATCGGCCGGTATTGGCCTTTTCAACAGAAACCAGCTGACATTCAGCCCATGTGTGCAGCAGCAAATGAACCTCTGGCTTGCTGGAAACACAGCAACCAATTGGCATCTAATGAGCACTCGCAGCCAATGGCTGCAAGCACGGACTGGCGTGGGGGACAGTCCACCTGTCAGAACACAATAGCTCAGTGGGGAGATCGCTGTACCAACATCACTTTGTTTTCTTTCCTTCAGTTTGCTGCGTTGAATGAAAAAAAAACTGCCTGTGTTACCAGGCTTTACACTGGTTGGGCTGCCAGATTACTGTGTGCATCAAAAAACAAAAACTAATGTGCATCAAAACCACCTAACATTCAGCCTCTATCACCATTGTTTCAGTAAAAACTAGACATTCCATAAAGATGTTTACAATGAGAGGTAGGTCTAAATTGAAAGGCATAGGTGCTGTGCATGATGGTAGTAGGGGGTGTGCAAATCCTGCATCACAAATGGGTTAGGGGACATTTGACTTTTTTCCCCAAAGTTGCCAGCCAACACCCCACACCCAACAGACAAAAACTGACAAAACCTTCTACATCTGCACACTGCCAAGCACACAGCAGCCAGTTGTCTGTAAGGCCCCATACTCACGACCAAACATGTCTGCTGAAACTGGCCCGCAGGCCAGTTTCAGCAGACATGTTTGGTCGTGTGTGGGCGCGAGCGGGCCGAATTCCAGCAAACATTTGCCCGCCGGGCCTTTTCCCAGCAGACAAATATTCCTGGACTTGTTTTAAAACAGTCCGCTGGAATTCTGCCCGCTCGGACATGTACGGTCGTCAGTACAGACCTACCGTACATGTCCAGGCGCCCGCCGTCCCTCGCATGCGTCGAATGACTTCGACGCATGCGTGGAAGCATTTTAAAGGCGGGCCGCCCACGTCGCCGCGTCATTGTCGCGGCGACACCGCGTCATCGACGCGGCGACACCGCGGACACGCCCCGCGTATTGTTTACGCGCGGACTTCTGTACGATGGTGTGTACAACCATCGTACAGAAGCCCTCTGGCAGACATGTATGGTGAAAACGGTCCGACGGACCGCTTTCACCATACATGTTTGTCCGTGTGTACCCGGCCTAAGTGTTACTAATGTGCCCTCCTCCGCCTCTTACTCTCTGAGGCTGTCTGTGAAAACCATGCTGTTCTGTAACTTCACGTATAGCTTTAATGCATACCAAAACTTGTACGTTAAAGTATTTGTATATCTTGAGTGTAGCTCTCTATGCCACACAAAATACCTTCTTCCTGCTATACATTATAATTTTTATTGGTACATGTCTCCAGTGGCAGTACCAGGCTCCTTATCCCTCTTTTTTGACAATACTATTTACTGTTACATTTCTTTATTAGAGTCCATTAAGGGACACAGCAATATAGTAAATCATAGATGTGTTGATTATATTGTTGTATTCAGCAGTTGAACACTAGCAAACAGAAGAAAACTTTGAAGACCAGCCAAATATAACTCCATCTTTAATGGTCATGGCTCAGTTTTGTGAGCAAGCAGTACATAGGGCCAAGACATAGAGGGGTGGGGCAAGTGTCCCTCAATGAACTCCAAGAAAGAGTCTTATGGTATGACCTCACACGTTCCTTCAGACGGTTGCTGCACAACCACGCCCTGACATGTTTCATTGTAAAAACTTAATCATGATTAAGACATGTTTCGACATGTTTCGTCGTAAAGACTTAATCATGATTAAGTCTTTACGACAAAACATTTTGGGGCGTGGCTGTGCGGCAACGTCTGAAGGAACGTGTGACGTCACAAAGTCAAACTAGGCAGTTGAGGTCCAGGGTGGAGCGGCAAGGAGGCGGTGAGAGATCAGTGGTTTACCTTGGGTCCGCTGTGACCAAGACACTCGGTTTTTGTACAATTATCTTACGTGTTTGCTGTGATTTAATGCTCAAGTTTTCTGAGATTCATGTGAGTACAATAATTGAAGTGTTTACAGTGTGTTATACAAACAGATTTTTACGATATCACGCTATTGGAGCTTTTTTTACATATTTGCATGTGGAGTAATCTGACAGTCATTTGTTTGGAAATCTGGAAAACCGGCTATACCTATCTGTGAGACTTTGTTTATGTTTACACGCCAAACACGAGAGTGTGAGGCAACTTACTGTGGTGAGTTTTGCATCTGAAGGGAAGAGGAATCACCGAACACTGGGTTTGGTGGAAGATTAGAAGAGATCTCAGGGTGTCACAGGGTGTAATTTTTGAAAGATATTATCACTATATAGTCTGGTAAACACAGGCACTGTTTAGTAGTATCTTCAGCGCTACTGATTATTTATTTTTAGATTTATCACTTTTTTCACATGTTTATTGATTTATAGTGGCTGTTTTTTTTAGGATTTATTATATATATTTTTTCATAAGCGCAGTGGTGAGAACATAGTAAGGGTGGATTCATTTGGTTACCATTTACCTCATAATATAAAAGTGCATGCATGGCACTGGACAGACCACTAGGGACAAAGGGGGTGTGTAATTATTTTATACAGTACTATAATCTGTAAGATTACAGTATACTGTATGTGTATTGTGTTTTAACTTTTTTGAATTTGGCGCCGATCTCCGCCCCTTGCGTCGTAACTTTGCAGGGAACGGAGCTCGGCGGTACTCAGGCACTGTGAATCGAGAGAGGAGGACACAGTTCGCTCACACAGCAGGGAGACATTGCAGGATCCAGGGGACAAGGTAAGTAACCTCTGCCTGGATACTGCGATGCAATCCAGAGTCTGGCTCGGGGATACCGCTAATGGTACTGGATTTCCACCCCGAGCTAGACTCGGGATTACCGCCAGGGAGGTTAAGGGACATGGGATATAGTAAAATCATAGACATGTGGGACAGGACCATATTAATAGCATCATGGGCCCCTGAGCAAAGTAATGCACTGGGGCCCCTACCAAGAAGATGGCGACCTGCGGCATGCTATGTGCACTTGGCAAAAGTGGGTGTCGCTAAATTGTGCTAAATATTGGGCATTATGTTTTAGTCTGATTAGACACAACACATAAGCAAAACCAGGGAACTGTCCTAAAATTAATTCCCCCCCCCCCTACACACTGGCCTGCCCTGTCTACACACTGCCCTCCTGTATACACTGCAGTTCAGTGATTAAAGACAGTTAGCTGTTGAGGCTGTGCTAGAATACTACAAAAATAGTGGCTGCCTTCCCCTGGTTGGCCGCACTTTTCAAGTCTAGGCAGTGCTTTCACATCTCCTGTCAGCCTATAGTGCCAGAGTCTAATGCAAGATTATCATGGGCCCCATGCATCTGGTGCCCCTGGGCAGTGCCAAAAGGGGGCCCATGAATTAAGACAGTCCTGATGTGGGACATCCAAAACTTTCAATTATCCAACCATCCTCTGTTCTTAGAACATGTTTCATTTATAGAAGCTATAATACAGCTTCTACGAATGGGGCTGCTAGGTGGGAAGAGCAGGCATATATTAGTCAGGTTCTATTGATGAGAGCCTGAGACAGCCCCTTAGTTGTATTAACCTTGCGGCACTAAAAGATTACGGAGGCAGGTGTGGGGAATGGCAGAATGGAGGAGGATTTCTATTATCAGCAGCTCCACTGCTCCTTACTGCCCCAGTGTCTCTTTGCACTATGATTCCCAAGAGACACTGGGGCAAGAAGGAGCAGTGGAGCTGATTTTTTGAGACTGTTCAACTTGGCTGTCACTTGGCGCTGAAGGAACCGAAGAGAGCATATCTGCTGCATATCTGCTGCATATCTGCTGCATACTGACTACACTGCTGAAAGGCTAGACCAGCAGGGACTGAGCATGAGAGCTGGGAGCGGAGACACCCTGAGGCAGCGCAGCTCTGACCATAGTGATCACATCTGTACCGTTTCCACAGGGAGACCAGAGCATTGTCTCACTCTCTACTTCCCACTGCTGAATCTCTGGAGGAATTCTGTGGAGAGACTGAGGGGACCTCTTTTTCTACAGCAAGAGATTGCAGCCGCACCACAGGGTATGGGGAGCGGGCATTGATCATTGATCACATTGCTAGCAGCTTCTAGCATTACTGGAAACAGGACATTAAGTATAGTGCACCTACTGTATACTTCATCATTTCTGCAGCTATACGGTATCTTTGCTGCATTTTTACTGTACCTATACTGCATGCCGTTTTATTGAAACTATCCTTAAGTGCGCCAACGTCTATTAAAGGGCCCCAATGATAGCGTCAGAAGAACAGCATATACGACTGCCCCTCCCGCAAGTCCCCCACTGAAAGTACTATCACCCCAGCTGATTACCCCCACCATGTATCCCAGACTCCAATGTCCCACCTGCTGATCCCAGGCTGGCATGGTGTGTTAGTGGGTGAAATGGAGGGAGATCGGTGACCTTCCTGCCAGTGAATGAACATGATAGTGCTGTGTCACTTTGTGGTTGGGCTATCACTTACCTTGTCCGCTGTGGCTGAGGAAGAAGCTAGTGGAGTAAGATGTGTGCTCCATTATCTTCAGTGGAAAGCAGGGGAGACATCAAGGTTCTAATAAACCCATAATGTCTCAGTAACAAAAACCTGTCAAAATTATATTGCATAGGGGGCTAAAAAAATAATGTATAAAGAAACACAAAAAAACATTTTTACGCTGAGTAAATAGATACATAACCTGTCATGGTTTAAAATTGCACACGCTCGTGATATGGCGACAAACTATGGTACTTAAAAATCTCCATAAGCAATGCTTTAAGCACCTTTACAGGTTACCTATATAGAGTTAAGAGTGAATGAACATGGAAGTGCTGTGTCACTTTGTGGTTTATAGACATGTGCACAACAAAAAAATAAAATACTTTTTTTGTTTCATCTCGTTCCGTAGATTCGTAAAGATTCGTTATTTCGTAAAAAGCAAGTTTTCCTATTCGGACCCGTTCGTATTTTCGGAACAGTTTTATTTTTGTTGATACTAAATGATTCGTAATTCTGTCTAATTTATTCTCGTTGATTCAAAATGTGTAATTTTGTTAGATAATAATTTTCGTTTAATGGATTCGTAATTTTGTACTTTCGTAAATACATTGCGGCGCGGTCATTCGCAATCTCGTATTTTAGTTGCATTTTCAACACGCGGCTAATCCATATTAAAATAGACTTTCTCTTAAGCCCCGTACACACGGTCTGACTTTTTGCCAACAAACTTTAAAATTAGCAAGTTTTCCAAAAAATCCAACCGTGTGTACGCTCCATCGGACAAACTTTTTCGGTTTTCATATGACAAAAGTTAGCTCTGCAAACGGACAAACTTTTCGGCAACAAAAGTCCGGCCAACTCCCTTAGGACAAAAATCCACGGAAAAGTCTGATCATGTGTACAAGGCTTTACACTGTCCAATGTGACTCAGCACAAAAGAGATAAGCTGATTGGCTAAGATATTAACTAAGTTACATCACTCACTAACTACTGTACACTGCCCAGTGCCCATTCGAACGGACGATTCGAGTACACAAATTTACGAACAGACAAAGAAACGGATTTACAAAACACACAAATTAAAATACGAACATACGAATGAAAATACGAATATATGAAATTACGAACAGACAGAATGCAAATCGTTCGTTATAGATGTCATTTTCGTTCTTTTGCTGTTTCGGTGTTTCGTATTTTAGTAAGTTTGTCCAATCGTACGTTCGTATTTTCGCTTGTTCGTTATTTTGCTTATTCGTAATTCCGTAATTTTAGTATTTTAGTACTTTCAGCTATTTGGATGTTCGAATTGATTCGAATGTACGAATACTAACAAATTTGTACGAAAATCAATTTGTTACGAACCGAATCGCACATGTCTAGTGGTTTGGCTATCACTTACCTTGGCCGCTGGGGCTGAGGAAGAAACTAGTGGAGCAATATCTGTGCTCCATTATCTTCAGTGGAAGGCATGGGAGACATCAAGGCTCTAATAAACCCGTAATGTCATAGCAAAAACCTGTCATAGCAAAATGCTATTGCATAGGGGGCGAAAAAAATAAAGTAATGTATAAAGAAACCCAAAAAACATTTTGTCCTTTTCTCCCTAAGTTTATATAGAAAATTATTGATTGTTTTACATATTACATGTCACTTTGAATGTCATTGCGAGAGAAATAATTCTAGGGCCAACATTCATAGTTAACTGTAAACAGATTGCCATATGCAGTGATTAACTTTCAGAGAGAATTTCTGAATGATGCGCATCATTCAGATATCCTTGTTTTCAGATGGCGATTCTGTGCACCATAAGAATGATTATAGCGGCAGTTCTTCCGCTTGGCCGCTCTTACAGGCGACGGGAGGGGACAACCCCCATCCCGCTGCCATCCGTTGCTTCTCCGGGCTCTCCCGTTCCATCGGGGACTCAGAGAAAGACTCGGCCGCCGCTGGATGACTACCATAGAGATCTCTATGACCGTCGGAGACCCGGGTATGACATTATGACGTCACGTCCAGGCCGC
Source organism: Rana temporaria (assembly GCF_905171775.1). Classification (NCBI taxonomy): domain Eukaryota; kingdom Metazoa; phylum Chordata; class Amphibia; order Anura; family Ranidae; genus Rana; species Rana temporaria. The sequence goes on from NC_053490.1 coordinate 287,965,535, forward strand.
AGTTGTAAACAAAGCCGCAATGGTAAGTATGAGATAGTGATTTTTGTTTTTTGATCTCATGCTATTCAGCCTGGAGGAGAAATGTGGGGTCTTATTAACCCTGCATCTCTCCATAAAGAGGACCTGTCACTAATGATTCATATTACAAGGGATGTTTACATTCCTTGTAATAGGAATAAAAGTGATCCAAATATATATTTTTTAAAAGTGTAAAAATTCAAAAAAATTAAGTAAAATAAAAATGTAAAGAAAAAAAAATAAACGTCCCTGTCTCGGTATCTCTCTCAGAAGCGAACGCACACGTATGTAAATGCTGTTCAAATCACACAGTGAGATATCACCGCATGCTTTAGAGCATAAGCAACAATTATAGGACTAGACCTCCTCTGTAGCTCTAAACCTGTAAAAAAATGTAAAGCATTGCCTATGTAGATTTTTAAGTACTGAAGTTTGGCACCATAATGCCGCGTACAGACGGTCGTTTTTTGTGATAAAAAAAAAACGACGTTTTGAATCATGAAATAAAACGACGTTTTTGAAACTTCATTTTCAAAAACGATGTTGCCTACACACCATCGTTTTTTAAAATGCTCTAGCAAAGCACGGTTACGTTCAGCACGTACGACAGCACTCTTTTCCATTGAAGCTAGCTTCATAACTTGCTTCTGAGCATGCGCGGGTTTAAAAACGTCGTTTTGAAACGTCCTTTTGCCCACACACTATCATTTTTATTGACACAAAAAACTACGTTTTGAAAAACGACACAAAAAATTCGAGCATGTTCAAATTTTTTTTTTTTGTCGTTTTTCAGAAGACATAAAACAACGTTTTCCCCACACACGGTCATTTTAAATGACGTTTTCAAAAACGTCGTTTTTTTTCATCACAAAAAACGACCGTCTGTAGTGTGCGCAATTTTAAAGTGTGACATGTTGGGTATCTATTTACTTGATGTAACATCATCTTTCACATTATACATAAAACATTAGGCTAACTTTACTTTTTTATTATTTTTTAAATAATGAAACTGTTGCTTTTCCCCCCAAAAAAAAACTTGTTATAAAAATAGTTGCACAAATACTGTGCGAGATAAAAAGTTGCAATGACCGCCTTTTTTTTCCTAAGGTGTCTGCTAAAAAATATATATATATAATGTTTGGGGGTTCTGAGTAATTTTCTAGCAAAAAAAATATGATTTGTATGTAGGAGAGGAGTGCCAGAATAGGTCCGGTATGCAAGTGGTTAAAGCTTCACCTAAGGACAACTTTGGGTGTCAAAGTTCAGTCGTGGGTGTCCTGCCCTACCATACAGCATGGTGTCGTGTGGCAGAGCTAAGCAAATCTCAGAAGAGTTGGAAACATATAATTATTTGGCAGGTAAGACAGATCCCAAATCTACAGTTTATTTTATCTGCATATTGAACAATGCACCTGAAGTTAAGCTTTAAAAATAATGTATAAAAATAAAATACATTCTAAAATAAAAGCTTTACTTTTAATCTTTAGCTGAACAACACTCCATTGACAAGAATTCCTTCCACCTTGAAGTGTCTGTAGAAACAAACACTTCAACACTTTTTATGGATCCCCTGTGTTCACCACAGGGATGCGACGTCCCACTTCCAATTCAGTGCAGGACACAGGAGGATGACACTCTCAAGTTCTTTGCGGGTAAACTTGTTAATCTGGTGTTCATTTTGTGACATAGTCACTTTAAACCTTTATTTATAAAAAGGATACACAGACCAAGACCAGGCTGGTTAAATATTAAAGTTTTTTATTTTAAATAAAGTAATATAGTTTTATGCCAACTGCATCCCTTTGGGTATATTTCCCTTTGCTTCCTGCCCTACAGCCACAACTGGAAGGAAATCCTTCTTAAAGCGGAGGTCCACCTAAAAAAATATATATATATATATTAAAAGTCAGCAGCTACAAATACTGCAGCTGCTGACTTTTAATAAATGGACACTTACCTGTCCGTGGTGCCTGCAAAGTCGGCAGCCGAAGCCGATCAATCGGCTTGGCTCTTGGCTGCCCAGGCCGCCCCAGCTGCCATCCTCGGTAAAGGGAATCAGGAAGTGAAGCGTTGCGGCTTCACTTCCCTGTTCCCTACTGCGCTTGCACGAGTCACGCTGCATGTCCTAACTGGTCCCCGCTGTCTTCTGGGACCTGTGTGTTTACCAGAAGACAGCAGGGGGAAGGGGCGCGACCCCGTGAGAGTATATGCCCGGAAGTGGGTGCAAATACCTGTATTATACAGATATCTGCACCCCCTCCCCCCTGGGGGAGGGTTCCAAAAAATGGAGGTTCCATTTTTGTGCGTTCATAAGTTTAAATCAGTATTTATTGCTAGAAAATTACTTAGAACCCCTAAACATTATAATTTTTTTTAGCAGAGACAATAGGGAATAAAGTGGCGATTGTTACAATTTTTTATGTCACGTGGTATTTACGTAGCAGTTTTCCAAATGCATTTTTTTTGCGAAAAAAAAACAAACAAAAAACACAATATATATTCCAATTTATTTATTAAAAGTGTAAGATGATGTTATGCTGAGTAAATAGTTACCTAACATGTCATGCTTTAAAATTGCATGCGCTCATGAAATAGCGACAAACTATGGTACTAAAAAATCTCCATAAGCAATGCTTTATGCACCTTAACAGGTTACCTGTTTATAGTTACAGAGGAGGTCTAGCACTAGAATTATTGCTCTCGCTCGAACGTTCGCGGTGATACCTCACACATGTGGTGCAAACACTGTTTACATATGCGTGCACGACTTACGCATGTGCTTGCTTCTGTGCGCAAGCATGGAGTAATGGGGGTGCTTTATCTTTTTTTTTTATTATTATTTATTTTGCTTTTTATTGTTTTATTTTTACACTTTCCCTTTTTTTGTTTATCACTTTTATTCCTATTACAAGGAATGTAAACATTCCTTGTAATAGAAATAAGGATGACATGTCCTCTTTATGGGGAAATCTGGCGTCAAAAAGATCACAAATCTCTTCTTTACCTTTAAAAGCAAAAGATCTAATATATATATATATATATATATATAATCTTTTGCTTTTTAAAAAATAAATAATTATTTACTTCCAACCTGGACTGGAAGTGAGGTCATGACGTCGCTCCGGTCCTCCAAGGACATAGAGGCGATCTACTCTTTGATCTCCTGTGTGAGCATGAGGCAGCACCGCCAGAAGCGTTATGCCAGAGAGACACCGGCGAACCCGTTCTGAAACCGTTCCAGCGGCTATGAGCCACTTGGAACACTTTCATGAGAAAGCCAGCCACCGGATGTAAAAAACAGCACTGGGGTTATGGCTGATATCTTTAGCCATAATCCTGGTAAATCACTTCAAAGCTGCAAAGTATATACATGTAGATATTGTGGTCTTGAAGTGGTTATAATATAGGTTCCCAATGTAATGTGCGTTCTCTCAATGCAAGCCAATGCAACAAATTCACTTTAACTGTTTACCTTCTAAGGCCCCGTACACACGACCGGATCGATCCGCTGAAACTGGTCCGCCGGACCAGTTCCAGGGGACAGATCCGGTCGTGTGTAGGCCCGAGCGGACAATTGTCCCGCGGATCGGACAGTTTCCAGCGGCTAAAAATTTCTTTTTTTTTAACAGTTAAAGTTTTTTTTATTTTTGATGACAGACAATAACACATACATGAAAATGGCAGTACAAAGATCACAAGGCTTACTCAGAATGCATAAGTTCATACATAGACATCATAGACAAAAGACTACATTGGTGGGGAATTAGTTCAGCAGCATCCACAATGGGACATACAACACAGACAAAAAACCCGTCACCCGGGGGGAATCGCCAGCCGGCGTCCCCCGGCCGTCGCCCCCCGCCCCGTCACCCCTCCGCCCCCCCCCCCGGAGGGGGGGGGACGAGGGGGGGAAGGGGCGGGGGAGGCACCGCACGCCGAGGCGGGCGGGGAGGGGAGGCAGGGGACGGGGAACCCCGGCCACCCACAGCCCCTCAATATTCAGGACACGGCAGGGGGGGAGTCAACCAAGTCGTCAGGGGACTCAATCCAATTTGACCAGATCTTTTCAAATTTAGCTGGGCAGTTCCTGCTCTCGTACGTCAGCCTATATAGCGGGAGCACTCTGTTGATCGTGGCCAGCCAGGAGGACACAGTGGGAAGATCAGTGCCCCGCCATCGAAGTAGGATCTCCCTTCTAGCATAAAACAGAGCAAAGGTGATGCTCAGTTTGGTGTACCTGTCTCCCTCAATGTCACCCAGGTAGCTTAGGAGGAACAATTTTGGGTCCATGACTAGTTCTATCCCAGAACGATCCGAGAGGACCCCCGCCACTTCTCTCCAATACTGATTCAGCTTAGGGCAGGACCAGACCATATGAATGAAGGAGCCCGTGTCTCCCAGGCACCTGGTGCACTCCGGGGACCTGGAGGGGTAAATCCTAGCCAACCTCTGCGGGGTGTAGTATGCCCTGTGAAGAAATTTAAGTTGAATGAACCTGTCTCTAGAGGCAATCATAGACGGGAGAAAGGAGGAGACACATTCCTCCCAGATCTCTTCGTCCAGATCCGGGATGTCGGCAGTCCATTTGGTCAGTGTCCCCGTCGTGGTCGTGTCGTATGCCACCGTAAATCTCAGATAGAGGGATGAGAGGGGCTTCCCCATGACCCCCGAGATCAGAAGACGCTCTATCGAATCTGACTCGAGCGTCACCGAGTCCGGGAACTGGGCCGTCAATGCATGTCGCAGCTGAGTGTATCTAAAGCCAAATGAGGAGGGGACCTTATAGGTCCGACACAAGTCCTGAAAGGGCATCACCACACCATCCGGCATCACATGCCGGAGGGTGAGGATCCCCCGTCGGGCCCAGACCACCGGGTCTGGGACCGTGTTCAGGTGGGGAAGAAGTGGGTTGCCCCAAAGCGGGGTATGTGGGGAGGCAGTATTTGGTTTCAGCATTCGAGCCCTGGACGATGCCCACACCCTGACCACCGTCGCCATGGGCCTCGTGACAGATGGGTGAGCCCTGCACCCCCGAAACACCAGGTTGGACAGGGCAGCATAGGATCCCAAGACCGCCGCCTCTAGGTTGACTGCCGGATTTTGTCGCGGTTGGGAAAACCACCACCTGACCGTCACTAGCACCGCCGCCCAGTAGTAGGCCAAAAAATTTGGGAGGGCCAGTCCGCCCCCCGAGAGGGGAAGATAAAGAGTTCGTCTAGCAACCCGAGGAGGGCTACCAGCCCAGACGAACGCCATCACTACACTGTCAAGCCGTCGAAAAAAGGACTTTGGTATAATAACCGGGGTCTGACGAAAAAAGTAAAGCAATTTGGGGAGTATTACCATTTTTATAAGGTTCCCTCGTCCCACCGGTGAGAGGGGAAGGTTACGCCATGTCGCACACCGTTTGGTCAGTTGGTCCAGTATAGGGAGAACATTCTTATCTAGGTAAGACCCCGACTCGAGTCCCACCCTTACCCCCAGATAGGTGAACTCTTCCACCCACCGGAGAGGAGTGTGAGAGTCCGCCCGGGACAGTGACTGGTGGAGCGGGAGGAGGACCGATTTGTCCCAATTGATACATACGCCCGAGAACCGGCCGAACATCTCAAAATGTGACAACGTTTTCCGCAGGGAGGCGGAGGCGTCCGCCAGGTACAACAGGGCGTCGTCAGCATAGAGGGACAGTTTCTCCTCCAGGTTACCCACCCTGATCCCCCGAACCCCCGGGTCGCGCCGAATGTGCGCGGCCAGAGGCTCCAAGGCCAAGGCAAACAATGCAGGCGATAACGGACACCCCTGTCTGGTCCCCCGCTCCAGGGGGAAGGAGGCAGACAGGGACCCGTTGGTACGGATGCGTGCCCTAGGGTGAGCGTACAACATTTGTATCCAGGACATGAAGCGGGGACCGAACCCGAAGCGGGTCAAAACCGCCCAGAGGTAGCCCCACTCGACCGAGTCGAAAGCCTTCTCGGCGTCGAGCGAGGCCACCACCCCGGGGTTGCCAGGGCCAGCCAGTGCCAGGTGAGTATGCAATCGACGAAGGTTAATATCAGTACCGCGGCCTGGCATGAAGCCCGTCTGGTCAGGGTGGACCAGGGCAGTAATTACAGTGTTAAGCCTGTTGGCTAGGATTTTCGCAAAAATTTTTGCATCGACGTTGAGGAGGGATATCGGGCGATACGAAGAACACAGGGTTGGATCCTTCCCAGGCTTGGGGATGACCACAATTATAGCCTCGCTCATCGAGTCCGGGAGAGCTCCCGACTCCGATGCACCCGCAAAAAGCGACCTTAGTCTGGGGGCCAAATCTTCCTCATAGAGTTTATAGAATTCGACCGGGAAACCGTCCGGTCCCGGGGTCTTTCCCCCCTGCATCATTTTCAAAGCTGCCTGTACCTCCTCTATTTTAAACGGGGCGTCTAGTTTGCGCACAGAAGAGGGAGTGAGAACCGGGACGTCCACCTCCTCCAGGTATCTCAACAGGTCGGCCACATCATAAGCCACTCTGGAGCTATACAATTGTTGGTAGTAGTCCGTGAAGCATTTATTAATCTCCTGTGGGGTTGAGTGGAGGTCCCCCTCCCCGTCCCTAATCTGGGCTATAGCAGACGCGCCCGAGTGTTCCTTAGACAGCCACGCCAGAAGCTTCCCCGTCCGTTCTCCCTGCTCGAAAATGCGCTGGGACTGATGAAGAAGCTTCTTCTGTGTCAGGGCTGTTCGCAGGAGAACAGCCTGTTGCGTCAGGGACTGGAGATGGGAGTAGTGATTAGAGTCGCGGGTACTAACATAAAGGGCCTCCTGTCTAGCTGCCTCCCCTTCAACTTTTGTGAGCTCTGCCCTACGCTCCCTCCTCACCCCTGAAATAATAGACTGGTAGTGGCCCCGGGAGGAGGCCTTGAAGGCATCCCAGACCGTGGTCTCCGCAGCCGTACCCGGGTTTTCCGCCCAGTAAGACCGTAGGGAGTCCTTGAACTTGGGATCCACCTCCGGGTCTGAGACCCAAAATCTGGAGAGCCTCCACAGGGTGCTGTTTGGTTCAGTCGTCAAGGTCAATGAAAGGAGTAAAGGGGCATGGTCCGAGATCCCACGGGGAAGAATAGTAATGTGGCTAAAAATTTCTTAGCATGCTAAGAAATCTGTCCGCTGGAAACCTGTCCGTCGGACGTATTCGGTCGTCTGTACAGACTCACCGGACACGTCCGACCGACCGCCATCCCTCGCATGCGTCGTACTGATTCGACGCATGCGTGGAAGCTTTAAAATTCCAGTGCCGCCCACGTCGCCGCGTCATCGTCGCGGTGATGGCGCGGCCACGCCCCGCGTATTGTTTACGCGCAGATTTCTGTCTGATGGTGTGTACAACCATCAGACAGAAATCCGGCAGCGGTCGCAGCGGATCTATCCGCTGAAAACGGTCCGGCGGACCGTTTTCAGCGGATCGATCTGGTCGTGTGTACGGGGCCTTACAGGCTTTGTTTGCCTTTTGAGTTGAGAAGAAGTGGCCCCAGATAAGCTTTTGGTCAATCCTACTAGTAGCTGACACAGGACTGAGGACTATCTCCCTATACTTACATATGGGAGCAACCAACCTTAAACCATAAACACTGTTAAAGAAGGGGATTGATTTGCATTCTTCGCCATTCTGGGGCATTCAGGGTATGTTGCTTCCTTGGATGAACCGGTCATCAGTGGATAAAAGCCAAGATAAGACTAAGCAGTTTCAGGGGGCAGCTCTAAAGTGAACCTGTTGCTTTGTTCTTCATGACAAATCACAGGTACACATTGGGATAGTTGTTACTCTAACAGGAGGCACATCTGCATGGTCAGTAGTGTCTAAATGTAAGCAATTAATAAATCCCCTTACAAAATCAGTTTGGAAAGCACATACTGATTTCCCCTTTTTATGACCATAGAATAAGCAACAAATACCATCGACCTCCAGAAAATAGCACTTTACATACCAGTTAATGGGGGATGCACACAACCTGCAATGGTTTTCGGGGAAAGAGCACTAAACATCCCTGATTACCAGTGAATGGGCAGCATTTCCAAGTACAAAGACTGAGGTGTGCAATCATCTTTAAAGTAGATTTCTGTTTTTCCAAATTGGCCCCACATGAGTGTGTACAGTGCGAAAGACAGGCAGATCTTGAATCACAGATGCGTAATCACAGTGTTTTTTTTTTCTCTTTGATACATTAATTTGACTTCTGTCAAATGAATGATTAATATTTTTTAATGTAAATCTTTGCGAATAATTTTTGATTCAAATCACTCTGATTGTACTGTAAATAAAATCAGTTGCTGCGTTTATGAGCAGTGTGTGTGTAATTCCCTGTTTCATTACGAACTAATCTACTTAATAGTACTATCTTTCCATTTTTAGATTGAGCTGGCTGCTTCACTGTCAACACCTGTTACCTTAAAGAGACAAGCTAAGTTTGCCATCAAATTATTCTTAGCAAAGCATACACATTTACTTGTGATGGCTATGCTCTAAAATTGTTACAGAAGCTGTGACCGCAAGACTAAGGCCCCATACTCACGAGCAAACATGTCTGCTGAAACTGGCCCGCAGGCCAGTTTCAGCAGACATGTTTGGTCGTGTGTGGGCGCGAGCGGGCCGAATTCCAGCAAACATTTGCCCGCCGGGCCTTTTCCCAGCAGACAAATATTCCTGGACTTGTTTTAAAACAGTCCGCTGGAATTCTGCCCGCTCGGACATGTACGGTCGTCAGTACAGACCTACCGTACATGTCCAGGCGCCCGCCGTCCCTCGCATGCGTCGAATGACTTCGACGCATGCGTGGAAGCATTTTAAAGGCGGGCCGCCCACGTCGCCGCGTCATTGTCGCGGCGACACCGCGTCATCGACGCGGCGACACCGCGGACACGCCCCGCGTATTGTTTACGCGCGGACTTCTGTACGATGGTGTGTACAACCATCGTACAGAAGCCCTCTGGCAGACATGTATGGTGAAAACGGTCCGACGGACCGCTTTCACCATACATGTTTGGTCGTGAGTACCCGGCCTTATTATCACAAACAATATATAATGAAAATCAAAACCACAGATGCAGAAATATTTACCGTGCAAATGACTGCGTAGGAGATACCTCCAAACTGTTTTAGGTTTTAAAGTGGACATTGCATTAAAGTGCAAGGTTCTTTTCATAGATCAGGGCCCCCTCTCCCTGTGAAAAACACTATTAGCTAGATTGACGTATGTCGGCGTATCTTTATGCCGGCGTAGCGCATCCCATTTGCACTACGCCGACGTAACATAGTGAGGCAAGTACTGTATTCACAAAGCACTTGCCTCCTAAGTTACGCCGGCATAGCGCAAATGGCCTGGCGTAACCCCGCCTAATTCAAAATAGGCAGGTAGGGGGCGTGCTCCATGTAAATTACCCGTGACCCCATGTAAATGAGGGCCGTTTGTACGGCGCATGCGCGCGCATGCTCATAGTCATGTCGCAAATACTCAATGGTTTTGACGTGAACGTAACCTACGCCCAGCCCCCTGTTCCATCGTCCATACCTTGCATGGGCTGCGCCATCTTTTTGGTGGTTTATCTTTACGCCGGAAAAACGACTTACATAAACAGCGTATCGGGCGCAAGTACGTTTGTGAATCGGCGTATCTAGGTCATTTGCATATTTTAGGCGTAAATCCACGTACACGCCCCTAGCAGCCAGCGTAAATATGCAGCTACGATACGACGGCATAGGAGACTTACGCCGGTCGTATCTTAGCAACAATGAAGCGTATCTCAGTTTGAGAATACGCTTAAAGATACGACGGAGCAGATTCGGACTTACGACGGCGTATCTACTGATACGCCGTCGTAAGTCTTACTGAATCTGGCTATATATATTAAAAAGGCAAATGTTGATTTGTAAAGAAAAAAGTGTCTGTAAAATACTTACCCTTCCCCTGTCTTCTGCATTGCAGGATGCAATGTCACTATGCTTCCAGCAAGGTTACTTGAATGATGAGTACCCCACATCTTACGAGAAGAGGCTTTATCCAACTGCAGGAGTGTCTAATTGCAAGATTTGGGCTCTTCATTTTGAAGAATAGTGATGTCACCCTCACCTAGACACTGCAAGTGGAAGATAGTAATAAGGATATTATATATGTCAACCTTTTTTCCTACAGGTATACTTTTGCCATTCTTATTTTTACAAGGGGAGGATCTAATAAGTGGACAATGCATTTTACTAAAAGATCCCTATTAACAATTGAGTCTGAGTCTGCAGAAATATGGTTCTACTGTCTTCACAGCAAATGCTGCTGCTATGCTCATGGGTAATGCCCGAATCTTACCTTGTCCCCTTCATAGCAATAAATTGGATTGCTGCTCACATTTCCAGTGCAACGTAACAGGACAATGTTTTCTAACCCACCTAACTGTCCCCTCCTCTGAGATTCAGTTATTACGCTTGGGGTATGCGCTCCCCCTGCCACAGGCAGTCCTTGTTGAGCTCCCCTGCCAACCCAGTCGTGCCCTGTAAAGGACTGCCTATTCACCTTTATTGGCAGGTACACTACTTGAATGACCAGAGGTTTGGTGAAGAGGGAGAACTGATCATTTACATTTTCCCAATTACAGACGTTTGTCAAACTCTACATAGCCGTGAACTCAAATCACACCACTACACACAGAAACTGAGAAGCATAGGCATAAATAAAAATACAACTAAACCAACCAAGATACTAAAGACATCAAAATTGATTATGGTAGAAAGGGGAAAGCCACAGTTATGTTAGACAAAAAAAATAAAACGAACCATACTTATTCCAGCAAGGCAGGAAATAATAGTACAGATCTGAGCAAAAACCTGTCAATAATATCTGAGCTGAACACTCAGCTATCATATTTTGGTACAAATGCCTGCCCTGATGAAACATTCTGGAGAGGCATTCAACTATCTAAAGGGCCTGCAGTGGGGATAAAACACAACTCAAATACCAGATGGCAAGGTAAAAAGAAAAATAAATAAAGTCAGGACAAAATCCAAAACCAAAGTGTGTGGGTGGGTATTGAGACTAGAGGATGTTCAGGGTCAGTAAACTCCCCATTTCCTCCGATCCTTATTTAAAGTGTATCTCTAGACCAAAACCTTTTTTTTCCAGTTTTGGATGGAGTGCGGAAGAGTTGGACCTTCTGGTACATTTTTATTTCTGTTGGTCTCTTTGTTGGGGAGATTCACACCTTCTGTTTGTACTGGTGACCATAAAAACCCAGAAAGAAAGTGAGGGATACTCCATTATTTTAGTGTTGGCCATAGAGAAAAATGTAAGGAAAAGTCTTCATATTAGAACGCCTGTTTAAGCGACAGCTGCAGAATTCTCCTCACCTTGGAAGCTTCCTGTTGCATCTTGGGGATAGGAAGTGAAGAGAATATTTTCTCAATGGTACACAAATACTTTTTCATACGCTATCCAAAATGAAAAAAATATAGATAGAATTGAAATCATAAACATAATACTAACAAGCAGTAAAGAGCTTTAATTAAGAAAATATATAATACTAATATAATATAATACTGATAATCAAGTAAACCCATGAATAAGTCAAGTGGCTATTGACGATACGCGTGGGGGAGAAGCCGAGTGACGCGATCGACGGTCGAATCCGTCCTTCTGAGGAGATCGTAGCACTGAGCGGCGTTCAATGACTGATTGCAGTTGAGCCTTTTTACCATCGAGGTTCCGTGAGTGCAATCATTGTATTGCAGGGTTCATTTCCCATTTTATTACGTTATTTGCACCATATATCTTTCTTTTCTCCTTATGAGCGGCTGATATCCTGTGTTAATCGGGGAGTCCAGAAGGAAAAGGTTTTATTTTTTTTTATTTATTTTTTTTATTTGTATTTTTTTTTGCTATAATGACAGCTGCACACCAGAGGACTGTGGATCTCACACCTGTCTCCTATTAGCCTATGTACTGAACTGTGTTTTTTCCATGAACTATTTTTGCTGGTTCTATTTGAATTTTTTCACATTATAGTTTTTGAGTGGTTTTTGTTTATCTTTTGCACATATACCTCCCTGATTTGAGGTGTAGGGGGTTCTTATTTATGTATATGGTATATATATATGTATGCAATTTTTTACTTGATTATCAGCGCAACACAATATTTTCTTATTTATTCACTTTGGTTTTGTGCACCTCACGTGTCTGCAGCTTATGTTTAGTATTTTATATGGTTTTAGTAATAGCGCTGTAGTACCTTTTTACATAGTAAAGAGCTTTAACCACTTAAGCCCCGGACCAAAATGCTGCCTAAAGACCCAAGGGTTTTTTACAGTTCGGGACTGCATCGCTTTAACAGACAATTGCGCGGTCGTGCGACGTGGCTCCCAAACAAAATTGGCGTCTTTTTTTCCCCACAAATAGAGCTTTCTTTTGGTGGTATTTGATCACCTCTGCGGTTTTTATTTTTTGCGCTATAAACAAAAATAGAGCGACAATTTTGAAAAAAATTCTATATTTTTTACTTTTTGCTATAATAAATATCCCCCAAAAACATATATAACATTTTTTTTTCCTCAGTTTAGGCCGATACGTATTCTTCTACCTATTTTTGGTAAAAAAAAAAATCGCAATAATCGTTTATCGGTTGGTTTGCGCAAAATTTATAGTGTTTACAAAATAGGGGATAGTTTTTTTTTTTTTTTTTTTTTTACTACTAATGGCGGCGATCAGCGATTTTTTTCGTGACTGCGACATTATGGCGGACACTTCGGACAATTTTGACACATTTTTGGGACAATTGTCATTTTCACAGCAAAAAATGCATTTAAATTGCATTCTTTATTGTGAAAATGACAGTTTGCAGTTTGGGAGTTAACCACAGGGGGCGCTGTAGGAGTTAGGGTTTACTTTGTGTGTGTTTACTAGTGTAGGGGGGTGTGGCTGTAGGAATGACGTCATCGATCGTGTCTTCCCTATAAAGGGAATGACGCGATCGATGCGCCGACACAATGAAGCACGGGGAAGCCGTGTTTACACACGGCTCTCCCCGTTCTTCAGCTCCGGGGAGCGATCGCGACGGAGCGGCTATAAACGAATAGCCGCGCCGTCGTCCCGGATCGCTCCTGAAGCCACGGGGACCGCCGCATGTAGGGGGGGGGGGGTCCCGATCGGACCCCCGACCCACGTCAAGCAGAGCACGTATATATACGTGCATGTGCCTGCCTGTGCCATTCTGCTGACGTATATGTACATGCGGCGGTCCTTAAGTGGTTAAAATAAGCCTCTCTAGATGCTTGTAGTTTAAAGTCATTTACTCTCAAAGATCCATAAAATCACAGCAAAGATTCTAAAGTAGGTTTTAGCCAGTTCCTATGCCAGAGTAAAAAACAGAGAGTATAATCCAATAAGGCTAGGTTCATACTTTGGCTGGGTTTCCCCGGACACAATTCTCATGACAGGAGACTGACTGTGACCGGCGCTCAATGTTGCCGGTTCACACAACTCCGGGACGGGAGCGGTACGCACTGGATAGGTAAATGTCTGCAGAGGAAGTTTACTTTTTTTTTTTTTTTAGAATCATACTTATCTAGGTGGACGCAGCATCTGTCTGATAAGACTGAAAACCGAGCGATCAAACACAGCCGATCGCTCAGTTGCCTGAGAGCAGTGCCGCTGCTCTCTCTACTCATGTTGTTTGGGAGGAACCAGGGAAAGCAAAATATAAGCAGATCAAACTCCAGCTTTAATGCCTCTCTGTGTGCAAAAATTAAATTGTGTGTTACATACGTGGTCGAGGTCTTGGCCTGAACACCATCTCCAAGCCTTTCACCTCCAGTGCACAGTTATCCTGCAGTAAGGAGCCCCAGGGGACAGACAGGGAGATGGTCTGGATAAAGCCTTCCGTCACTTCCAGGGGAGCGTCTGCGGACTCCAATATCTCATTAAGACTCTGTAGAGAAAAAATATGAACAGAAAGTTACAAAGGATGTACATTGTATAAAAACTGAGCAGTACATTGTATGCACCTGTGACCAAGGTATTCCCAAGGCCCTTTTCACACAGGCTTTCCGATCAGGTCCCCGTCAGTTTTTCAGGTGGACCCGATTGGACCCTCCAGTCTCTCCTACGGAGCAACGGATGTCATCAGCGACATGTCTGCTGACACCCGCTGCTATGCGATCCGATCCTCTCCACCAAATCCAGACTGATGATGGTCCTAATTTTCCTCCGTCTGGCAGACTGGTTTGGATGAAAATGGACAGGCAGTCCGTTCTCATCCGATCTCCCCATAGAGGAGAGCGGGACTCTAACAGGTCCGTCTCAGCACAGTGAGGCTGTATTCACACCTGAGTGTTTTGTAGCTTGGAGCTCAAAGATGCTGGAGGAGAAAAAAATAATAAAAATCAATGATTCTCTACGTAGATGGTTCACATCTCCACTTTATGTCGCCTGAAGCTCAAACAAGTTCTGGAGCTTTTTTTTGTCGCTCAGATTGGGCAGTTATGGTCACTTTGGCGCATTCCTATCCTCATATAAGGGAATGAAAAAGGTATTTGCGCAATTTTCTGCTCAAATTAAAAAAAAAAAATGTAATAAAAAAGTACTAATATAATATATGAAGAAATAAATTTAAAATAAATACACAAATAACTAGAAATCATCATAAATAAGTAAAATAAAATTAATATACAATAATACCATAATAAATAATAATCAACCTCAACATTTTTCAAATACATTATTATTAATAAGAAGAAGAATAATAAGAATAATGAATATAGTAAAATAACCAACCAACCTCGAACAGAAAAAAAAGCATTATTAATATATTAACCACTTAAGGAGCGCCTAACGCTGATATACGTCGGCAGATTGGCACGGCTGGGCACAATCACGTACCTGTATGTGATTGTATAATGCCCAGCCGTGGGTCGCAGGCGCGTGTCCCCGCGACCCGGTCCGAAGCTCCGTGACCACGGCCACGGGACTCACGGACCCGATCGCCGCTGGTGTCCCGCGATCGGCCCCCGAAGCTGAAGAACGGGGAGAGCTGTGTGTAAACACAGCTTCCCCGTTCTTCACTGTGGCGGCGTCATTGATCGTGTGTTCCCTTATATAGGGAATCACAATCGATGATGTCACACCTACAGCCACACCCCCCTACAGTTAGAAACACACATGAGGTCACACATAACCCCTTGTGGTTAACTCCCAAACTGCAACTGTCATTTTCACAGTAAACAATGCATTTTAAATGCATTTTTTGCTGTGAAAATGACAATGGTTCCAAAAATGTGTCAAAATTGTCCGAAGTGTCCGCTATAATGTCGCAGTCACGAAAAAAAAAAAAATCGCTGATCGTCGCCATTAGTAGTAAAAAAAAAATTAATAAAAAATGCAATAAAACTATCCCCTATTTTGTAAACGCTATAAATTTTGCGCAAACCAATCGATAACGCTTATTGCGATTTTTTTTACCAAAAATAGGTAGAAGAATACGTATCGGCCTAAACTGAGGAAAAAAATAGTTTTTTTATATATATTTTTGGGGGATATTTATTATAGCAACAATTTTTGTTTATAGTGCAACAAAAAAAAAAACGCAGAGGTGATCAAATACCACCAAAAGAAAGCTCTATTTGTGGGGAAAAAAAGGACGCCAATTTTGTTTGGGAGCCACGTCGCACGACCGCGCAATTGTCAGTTAAAGCAACGCAGTGCCGAATTGCAAAAAGGGGCCTGGTCCTTTAGCTGCACTTTGGTCCGGGTCTTAAAGCGGAGGTTCACCCAAAAATCCACTTTTTGACATTAGCTGTAGCATACTGCCAACATCTGCAGTATGCTGTTTTTTTTTTTTTTTTTTTACTTGTACTTATCGTTATATGAGCCCTTGTTTTCCGGCTCCGAGCGGGGAATCCTGCGGGGAATGGGCGTTTCTAAGCGAAGAGGAGTTGATTTACAGCTGCTAATAGGATTGCCAACTCATCCCTTTAAAACAGAACACATATGAATTACACATGTTCTGAGGCTAATTTAATGCAAATAAGGCGCCAAGTGAGTTTAATTACCTCCTTAATCAGCCACAGAACCTGTGTAATTAATGTGTTCTGTTTTAAAGGGATGAGTTGGCAACCCTAGCTGCTAAGGCGCGTCTTGGCCTCTGTTTAATCTTCAACTGCCATGATGCTGCACATGTGATCAGTTATGACACCAGCCATTGGTTTGACAGTTTGGTTGAGAGCAGTTACATTCCTGGCATGCCGGGAATGCTAACTGTCACAGTTAGCATTCCCGGCATGCCAGGAATGTAACTGCTTTTTCAAACTGTTAAATTGATGGGTTTACTTCCGCTTTAAGGATGCTGGAAAGTTCATTTTGAGGGTGAACCTCCGCTTTAAGTGGTTAATAATAAATACATTGCATTAGGGTGTTTTGTTATTTATCACCAGAAGGAGGCTCTGTCCCTATGAAATTGGAGGTAAAGGGGACACAGGGTTTGCATATCTGCGGACCGCAAGACTACAGAGTGTAGAGTTTAAATGGAGAAAACTGCTCTGTCAGTTTTCTCCAGGTTTTGCTAGTTTAGAATAGGCCTCTGTAGTTTGAAGATCCCTCAGAGACTTGGGTGGGACGGGATCTCCAACCCTGTGTCCGGATCTTGTAGACAGCCAGCAGGTTGTGTTCCCAGGTGCACACAGCTCATATAACAAGGGGATTGGTCAGAACAGTGGGGAGGGAGGTGGAGTTGGAGCAGTGGCTGCTAGTGTCTCTGGGCCGGATTTATAAAGAAGATACGACGGCGTATCTCCTGATACGCCATCGTATCTCTGAGTCCGGCCGTCGGATCTATGTGGCTGATTCATAGAATCAGGTTACGCATAGATATGCCTAAGATCCGACAGGTGTAAGTGACTTACACTGTCGGCTCTTAGGCTGCAATTCCAGGCCGGCCGCTCGGTGGCGCTTCCATATCTTTTACGCATCGAATATGCTAATGAGCATTTACGCCGATTCAGAAACAAACGACCGCCCGGCGCTTTTTTTTTCCGTCGTTTGCGTTCGGCTTTTTCCGGCGGAAAGTTACCCCTGCTATAGCAGGGGTAAGTGCGGCCTATCCTATGTTAAGTATGGCCGTCGTTCCCGCGCCGAGTTTTGAATTTGCGTAAGTCGTTCGCAAATACGGATGGACGTAATTTACGTTAACGTCGAAACCAATGACGTCCTTGCGACGTCATTTGGAGCAATGCACGCTGGAAAAATTTGCGGACGCCGCATGCACTGTTCGATCGACGCGGGGACGTGCCTGATTTGAATAGTACACGCCCCCTAGCCTCGGAATTTGAATTCCGCCGGGGGATTTATGATACGCCGCCGCAACTTTAGAGGTAAGTGCTTTCTGAATAAAGCACTTGCTTCAAAAAATAGTGGCAGCGTAACGTAAATCAGATAGGTTAGCGGATCTAAAGATCCGCTAACCTATCTGAATCTAGCCCTCTGTGTCCGGATAACCGCTGTGTGCGTTGAAGGGCTTCAAAGCCGTGTGCAGCCAAGACTGGGGGCCTGGAGGAGCTGGTGGTTTGAGGGACCAGTACTGTGATGGAGCTAAATAAAATGTCTATGTTATCTTTCTCTTTTAACCATTCAAATATTACTTCCCTTTCTTTTATTCTTTTTATTATATTATTTTCTTTCATATTGTGATATATGCGCGTGTGTATATATATATATATTTCAGTATTCTGTGACAAGACACCTGTGTGTATATATATATATATATATATATATATATATATATATATATATATATATATATATATATATATATATATATATATATATATATATATATATATATATATATATATATATATATATATATATATAAAATGTATATGAAAAACAGATGTCAATTAACTCCTACTCCGTAACCCACTCCTACCCCTCCCACGTGAAAAGTAATGGCGACTGAACACCCTGGAATGTGAAGCCTCATGGTCAAGAATAAACATAACAAGAGAAAGAACATATGAATGAGCCAATCACATGCACCCATATATGATGACGATTGCTTATGTCACTTAGTTTATATAAGGGGCTGGGACCCGGAAAAAGGCCTGTTGGAGTTGAGAAAAAGCTTTGTACTGGTCCGTGTGTTTCAGTGTGGTCTCTTCCGCATGCATGCTCTCTCATCCACATGTATCCTGGAATTGGAACAGGGATAAATCTATTACAGTACCTATTAGGGTTGTCCAGGTATCGGGACCGATACCGAGTATTTGCGCTAGTACTCGTACTCGCGCAAATACTCCCGATACCAAAATAGAATACTTTTTTTTTTTTTGTGACATCGAACACAAATTGGATGGCACCATTGGATGGCACTGGCATTGATTGAATTGCACTCATAAATGGATGGCACTGATAGTGCATCTCATATCAATGCCAGTGCCACCTAATAAGCTGCCTCCCTGCACTGATGCACTAATGGGCACTGATCTGCACTGATAGGTGGCACTGGCTAGCTGCACTTTTGGGCACTGGCACCGATGAGCTGCACTGACAGTGATCACTCCTTCAATGATATGTAGTTTTCCAGTACCGTATGCTAAAAAACAGCCCCACACCATGATGTACCAGTTCTTCATAATTCTAAAGAAAATATCTTTGGTCTGTATTGTGGTTTGAAAACGGTCACATGACATTAAAAAAAAGTATCGGTATTCGGTATCGGCGACTACTTGAAAAAAAGTATCGGTACTTGTACTCGGTCCTAAAAAAGTGGTATCGGGACAACCCTAGTACCTATGGCAGCAGTGCGGTTGAAGAGTAGCCAGGTGGGCTGGTATTTTCAGTTATCTCTGAATGTCGTTTAAACCCCTGCGTGGGATTCCCGAGTGGACTTTTGTTTTGTTTTTCCTCATTTAATAAACGTAGACTACCAGGCCCTTAATGATATATGCCTGTTTGGTTAGGGACTCTCTACACGAAAACGCATCTGCCACAAGAGCTAACAATCCCCTATGTTACAAGTGTAAAAAAAAAAAAAAAAAAAAAACCCAGAGGTGATTAAATACTACCAAAAGAAAGCTCTATTTGTGGGGGGGGGGGGGGGGTGGGGGGGAATTACATAAAAACTTTATTTAGACACGACATGGCAATTGTCAGTTAAAGTAGTGCAGTGCCGTATCACAAAAAAATGGCCTGGTCAGGAATGGGGGTAAATCTTCCGGGGGTCAAGTGGTTAATGGAAGTTGCCTCCAAGTCGGATCCTCATCTATATTGATGTGATTTGGATCTGTCTTTCACAGGAAGATTACCCAGGTATTCACGGAAAGTCGCTTTAAAATTGCTTATGGTCACACACAAGTCGCTAGCAAATTGCCAGGGAGTCACTTGGCAAAGTCGCACGACTTTCAGGTGGCAGCATGGGTGTAGGAACCCTTACAAATCTGGGGGGGGGGACAGCATTTTTACTCGCCAGATATATTCTTATTCAGTAAACTGGGAGTTGTTTATAACGTGTATGTTATTTTGAAGTAGGTGTTCGGAAGCTGAATGCACCGAAATTTTTCAGCGTAATCAGCAGCAGGGGCGTACCTAGAGCATTTAAAACCGGGGGCGACTCCTATATCTGGCACCCCCCCCCCCCAACTTTAAAATGTAAAAACACCCCACTGTGCCTCCTGCATACCTCTGCACCCTTCAGTCTCTCTGTCACTACTGTGTGACCCCTCTCCACAACTGGACCCCTTTACATTACACAGCACCTTGCACCTTCTGGACCCCTTTACATTACACAGCACCCTGCAACTCTGTACCCCTTTACATTACACAGCACCCTACAACTCTGTACCCCTTTACATTACACAGCACCCTGCATCTCTGTACCCCTTTACATTACACAGCACCCTACAACTCTGTACCCCTTTACATTACACAGCACCCTGCACCTCCTGGATCCCTTTACATTACACAGCACACTGCAACTCTGGACTCCTTTACATTACTAAACCCTCTGGACCCCTTTACATTACAAAAAACCCTGGACCCCTTTACATTAAACAGCACCCTGCACCTCCTGGACCCCTTTACACTACACAGCACCCTGCACCCCTTTACATTACACAGCACCCTGCACCTCTGGACCCCTTTACATTACACAGCACCCTGCACCTCTGGACCCCTTTACATTACACAGCACCCTGCACCTCTGGACCCCTTTACATTACACAGCACCCTGCATCTCTGGACCCCTTTACATTACACAGCGCCCTGTACCTCTGGACCCATTTACATTACACAGCACCCTGAATCTCTAGATCCCTTTACATTACACAGCACTCTGCACCTCTGGACCCCTTTACATTACACAGCACCCTGCACCTCTGGACCCCTTTACATTACACAGCACCCTGAAATCTTTGGGTTCACACGTGTGTCCTGGAGTTTGTTGCAGTGTTGGGGTATACGCAGTTTTTCTGCATTTTATCCCCATTTTTAGCTGCAGTGCCACAGACTTCTATTAGCTTGTGTAATTTTACTGTGTTTTCTGAAAGCTCACCAAAGACGCAGTAAAGAGGACATTTAGTGCGCTTTCAGAAAATGTTGCAAAAATGTGTAACCCAATAGAAGTCTGTGGGACTGTAGTGAAAATTGAAGTAAATGCAGGAAAACTGTATACACCGATACTGCAACTGAACCGTAGCGCATCAGTGTAAATCCACTTGAGTGCTGGTTCATATATATGCAATGCAGGAATCAGTGCGATTCCTGCATTGCATGTTGCTTGTCGGCCGTTCACACTGTCCTTTGCAAACTGCTACGGGTGTCAATGTAAATTAATAAGGCTCCATTCACATCTAGGCGGACGAAATCGCGGCGTTTTGTCCCGCGAATCGCGGCGGCAAATAGTGGCGTTTTGTACCGCGATTTGCGGCGGCAAAACGCCGCGATTGTCCGCCTAGATGTCCCCCCTAGGATGTGCCCCTCTATGGAGATGCGACAGGCGTGGAGATGTGAACCATCTCCATAGAGGGCAATGTGTTTCCAGCCCTCTGGCGGCAGCTGCGTCACACTACAGGCGACAAAACGCCTAGGTGTGAATGGGGACTAACACCCCCAGATCGGTTGGCAGATCACAGTGAGAACTGTGAAATGGTGCATAGGTATAAACACCCATCCAATCCGATTCCAGCGCAGACCAAAAAAAGGTTTTGGTGCAAATGCGATTTTAGCCATACAGTTTGTATGGCTGAATTCGCATCGCACAGACATCGCATGTGATATGCACAGAAATGCAGTGCGAATCACATGCAATGTCTATGATCATGCTATTGAAAAGCCTGGCTAAAAGGGACATGATGTGGCCGCCTATCAGCATAGAGTTAATGAAAGGCTCTGCTAGAGAACAACAGAGGAAAGAGAGAGAGTGAAGGATTTGGGGGAGAGAGAGGGCAGAGTCTGGACACACTGACAGTGCTGATAACTCACTTTATGTTCCCAGGATGCTCCCAGTCTCACACTAGTTCAGTCGCCAGGCTCTTTAGCTGTCGGCTACTTGTTTAAGTGTTCCCGCCCACACGTTCCTCTCAGACACAGCTGAGCACAGGCTGCACGGAGCATGGAGGACACAGAGGGGAGGGAGGAGGCTGAGCTGATGCAGACTCTTCCATTCCTGTAGATGGGGGGAGCTGTACTCACTGAGGTGTTTGAATTTAACAGAGAGTGAGGTGCACAGTAGTGTGTCAGTCTGCCTGAGCTCTCCCTGCACTCTCAGCATATCACATCGCCGCTGCACTACCAAGCCTGCTCTCACTGCTTCATACAGGGGAGGATGGGGGAGCCGCCTGACACCCCTCTAAATGTGTGGCACCTGGTGCGGTCCGCCCCTTAGTTAGTACACCTCTGATCAGCGGTGCTCCAAGTCCTCCTAACCTGGGGGGGATTTTACTATACCTGTCCCCCCTGCATTATTTCCTGGGGGGGATGGGTCCCCCCCCCCCCCCGGTTCCTACGCCCATGGGTGGCAACACTGTGAACCGAGCCTCAATCTCCAATCATTTTCTACAGCAGGAAATAGTGATCATTCTGATTTTAGACGCTTTGATAAAAGACGCCAATATCTCTGTGCAGATGCCGTCTGGTAGGCTGTGGTTCGCTACTCATTGCGGATACATTAAGTTTCTAAAAATGACCAGCCAGCTCATAAGTGTGTGGGAGGCTCTACATGAATTCATAAGCAGATTTCCTTATTGCTTAATGCCCCATTGAAATCATTCACAATATAAATAAATACCAGCCTTCCTGTCTCTGGGTTACACAGATTCTCTTTTACACAGAATCCCCATTGGTCTGAGTCTGCAACAAAAAAAAATTCTTCAAGGTAAACATACCAAGGATCCTTACACCCCAGCAGGGCTGCTGTTAGAAACCATGGGGCCCCATATAGCCTACCTGACGGGGCCCCCCTTGACCCCACCCCTGAATCAACGCTGTCTGGGTGACTAGTGGCAGGAGCTGGAACATGTTCCAAAAGGTAAACCTTTAAACCAGGGGTGTTCAAACTTTTTTCAAAGAGGGCCAGATTTCATGAAGTGAACATGCTTGAGGGCCGACCATTTTGCCTGAAATTCTTTAAACCATTAACCACTTGCTTACGGGGCACATATACCCCCTCCTGCCCAGGTGAAATTTCAGCTTTCGGCACTGCGTCGCTTTAACTAACAATTGCGCGGTCGTGCGACGTGGCTCCCAAACAAAATTGACGTCCTTTTTTCCCCACAAGTAGAGCTCTCTTTTGGTGGTATTTGATCGCCTGTGCGGTTTTTATTTTTTGCGCTATAAACAAAAAAGTGCGACAATTTTGAAAAAAATACAATATTTTTTACTTCTTGCTATAATAAATATCCCAATTAAAAAAACACATTTTTTTTCTCAGTTTAGGCCGATGCGTATTCTTCTACATATTTTTGGTAAAAAAAAAAAAAAAAATCGCAATAAGCGACTGGTTTGCGCAAAAGTTATAGCGCTTACAAAATAGGGGACAGAATACTTATTTTTTTACTAGAAATGGCGGCGATCTGCGATTTTTATTGGGACTGCGACGTTATGGCGGACACATCGGACACATTTTTGGCGCCATTCATATTTATACTGCGATCAGTGCTATAAATATGCACTAATTACAGTATAAATGTGACTGGCATTGAAGGGGTTAACACTAGGGGGTGAGGAAGGGGTTAAATATGTTTCCTATATAGTGTTCTAACTGTAGGTGGAGGGGGGGTGACTGAGGGGGTGACCGATCTGTGTCTCTATGTACAAGAGACACAGATCGGTCTCCTCTCCAGAGATAGGGCGCTGTCTCTGTGTAAAACGGCAATGAGAGATGATCTCATATGTTTACATATGAGATCATCTCTCATTGGCCGCACAGATCGCATCGCAAACAGCCACTCTGATTGGCCATTCGCGGCGATCTGTAATTGGCTGTGTCCAAGGGACACGGGCAACACAGATTTTCCCCGCTGCGCGCTCTGGAGCGCCCAAAGGGGCGGACGTCAATTGACGTCCACTTGGATTTTGGGATCCGCGCTGTAGCCGTCAATTGACTATAGCGCGGGTCCCAAGTAGTTAAAACCTGTGGCTGTGTGTGGTGAAGAGATGAGCTTAGGCGTGTTATTTGGATATACCGTGTTTATCAACTTAAAATACGCATCTTAACTTTAAAAAGGAAGTTTCAGGAGGAAATCTACATTTTAAATAAAGAACTGTGAAGCAAAATAAGAGTCAGTGCCCATCGCCATTTTATTCTCTAGGGTGTTAGAAAAAAAATATATCTGTTGCACCACTAGTCCAGACTGAAGGTTTTCCCCCGCCCGACACAAGGGTAGGGGGTCGTCATCGCATATTCGCGGCTCGGTGGTCTTCGCTACTTTCTGACAGGTGGGTTTGCGAAGTAGTTTCCTCAGGGTACAAGATAGAGTTCCTCCCCTACCCTCCAAACAGTTTTTTTTCCCTCAAACCTTCAGCTCCCCCCGCCTCGTCCTCGTTCCTGATCTTCTGTCTGTAACTACAAACAGTAATGCGAGGCTTTTTCCCTGGTGTGGAGAAAGCCTCTTGAGGGGGGAGGGGGCGAGCAGGATGCCTAATAACACACAGCTCCTTTCTCTATCTGCAATATAGAGAGAGTGTCATGACTTGCCTGGTCGCCCCTCCCCCCTCAAGAGGTTTTCTCCACATGAGGTAAGGGAGGAGGACTGCACTGAGGTAAAGGAAGCTATTTAGGGGGGAAAAAATACCTTTACAAATGCTTTAATCCACACACCAAATGACTGAGAGAACCCATCAAACAAACCTTAATAAATCCACAACCATAGATGTTATCGAAACAGCGACTTCAACGTTAGAAACACAAAGCCTTTGTGAACGTATCGGTATAAAATTTATGTTGATAATCTTAAAAATGTGGGCATGGCAGCGATTTAAAAAAGAGGTTCTGTGTGCGTTTTGCTGGAAGATTTATAGATTTTTTTTACATGACAGTCAATGGAAGAGAATTTGGAACTTTTGTCATTTAGAACCAAAAGTAAAATGCGTATCACAAAACTGAGCACATTGCCTGAAACGAGAAAAAAATACCTACGTTTTGATATATAAATTGTGTATGACAAGTAGATCTTGCGGGCGTGAGAGCAATTTGTTCCCCCTTTATAAAGATAATTTTTTTATTTTTAACGCTCCGTGCTCTAATGATGTCATCATCCACTCTAAATCAGCCCCATAGAAGCACATTATAATCGATAACATTTTCTGAAAAAATTACTAAACTTGAACTGCTTTTTCACAAAAACGGTAAAAGATATCAAACTGAAAAGTCATAGCCGGATAGCTAAATATTTTGTGAACGTTTTAAAGTTTGTTTGGTGTCTGTAGGTGAAAGTATGAAGGAGCTGAAACTTTTGGTTGCAGAGAAGCTTTTAAAGCGGAGGTTCACCCGTATATATGACCTTTTCCCCATTAGATTCCTGATCGTTTTGTCTAGGGGAATCGGCTAGTTGTTTTAAAATATGAGCCGTACTTACGGTTTACGAGATGCATCTTCTCCGTCGCTTCCGGGTATGGGCTGCGGGACTGGGCGTTCCTATTTTGATTGACAGTCTTCCGAAAGGCTTCCGACGGTCGCATCCATCGCGTCACGATTTTCTGAAAGAAGCCGAACGTCGGTGCGCAGGCGCAGTATAGAGCCGCACCGACGTTCGGCTTCTTTCGGCTACTAGTGACGCGATGGATGCGACCATCGGAAGCCTCTCGGAAGACTGTCAATCAAGAAGAAACGCCCGCTCCCGAAGACCCATACCCGGAAGCGACGGAGAAGATGCATCTCGAAAACGGGTAAGTACAGCTCATATTTTAAAACAACTAGCCGATTCCCCTAGACAAAACGAGCAGGAATCTAAGGAAAAAGGTAAAAAAATAAATAAATGGGTGAACTCCCGCTTTAAGGGGTAAAAAGCATGTTCTCATTGACTTCAATGTTAAAAAAAAGTGTCTAAAAGCGTAATATTTAAAAAAGTATAAATAGTACAAAAAAAGTTGAAGAAGTCCCATCATTAGCTGAAAGAGCTGAACATTTTAAAAGTTGAATGGTCTTAATAGCTGAAAGTATGCAGAAGTTACGCAGAGCAAAAAAACTTCCGGAAATAAAAATAAGAATAGCGGTTTAGCATTCCCACTAATAACAACATGTTCTTAAAGGAGCCGTATACTGAGCCTACAGGCTGAATTCACAAAGCTCACAAACAAGGACGAGGCTCCTTTAAGAAAAATTGGCAGTTGAGATTTAAAAAAAAAAAAAAAAAAAACACACACACACTCAGATGCTGTGATGTCATAATAGCTGAGTCTTTATAAGGAGGTGCAGAGAGGGAGAGAGGGAAAGCAGCAGAAGCCGAGTGTTCACTGACCAGTGAAGACGTGTTTTTAATCTCTCCTGAGATTTTACTAGCGATTTCATCGGATTTGAATTCATTCGATTGAATTTCATTGCGACTTCTATTTTTACATTTAAAGTGTGTTTCTTTATTCTTAATAATGAACCGATTTAAATGTAATCAGCTTTTTTCTCTGAAAAACACCGAAGAGAAATCTAGCCAAGGAAGGGCAGCTATGGAAGGAGGTATCAGTGACCAGCCTGCAGATACCCCCAAAAAGCCCTCCAAAATAAAGAAGACCCGAGCGTTAGTACGCGGCTGCTTCAGAGCCGTTGTTAGATGTTTCGGATCCGGCTGTAAAGCCAATGGACATCACCGGGACACAGACACCGAGATTTGTAAGTACTAAGCATAGTGATCGATACAAGAAGTACTCTGGATAAGTCACTCAGATCAAAGGCACCTTCACCCCAAATCATCTGTTTTCATAGAATTCATAGAACAGAAGGCGATTTTATTGGCGCCAAAACACACAATGAATGTTGTTGACATTTCATAAAGACAATTCCGTGCACATGTACACAGGGCAGCCATCAGGAATTATGGGGCCCCCTGGAGCAGAGAACCGGGGGGGGGGGGGGGGTGCTGCCGCCTGAAATTGAGAAGCGGCAGCAAAAAAAAAGGGGATTTTCCACATGGGGCCCTGGGGACCTCTGAGCCCTTTAATAAAAAAAAATATATATATATATAAAAATGAAAAAAAAGAAATAAAATATAAAAGAAAATGTATTTTTTTATAAAAAAAAGGGGGCGTTGCCATCTGGGGCCCTGGGGACCTCTGGGCCCTTTAATAATAATAATAATAATAATAATAATAATAATAATAATAATAAATATATATATATATATATATATATATATATATAAAAAAAATAAAAAAATATATAAAAAAATAAAAAAAAATATACAAAAAGGGGGGGGGGTTGCCATCGGGGGCCCTGGGGACCTCTGGGCCCTTTAATAATAATAATAATAATAATAATAATAATAATAATAATAATAATAATAATAATAAATATATATATATATATATATATATAAAATAAATAAAAAAATATATAAAAAATTTTAAAAAATTATACAAAAAGGGGGGGGGGTTGTCATCTGGGGCCCTGGGGATCTCCGGGCCCCCCATACCCCTAAAAAAAAATGGCCCTTTAATAAAAAATAAAATAAAAATATATTAGAAAAAAAATAATTTTTTTATAAAAAATAAATAAAAAAAGGGGGGGTTGCCATCTGGGGCCCTGGGGGCCTTCGGGCCCCTGGGGACCTCCGGACCTCAAAAAAAATAAAAAAAATTGTCCCTATAATATAAAATAAAATAAAAATTTATTAGAATTTTTTTTTTTTTATAAAAAATAAATAAAAAAAGGGGGGGGTTGCCATCCGGGGCCCTGGGGGCCTTCGGGCCCCTGTGGACCTCCGGACCTCAAAAAAAATAAAAAAGATTGTCCCTATAATAAAAAATAAAATAAAAATATATTTAAATTTTTTTTTTTTTTTTATAAAAAAAATAATTAAAAAAAGGGGAGTTGCCATATGGGGCCCTGTGGGCCTCCGGGCCCCTGGGGACCTCCGGACCCCTAAAAAAATTATTATTATTTTTTTTTTTTAAAGGGGGTTGCCATCCGGGCCCCTTACAGGTGTACTGCCTGTACCCCCCTTATGGCGGCCCTGCATGTACAAAAACACACATAAAGAAGCTGAGATTTTTTTGGTGTGTTTTGGCACCATTAACCTTTTCAATACCAGGCAACTTCACCCCCTTCCTTCCCAGACCAATTTGCAGCTCTCCGCGCTCTCGCAATTTCAATGAGAATTGCGCGGTCATGCTACGTTGTACCCAAATGGAATTTTTGTTGCTTTGTTCACACAAATAGAGCTTTCTTTTGGTGTTATTTATTCACCACTTGATTTTTTATATTTCGCGATATAAAATGGAAATAGAGCGAAATATAAAAAAAATATATATATATTTTCTACCATGGACAATGACAATGGACATTTTTTAAAAAATCATCAGATTGCTGTTTACAGGACAACAAACAGAAAACAGAAATTCTTGGCACCGTATACAGGGAGCCAATTCCACCACCTGACAGCTGCCAACCAATTTGTTGTTTAAACAAGCTTTGCACTCCCCTTATTACAGGCTGGGATTATTTACTGTCTTTAGGGTGCAGGTGGCGTAATCTGCAGTGCTGGATTTCCCAACAATTACTATCCAAGCCTGTCACCGATTGGTTATTATAGAAGAGGCCAAAGCTTACATTTAATTATGGGGAACTGCGGTGCAGAAGATCACTTTGTATGCACCCCACAGGCAATAAATAGGCCCTTTATGCCCCCCCCCGCTGAACAAATGGGGCCTCAGTAAGTTGCTGCAGGGCTCCGACAGACAGTAACTATTTCATCATTTGCCTGGAATTCTGCCTTAGACCCCGCCCACAATTGGCGATTTGGAATGGCCGGCAGAAGTGATAGGATTCTGCCTGCAATTCTAAATCATGGGAAAATGTGAAGCAAGCATTCAGATTATTCTTAATGGGCCCCCCAAAGATGGCAAGATCTTGTCACATGACAGAATCGCATGGCAATCGATCCAAAACGTGCAGGGGACTATTTTTTCCACTTTGAGGTGTGGCGGAGTAATCTGCAATGCAGCGGTGCCAGGTCCCGGCCTCTTCTGTATCAATCCACTGCAACAATTCGAGGGATGACAATAAAAGAGGCCGGCATGAACCAGTGAAGAACCAGTCCCCTTTCTGACTCCATTCATTTTAGTGCCAGGCAACCAGAATTTTATATGAAGGCCAACATTAGTCATTTTGGAATTTTGAACTTTTCTCTCTATAATTTGATGTTGTATAAACAATATAAGAAATGTAGGTGAAGGTGCTAAATCTCATTCTTCTTCTTAATTGCAGATGTACGCGGTATTAACTACAGAGACAGCTCACAAGGCAGGTCTGCCCCAGTGAGCGAGACAGAATGTGAAAGCTACATTGAGGCTCAACCAGCACGTGCCGTTCACACGGAGACGCCACCAGCATGTGACGTTCACACGGAGACAGCCCCGGACGGGGCCGCTCCAACAGAGTGCGCCCCCGACGGGGCCGCTCCAACAGAGTGCGCCCCCGACGGGGCCGCTCCTACAGAGTGCGCCCCCGACGGGGCCGCTCCTACAGAGTGCGCCCCCGACGGGGCCGCTCCTACAGAGTGCGCCCCCGACGGGGCCGCTCCAACAGAGTGCGCCCCGGACGGGGCCGCTCCTACAGAGTGCGCCCCCGACGGGGCCGCTCCAACAGAGTGCGCCCCGGACGGGGCCGCTCCTACAGAGTGCCCCCCGGATGGGGCCGCTCCAACAGAGTGCGCCCCCGACGGGGCCGCTCCTACAGAGTGCGCCCCCGACGGGGCCGCTCCTACAGAGTGCGCCCCCGACGGGGCCGCTCCAACAGAGTGCGCCCCCGACGGGGCCGCTCCTACAGAGTGTGCCCCAGACATGGCCGCTCCTACAGAGTGCGCCCCCGACGGGGCTGCTCCTACAGAGTGCGCCCCCGACGGGGCCGCTCCAACAGAGTGCGCCCCGGACGGGGCCGCTCCAACAGAGTGCGCCCCGGACGGGGCCGCTCCTACAGAGTGCGCCCCCGACGGGGCCGCTCCAACAGAGTGCGCCCCGGACGGGGCCGCTCCTACAGAGTGCCCCCCGGACGGGGCCGCTCCAACAGAGTGCGCCCCCGACGGGGCCGCTCCTACAGAGTGCGCCCCCGACGGGGCCGCTCCTACAGAGTGCGCCCCCGACGGGGCCGCTCCAACAGAGTGCGCCCCCGACGGGGCCGCTCCAACAGAGTGCGCCCCCGACGGGGCCGCTCCTACAGAGTGCGCCCCCGACGGGGCCGCTCCAACAGAGTGCGCCCCCGACGGGGCCGCTCCAACAGAGTGCGCCCCCGACGGGGCCGCTCCTACAGAGAGCGCCCCCGACGGGGCCGCTCCTACAGAGTGCGCCCCCGACGGGGCCGCTCCAACAGAGTGCGCCCCCGACGGGGCCGCTCCTACAGAGTGTGCCCCAGACATGGCTGCTCCTACAGAGTGCGCCCCCGACGGGGCCGCTCCAACAGAGTGCGCCCCGGACGGGGCCGCTCCAACAGAGTGCGCCCCGGACGGGGCCGCTCCTACAGAGTGCGCCCCCGACGGGGCCGCTCCAACAGAGTGCGCCCCGGACGGGGCCGCTCCTACAGAGTGCCCCCCGGACGGGGCCGCTCCAACAGAGTGCGCCCCCGACGGGGCCGCTCCTACAGAGTGCGCCCCCGACGGGGCCGCTCCTACAGAGTGCGCCCCCGACGGGGCCGCTCCAACAGAGTGCGCCCCCGACGGGGCCGCTCCAACAGAGTGCGCCCCCGACGGGGCCGCTCCTACAGAGTGCGCCCCCGACGGGGCCGCTCCAACAGAGTGCGCCCCCGACGGGGCCGCTCCAACAGAGTGCGCCCCCGACTGGGCCGCTCCAACAGAGTGCGCC
Source organism: Rana temporaria (assembly GCF_905171775.1). NCBI lineage: Eukaryota > Metazoa > Chordata > Amphibia > Anura > Ranidae > Rana > Rana temporaria. The sequence continues at coordinate 287,996,056 of NC_053490.1, forward strand.
CCGGACAGGGCCGCTCCTACAGAGTGCGCCCCCGACGGGGCCGCTCCAACAGAGTGCGCCCCAGACTGGGCCGCTCCAACAGAGTGCGCCCCGGACGGGGCCGCTCCAACAGAGTGCGCCCCCGACGGGGCCGCTCCAACAGAGTGCGCCCCCGACGGGGCCGCTCCTACAGAGTGCGCCCCCGACGGGGCCGCTCCTACAGAGTGCCCCCCGGAATGGGCCGCTCCAACAGAGTGCGCCCCGGACGGGGCCGCTCCTACAGAGTGCGCCCCGGACGGGGCCGCTCCAACAGAGTGCGCCCCGGACGGGGCCGCTCCTACAGAGTGCGCCCCGGACGGGGCCGCTCCTACAGAGTGCGCCCCCGACGGGGCCGCTCCAACAGAGTGCGCCCCCGACGGGGCCGCTCCAACAGAGTGCGCCCCCGACGGGGCAGCTCCAACAGAGTGCGCCCCCGACGGGGCAGCTCCAACAGAGTGCGCCCCCGACGGGGCCGATCCAACAGAGTGCGCCCCCGACGGGGCCGCTCCAACAGAGTGCGCCCGGACGGGGCCGATCCAACAGAGTGCGCCCCGGACTGGGCCGCTCCAACAGAGTGCGCCCCGGAAGGGGCCGCTCCAACAGAGTGCGCCCCGGACTGGGCCGCTCCAACAGAGTGCGCCCCGGACGGGGTCGCTCCTACAGAGTGCGCCCCGGACGGGGTCGCTCCAACAGAGTGCCCCCCGGACGGGGTCGCTCCAACAGAGTGCCCCCCGGACGGGGTCGCTCCTACAGAGTGCGCCCCGGACGGGGTCGCTCCTACAGAGTGCCCCCCGGACGGGGTCGCTCCTACAGAGTGCGCCCCGGACGGGGTCGCTCCTACAGAGTGCGCCCCGGACGGGGTCACTCCTACAGAGTGCGCCCCGGACTGGGCCGCTCCCACAGAGTGCGCCCCGGACGGGGTCGCTCCCACAGAGTGCGCCCCGGACGGGGTCGCTCCCACAGAGTGCGCCCCGGACGGGGTCGCTCCTACAGAGTGCGCCCCCGACGGGGCTGCTCCTACAGAGTGCGCCCCCGACGGGGCTGCTCCTACAGAGTGCGCCCCGGACTGGGACGCTCCTACAGAGTGCGTCCCGGACTGGGATGCTCCTACAGAGTGCGCCCCCGACTGGGCCGCTCCTACAGAGTGCGCCCCCGACGGGGCTGCTCTTACAGAGTGCGCCCCGGACGGGGAGGCTCCAACAGAGTGCGCCCCGGACTGGGACGCTCCAACAGAGTGCGCCCCGGACTGGGACGCTCCTACAGAGTGCGCCCCGGACTGGGACGCTCCTACAGAGTGCGCCCCGGACTGGGACGCTCCTACAGAGTGCGCCCCGGACTGGGACGCTCCTACAGAGTGCGCCCCGGACTGGGATGCTCCTACAGAGTGCGACCCGGACTGGGATGCTCCAACAGAGTGTGCCCCGGACTGGGACGCTCCAATAGAGTGTTCCCCGGACGGGGCCGCTCCAACAGAGTGCGCCCCGGACGGGGCCGCTCCAGGGTTCGACTTCCACAAGGTGACTCCACCGGAAGAACCCTCGATCATCACAGAACCGGACAAAGGAAAAAGAACCAGAAAAATAAACAAAAATAGAAAAAATAAAAAAGACAGTATGAGTGCCCCCCAGGCGAGGCCAGTCCCCCAGAGAGCGACATCCACAAAGAGACGCCACCAGAGTGCGACTTCCACAAAGAGACGCCACCAGAGTGCGACTTCCACAAGGAGACGCCACCAGAGTGCGACTTCCACAAGGAGACGCCACCAGAGTGCGACTTCCACAAGGAGACGCCACCAGAGTGCGACTTCCACAAAGAGACGCCACAAGAGTGCGACTTCCACAAAGAGACGCCACAAGAGTGCGACTTCCACAAAGAGACGCCACAAGAGTGCGACTTCCACAAAGAGAAGCCACAAGAGTGCGACTTCCACAAAGAGACGCCACAAGAGTGCGACTTCAACAAAGAGACGCCACCGGAGGGCAACTTCCACAAGGAGACGCCACCGGAGGGCGATTTCTACAAGGAGATGCCACCAAAGGGCATATTCTACAAAAAGAAACCAGAACGTCATGTTCGCTTTACACTTCCTCCAGGAAGGGAAGATGAAACTGGTCCTCGACGAAAACATAGCCGTCTATTTCAGAAAGCATCAAAGAAATACCTCCACCCAAGGATTCCACTAAAACGTCGTGATCGCTCTACGCTTCCTCCAGAAAGCGACGATGACACCGAGACTCCACAAAAAAGTGGCACTCCCTGTCAGAAAGAAAACAAGTACGAAAACAAGAAATATAACAAGTACGAAAACAAGTACGAAAACAAGTACAAAAACAAGTACGAAAACAAGTACGAAAACAAGTACGAAATTCAAAGACCAGACAAAGGAAAAAGAACCAGAAAAAGAAACAAAAATAGAAAAAATAAAAGACAGTATGAGTGCCCCCCAGGCAAGGCCAGTCCCCCAGAGAGCGACTTCCACAAAGAAACGCCACCAGAGTGCGACTTCCACTTGTTTAATGAAAGAATCCTCAAGCTCTACATTGGAGATTGTCAGGGGGGTTGAAACCAGATAAAAGAAATAAATAAAAAATAAATAAATAAAAAATAAAATAAAAAAAAACAAACAAACAAAAAAAAAATTATTAATTGTGCTACTCTATGGACCGGCTGTAAGAGGAGGTTGGAGGCCAATAGACTTTATTTTCCTGCAGGCGTGTTGGACCTGCTGTGAGAGGAGGTTGGAGGCCGGTATGTTTTTCAGGCGTGTTTTGGACTGGCTATAAGGGGAGGTTGGAGGCCAGTATGTTTTTTAGGCATGTGTTGCACCAGCTATGAGGGGAGGTTGGAACTCTTCTTGTCTTCAGGAGGTGGGAGGAGTCTTTCCAGCTTTCTTTAGGCTTTCTCTGCTGGGGAAATGAGAACTCTTCCCACCAGTGAGGTCCTTCATGGAGAAGTCCAAGGCCTCACTCACATGATGTGTATGAATCTGTACCCTGTGTGGGGGCTGCGTTTACCCCAAAAAGGACATCCATGCGGGTGCCGTTTTGTGGACGCACCCTGGGTGCGTTCAGGGCCATACACCGGCACCCACACAGATGTCACATTGGGTACAACCGCTGCACCCCAGTCGTTTAGGTTACGTTTGGATTTTTTCTCTAGGCGCTTTGAGTGGACATGTGAACTCATGTACCCTGCTCTGCGGGGGTGGGCCTTAGAGAACAGAGGCTGTTTATGGGCAGCAAAGAGGCTTAGTGGTTAGCCTTGCAGCACGGGGGTCCTTGGTTCAGGACACTATCTGCATGTTCTCCCTGTGTTTGCGTGGGTTTGCTCTGGATACTCCGGTTTCCTCCCACACTACAAAGACATGCTACCTTGCGTTGGTGGTGCAGTGGTGAGCATAGCTGCCTTCCCAGCAGCTGCCCCGGGTTCGATTCCCGGCCAACGCCATCTCCAAGTACTTGGAGTCCCCAGAGGGAAAAGCACTATACAAGGTCAATGCTGAGTATATATTAGCGGTGGAATACAGAATGAACGCATCAAAAACACACCAGAGTGCATCTAAATGCATCAAAAATACACCAGAGAGCATCTAAACACATCATATATACACCAGAGAGCATCGGGCCGCACAGTGAGTGAGTGAAAGACTTATATAGTGCTGCACATGCGAACTGAATCGCCTCTGAATCACAGTGGGCGGCACTCTCGCCTAGCATTAAAAAGTGTCGCTGGTTCGAATCCCGACCACGACACTACCTGCCTGGAGTTTGCATGTTCTCCCTGTGCCTGCGTGGGTTGCCTCCGGGTACTCCGGTTTCCTCCAACGCTCCAAAGATATGCTGATAATTGGCTTCCATCTAAAAAAAAATTGTCCCTAATATATGAATGCGAGTTAGGACCCATACACACGAGAGGATTTATCCGCGGATACGGTCCAGCGGACCGTATCCGCGGATAAATCCTCTCGAGGATTTGCGCGGATTTCCATCCGATGGAGTGTACTCACCATCGAATCGAAATCCACGCCGAAATCCTCTGGCGATGCCGTGTCGCGCCGTCGCCGCGATGATGACGCGGCGACGTGCGTGACGCAGTCATATAAGGAATTCCACGCATGCGTCGAATCATTACGACGCATGCGGGGGATCCCCTCGGACGGATCGATCCGGTGAGTCTGTACAGACCAGCGGATCGATCCGTGGGATCCGATTCCAGCGGATAGATTTGTTGGCATGTCAACAAATTTTTATCTCCTGGAATTCGGAAATATCCGCTGGAATGTACACACCATAGAATCTATCCGCTGAAACCGATCCGCTGAGATTTTTCAGCGGATGGATTCTATCGTGTGTATGGGGCCTTAGGGACCTTAGATTGTAAGTTCCCTGAGGGTAGTGACCGATGTGAATGTACAATGTATATGTAAAGCGCTGTGTAAATTGACGGCGCTATATAAGTTGGTGTCACCTGGTGCAGAAAAAACTGGTGTCACCTAGGGTTGCCCGATACCACTTTTTTTAGGACCGAGTACAAGTACCGATACTTTTTTTTCCCCCATGTACTCGATACATTTTTTTTAATGTCATGTGACAGTTTTCAAATTTAAGAATGTCTCGTACATTGGTGGTCAGTGGGAAGGATGTCTCGTACATTGGTGGTCAGTGGGAAGGATGTCTCGTACATTGGTGGTCAGTGGGAAGGATGTCTCTTACATTGGTGGTCAGTGGGAAGGATGTCTCTTACATTGGTGGTCAGTGGGAAGGATGTCTCTTACATTGGTGGTTAGTGGGAAGAATGCCCCTTTACAGTCACATAGCGAAAACATTAGAGATGGAGCAAAATTCCAGGGTGACCACGACCAGCAGAAAGACGAGCAACAAGCATTGGATCATAAATCCTAACAAGTGAGGAAAAAGTCTGCCGTGCAATCGTGCATGTCACATCAGGGCACAGGGCACAGCGGGGTACTGAGGACTGCTCTGCTCTCCGCCCTGCTCTCCACCCCCCGCCCACTCTCCGCCCGCTGCTCTCTTCTCAATAGAGAAGTATTGGACAGGGCATCGGCAGCATTTACGCAAGTATAAGTACTCATCAGGGTACTTGGGCACGGCAGGTCACAGGGCACATCAGGGTACTGGGCAGGGTATGGTGCACATCAGGTTACTGGGGACAGGGTATGGGGCACATCAGGGTACTGGGGACTGGGCACATCAGAGTACTGGGCACATCAGGGTACTTGGGCACGGAAGGTCACAGGGCACATCAGGGTACTGGGCACAGGGTATGGTGCACATCAGGGTACTGGGCACAGCAGGGTACTAGGCATGGCAAGGCACAGGGTACTGGGCACGGCAGGGCACAGGGTACTGGGCACGGGAGGGCACAGGGTACTGGGCACGGCAGGGTACTAGGCATGGCAGGGTACTGGGCACGGCAGGGCACAGGGCACATCAAGGTACTAGGCACTTTCAGTTTCCTTTAAATGCAGAGTAGCGCAGAAACGGCTCACATCTGTAATAAGTCCTTACTATCCTCTATCATGTTGCGCTATTCCCCAGCGGCCCCTCCTCTCCTCTCGTCCATCTCAAATGATGTCACAAGCATACAAGGAGAGTAAAGGAGAGAAGGGGAGGGGCCACCGGGAACATCGCGACATGAAAGAGGACAGGAAGAACTTATTACAGCCGCTTATTACCCGCGGACGGCTCTGCTCTCCGCCCCCTGCCCATTCACCGCCCCCTTGTCAATAGACAAGTATCGGACAGGGCATCGGCAGCATTTGCGCGAGTACAAGTACTCGCGCAAATGCTAGTCGGTATCGGTCCCGATACAACCCTAGTGTCACCCCCCATCCACCAACTGGTAAGTGGTTAAATAGTTTTGTAAGAATTATATATATATATATATATATATATACACACACACACACATACATATATATATATATATACATACACACATACACATATATATATAGTATTATATTCAACTTTTTAATTAATATCATGAATTTAAATGAATATGCATTTAGCGTCGGCAGGACTTTTTTTCAGGGGGAACTTGGGGGAACTCCGTTCCACCACCTCTGGCTCAGACCCTTTGGTGCCTGTTCACCACAATCACCTGTAAACACAGAAGTCTGGTTTCTGTGTTTACAAGTGACAGTTTTGCAACCCCTTAAACTCTGCACTCTGTATGTAATGCAATTCTGGTATTTAATGCCCCTTTAACCACTTAAGCCCCGGACCTTTAGGCAGCTAAATGCCCAGGCCAGGTTTTGCGATTCGGCACTGCGTCGCTTTAACAGACTATTGCGCGGTCGTGCGACGTGGCTCCCAAACAAAATTGGCGTCCTTTTTTCCCCCACAAATAGAGCTTTCTTTTGGTGGTATTTGATCACCTCTGCGGTTTTTATTTTTTGCGCTATAAACAAAAATAGAGCGACAATTTTTTAAAAAAATGCAATATTTTTTACTTTTTGCTGTAATAAATATCCCCAAAAACATATATACATTTTTTTTCCCCTCAGTTTAGGCGATACGTATTCTTCTACCTATTTTTGGTAAAAAAAATCGCAATAAGCGTTTATCGATTGGTTTGCGCAAAATGTATAGCGTTTACAAAATAGGGGATATTTTTATTGCATTTTTATAAAAAAAAAATTTTTTACTACTAATGGCAGCGATCAGCGATTTTTTTCGTGACTGCGACATTATGGCGGACACTTCGGACAATTTTGACACATTTTTGGGACCATTGTCATTTTCACAGCAAAAAATGCATTTAAATTGCATTCTTTATTGTGAAAATGACAGTTGCAGTTTGGGAGTTAACCACAGGGAGCGCTGAACGTGTTAGGCTTCACCTAGTGTGTGTTTACAACAGTAGGGGGGTGTGGCTGTAGGAGTGATGTCATCGATTGTGTCTCCCCTATAAAAGGGATCAATCGATCGATGCGCCGCCACAGTGAAGCACGGGGAAGCCGTGTTTACATACGGCTCTCCCCGTTCTTCAGCTCCGGGGAGCGATCGCGACGGAGCGGCTATAAACGAATAGCCGCGCCGTCGTCCCGGATCGCTTCCCGAGGTAAGCCGCCCGCCGCACGCAGCGGTGGGGGTCCTGATCGGACCCCCGACCCGCGGAAAGGCAAGGACGTACATCTGCCTGTACGTGCCATTTTGCGGATGTAAATAGTCGTGCGGCGGGCGTTAAGTGGTTAAGACCCTTCTACTGTTTGTGAAATCTGAACAGGCCGTGGTTGAGTTCCTGCACCTATTTTCTGAGAAAAAAAGCTCTGGGAAAAGGGGTCATGTGGGTCTTTGGCTCAGTTTCAGGTCCGAATTCAGGCAAAAATTTGGACCTGATTCATATTCACCTCAAAACAGAGAACAGGGATGCACCGGACCCCTGCTGCGAGTTGCGGTCACAGCTAGTGTGAACCCAGCCTAAAGGTCATGCCTAAAGGTCATGCATTTTCTTCTAAGGTGCCTAAGGCAGACCATATATTATGCAAATTTATTTTCTTCAATAATGGGAATCCCTCCCACTGTGCTATTGTATTCTGACAGCGGGAGTTTTCCTAGCTGTAAGAGAACAACAATCACTGCGATCGGTTGAAAAGAAAAAAAAACAACAGGCTGGTTGTACAGAACTCGACCAGCTTCAGTATAACCAGCCTGCCCATTGTTGCATTGAAACGTGTCCATTGCCTGCTGAACCTGTAGAATTTTGATCTGTTTATGGCTGGCTTAACCTCCCTGGTGATATGATTATGTCAAATTTTGATGCTCAAAGCGGTACAATTGTTTCATATAGAAATTTGGCGTTTTACATTGTAGGCCTGTAATTCTTAGGAATAACTCACTTAAATCTGTCCAAACAAGAGTCTGGTAGACATCCCGGGTATGATAAAGTTTGAAACACAAAATCATAAATTATAATATAATAAATAACTATAAATAATTATAACAAATAATAATATAATAATAAGAAGAATTATTCAATAATGTAATCAAATCAAAAACACCGAAATGTGCTCAGTTGCAGAATTGTCGCTGTCATTACTTTCAGTGTTTGATGACGAATTTCCCCACAAATCACTATCGCTCAATTCTGCAAGTGTTCTAATTTATTATGGCTGTTTTCTAGCAGGTCTAAACCACTTTTGACATAAAGAGACACTTTTTGGTTGCTATGGACAATCTCCAGTTTACAGGTAGAAAAAAAACGGTATTTATAATTTAAAAGTGCGTGCAGGACACTGGACAGACCACTAGGGACAAAAGGTATGTGAAATAATTTTATACTACAGTGTACTGTATGTACTGTATACTTTATTTATTTTTTATTTGGTGGCGAATTCCGTCCCCATGAGTCGCAACGCTCGCAGAGAACCTAGCTCGGCACTGTGTGAATCGAGTGGAGGAGGACACAGCTCGCAGAAACAGCGAGGAGACATCGCAGGATCCAGGGGACAAGGTAAGGAACCTACAATGTGATCCCGAGTGTGGCTCGGGGTTACCGATTTTGGTAGTGAAAATTCACCCCGATCCACACTCGGGATTACCACTAAGGAGGTTAAGTTAGGGATCTACAGCAACCTGCATTGCTTTGCTCTTCGAGGAGAAATCCCTGTAGATCACTTTTCAGAGAGAAGTGCGGCAAATGGACATTCAGGAAGCGATGCTGCCACCCTCCGATTGCCTTTTTTTTCACAGCAGAACATGATGTTTAAATAGTAATACTGTGTTGCCAAGGCGAGCCTAGCATTTGACTGGCAGTTGAATGAGTCACATTTGGTGGTGGCATTGCCTGCCAAAAGCATCACAGTGGCACAGCAGTGTACAACCCTTGCCAGCTGTGGGTAAAAACTTGCTTAAATACCTATTTTACCACCCCTTAACTAGAAGTGTAAACTAAGCTTAAGATTTCTGTACCTGTAACTTTCAAAAACAAATTTCTCAGAATGCCTATAGCTACAGGGTTAAATGAGGGCTTAAGGCAGTTTTACTGTTCAGAATATGTAAATACTTTTTTTGTGTATTGTCTGGACATATTAACTAGACACCTTTGTCTCACAACCCTTTTGTAAAATTGGCAGATAATGTTCCATTTATCCTAAATTATTCAAAAATATGGATAAGCATTGGGCTACAAAGCACCTTCTAGATCATACCATACTTCCATCAGCAGGGGCTCTCTATCCCTATAGATCATTATGTGCCTTTTATGCAGTGAAACCGCTTTTAAAACTGACTGGGCTTTGCTTTTTTTTTACATGACCTAGCTTCTAACGATGTCACTCCCACCGGCCTTACCCTCTGCGCAAAGCTGGACACTTTTCACTGCAAGCACCCTGCCCCTACAAACCCTCATCTTATTAATCAAGGGGATAAATAATATTTTAAGCACAGCTTCAACTGTAATTAAAGTATTATTTTAAAATGAAATAAGCCCATAATCACAAATTCCTACTCTGTCTTAAAGACAGAAATTGGATTTCCATCTGCTTACTTTGCCGGATTCCCTTGGCTTAATGCTTTGCATTGGCTCATTTGTTACTGGATAATATGGTTACTTTGAAAAAACAAAAGAGAGCCAATATGCCAACGTAATCCAAAGAAGACAGTTTTGTTGGGCAGCCAGAGGAAACTGGAACAGTTTCCTGAATATGTAAATAAAGTAACTCTCAGCCAAATGGACATAAATGTCTATTCATACAATTTTGTCTATAATCATTTTTCATTAGTAGCATGTGGTGTTAGCGGGCAAACAGTTGAATCCACATGGGTAAAAATACAAATCTGGCAAGATGTTTCCAAGTCAAAAAATTGTGTTTAATCATCATTGTGCATCACATTTACAAGATAAACATAGCAATGATATATTTTATTTTTATTTACTTCAAGAAAACTAAACTAAGATGCTCCATTGTACAATAATTTATTATTAAAGTGTTATTTTTTGCTTTAACAAATAAAATGTAAGAACTCGGTGGAAAAGGAAACAGTTGGGTTGATTTACAAAATGAGTCAAGAGTGTAAACACATCGGCGCTCATTTATTAAAGGTGATGAGAATGTTAATGCAATAAGTTATGTCACTTCAAACGTTAAATCATTGGAAAAGCAAATTTCCCATTTACTTATTTCCTTTGGATATGATTGAACAATTGAAGTAAATATTCACCCAATTTATTGTGTGAACATTCACAAATCATGTAGTAAACCTCCTAGCTAAATTGTGTAAAGGTTCGATTTTACAATCGTGCAAATGAAATAAGCGAACATGATTTTGCTTTCCACAGGATTGGATCACTGAAGTGAATATTCACAGAATTTATTGTGTTAACATTCTCAACGACTTCAGTTTTCCAATTGGAGCTCACATACCCTACACTATATGGAATATTTTGGTCTACTGTATGTGTTTTTATTAGTTGCATTTTTGTAAGTATGCAATTTGTATGCGATCCCCGAAGAAGTCACATGACCAGTGATGCAACACGTCGGGTGGAGCCTTGTGACGTCAGTTCCAGTGGTGTTTTACAGAAGTACGTTGAGGAGACAAGTGTGTCACTACTCACATTGCTTTTTACTGCAGTTTTTACTCTTACTTGATGTAAGCAGTTTATTTTACTAAATAAATTAACTTTTCATTTGACAATATTGCACTATGGCTGTTCTTTGTTTCCTTTGAGTGCAATTTATACAAGAAGTTTTATTCCTTGGAGCAAGCTATTTCCTCTATATATGGAATTACCCAAGATGTTTTAATGCCAAGTTTTGGATCTAGTTCTTCATCTTCACCTGGAACCTGGATGCCTTTACAGATCCACCAGCAGGATTTATTATCTGATGAGCCTTGTTTGATCCTTGGGTCATTGTTGGAGGTGAGCGGCCAATTCATGAGTCTAACAGTCGTCAGTCGATGTTTGGATTGATGTTTTATCTGTGTTTTCTTCTATCATGTTATCCCTATGTGATATGTACCTTCACTATAAACTGACTAATACCATTGGGCTTTAGTTGGACTTTTATTCACATTTTTTTATTTGTATTTTTGAAAACTCGTCATATTCATTCTTTAAGTATATTACTTTATGGCTCATTATTGAATAAGCACACCATTCTCATTTTTTTCTTTTACAATTTTTATCTATTTTATTTGTGCAAATACATTTTTTGCAGTAATGGACTTCCTTTTGCGCCTTCTTGTTTTTGTACTTCCACTTTGGATTCCCCTATCCATGGAAGGTTGCATCCATCTAGCATTTGATTTTTTTGCAAAGTCCTATTCAACAGTGGAGGACCTCTGAATACTGGAAGTGATAGTGTTGTAGTGCCCTAGAGGTAAAACCAATGCAAACGCAAACATTGACTAATGTAGTTATCTATAGAAGGCGATAGTCTCAATTCAGAAAGCTTTAACACAAGAATAAGGGCTCATTTATATGGGTGCCAACACTCGGAGAATGCAAAATCCAGAGCATCATGGAGCAGCATGTAAGCACCCTATGTTAGTAATTGGAGATCCATCAACGTGTATCCCGGGATAAACTATCTGTGTTCAGGGCCGCTTACAGCTGTCAAAATCTGATGCGCATATGTCAAACACAGAGCCCTAAATCCACCCTGCCAGGCCTTATCATGTGGCCCTCGCACCCAGTTTTGCAGTCGGAATTCGCCGATGCTGAACTCCAGTCTGCCACCTCTGGCTCTCCCGCTCCCCTCAACCCTAGTGTAAGTGTGCGAACATTGGTCAGAGCCTTAGTGGCAGCTCAACTATGGAGTCTACAGCAAAGTGTTGTTGGGTGGAGATCAGTGTTCATTGGTGGATAGCTGAGGCCTGAGTGCAGCTTCGCCACGATTGGTCAGAAGTTGGAAAATGGACGGAGCCCATTGAAGGAATCTTCAGGTAGCAATTGCTTCAGCCAGAGCGATATTTCTTTGTGATTAGTGAGCCACAGCGTGTTATCGTCAGCTGCTTGGTGGAGAGCTTAAAGCGGATGTTCCACCCCAAAAATATATTAAAAGCCAGCAGCTACAAATACTGCAGCTGCTGACTTTTAATATAAGGACACTTACCTGTCCTGGAGTCCAGCGCCGTCCGCAGCAGGGCACGAGCGATCGCTCGTCACCCTGCTGCTCCCCCCTCCATCCACGGTGAGGGAACCAGGAAGTGAAGCGCTGCGGCTTCACTGCCCGGTTCCCTACGGCGCATGCGCGAGTCGCGAGTGTTCCCAGCACACAACGGGGGGGGGGGGCGACGGGATGTGACGGAATGCCCGTCTTTTGCCCGTGAATGCCAGGCCGGAAGTGGGTGCAAATACCTGTCTTTAGACAGGTATCTGCACCCCCCTCCCCCCTGAAAGGTGTCAAATGTGACACCAGAGGGGGGGAGGGTTCCGATCAGCGGGAATTCACTTTAGGGTGGAGAACCGCTTTAACCTCATCTTCTCTCCACCTAGGCTCCGATTGGAGTCTGTGAGGGACCTAATCAGTAACGCAGGGCCCTGAGAGGGGAGATCACAGGGGCACAACACAGAGTATACACCACAGGGGCCCCGCTACTGAGGGGACAGTACAGGGGCCCACTACAGAGGAGACACCACTGGGGCCCCACAACAGAGGAGACACCTCATGGATCTAATTGGAATCAGCTGAAAATAACTGTCACTTTTTTAAAATAAACTTATATTTATCCTTGTGTGTTAGCCTTGTGAATTGAGCTGCATGTATCTAAAGGTTTAGTTCACCCTTCTATTAAAATTTACTGTGCTCAGCCACTGCTGTGACAGGGAAAGGGAGAGCACTCTCTGTTTTTTTGTGAAAGAGGAAGAGCATTTGTCCCTGTGATGCCCTAGAAGAGGAGGTTTGGGGCTGCTCTGTGCAAAACTTTTGCACAGAGCAGGTAATTACAGGCATACCCCACTTTTAAGTACACAATGGGGTTTATTTACTAAAGCTGGAAATGCAAAATCAGGCTCACTTCTGCATAGAAACTAATGAGCTTCTAATCACAGATTGTTCAATTAAGCCTGGTAATAAAACTTGGAAGCTGATTGGTTTCTATGCAGAAGTGAGACTGATTTTGCACTTTCCAGCTTTAGTAAATAAACCCCATTGTGTACTTAAAAATGGGGTATGCCTGTATAACATGTTTATTTTTTTTTTAAATAAATATTGATCCTTTTCAATCACTTTAATAGTTCAGGTTCTTTAGACTTCTCCTGGGCTCTGTTTACTGTATGTGTCCTTCTGTTTGCAGTAGGTGGCACTGCTTCTTAATATTCATCTCTCCGTGGCCAACCAGTGTGAGTTTCCTTGCCACTGGTGCATACAGAGGAGGGTATAACTATTTAAGGTGGAACCTTAAGAGTCAGTCTGTTCTCCCCTGGACCTCCTGTCTAAAATGAGAGGTGTGCTTGCTGCTGAAACTTCTACCTGTGAAGGTGACCGTGTGGCTGGACAGCGGTCTGGATTTGGGGCCTAGCCTGTGAAGCTTGGGAACTGTGAAGCCATGGAGGCCTCCAGATGTATTGGGGGCCAGAAAAAGCTATCATATGAAGCTTGGACCTCACTGGAGTATGGTGTATTCTACCCAGGGTTCTGACAGCTGACCTTTTAAGTGCTTTACAGTCAGGAGCTACAATCACAGAATGATGGATCTGCTTCATCTGTTTACATGTTTCACTGTGCCTCAGAGAACCTGAGGTAGATGTCAGCACACCCTGTCTCTGGGGGTCAGGGGGTGCTATTTCTCTCTTTCTCTATCTATCTATCTATCTATCTATCTATCTATCTATCTATCTATCTATCTATCTATCTATCTATCTATCTATCTATCTATCTATCTATATCTACTGTATATATCTATATATATTTATAATATTAGATTGTACAATGACTGTACATGCATTGTACAAATATGCTGTTGTTCTTTATGTTATTGTGAAGTTTGAGTGCTAATGATTAAAATCTAGAAGATCTGCCACAAGACTGAAGTGATTCCACCAGAAGCCTGTGTCTGTCTAAATGGATATCAGGGGAAAAAAAGGAGGATCTCTCTTGGGTGTGCTCAAGATTTATAAAAATCTACACATGAACAAAATTAAAAAGCATGTCCAATAAACACATTTACTTAGTACTGTGAAGCACCCTTCTAGGTACCTTGCTAGAAAGGTTAGCTAAATATATTTATTTTAGGCTCACATGTAAAGAGTGGAACAGCTTTTGATTCCATTGGGTTGTTCTGGGCTTCACAGGCTGCAGGTTTGATAATTTCTCCCTGCCTTTTGGAGGATTCTAGAAAGTAGTGAGTTGGAAAGAGGAAAATAGGAGCGTGAATATTTATACTGCCTCAGACAATTCTTGGAGGAGGGCATCCAGTGGGCTGCTGGGGAGTGCAGTCTGGGGCAGCCCGGTTCTTGTCCATGCGGAGAAGTTCACAGCCTGAAGAGTTACTTCCATTCTAGGCTGTCCAGCTAAAGTTCTATATGTGCTCATCAAGATCCCATCTATGCTGGTGCTGGGGGGCCTGTTTTGCTGAAAATTTCTGGAACTAACTAAGGGATTTCACTGAGGATTTGCTCTTGAGAGTTCACGAGAGAAACATCTTGCTAATACTGGAGGCATCCAAGTATCCCAGGACATAGTTGTGAGTACAAACCTTAGTGCAGGAACCTGGTGACTGTTTGCTGCTACTATCACTTGTGCATCAATGCTAGTGCTTGCTTGCACTGGGACATTTCTTACGTTGCTGTCCATTCTTTTGGCCTCTACTAGAGGGACTGTACTAAGAAGTAGTAACAAAGTGAAGAGTGTCCTCTTGTTACTGTTCAGTGTTAATTGAGTACCCCACAGTTTCAGCTGACCCATACAAGTTTCTTTTATCGATGAACTAGAATAGGGGAATGATATAACCACAATCTGTGTCCCTGTTGAGGGTTACTTTCCCCAATGGAGCTTTGAATAGCAACAAAAATGCAACAGAAATTTTCATCCTTCCCTGCTCTGTCCAAAAATAGTGAAAGGTTTTTGGCGTGAATGACACTTTAAACACTGAGCGCTTGGGTGGCAGTACCCTTTCAAAGCAATTTGATTAAATGCTGGTTTTGGTGGTCAAGCCTATAGAACACTGAAAACTGTTGTATCAAACTGCTTTTTTATATGCATACTAATGATTATATTACGCTATTCTAGATATAAATAAAGATGTAGAGTAGCATCTGGTAAGAAAAAGTAACCGTCCTGCCTCTTTAAGACAAAATTAGCTGTGCTAAGCCCCTCTCCGCTGAGCTCACACTGAAGTGGCAAAGTGCTAGTTTTTCCGAGCACATACAACGTTCCTATTAATTACCGCTGTGAAAAGTTGACTTAAACCAAACCAAGTGAATTAAGATAAGTAAATTCACTGATCACTCCACAGGATCGGTCTTAGTTTTCCTTCCCTGTCAGAGTGAGATTATTAAGGACACCGCTTCTTTCAGGCTGCTTTGATAAATATTCACTTGGGCAGCTCATACTGAATTTGATCCTGTTTTCAGGGCGAAGCAGCATTGCTGTGAACTGTAGGTATTCATTATAAGGTAATCAATTTAAACCCCTTGAATTTTGGAAAGCATGTTTTTCTTATCTCAAGCAGTTTGAAAGGAGATGGATCATTTCTGTGTGGGTAGCCGGTGTGGAAGTGTTACATACCCTTCGTTTTATTTAAACATGCACTTCTTTGCAGGACAGATGTAATGGTTGAGGTTAAAAATTGTGATGGATGTCTTTCTGTAACATTTTAAATGTTTACAGGGAAGCGTTTGGAAACATTGTAACCTGTAGATAATCAAATAACCTGAAAGAAAGTGTCTATAAATAATTTACACAATGTGAAGCATAGGTAAATTTTGTTTAAAGCAGAATGCCACTGCAAGCAAACATACATTTGTAAAGTGGCAATAATTGTAAGAATAATTGTAATAATAATAATAATAATAATAATAATAATAATAATAATAATAGGTAAAAGATAAAGCTCAAACAAGCTTTTTTTTGGGCATACACAAAGGGGTACATATATGTATGAGATGGCCTGAGGCTGGGTTCACACTATATGCTGGCCAGTGTGTCCCTGTTCACTGTTTCAGGTCTGAATTAGGTCAGAATTTTGGGCTAAATTCGGACCTGAAATGGAGCCAAAGATGTACAGTACTCTTCTGCTGTTAACTCTGTAAACACCCTGAAGATGTGTGAACCGGATACATTGAGAGACAGTCACACTCTCATGTGACTTGGATGCAGGAAAACTGCATTCAATTCGCAATAGTGTGAACCCAGTCTAATAAACACCTATGAAAATTCCTGTCATCACCCAATTGTGGATAAGGAGTGGGGACGAGCGAGCGCCCCCCCCCTCCTGAGCTGTTTTTTCGGCGTAGGGGGGTTCTCCTTACAATCCATACCAGACCTAAGGGCCTGGTATGCTCCTGGAGAGGAACCCATGCCGTTTTTTTGTTTAAAATTTGGCGTGGAGTTCCCGCTCATGATTAATACCAAACACAGTGTCTATAGTTGGCGAGAATCCAAGTCGGATCCCCGTCGCTTCTATGCCGGCTTTTTTCCGTTGAAATGCATCACTGAGGCCCCCTTCTCCACTGCTCCTCTCTTGACCAACAGAAGCCTCAAAACCAGCTTTTCCATGAGACTGTAGCCTACCAGAGTCTAAAAAGGTGTTTCATAAACTCCTCTTTAGGGTGTCCTCAAGATATTTTATCCTATGTTCCCACTGTGGGGACAGAATGAGTTCTGAGGCCTCGTACACACGACCGTTTTCCTCAACAGAATCCATCAAGAAACTTGGTGGCAGAGCTTTTTTGCCGAGGAAAACAGTCGTGTGTATGTTTCCCGTAGAGAAAACTGTCGTGGAACTCGACGAGAAAAAAAAGTTCTCTTTTTCCTTGTCGGGAGTCTCAATTTTCTTCGTCGCGTTTCTCGTCGGGCTGGTTTACAACGAGAAACACGTTTGTGTGTATGCTTAGAAACCTGCGCATGCTCAGAATAAATAATATATACAAAAACAAGAGGAAATGCAGCGCTAATCTGTGATAAATAAATAATTCAGGTGATTAATTTTAAATAA
Organism: Rana temporaria; assembly: GCF_905171775.1. Taxonomy (NCBI): domain Eukaryota; kingdom Metazoa; phylum Chordata; class Amphibia; order Anura; family Ranidae; genus Rana; species Rana temporaria. Next base: position 288,013,203 of record NC_053490.1, read on the forward strand.
TTCATGAATAAATAATAATATATTGAAAGTTCATTCTGAAGTGCACATTAAGTCCAGAAAATAAAGGAAAATTCCCAAAACCGTGAGAAAGGCAGAAAGCAGTGAGTGAACCAGCTTGTTTTCTCAGAAGAAGGCTGTTCGGGAAATTGCTGTAACAACTCCAAGGTGATGATGATAGAGTAAGGCTTTGCAATACACCCGTGTGGAAAAAATTGCCTGCTTACCAAAATGAAAGACTGTTTTACACCAGTCTTATGGAGCGTGTGGGAAATAAGGTCTTCCCGCTACCAATCCGCCTGGATGAACAGGGTGAGGCTCAGCAGGAGGTCCAGAGTGTATCATAAACGATAAAGGAAGAAGGGATTCTCATAGCGTAAAACGTATTTCAAAGAGAAAATTTAATAAAAGTTGCACTTACAATCATGTAGTGAATCACAGGCGAAGGAATTAGAAAACACTTCCACTCCAATGCTCCGATGCTCCTCGCTACTGGAACGAACACACCGCCGGCGTTCAGGACGGAACGCGATGACGTCACGGCGACCCGACGATCGTTTCGTCTCGAATGGACTTCAACGGGGGTTTGGGGTTTGGCCAAACCCCCGTTGAAGTCCATTCGAGATGAAACGATCGTCGGGTCGCCGTGACGTCATCGCGTTCCGTCCTGAACGCCGGCGGTGTGTTCGTTCCAGTAGCGAGGAGCATCGGAGCATTGGAGTGGAAGTGTTTTCTAATTCCTTCGCCTGTGATTCACTACATGATTGTAAGTGCAACTTTTATTAAATTTTCTCTTTGAAATACGTTTTACGCTATGAGAATCCCTTCTTCCTTTATCGTTTATGATACACTCTGGACCTCCTGCTGAGCCTCACCCTGATCATCCAGGCGGAATGGTAGCGGGAAGACCTTATTTCCCACACGCTCCATAAGACTGGTGTAAAACAGTCTTTCATTTTGGTAAGCAGGCAATTTTTTCCACACGGGTGTATTGCAGAGCCTTACTCTATCATCATCACCTTGGAGTTGTTACAGCAATTTCCCGAACAGCCTTCTTCTGAGAAAACAAGCTGGTTCACTCACTGCTTTCTGCCTTTCTCACGGTTTTGGGAATTTTCCTTTATTTTCTGGACTTAATGTGCACTTCAGAATGAACTTTCAATATGTCATTATTTATTGATGAATTATTTAAAATTAATCACCTGAATTATTTATTTATCACAGATTAGCGCTGCATTTCCTCTTGTTTTTGTATATTTTGTTGGATTGTTGTGCACAATTTTAAATGCTAGCAGCTCACTTATTTAGATCATTTATATTTCAATCATCACTTTAATTCAGCGCAGCGCCAGCCTCTTTTGTTTTTTTTGTTTATCCAGAATAAATAATAAATAAAGTATGAGATGGGAGTGTGCCTTCAGTAAAAGTAGGGTTTGTAATGGAGATAGCACATTCCTCATGCTGTAACAGACTGAAAAGTGCGAATCGTCTCTCACCAAACTTTTACTTAACACGCAGTAACATAAGATTAGCAAAAGGAGCCCCAAGGGTGGCGCCAGTAGAATCAAACTTCCCCTTTATAGTGCCGTTGTACGTGTTGTACGTCACCGCATTTGAGAACCACGAGATTTTGTCTTGACAGTGTGTACGCAAAGAAAGCTTGTCAAGATTCTCGAAAAGCCTAACAAGGAACTCGTCGAGGAAAACGATGTTTCATTTACGATGAGTTCCTCGGTCGTGTGTACGAGGCATGAGACTTTCCTCTTGTAATGGTGGTCAAGGACGGTTGTCAACCAACAGTGATCCTTTGCCTTGATGCCACAAATTGCACTACCACACTTCAATATTGTGAAGTTAAAATTGCTCTGACGCACTTCAATATACTACAGTAAAAGTGCATTAACGCACTTCAATATACTGCCGTAAAAGTGCCCTAAAGCACTTCAATATACGGAAAATGCGTCAGGTCACTTTTACTGCAATATATTGAAGTGAGTTAGCACTCCTTTACTGCAATATATTGAAGTGCATTAGTGCACTTTTGCTTCAGTATATTGAAATGTCTTAGTGGGATTGTATACACTTCAATATACTAAAGTAAAAGTGCACTAATGCACTTCAAAATATTTTGCAGTAAAAGTGTGCTGACGCATTTCAATACACAGCAGTAAAAGTGCATTAACGCACTTCAATATACGGCAGTAAAAGTGCACTAACACACTTCAATATACTGAACTAAAAGTATACCTCAATATATTGCAGTAAAAGTGCCCTGATACACTTCAATATACTGTATTAAAGGTGCATGAATGCACTTCAATATACTGAAGTAAAAGTGTACTTCAATATATTGCAGTAAAAGTGTACTAACACACTTCAATATATTGCAGTAAAAGTGTCTTGACGAACTTCAATATATTGCATTAAAATCGCACTAACACACTTCATTTTACTGAAGTAAAAGTGCACTAAAGCACTTCAATATATTGCAGTAAAAATTTGCTAACACACTTCAATATGTGCCCTAACGCACTTCAATATATTGCAGTAAATGTGCACTAATGGACTTCAATATACTGCAGTAAAAATGCACTAACGCACTTTAATATAATGAAGTAAAAGTGCACCAGCGCACTTCAATATACTGCAGTAAAAGTGCACAAATGCAATTCAATATATTGCAACTATTGCAAATTGCGCAGGAGAGCCGACCTGTCGTCGTATAACCATGGCGGCTGGTCAGCAAGTGGTTAATGCAGGGTTAGGTTATTTAAAAAATCCCATGTTTTGAACATCTCACGGAGCACTGTTCAATCCATCATCCAAAAATGGAAAGAGTATGGCACAGCTGCTAACCTACCAAGACATGGACGTCCACCTAAACTAACAGGCCGGGCAAGAAGAGGATTAATCATAGAAGCAGCCGAAAGGCCCATGGTAACTCTGAAATAGTTGAAGAGATCCACAGCTCAGGTGGGAGAATCTGTTCACAGGACAACTTTTAGTCATGCAATCTGGCCTTTATGGAATTGTAGCAAGAAGAAAGCAATTGTTGAAAGAAAGCCATAAGAAGTCCCATTTGCAGTTTGCAAGAAGCCATGTGGGGACAAAGATGTGGAAGAAGGTGCTTTGGTCAGATGAGACCAAAATAGATTTTTTTTGGCCATAAAATGTTTGGCATAAAACTAACGTTGCATATCACCCTGAATACACCATCCCTACCGTGAAACATGGTGGTGGCAACATGATGTTGTGGGGATGGACAGGGAAGCTGGTCAGAGTTGATAGAAATGTGGATGGAGCCAAATACAGGGCAATTTTAGAATAAAACCTGTTCCAGTCTGCAAAAGACTTGAGACTGGGGCAGAGGTTCACCTTCCAGCCGGACAACGTCCCTAAACATACAGCCAGAGCTACAATGGAATGGTTTAGATCAAAGAATATTCATGTGTTAGAATGGCCCAGTCAAAGTCCAGACCCAAATCCAATTGAGAATCTGTGGCAAGACTTGAAAATTCCTGTTCATAGACACGTTTTTGGCTGTAACATACAAAATGTGGAAAATTTTAAGGGGTATGAATACTTTTTCAAGGCACTGTATGTGATCATAGGCACAATAGTATATATATTTATTTTTGTATTTGCACATGATTCGATTGGTTTCAATTTTCACAGGATTTTTCTTCTTTGCTGTTTTTGCATAATACGCACAGCAAACTGTACATTTACTGTAGCAGTGCAGCACTATTAACTTTATACTATTTACTCATTCAAAAAGCTAAGGATTGGCTACTGAGTGCTCGTAGCAGCTAGACCCCCACCCACCCATTCTACACACAGTGATAGTGCTGGAGTAATCACTATACACATGTTTTTGTATACCACCCCTGTGTTCACAGTTCAGAGGCCAAACAGTCCTTCTTGGGCTATCTTTTTCTGTGAATCAAATGAATCCAATAGTGATAGGCCCCTTTCAGACGTCCGCTCCGCCTGTCCGTTATTACAAGTCCGTTAACGGACTTGTAATACATCCCTATGGGATCGCGTCCGTTAGCGGATGGAGCATCCGCTAACGTCCACGTCCGTCGGGATCCACCGACAGCTCAGCGGGGATCCCCGCTGAGCCGACGGAGACACACGGAGCGGACCCAGATACGGTCCGCTCCGTGTGAAAGAGCCCATAAAAAAATGTTCAATAAATAGATGTGAACAGAAATAAAGGTGGAGATTTACTAAAACTGGAGCATCTGGTGCAGTTCTACATAGAAACCAATTAGCTTACAGGTTTTATTGTAAAAGCTTAATTGAACAAGCTGAAGTTAGAAGCTGGTTGGCTACAATGCACAGCTGCACCAGATTCTGAGTGCTCCAGTTTTAGAAAGTTTCCACTTACATTTTTTCATTGCTCTCTTCTATGAACAAATTGCTTGCCTCTTGCAAAAAAAAACTTTGCACCCTGTGATAAATGCTTTCCTGTGAGGCAAAGCTGTCATTTTTTGCAGAATGTCCCAGCATACTTTTGTGGTAAAGTAGTGTGCACCAATTTACTATATATTTGTTTATTCTACTGCATGTTGCTATAACTGTTAAAAAAAGGCAGGTAAAACTCTTTGTTAAAAATGTCAGGCAGGTTTAAAGTGAGAGGCACAGGTTCTGAAAGTAGTAAAGTAGTAGGGGGACAAGCAGGTTTTGCAGGAATATTGGTTGTTTGGCTGTACTTTATAGTGGCAACTAGCAAGGCATGTCTACCTTTCCTTTTTAGGAGCACACGTTAGACTGCACCAGCATGCATAAGAGGTATTTGAATGGAAGAGTCATCCACTTTGTCTTTTTCCAGGCTTAGGACAGTCAGTAATTGCAACTGCTGCAAATGCAGTATGTCCTTTGCCTTCTCCTTCATCTCTTCTGCTAATCCTGCCATAGCCCCACAAACAATGTCAATAAGGAGTCAATGAAATTATTTGGTCACATAATTACTGACTTGCTGCAGGAGAAGGATCTTGGTTATGCCCAAACATTCCTCATATCAGTTATTGAGAATGAGGGGGATAACAACATGACCATAGAGCATATGAGAACAGCCATCTGAAACCATATGATGGCAGTGACCCACAAATAAAGGCCACTTCTATCCCCAGAGCCAGTCCACAGAGCTCTGCAGTGTGGGCCCTTTTTTTAAATCCACATGCGGGGGCACCAGACGCATGGATTCCAACTGAGGGGGATTTGGAAGCACGTGATTAGAGCCAGAGGCTCTAATAGGCTTCAAAAAAGGCTGGGCTCGGGGCACACTGAGCCCACCTAGTTGTGTGACAATAGCGAATGAACATTCACTATTGTCACACTGATTCTCTTCCCTGCCAATTGGGAAGAGGGATGTGAGACACTTGCAGGTGACTTGACTGGGGAGGGGTGACTGTGGCCGCCCCCTCAGAAATGTGCCACCACCCACCACTGCTTCTAGGTACCAATGCATGAGGAAAACACATGGTTCTGCACCATGGAGCACAGTGGGAACAGCACATCAATAACATGAGTTGGCATCAAAAGACTCATACTACTAATCTTACTCTCCTGCTGCATCCACTGCAACATCTGTGGCCTCTAGAGACATTGAGGGAAGTTTCACAAAGGGGTTTAAGAGGATTAGGATATGTCAACTGGGGAAGAGGTTAATGGATCAAAGCTGAGAATGGTCAAAGGAAGGCTTGAACATCTGCAAAATGCTGCTAAATCCAACTCTGTCTTTAGCAGCATCATTTCCAATGCATGTGTCTCTTCCATAGCTTCTAGAGTGGAAGTTTAAATTTCCCTCAAATCTTTTCCATCTCTACCATTTCCTTCCAGTTTAGCAAATATTCTATCTTTGTAGCTATTGCTATTCCAATTCTAGGAATCATTACCCTTTAATGAGTTTATGGCTTGTACTACAACATAATTGCAGATACCTAGCCATCATTACTTTGCCAAGAAGTACATTCCTTTCCTCCACCAGCATGTGAAATGTAAGGTGTCTTAGGCGCTAAACCATGCTGCCAGCTGTAAGGTACATGTGTACAGTAAGTATGGGCAGGCTAAATGCCCACATGATTTATATGCCTGAGAGACAGGAGCCTCACAGGACCATGCCTGGAACACGTCCTGGTCATACAGTGATTATTCATGAGGTACCCAGGCTTCTAGGATGACCATTGTCAGATCAGAAGGATTTGTGGCAATTTTAGGCAGTCATACCTGACCACGGTTCTCCTGGCCGAATGCAGCATCAACCTGAGCTGCCTGCCAAACACCCTATCTCCTTATCTTGGCGTTGGATCTCAGTGTTGGCCACACCGCAGAGGCAGCACCAACAGCATTGTACCATCAGTAATAACATGTGTAATTATGGTATAAAGACAGGATATGTTTTTTTTTCTCACAACATAAATGGTTCATTATTAAGGATGCATGCAGTATTTTAACACTTTTTGAAGAGGTAACTAAAGTGATGAGCCATAACAAGGCAGACTTTTTGCTCTCTTAGGGCCAGCAGGATCCTTTGTATATTGCCTCTAGCCACACAAGGCAGAGGCAGCAGGAAGTAGAGAAAGAATATGAAGAGGAGGAGGGTTGGTGTGCTGGCAGTAAGATGAAGGAAATAGGACAGGCTTCAGGGGTGAAGTTTTACCTTTCTACATTAGGAGCAATACATGGGTGGGATGAGACTATTGAGGACAGTGTTCCTCAGTGACGATAGGTCACCTGCTACAGACAATTTGTGGGGAGTGGAATCTTTTATGCTCAAATGCCTGCCCAAGGACTCCAGGATTTGAGTCAGATAAAAGAGGGACCACTGTTGGGTGGCCACCTTATTGGACCGACAATACAATGGTAAAATACCACATCCACCAAAAATCCCAAAGCATAGACGTTTGAGGAGGTGCTGCATAAGAACCTCTTTGCTGTATTCCTGATAATGACATGATCCCCTCTGATGACCAACATGCTTCCAAACCTCTTGCAAAGGCAATTTAGCAATGGCTGCAGCTTACTTGGTAGTAGTACCCCCCCCCCCCCCACACACACACACACACAAAAAAAGTCTTCCACCCTTACCACCTCGTTCTACCTCTCCTGGCCTTTCCCAGTGCTCCAGCACTGTAAAGGAGTCACACCTTGAAAGTGCACCTGTAAGTGCAGTCACTGTAGATCGCTGTAGATCTGACGGGAAGCTTTGAAATGAGGGGAATGCTGTTTTTATCATCCAACAATGTGCAAGCTAAAATGCTGTTTTTTATTTTCCTTGCATGCCCCCCTTCAGATCTACAGCGACTGCACTACAAGTGCACTTTCAAGTGCACTTGCAGTGCACTTGTAGTACAAAATGGATTTACCTTTAGTAAATAACCCCCATTGTGTATCTGCAGCTGGCCCTTAGAATGACACTAAACAATATATTTATTTTCTAAAAAAGAATCCATAAACATCCTCTACTTAATGGCCTTGTAAGCTTTTTTCATTCAATTATTTTGTCTCAATGTTTGCAGCCTATTTTGTTGCTGGTCCAGGACCCCGTTTTGTTCCCTTGTATTGTGGCCTATCCATCTGCTTACATATTGTCTAGTCACTAAACAATATTTGTGGCTCTTATCTCCTAGATAATGCACCATACATTGTACCCCTACTCATTCACCAAAAAGTGTAAAAAGTAAGTAAAAACACAATATGAGTTCTTGAAGTCCTTTATTAAAAAATAAATATAAAATGTCCCCCAATGTAGATCCATCATCATTCACAATTCCCGCCTCACCGCCGGACCCGAAACACAAAAAAAATCTTCAGCCCTGACAAAGGATCCTGTCGCCTCCATGCTCTGCCGCCTGTCATTCCTAAATAGCTAAGGGGCGGAGTCTCCTGGTAACACAATTGGCCAGTGCCTCATACTCATTCTCATTCACATGGGGGGGGGGCAGGATCTGGGAACCCCCTTGTTAAAAGGGGCTTCCACATTCTGATAAGCCCCCTGCTTGCAGACCAACACAATCACCACCCAGGGTTGTGGGAAAGAAGCCCTTGTCCCCATACTAGACCACATTCACTTAACATGGGGAGGGTGCTTTAAGGGCTCTAGTGCATGTGGCCTAGCATGATTTGGGGGCGCTTACTCATCCCCTCCATTTCCTGACCTGCCAAGCTGTATGCTCAGAAAAAGGTCTGGATTTTTTTTTAAATGCTAATTATCGGCATGTTTTCTTAACATTCAGCTGTCAGCAGATGACCCACTGACAGCTGAAGAGTCATTCGTTGTTAAGGACATGGCAGCCGACTTCCTGGCCCACTCCTTAGCAACCAGCTATTGTAGGTGGATGCCCCACGCTGTTTCTGACAAAATACTGCATGTGATACTGGCAGCAAAAGCCTGGTTATAAATATTGCATGTTTTTTTACTCTCTGTTTCATTTGTGAATTGGACTTAAAGCATTTGTTAACCCCCCATCCCCACCCCCCCTGTAAACTGACCATGATAATTAGGGCTGATGAGCCCTCACTCCATGGTCAGAGTACATGTCTACATCATCCACAGCCCTGCTATCCTGTGTCTGTGTCTCCTCTGCCCCCCTCCCTCTCTGCCTGTTATCTCATACCCCCCCCCCCCCGCTCCTGCTGCTCTTATAACTTCTACTCAATCCTGTAATCCCCCCTGTACCATAATAATAAGTGTCCCTGTGTCTTTGTAATATAAAATTTTTTTGCCGATCTGTACCTATATAAATGTGACTCCCAGCAGTCAGCTGACTGACTGTTAGCTCTCTCTCTCTCCCCTTCCTTCCCGTCTGATGTCAGCGGGATTGCTCGGCCCCACCCACTGGATCTGTGAGCTGGAGAGAGAAGATAGCTGACAAGTCAGCTGAGCGCCTGGAGCCATGGTCATATAGGTACAGATCTGCAGATTGTTTTCATGACACAGGGACACATGTTATTATGGTACCGGGGGATTACAGGATTTAGTAGAAGTGGGTTAACAACTACTTTAAGAGCTTATTTTTTTTTTTGTGGTTATATTTACCGGCACTTTTTTAATTTTGCGGTAAATACCATGTAATTATTGTTTGTTTTCGTGAATTGGACTTTTTTACTGCATTCGATAATTTTTGCAAATGAGTGTGACTATGTTATTGCATGCAGTAAACGTTTGTGAATCGATCCCATAGTCTCTATGGCCCAGATTCACATACATTTGGGCGTAGCGTAATCCATTTACACCACGCCGCCGCAAATTACTTGAGCAAGTGCCGTATTCGCAAAGCACTTGCTCCGTAATTTGCGGCGGCGTAGTGTAAATGGCCCGGCGTATGGCTGCGTAATTCAAAGGGGGCGGCTTGTATTCAAATTAAGCGCGCCTCCGTGCCGATTGAACTGCGCATGCGCCGGGCTGAAAAATAGCCCAGTGCGCATGCTCCAGCTCTCGACGGAAAACGTCAATGACGCCGACGTGAGCGTCATTGACGTAAAGTCGTATTCAAGAACGACTTAGTAAAACGACGTAACAGACGGAAAAAGACGACGCGGACCCGACGCCATACTTAACATGGCATACGGCGGACTGGCGTAAGGTTACCCCTCATATATCAGGGGTAACCTTACGCTTACTAAAACGACGTAAACGATGACGACGCGGTGCAAATTTGTTCGGGAATCGGCGTATCAGGCTCATTTGCATAGTCTAATGAGACCTGAACGTAAACGCCACCTAGCGGTCAGCGTTGTATTGCATTTAGGATCCGACGGTGTAAGTGACTTACACCAGTCGGATCCTAGCCTAATTCCGGCGTATCTTGTTTTGCGAATACAAAACAATGATACGCCAGCGGGAATTTCGAATTACGCCGGTGTATCTGTAGATACACCGGCGTAACTCTTTTGAGAATCTGGCCCAAAGAAACTATAACAACAAAAAGTCTAGTTGAGAATAGCTGCTTCAGTAAAACCTTTCAGAGCACAAACTGACACTTGCGATAAACCACTTCCCTCTCACTAAAGTCCAGGGTAGCTCTTCAAGCACAGGCAAACAGCTGGAGGGACCCAAGTCCAAACCACAAAGGGCCCTACTATGTAAACTGGAGTTCTCTGGAATTAATTGGAAAGGGGCTCCCCACAGTAGGTTAAAAAGCTGTGTGCTCTTCTGTCCGATTGTCACATGCCGGTTGTGACAGTGGACAACCGCATACCTGTCTGCCCAGATACATTGTGGCCGCTCTGAGGTGCTGATGAATTTATCTTTCCTGGGTTTTTCCATGAAACCAGGGAGTTGTGGAAAATGGTGTTAAAGAAGCTTTGATCTGCATGTGAACATGGTGAGTAAATGGGTTCTCTGCTACAGTACTACTTATGCTCATATTATTTTTCTGCTGCTGCTTTTCTTATTTCTGTCACTTGTACAAAGACCTTGTCTAACCCCTTTGCAATGCTGTAACCTATAAGCAGTAGTCGGTTGCTGTAAAGTGTTATACAATTAACAATGAGTTCACAAGAGCAGAAGGAGTTGGTAAGCTAGCTGGCTAGGAAGCATACATAAGTTAACAAGTCCCGCTGCATGAAAATAAAGATTATGAATCAGGTATAAAATATGCATATGCACTGACTCTTTAATATGTGGCCTTTCAGGCTTTTTCCTAGCTTGGACTTTGTAACTTTTCTTAGCTCACATTATTATATTTTATTACAGTAAGGAAAATGCAGTACATTCCTGTGGACCCTCCTCTGCAGTTATGAAATAGTTAAACATACTTACCAGTAATTCTCCAAATGGAGGAATGTGTGATTATTGTGAGCTCAGTAAGTGCCCTTTGCCCATTGATAATAAGTGTAGTGTCTTTCTGAAAGCATCTGCCATGGCCTTCAGTATGCGTATTGTACAATGCTCCTCTCTCAGCTGAGGTTCAATTCACTCAAATGGTTTTCTCCACTCTATTCTTTAGAAATGGCACTTGACTTGCAATTAAGCTCAGCACAACACAATACAAATGGGATGCTGATGGCACACACTTAGTGCTCATTCACTGATTGCCTTCTACAGGCAGCCTTTCTTTTTTCACAATCCTGGTTGTCTGTGTGATATCTGTAACATGTTACTGCATGGAGGAACTAAGACCTCTGTTCTCTTGGGAGACTACACACCGTATGTTGCTTGGAGAATGGATCTTCATAATTCACTCTGTCATATGTTGCAGGGGCCCATCGGATATAGTTTTTGTTTTTAAACGATAACATCATTTCTAGTTTACTTAAATCAGAGGTGTGATGTCTTCTGTTTCTAGAAGAAAATAGTTAAATTTTTTTTTATCATTTTACTATACTTCATTTACTTTAAAAACGTGGTTTGGCTGTACTATCACCCGTACGCCACAAGCATTATACAAATAAAATCATTAAACTCTTCAATATCTTGTATTGATGAAAGTTAATAAATATAAAAAACACAGATGTATGTAATACAATATGTTTTATATAGCAATATATATTCAAGTTTGCAAATTTGTTTGGCTGCAATGACATATAAGCAAATCATGTAGAAAACATAGTAAATATGTGGTCATGACCAGAATACTGTAAGTATATGGCACCAGCATCAGTAAATGTGTACAATAGGAAAAGGGAAGAGATGTGGGACTTTATATGTGCAATCTGTACATATTCATGTAACAAGAGCAATTGTATAAAATATATATTTTTATTTATAGACATAAGTAGAAAAAGGGAAGATAAAAGCATTGTGTACAAGACATTAATGTCCATAGGTAACATGAGTATTTCCACGCATTTATGTTGAGATGTAACATATAACACAGGTGGTTTTAACAAAAAAGAACATGACCTATGCCTGCAAATCCTCTTTATATTCAAAGCTACAATGAAAGCTGCAAGTGTATTTGCTGTATATATACCTGGGCTCCTTACATACTTTGCACAAGTTATGTTGAAGTAAGCTATGATTTTTAATGAAGATGTTTGGATATTTCTTGAATAAGATTTTTTTTGCAAAATAGCTCACTAGGATGTGTTGTATTGAATCTTAGAAAAATGTTTCGGAACAGCTCACAGGTCACTGCTGAAGAAGGAACCAATGAGCTGTTCCGAAACACTCCCTGCCTCTATGACACACTTCATGTCCACTTCCTGTTTGTGTTCCATGCTGGTTTTTGTCTCGCTTCCTCTAACATCCTCTAACATCATCCCCAGGCTCCAGCACTATTGTGTCCCCTGAACATTCACAGCACAAGTTGGCTGTTATCTCGTGGACTTCCCTGGAAGCTTTACCATCACAGACTGGGACTGCCCTGCCACTGGAACATCTTTTCGATGCACTTACCTGCTACATGCCTGTTTCATCCATCATCTTATAAGTGTTTTTAACCCCTTTAGGGGATATTAAAAGTTTTATACTTCTGCACTTAGAGGCGCCTTGTTTGTTTTTCTGTATTGAATCTTAGGTATCTCTTGTATCCTATACCTTGTGTGATTACACATTCCTCTTTGTGAGGACTATGGCACTTGTGGGCAATTTTTTTCTCTATGATTGGATAGACATGTAGAGCCGTCACTTACAGACTCCATACCTTCAGTTTGCTGTTATTTGTTCAAATTGGGGATGCATCCATAATGTTGGTTATTTAATTAAAGATTTGGTTGTACCTTATGTGTATGTATTGAGAACCTTTTGTGTAATACGTTTTTTGTACATCTTTATTTAGTATCCACGATACCACAGCATTTCCTAAAAAAGCCATCAGGCAAAACATGTCGAAATAGCGGCGTGGAAATAGTAGTGTTATATCAAAACTTATGTTCATTGTGCTGTGGACATTAATGTCTTGTACACAATGCTTGTATCTTCCATTTTTTACTTATGTGTATAAATACAAATGTAGATTTTATATAATTGCTCTTGTTCCATGAATATGTACAGATTGCACCTTTAAAGTTCTACATCTCTTTCCTTTTCCTATTAAAAGAAAACATAGGTCTCACACTATTTGCAAAACCTTGTAGTTTCTTGTGACTAGTGGGCTTTTAATGCAGACACAAAATCAGTAATGTCTAATGGCCAATTGAAATTATTTATATATTTATTTACCATGGGGTGTGTATGGTGGCAGCCTGGCAGGGTACTTTAATTTTAAAGCCCATTTTGGCTTAGTCATCATGGCTTCTTACTGTGAAATAACAATAGGCACATGTGTTTATTAGACAATTATAATGTGACAATACGTTGTACATCCCATTCTTTGCAAAGTAAGGAGGTGCCAAAAAAGAAAGGACAAATAATAAATAAATATAGGCACAAAAGAATGGGACATAATAATGACTGTGTAACATGTACACTGACACAATAAACAATTACTACTACAGTGAATGTATATAATATTGTCAAATAGTTTAACACTTATAGAAAATCAGATATTATTAATACCAAAAGGGTACAGGTATGAATGTGTTTAATATGTGACCTGATAAAATTGTAGGATTTTTAGAAACGTAACCACTTGAGCTCTGCAAGGTTTTACCCCCTTCCTGACCAGACCATTTTTTGGGATATGGCACTGCTTTAATTTAACTGATAATAGCATGGTTGTGCAACACTGTACCCAAAAAAAAAAAAAAATGGTGTCCTTTTTTCCCACAAATAGAGCTTTCTTTTAGTTGGTCATCTCTGCAGTTTTAATTTTTTGCTCTATAAACAAAAAATAAATTTTGAAAAAAAATAAACAATATTTTTTACTATCTGCTATAAAACATATCCAATAATAAAATGTAAAAAATCGAATTTCTTTATAAATTTAGGCCAACGTGTGTTCTGCTACATATTTTTGGTTAAAAACAATTTAAATGAGCGTATATTGATTGGTTTGGTAACATTTATAGCGTCTAAAAACTATTGGATATTTTTATTTATCTACTTATTTATTTTTCACTAGTAATAGTGGAGATCAGCGACTTATAGCGTAACTGCCATATTTCGGCGAACAAATCTGATACCTAACTGCCACTTTTGACGCTCTTTGGCGACCAGTGGACACTAAGACAGCGATCAGTGCTAAAAAAATGCACTGATACTGTGTCACTGTACTAATGACACTGGCAGGGGAGGGGCTACCATCAGGAGTGATGAAAGGGTTACCAGTGTGCCTAGGTTGTGCTTACTCATTGTGGGGGAGGTGCTTTGACTAGGGGGAGGCAAAGATCTGTGTTCCTGCCTAGCAGAAACACAAGATCTGTGCCTTCCCCTCTGGCCGAATGACAATCTGCCTTGTTTACATAGGAAGATTGGCGTTCTGCCTGTGCCCTGTGTAATTGCCAGGTACCAGCGGACATCGAGTATGCGGTACCTGCTGCCGGCAGCACGCGTGTTTTCCTAATGTGACAGTGCCTAGGAACACTTAGTTCTTCTAGCCCTTTTCATTCGTTTCTGCTTCAAATTGGTGGATTAAATTGGTGATGCAGTCATGGGACAGGGAACAGGGAAAGCTACTGTATCTTGTGATAGTTGCCAACACTACTAAAGCGGGGGTTCACCCGAAACATTTTTTTTAACATTAGATTGAGGCTAATTGCTGGAAGCAGAATCGGGTGTTTTTTTTTTAAATCAATGCAGTACTTACCGTTTTAGAGATAGATGTTCTCCGCCGCTTCCGGGTATGGTCTTCGGGACTGGGCGTTCCTATTTGATTGACAGCCTTGCGACGGTCGCATACAGCGCGTCACGAGTTGCCGAACGTCGGTACGGCTCTATACGGCGCCTGCGCACCGACGTTTGTCTACTTTCGGAAACTGGTGATGCGCTGTATGCGACGGTCGGAAGGCTGTCAATCAAATAGGAACGCCCAGTCCCGCAGCCCATACCCGGAAGTCACGGAGAACATCTATCTCTAAAACAGTAAGTACTGCATTGATTTTAAACAAAACACCCGATTCTGCTTCCCGTAATTAGGCCCAATCTAATGTTAAAAATTGTTTTTTTTGGGTGAACCTCCACTTTAAGGTATAAATGTTTCCAAAGCGTTTCCGCTGACTGTCAGGCAGACAGAGCTTGATGCTATGCCCAATCCCATACCATTGCATTCTCCCATGTCAATGATAGGCTGCTCTACTGACGATTAGGAATGTGCAGGAGGCAGTAATGCCGCGTACACACAAGCGTTTTTCGGGGTTCTAAAAAATTAAAAAAATGTTATGTCAATAATAACGATCGTGTGTGGGCTCCAGAGCATTTTTTACGATGCAAAAAATGCCCATTAACAATTTAGAACATGCTCAAATTTTTCATGTTGTTTTTACGTCGTAAAAAAAGGGCCTGTGTGGGCTTTAACGGCGTGAAAAAAACGTGCATGCTCAGAAGCAAGTTATAAGATGGGAGCGCTCGTTCTAGTAAAACTAGCGTTCGTAATGGAGTAAGCATTCATCACGCTGTAACAGACTGAAAATCACGAATCGTCTTTTACTAACACAAAATCAGCTAAAGCAGTTCAAAGGGTGGTGCCATCCACATGGAACTTCCCTTTTATAGTGCCGTCGTACGTGTTGTACGTCACCGCGCTTTGCTAGAGCATTTTTTTTCACGATTGTGTGTAGGCAAGCCCGTTTTAATGATCGGTTGAAAAATTACGTTTATAAAGGGTCTAGGAAAAACAACGTTTTTCAACTCGGCCTTGCCTACACACGATCATGAAAAAATGCTCTAGCAAAGCGCGGTGACGTACAACACGTACGACGGCACTATAAAGGGGAAGTTCCATGCGGATGGCGCCACCCTTTGGGCTGCTTTAGCTGATTTTGTGTTAGTAAAAGATGATTCACGCTTTTCAGTCTGTTACAGCGTGATGAATGTGCTTACTCCATTATGAACACTAGCTTCTGAGCATGCGCGTTTTTTTCACATCGCTAAAGCCCACACACGACCATTTAAAAACGACGTGAAAAATTAGAGCATGTTTTAAATTTTTAATGCCCATTTTTTACATCGTGAAAAATGCTCTGGAGCCCACACACGATCGTTTTTAATGACATTGAAAAAAAAAAAAAAATTTAGTACCCGAATAAAAGTTGTTGTGTGTACGCGGCATTAGAAGTTGGCAAGCTTTAACACTATCAACATTATCAGAAAGTGCCTACATTTTGCTCTTGGATTAATCCTAACATTAACCCTCCTAATCTTTGACCCAAACAGTAACCACACAAGCCTAACATTTTCCTAAAGCTACTCTCTAAATCCGACAATATGTCCCCGAGCAGCATACTTACCTTATCTGACTTCCTAATTCAAACAGAATTCTACCAGTCCTTTGAAAAATCTTTTATTATATCTACTTGAAATTGGAGGTCTCTCAAAGTAAAATTAAGGATTAATAAAACAATGTGTCAAGTGCAGCTACCCACAGCTGACATTTTTTAACTATAGTCGAATAAAAACCATTAAATAAATACATTTTGATTGGGTGGTATCATTTTAAGTAAATTTTCACATAATTCTTGCACTTTGTACTGCTATACTGAATAAGAGCATTGCGAAATGAGAAAGAGTGTAAAATGAAGCTCACATGTAGACTTGGAGTGCCTACCAAAGCTGGATGATAACAGGTGTCCCTACTGGTATTCAGAAAGTCAGAGCAGGCGTCAGGCTGGACATATGTGGGGTAAGACGCTGCTCAAAACTGACCCAGTGCTTCAGATGTGGATATGGCTGTGTATGGCCTCAGCCAGCACTGCTCCAGGTACGCCTCCTGACATGTTTCGCCCCACCTACTGGGGCTTGTTCACAGAGGTGGAGAAAATAGGTAGTACAAAGGTGCAGTATTGGCCGTGAAAAGTAAAAAAAAAAAAAAAAAGATGTGTTTAATAAAGATAAATGAATCAGGCTTCAGGAAGAAAAAAACAGAAGGAAAAACTAAGAGGCATAAAGTGAATTGTCAATGCATTGATTAATGCTTTTCTTTTCTTTTAATTTATTTTTTATTTAGTGGTGAAATAATGATGTAAAATTAAAAAAAATATATATAACAGAAAGTGTGTATTTTCCTTAATTTTTAATTTTACATCATTATTTCTTTACTAAAAAGATAAATCATTAATCAATGCATTGACTTTTTACTTCATACCTCTAGCTTTTCCCTTCTGTTTTTTTCATTCTACAGCCCGTTTCATTTATCTCTATTACACACACCTGTTTCTTTTTCTTCCTTCACGGCCAACGATGCACATAAAGATCTTTGCCATGCTGTGATCAGGCCCAGGTAGGCAGGGCGAAACCTGTCAGGGGATGTGGCTGGAGCAACACTGGCTGGGGCCATACACAACCATATTCACATCTGAAGCACTGGGTCGGTTTTGATTTGTGTCTTACCCACTGAGTGAAACAACTAGATTTAAAGAAACAAAACTTATTTTATTAAAACATATAAACATTTAAAGGAAATATAAAAATGTAAAATGATTATAAATACGTTGCTATGGATATCAGCATTTCCAAAATGACCATTTGCTGGCAAAACATTTTACTTTTCAAGACCAATGTAAGCATTTTCCCTTCTGTACTGCAAGATTTTCTATTCATTTCAGCAGCAGTTCTTTTCGAGGAAAAAGGTCCCTAAGGGAATCAATGGGTAATACTTTTTACCACCTTTACAACCAAGAGACTTAAATAGAAAACTCATGCTTGTTGTCTTTTTGAGGCAAAGAATTGTACAATAAGTGAGATTCAATCCTTGATAAATACCCCTTATTATGGTGTAGGAAGAATTGACAAAGCTCAACAAAATTCAATTTCAGGTAGATGTAATAAATTGAAGATATTCTCTTTATAGTAATCACTTATTGCAAGCAATATCTGCCATTACTTATAACAGATTTAGCTGTCTTAAATAGCAGATGTTGCTAAAGACAGGTACAGATCAGGCATGAAGTCTCAAGTGAAAAAGTTTACCCACCAATTAACAAGACCCAAACAACTATACTGTAAATAAAATGACATTCATTTACACATACCAACGTCCCCATCCTTCAATAACATTGAACAAAACTTTGAAATACCACAGTTTGCAAATTAAGACCTTTAAAATAATTGAATGGCTTCAGTAGCAATGGGATTATTAGTATAATGTGATGTTTAAGAAGGGCTTTTGTTTTGCTTCTCAAAGGAGTTACTTGAATTTTTGCTTAGCTCATTCCACTGGGGACCTCCTAGCGAGAGATCAGTTATGACTTTTATTAAAGTCAGCCAGGCCCGATACCTGAATGTGTGAAAGCCTAGAGGAATTTCTCTTTCTGTAGCTCTGATTGAAGTTTAATAGAAACTAGACAAAGAAAACGCTCTTAACCTGCTCACCCACCTCTTCCAGTGTAGAAGTGTACTGGGGACATGTCCTCGTCCTCAGAGACTAAATCAAAACCGACGGCTTTTTTTTTCCCATCATCTCACAGCCTAGTGGAAGGCAAAATCTGGAAGGATTAACCGCTGAAAAAGAAACCTGACCCCAAGGGGCCCAGATTCTCTGTGAATTCACCTTTCCCCTGCCCAGATCAGCCTTCTAATGTACACGGAAACAAAGCAGTTAACTCTGAAGTTTTATTTCATACAGGAGAACAGGAGACATAAATGACAGATATAAGTAGCCATTAGGTGTTTTTTAAGCTAAAATGTTCTTAATGTAGTTGCACAATATTATTAAAATAAGAGAATTTTTGCATACCAATTACAAATTTGACAGACAGTTTTAGATAATTTTTCTTCAATTTAAAAACAGAAAACATGTAACGTCCAATATTATAAATCAAAAACATTTTGCTTGTCAAAAGCAAGAAGACAGATCATTATGAAACATGTTCATTTTATAATGCATCTTCCACAACTAAAAAAAGAGAGGTATAGTATTTTACCCTAACTAACAGTCAGGAGGTAAGCATCTGGGTTAGGGGTAGTATAGAACCTCTGCTTCATTTGTGAAAAGGGTGGACTCCACAGAGCACACCTTTTAAGAATAATCTAGTTATTACCAGGAACCCCCTTTAAGTTGAGTTTCTGAGTATGTTGATCCCCAGTTTTGATACTGATGGCAGTTGAGATCAGGTAGATTAAGGCCGGGTTCACACTTCTCCGACAAATGCTCCGAAATTGGGAGCTCATGTCGCATGACGTGTGAAAATCAATGTTTCCCTTAGAGAGCCGTCTTAACTGGTCTGACACAAGTCGGTCCGTCTTTGAAAATGCTCCCTGTACTACTTTGGTCCGACATTGATCCTACTTCAGCCCATTGAATATCATTGAAGTCAGACCAAAGTAGGAGCCTTGTCCTTACCATCCGACTTTTGACATCCGACATGTGATTACAGCAGCAGTAAAAGGAATTTATCTCACTCTGGGATTGTTTTGATTGGTCAAAGAACATGTCAGACTATCACAAAGTCGGATCAAAGTAGTATCCTGTTCATGAAAGTCGGATGGATGTAGGACCAATGTAGGACCAATGTAGGACCAATGTGGGACCAATGTAGGACCGATGTCGCAGAGCAAAGTAGGATGAAAGTCGTACTACTGTCGTGTAGTATAGTGTGAACCCAGCCTGAGGCCGGGTTCACATTATACTACACGACTTTCATCCTTCTTTTGCTCTGCGACAATGCTCCTACACTGATACTACATTGGTCCTACATTTATCCTACATTGGTCCTACATCCATCCGACTTTCATTAACATGATACTACTACTTTGATCCGACTTTGCCCTGGACTTGAAGTCCGACTTTCAATGAGCAGGGATCCGACTTGGATCCCTGCCAATATCAGGCACTGTGTTTGATATGAATCTTGAGGGGGAACTCCACACCAAATTTTAACAAAAAAAACGGCATGGGTTCCCCTCCAAGAGCATACCAGGCCCATGGGTCTGGTGCGGATTTAAAGGGGAACCCCCCCTACACCGAAAATCCATACCAGACCCGTATCCGAGCAGCAGCCCGGCCGGTCAGGAAAGGGGGTGGGGATGAGCGAGCGAGCGAGCAAGGACAGGGCCTCTTCCCAACAACCCTGGCCGTTGGTTGTTGGGGTCTGCGGGTGGGGGGCTTATTGGAATCTGGGAGCCCCCAGATACCGGCCCCCCACCCTAGGTGAATGCCGTCTTCTTCTGCCTTCTTCTTCTGCCTTCTCCTTCTGCCTTCTTCTTCTGCCACCTTCTTCTGCCACCTTCTTCTTCACTGTTGACACATCGCTTCCTCACGCTGTAATGCCGTGTGCGGAGGCTCGCACCGACTTTTATAGGTCACTTTTGACGTCACAGTCCCATCATGCTCCGGGTGCACATGTCAACAGTGAAGAAGAAGAAGGCAGAAGGAGAAGGCAGAAGGAGAAAGCAGAAGGAGAAGGCAGAAGAAGAAGGCAGAAGGCGACAGAAGCCCGGGCACCACCACACCACCCACCCCGCGCCTGCCGAAGACATCGGAGGAAGACCGGGAGGGGGCCACTGTGAAAGAGCTAAAGAAGAAGCGGCCCCCACCCGGTGGAAGAGAACCAGATGGCGGTGAAGACTGGGACCCCCCCCCCCCCAGAAGACGTCGGAAGAAGCAACCCCCCCTCGTAAAAGAGCTAAAGAAGAGAGGGGGGGCCCGGAGCTGACTAATAAAATATTTTAAAAACCTGTGTAGCGTGTTTATTTATTTTTAACACATTACTTCCAGGTGAATGGGTAGGGGTACGATGTACCCCATACTCATTCACCTAGGGTGGGGGGCCGGTATCTGGGGGCCCCCTTGTTATTGGGGGCTCCCAGATTCCGATAAGCCGCCCGCAGACCCCGACAACCAACGGCCAGGGTTGTCGGTTGTCAGTGCGCCCCCCTGCCCCATAGCACCTACCTCCCCATGTTGAGGCATGTGGCCTGACACGGTTAAGGAGGGGGGCACTGGCTCGTCACCACCCCATTTCCTGACCGGCCGGGCTGCTGCTTGGATACAGGGCTGGTATGGATTTTGGGGGGACCCCCCGCCGTTTTTTTGGCATAGGGGGGTTCCCCTTTAAATCCGCACCAGACCCATGGGCCTGGTATGCTCTTGGAGGGGAACCCATGCCGTTTTTTTGGTTAAAATTTGGTGTGGAGTTCCCCCTCAAGATCAGTAGAATACATGTCGCTTTCCTAAGTCGGACCGTGCAAGACTGCGTTCCGACTTTGATCCTACTTCAATGATGTTCAATGGAGTGAAGTAGGATCAAAGTCGGACCAAAGTAGTACAGGGAGCGTCTTCAAAGTCGGACCAACATGTGTCGGACCAGTTAAGACGGCTCCCATAGGGAAACATTGCTTTCCACACGTCATGCGACATGAGCTCCCAATGTCAGAGCGTATGTCGGGCTAGTGTGAACCCGGCCTCAAGGAGCAAAGTACTAAGACAAATGTCTTTAAGCCAAATGTGGCAAAAGCAGGCAGCATTTAGCCAGAGTCATAATATAGGACAAGGGCCAGAAAGACATAAACAGACAGCAGAATCCATAAGAGGGTAGGGTCTAACAAGACTGACAACAGTACAAACAGAACAGGATATATCATATTTCCCAGTGTATAAGGTGACTGGGTGTATAAGACGACCCCCTAATTTTACAATTTTTTAAGATTTTTTGCCTGTACTCACCGTGCAAGATGACCCCCCTTCCGAGGCTTCTGACGCTTCTTTGTTCTTGCTGGAGCTATATCCTTCTTCCTTCTTGCTGGAGCTGGAGCCAATCACGGCAAGCGATGTATTCTATTAATAAATACAAAGAGTGCTTAGATTGGCAGAGGCTGTAACATCAGCAGCCCGTGCCTCTCTGACTCTCAAAGCCAATTGGAGCAGGCTACTGTATGTAGCCTGCTCGGATTGGCAGAGGTTGTTACTCCAATCTGAGCAGGTTCTGTATTTATTTGAATACATTGCTCATCGGGATTGGCTCAGAGGTATATACTGTATGTAGCTGAAGCTACATACAGTATAACCACACATCCAGCAGACATCCGAGTAGCTGACCCGGCGTATAAGATGACCCCTGCTTTTTGGCCAGTTTTTTTAAGTGTAAAAGGTCGTCTTATACGCCGGAAAATACGGTACAACAAAGGGACATGAAAAAAAAGTTAGATTTGCTTGTGGCCAACACATGGCTTTTATGTATTCCTGTGAATGTGACCTCTGGCCCAGTAGAAAGACATCAGCTGTGAGAATGATGGAGCAGGAGCTGCTCAAAGGGAGATAACAGTTCCTTAAAGTGAAACTGTATGCCCCTTTCTGGATCCTCTCCCTTCACTTAGTTGAAAAAAATTATCCATTTTGAAGCTCGATCAGGCGCTATTCCAGTAATGATTAGAGGACCTGTGACGTGTCTGTCTAGAATTTTCCAAAATTTTTGCAGATTGGTACTGACCAAACTGGCAGTCGGTAGCTGTGAAGAAGCATATAAAGGAGGAGGAACATTAGGATGAAACCTATTACTTACAACAATTGACTATGAGATTGATGAGTATCTAAAATGATCTCCATGAAAATCTTACCAAAGTAAGCAATTCAATTCAATTGGGGAAATTATTTAATAGAAACTGTTGCAAAAGCTGGCTAACCTGCTTGTAGAGCGGGAATGAAAATGGAAGTAACTAAGCCTCTCACTCTTCCTTAACACAGCTTAGCCATATTACCTCCTGAAGACTTTTGCAAATCCCACACACAATTCTTTCATGGTTGTATTAAAGATGATACACAGATTTATCTATTTACTGAATTAAAGCATGTAAATAGAGTTGTTTCTTAAAAATAAATGTTTTGGGCTTATCAGGACTTACTGTGGCAGGCACTTTATGCATTTGTCAGATTAATCCATCATTTCAAACTAAGGTTTTGTAATTCCTGTCCTTAGCACCTGGGGGAGCACCAACCATCATCCACTGATTTCCACCAGGGCTGATACAATGGAAGGGCTTCACATAATGATGTTCAAGCAGTTTCCGCAGGAACAAACTGGGGGAAATCACTCAGCTTACCTCACAGCCATCACCAACAGCTTCTAATCACAATGTTAGGAGTTCCCACCTCCAAGCTGCTTTCCTGCTCCCAAAAGCAAAATCATAGACATAATAGTAATTAAGTGCCGGTTACAGCTTTTTTTAAATTTAAATTTAAAATAACAAGCGTGTTATACCTACTTGCTCCCCAAACCTTCTCTTCTGGGGCCTCTCGCTGGTGCTGTCTTCTCCTCCTCTTTTATGTCTGCCCCAATAGCAAGCCCTTTGCTAAAGGGGCAGACATGTAGGCTTTATCCCGAGCTGGGCTATGTGCATCTACAGACACACACAGTGTGTCTCAGTCCTGCCCCTAACCCCCCTGATCCCTCCTGGATTATATGGGTCTTGCTGCTGCCAGGTCTCCTGTGATAAGAGAGAGGGAAGATGGACTTCTGCATATGGGCACAGTGCTGTAATGATATCTGGCTCAGGTAAGTATTTAAGGGGTGTTTTTTTTTTTTTACCATAATCCAGAGAATGCATTAAGTAAAAAAAAACAAAAAAAAAACAAATACGTTTTGCCTTCAGAACCCCTTTAAAATTAGGTTTTCTGTTTTTTTCCTCTTTTCTCCCAACAAAATAGGCCTTTAAGTGGTTGTAAAGTCTCAAGGTTTTTCACCTTAATGCATAGAATTTGCTACAGCTTCCCCCCAGACCCCCCCTTTTTCTTACGGGATCCTGATCCGATCCAGCGATGTGCACAAACCCTTTCCTCATTGGGCAGATTGATATGCAGCAGGAGCCATTGGCTCCCACTGCTGTCAATCAAATCCTGTGACATAACTGTGTCCTGCTGTCTGTTTCAATGGACGCAGCAGCAGACTCGGGCACGAGCCCGCACATGACCTTCTGTGGGGGCACCCGATGTAGGGGAGGAGCCAGTAGTGCTGTCGTGGCACCCCAGAAAAGGAGGATCGGGGGCTGTTCCGTGCAAAACCCTTTGCACAGAGCAGGTAAGTATAACATGTTTGTTACAAACACTTTAAAGAGGAAGTAAACCCTGATGGGTTTTACTTCCTCCTTTCTCCCTGCAAAGCCTGCAAATGAAAAGCATAATGGGCTAGTATGCATTGCATACTAGCCCATTATGCAACACTTACCTGCAAAAGAATCCAGCGCTGTCCCCTGTGCAGGCTGCGTCCATCTTCTGGCCCCTCTTCCTTCCGGGCCGCGGACTCCGGCTCTGTGATTGGCCGGAGTCGTGTGACGTCACTTCCGCGCATGAGCATAGAAGATCGCCATTAAAAGGCACAGGCTAGTGAAGAAACGGCACAGAGTTGTGTTTCTTCCCAGCGCATGCGCCGTTTACATTATCGGCGGACCACAAGTGAAATATCTCCTAAATGGCACTCGTTTAGGAGATATTTCCACTACCTATAGGTAAGCCTTATTCTAGGCTTACCTATAGGTAGAAGTAAAAAAAAAAAAAAAAGAGTTTATAACTACTTTAAGGAAAATGTTTTGACAAAAACATTTCTTTTGAGGCTGAAAAATGATACTAGACAGTAGTTTGGGGTGGTAATTCTTCTTAGATCAGTTTTAAAAATGCATTGGCAAAATAGAGAATAAAGGTGTCTGCCTGGAGCATGCACCAAGGTGAATACAGGGATTGCATTTTTTGTTTTAGTTCTCTATTGCCAGATGCATGACTGCTGAGGCGCAATGAACCCAGGTACAATTAACTGTAACATAAATGTTTCTTGAAAGACGTTTCTTGAAAGACCCAAAATTCGGGGCGTGGCTTGCGCAAGTCCGAGATGGCCGCTTGAGTGTGCAGCTCTGATGGATTCCCGGGGTTATCGGCTAGCTGATCGGTTCACCGGCGATTGCGGGAAGTAACAAAGGCACGATCGTGTAGCTCGGAGTGGTACCGATGTTACCGCGCAAAAAGGAACACCCGAAACAAACTAAGAAGTTAGTAGACTTCTTTGTATTGCCGGAGCAAGCAGAGGTCATGTCGCAAGATGGCGGAGGTGACGCTGTCACAATAAAAATGGCGCCATACACAGACCTGCCTGACAGTGACCCTAGCCCTTAGATTTCTATGATGCCTCATGATAGAGCCCTAGACTCTCCTCACAGCAGTCCTTCTTCTCAAAGCCCGGTAAAAGAAAAGACCCAAAATTCTCTGGGGCAGAACTTTTACCGAGCTTAGGCCCAGCTCATCCCCCCTATCAACCAGTCCTTGGTGACCACTCAGCCACCTTGTCCTGCACCTGGCCATGCCCCATCAGTCAAGGCTCTCTTTCCCTATGGGGCTCTAAGGGCTTCATGACTGCCAAGGTGCAATGAGCCCAGATACAATTAACTGTAACATAAATGTATAGAAAAAACCTTCCCCCTTGCCCCCTCACCCCAGTCCTTGTCCTTACCATCAGTGCTGGACAGGGCAGCCATAAAAGAGGAGGCTAGGGACACAGGGCAAAAGGGGCCACCACAAGGGTACAGAACAACCCTTCTACCCTTGCCGAAGCCGCCAGTCTTTGAGGTACGCAGCAACACCGACACGCAGCGCTCAGAGAAGGATACATCCTCTGTCAGAATGCCGCCAAGGACGTGGATTTGGACACCAGTTTGCCGATGTGAAAGGCACCAAAAAATGCCCAGAAGACGGCCACTCTAAATAGTAGGATCTCAAGCGTAGAGGAGCAGACGGCAACAGGGAAAGGATACCAGAGAGGATCTGGAGGGGAACCGGGCCCCGATAATCGGGAGAATGGGTAACACTTCTCCAACCCCGCAGCACCCGTCGAACAGGAAATGATTTAGTAATGTCTTCCCACCCAAGGAGCTGAAACCAAAAGGACAATGCAAACATGGTTGACAAAACCGTGGAACTAGAAAGTACCTGAATAATTATTACCTGAGCTATAATTGCCAGTCTTATGCAATTATTAGTTGTCGCAACAACTCCCATTTACTACGTGTACTCTCAAAATACCTGAATTATAATTGCCTCTCATGTGTAATTAATAGTTGTCTCAACAACGCCTATTTACTACGCGCTTGACAAAAATACTACCTGTTTATGGGCTTATGCCCTAAGTAGCGGAACATGTTCGCTTAAACATTCCTATGCTAGTTGACTTATTTCATACCTTCTCCCTTAGTGGTCTAATGCACGATGCTACTGTATGTAATACTGATAATGACTTGCATATAGTTTTGCATTCGTATCTTTTAGTGCATACTATAATTTTAAGCGCTAAGCTCTGGTCGCATGTTGTAATGTTTTCAAGCTCAGTAGCTCAACGCCTTTATTTATGTGAGAGAGAGATCATGTAGAGAACCCCCAAACTCCTGTTTGTGTGGAGTGACACCTGGGGCCTAATACTGAATTCTCACATAACAAGTGCATTGAAATCCTTGCTAACCGCAGTTGAGGTTCACTCCCTTCATCAGTGCTGTTACAGCCGCCCACGTTCTCAAAGACAGTGATGCCCGGAGGAGGTCTAGCAAGCCTCGGAAACGAGGTTCCACAAGTAGGCCAGACAGGGGAGGCCCTCCAGGGAAGCTGACGGGCCAGGGAGCGAAAGTGATCAAGCTGTGAACGGCAGAACACTCCCCTTGGAAGAAGGCACTAAAACCACAGGAGCCCGCTGCGTCGGTGTATAGCTCCAGCTGTGAGTTCGGTACCTCCTCCCGCAGCCAACAAAACCAGCCATTGTAGGTCTGGAGAAAGGATAGCCATATCCCCTAGTCATCTCGCATGGGCTTAGTGATACAGACATAGTGGTGGGGGGCAGCCACCCCCTTCATGGCCCACGTCAGGGAAGATCAAATGGGCCTGCCATACGCCCCAAAACCAGCTCCTTCTGAAGCTCCTCGGCCACGACAGACTCAAATTCAATCGTGAATTTAAAATTAAACGCCATGGTAGGTGCATCTGAAGGATTGAAGGGTAACCAAACAAAACACGATCCAGGCCGTCTTTCAAGATCAAGGCCTCCCTATAAAGGGGGTACCAGTCTAGCCAGGGAAGCATATCTAATACGTTCACTGGTGTCCTCTGGTTTTAAAAAGGTCAGGCTTGGCTCCCGGCCTGGAATTATGTTGTTTTCCCTTCCGGAAGCACCCCCACAACTGGAGCAGTGTACCATTTGCAGTGGCTCTCATTGAACAGTCAGCCTTTTTTGGGGGCAACCGACGCTCCAGAGGGTGCGCCGGCCAGGGAAAGGACGAAGGCCTGTGGGGGCACATAAGTAACAACCACAGGCTACCGTCTTGGCAATCAAAATGAAACTCCTTGCGTGCCGCCTTTTTTTGGTGAAACTGGGTGTCGTAGTGAAACCAACACTGGCTCCCATAAACCTTCTAGGCACCCCAAATAAGGTCTAAGTAGCAAAAGAGAGATGCGGACAACTCCGGGAACTGCTCACAAAGCACTAGAACCCTTGCAGCCGAGGAAGCTGTTTCGATTTTTCGCCCTGCGCTTTGACATCAACACAACGAGATTTGTCGATAGTCTCCCTGCCTGTAGGAACAAGCGTGAGCCAGAAGCACTGGTGGGCAACATCATAATCTCCCACCCAGCCGGGTGCAGGGAGATGTGGAACAGCTAATACAGGCTGGGCTAATTGCACTAACAAATTTAAATCTCCCGCCCTGCCGGGCGCAGGGAGAGGATGAGCCACTGGGGGCAGCAGCGCTAATGCAGGAAGAGCCGCGGAACTGCCTGCAGGAGGATGCGAGCAGGCGGCCGGAGGGGACCCAGCAGAGACACCCAGACAGTGACCCATGGGAAGGCCTGGCCTGGAAGAGAACCCATGAGAACCCATGAGAGGACTGGCGAGGAACGCCCCCAGTCCCCACACGTGCAGATGGAGTGGGGGCGGGGACCAGGTACAGCAGTGGTGGGAGCTCGCAAGCGCGGGACAGGGGCAGGGAGCACAACAGCACCTGCCTGGCCAGGCACAGGGAGGCAGCCAAGGGAAGAGGCAGCGGAAGGAGTCTGGGCGGACCGGCACGTGGCTCTAAGGCTCCGTGAGTGGGGATAGTATGTAGAAGAATACGTATCGGCCTAAACTGAGGAAAAAAATATTTTTTTTATATATTTTTGGGGGATATTTATAATAGCAAAAAGTAAAACATTTTCATTTTTTTCAAAATTGTCGCTCTATTTTTGTTTATAGCGCAAAAACTAAAAACCGCAGAGGTGATCAAATACCACCAAAAGAAAGCTCTATTTGTGGGAAAAAAAGGACGCCAATTTTGTTTGGAAACCACGTCGCACGACCGCGCAATTGTCAGTTAAAGCGACGCAGTGCCGAATCGCAAAAAGTGCTCTGGTCTTTGACCAGCAATATGGTCCGGGGGTTAGGTGGTTAAAGATGAAGTTTAGGTATGGCTAATTTTACATAGTTAGTATGTATGTGCTAACAAAAGGATACAGTATATACTGTAGTATGTATATCCCTGTGGAAACTGGAAATGACTGTAGCAGGCACTGCTACTACAGTGCTGTGCAGCTGTGCTGATGCATTGTGAACACAGGAGGTCACTGGCTCAGCACGGCACCATTCAGGAAATGTTCTGCATTTTCTCAATAAATGCAAAGCATACTCAGATTGGAGGAAAGGTGGGGCAGTGACATATCAATCTCCACCCAGTTCAATCAGAAAACGCTTTGCTTTAATTGAGACTGGGAGAGTGCAAAGTGTTATCTAAATGGCACCCATGCCAAGCAAGCAACCTCCTGTGTTCACAATGTAGCAGGGCAGCTGCTCAGCACGAGAGTAGCTGTGCCTACTAGAGTGATTTTCAGCTTCCACAGAGATCCCAAAGGTAGGGCACATACACTACGGCCCGGATTCACAAAGCACTTACGCCGATGTATCTCGATATACGCCGCGTAAGTGTAACTATGCGCCGTCGTATCTGTGCGCCGTGCTCACAGAACTAGATACGCCTGAAAATAGGCTTCATCCGACCGACGTAACTTTCCTACGCCGGCGTATCGTGGGCCATATTTACGCTGGCTGGCTCATTGCAAATATGCAAATAAGGGAGATACGTCGATTCACGAACATAGTTGCGCCCGGTGCATAATATAAGGGGTTTGCGTAAGGCTTACGTCCGGCGTATAGTAATTCCCCATCTATGAGGCGCAACTCATGCAAAGGTATGGACCAGGGAACAGCCGTCATATTTTACGTTGTTTACGTAGTAGTACGTGAATAGGTCTGGGCGTAGGTTACGTTCACGTCGTAGGCAGTGATCCGACGTATCTTAGGCAGTTGTTTAGACGTGATTCTGAGCATGCGCACTGGGATGCGGCCACGGGATGGCGCATTCACTGTATGTTAGTCGTATCTTTATGACGCTCAGTCCAACATTTACATGGGGTCACGCCTCATTAGCATGGCTCACGCCCACGTAGATTTGGGGGCGAGTGCTTTGTGAATACTGTGCTTGGCGCTCTGCGCTACGCCGGCGTAGTCTAAGGCCCCGTACAGATGACCGAACATGTCTGCTGAAACTGGTCCGCGGACCAGTTTCAGCATACATGTTCGGTCGTGTGTAGGCCCGAGCGGGCAGGATTCCAGCAAACATTTGCACGCCGAGCCTTTTCCCAGCGGGCAAATATTTCCGGGCTTGTTTTAAAACAGCCCGCTGGAATCCTGTGCCCTCGGACATGTTCGGTCGTCTGTACAGACCTACCGTACATGTCCGAGCGCCCGCCATCCCTCGCATGCGTCGAGCGACTTTGACGCATGCGTGGAAGCATTTAACTGGCAGGCCCGCCCACGTCGCCGCGTCATCGTCGCGGCGACGGTGCGGACACGCCCCGCGTATTGTTTACGTGCGGATTTCTGTATGATGGTGAGTACAGCCACCATACAGAAATCCCCGGGCAGACATGTACGGTGAAAACGGTCCGACGGACCGGTTTCATCGTACATGTTTGCTCGTCAGTACCCGGCATAAAACGATGGCATAAATATATGTCAATGTATGTGAATCGGGGCCTACATTCTTACATTGGTCCAAAGCTGGACTAATGTGACTATGTAACAATGGCAATACTTAAAGTGGATGTAAACCTGATTCATGAAATTTGGCCTAGGCACATACAGTATTTCACAAAAGTGAGTACACCCCTCACATTTTTGTAAATATTTTATTATATCTTTTCATGTGACAACACTGAAGAAATTACACTTTGCTACAATGTTAAGTAGTGTAAAGTAATGTAAATTTGACGTCCCCTTAAAATAACTCAACACAGAGCAATTATTGTCTAAACCGCTGGCAACAAAAGTGAGTACACCCCTAAGTGAAAATGTCCAAATTGGGCACAATTAGCTATTTTCCCTCCCCAATGTCATGTGACTTGTTAGTGTTACAAGGTGTCAGGTGTGAATGGGGAGCAGGTGTGTTAAATTTGGTGTTATCGCTCTCACTCTCTCATACTAGTCACTGGAAGTTAAACATGGCACCTCATGGCAAAGAACTCTCTGAGGGTCTGAAAAGATGCTCTACATAAAGATGACCTAGGCCGGGGATATGCAATTAGCGGACCTCCAGCTGTTGCAGAACTACAAATCCCATGAGGCATAGCAAGGCTCTGACAGCCACAAGCATGACACCCAGAGGCAGAGGCATGATGGGATTTGTAGTTTTTCAACATCTGGAGGTCCGCTAATTGAATATCCCTGACCTAGGCTATAAGAAGATTGCCAAGACCCTGAAACTGAGCTGCAGCACGGTGGCCAAGACCATACAGCGGTTTAACAGGACAGGTTCCACTCAGAACAGGCCTTGCCATGGTCGACCAAAGAAGTTGAGTGCACGTACTCAGCGTCATACCTGGAGGTTGTCTTTGGGAAATGGACATATGAGTGCTACCAGCATTGCTGCAGAGGTTAAAGGGGGGGGGGGGTCAGCCTGTCATATGTCATTTTGAGGGGACAGCAAATTTACACTGTTATACAAGCTGTACACTCACTCAGGGCCGCTGATAGGGCAGTACGACCAGCCCTGTTGTACCGGGCCCGGCTCAGCTAGGGGGCCCGAGAAGCTTTATAGTTAAATTCTGACAGAAAAAAATTAAAGTGTTTCTAAACCACCCATGCTCCTGCTTGCTTTTTAGGGTGTACTTACATAATCCTGGGCACCATTAGGGCAATAGAGGGGCCCAGGAAGTGAAATCACTGAAGGGACTTTATTTCCATTTTCGGGGGGCGCAGGTAGATAAAGCCTGGCCGCATAATGCGCTGCACATGTTCTAGTTCCGGCTGCCCTCTGCTTGTACCATCCCCGGCGGAGTGATTTATGTGTACAGGGCTCCCTCAGTAAGTGCTGTCTGTGGGTGGGAGTGAGAGAGTCATGTGACTGTCTGACTGAGAGGATGCAGGAAACTTAATCCAGCAGCGGTGCACAGCTACAGGCAAGGAAGGGTACACAGTCACACCATGGAAAGAAGGTACAGCCCCCTGACTCCCCACTGTGTTCATAATTATAGGATGATCACAGCACTTTAGATCCTCTATTGCTCTTCCACAGTGTCACATGGCTATTGGGTCTGAGTGTGTACAGACTGTCACACAATAGAGCCAAGTCAGCACTCAATAGCCATGTGGCACTGTGGCAGAGCAATAGA
Source organism: Rana temporaria (assembly GCF_905171775.1). Lineage (NCBI taxonomy): Eukaryota > Metazoa > Chordata > Amphibia > Anura > Ranidae > Rana > Rana temporaria. The sequence continues at coordinate 288,044,846 of NC_053490.1, forward strand.
GGATCTAAAGTTCTGTGATCATCATAATGATGATAATCATAAGCATGAGATGCTACTTTACACTTGCTACTTGTTTGGATGGAAGGGGGGGGGGGCAGTAAAAACATGCAGCTGAGCTGCATTTTTTAACCACCCACCAACCACCCCTCCTTAAAGAAGCTTTCACCCAAACCTTGCAATTAGGTCTGTCTGCCATTTTTTCATGTGGATCTGTAAGAAAGCTCTATATAGGATGGAATCCAGATGTACATAGATTTGAAAAAAAAAAAAATGCTGCTATCTTTCTGTATTGTGGGTTTGTGATGATTTTCTTTGTGGACATTAAAGCTATTTTTTTTCTGATGATGGGAGTGTGGTCAATCTTCCTTCCACATTGCCTGTTGTGAGTGGACACAAGTCCAAATTTCCATTTGGCCACCCATAGAGACATCACAAGTCCTCCCCTGTCGGCTGTGCATTGTGTGCAGATGCAAACTGAACAGACCTGGAAATCAGAACACATCGGTCCCATTTAGCTCCAATTCTGCAGAGAATCCACTCACTGATCCCTTGCTGAGTGGAGCAGCACTGTGTGAAAGGGCCCTCATGCTGGAAAGGTAGTGGTGGGGAAAGTACATAGGCTGCATCCACAATCCTTTTTGCAAAGCAACTACTGTAACCACCCATCATGTTTTCTGCTGAGCATTTTACTTTTCAACTACTGTCAGGGTTTTTAAGTGGTTAACACAGGTTGTGAGGAGGTGATACAATGCCTGTTCACCACCAGCCAAATTCTGTCAGAAGAGCAATCCGCATGCAGATCACTCTTCAGAGAGCAATGCTAGTGTGAGTTAGCTCATACAGATTTAAATAATTATTGGAGTGCATGCCTCAGCTGATTTAAGGCATAATAGATCTGCTGGCTTACGGAAAATTGAATCCTTGAAGTCAGCTGCAGCACTCTCATTCATTAGAAGGAATGTGATTAGCCTGGACAAATATACCGTAAATATCACTTAAAATCACTTTTTTGAGGCGGGGTTGGGGGGGCCCCATCAGGTAGGCTGTACGGGGCCCCATGATTTCTAACAGCGGCCCTGCACTCACTACTTACAAGTGTAATTTCTTCAGTGTTGTCACATGAAAAGATATAGTAAAATATTTACAAAAATGTGAGGGGTGTACTCACTTTTATGAGATATTGTATATCTGCAGTGTTTACTCATCTCTCTCCAAATCCCTACATCCTGTGTCTTTCTGCTGCTCCGTTCTTCTGTTATGAGCATGATAACTTCTGACAAGTTCCCCGACAACCAAGATAAACCCAGCCTAAATTTGTATCGGGATGGGTCCTATAAACAGATTAGCAGAGAGCTGGTCTATTCACAACACATTCCTTCCTGGAGGGGGGTGCAGGGCCGCCATCAGGGGGGCACAGACATTACACCAGTGGACCCCCCATTTTTTTCTAATTGTTTTTTTTTTCCGTCTGACCCCCCCTTTAGCAACTCGCGGCAGGAGAGAGAAGAGAAGACTTGACTTGACTTTGTTTTGTTTGTCAGCAACAACCCCCCTCCCCCCCTGTCCAGCTTATCATCTTGCGGCAGGAGAGAGAACAGATGACACTCTTGTTACCACGCGGCAGGAGAGAGGAGGGTCCCCCCGGTTCTCTGCTCCAGGGGGGCCCTGCCTAAAGCTGTTTAAGGGGATGTGTGCCTGCCCTGGGGGGGTGTGTGCCTTTCCTCAAATCAGCTGTCACAGTGTATGCCAAGACTTCACTCCCAGTGCTGAACAGGAAAAGAACATTTCTAACATGATGTATACTTTCTAAAGAAAATAGCAAGCTGAAGACAGTAGATATACATGTAAAATGTATGTAGGGAGATTTGTTTCATCCCTGTGTATCATCTGAAGCTGTTAACTTCACTGAATATATGTAGTGTTTACATCCACTTTAACCAGTTCCAGACCGCCCACCACAAATTTACTGCGGCAGGGGGGAGCGGATGTTCGCACTTCCTGGTCTGGGGCGCACGCCACGGGCGACCCACTCCCGCAATCGTTTGGGGGAATGACAGAAAGGAGATCTACGTATGTGAACAAGGCAGACCGTCATTCTGTTACAGAGGGTGAGAGAGCTGTGATTCCTACTAATCAGGAACATCAATAACTCTCTTTGTCTAGTGTCAGCTTCCCCCACACAGTTAGAAAGCACACATACGGAACACATTTAACCCATTTTTTTAGCACTGATCACTGTATTGGTGTAACTGGTCCCCAAAAGTATCAATTAGTGTCCACTTTATCCACCGCAATGTCGCAGTCACACTACAAATCACAGATCGCCGTCATTACTAGTAAAAAATAAAGAAAATGTCCCTAAATCTATCCCATATTTTGTAGACGTGATAACTTTTGTGTAAACCAATCAATATACGCTAATTTTGATTATTTTACCAAAAATGTGTAGTAGAATACAAATTGGCCTAAATTGACGAAGAAATGTGATTTTTTTTTTTTATTTGGGATATGTTTTTTGTTTATAGAGCAAAAAATAAAAAACGCAAAGATGATCAAATACCACCAAAAGAAAGCTCTATTTTTTGGGGAAAAAAGGACATAAATTTTGTTTGGGTACAACGCAGCACGACCGTGCAATTGTTAGTTAAATTAACGAGGTGCCGTATCGCAAAACATGGCCTTGTCATTAAGGGGGTAAATCCTTCCAGGGCTGAATTGGTTAAACTTTAACTTTAATATTGAAAAAGATGGGTCTCATCTGATACACTTCTATATTTTGCTCATAAGCCCAACTTCAGGCTTCAGATCTACCCCTTCCAGTCCCCACCAAATTGAATAATTTCTGCACCATTGAAAAAATAATCACTATACATACAAATTCCACCTACAATGTAATATGTGCTTACATGGCTAATTAGTAGCAATGACTTCTGGGACAAACATGGCTCTTTTTCATAGAGAAAGGTGCATGTACTCAACCCCCAACCTCTTTCCCCCTGTTTCCTGAGGGAGAAAAAAAAGGGGAGTAATGTAGTGGGTTTGGTCAAGTCTCAGAACTGTGTATTAAACAAGGCACAAGGTTCAGGAATATGTACTGTACAGTGTATACAATGGAGCATGGGGGTGGCTTGTGTCCATAATGGGGGTGGTAGTGACACAGCCCCAAATGATACACAATGGCTCAAAAGTGATATGGTCCATAAATATTTAGACAGAATAAAGGTGGATAAAGCACCTGGACCAGACGGCATCCACCCACGGATCCTAAAAGAATTGAGCTCTGTAATTTCAAAGCCACTGTATCTAATATTTAGGGACTCATTAAAGACAGGAATAGTACCACTGGATTGGCGCAGGGCCAATGTGGTGCCTATATTTAAAAAGGGAACAAAGTCTTTACCAAGTAACTATAGACCTGTTAGTTTAACTTCTATAGTTGGGAAGATGCTGGAACGAATAATAAAAGACCACATGGATGAGTGCTTGCTGGAAACAAACTATTTAAGCAGCAGACAGCATGGATTCATGAAAGACAGAAGTTGTCAGACAAACCTGATTTCCTTTTATGAAGAGGTAAGTAAAACCCTGGACAGAGGAGTGGCGGTGGACTTGGTATATTTAGATTTTGCAAAAGCGTTCGATACAGTTCCGCACACACGGCTCATGTGTAAGGTAAAGTCTACAGGATTGGATATATCAGTTTGTAAATGGATAGAAAACTGGCTGAAAGACAGAATTCAGAGAGTCGTGGTTAATGATTCTTACTCTGAATGGTCCAAGGTTATCAGTGGTGTACCCCAAGGTTCAGTGCTGGGACCCTTACTTTTTAAGACCTTTATAAATGATATTGGGTCTGAGATCAAAAGTAACATTTCTGTCTTTGCAGATGACACCAAGCTATGCAGTGGAATAACGTCCTTGCAGGATGACGCCAGTTTACAAGCCAACCTCAATGCCAACCTCAATGCTAATTGGGCGACTAAGTGGCAGATGAGGTTTAATGTTGATAAATGTAAAGTTATGCCTTTAGGGACTAAGAATATGCATGCATCATACATACTAGGGGGAGTACAACTGGGGGGATCTGTAGTGGAGAAGGATCTGGGGTTTTGGTAGATCATAAGCTCAATAATGGCATGCAATGCCAAGCTGCGGTTTCCAAAGCGAGCAAAGTCCTTTCTTGTATTAAGAGAGATATGGTCTCCAGAGACAGAGATATAATTTTGCCCCTGTACAAATCATTAGTTCTCAAAAAGGATATTGGAGAACTGGAGAAAGTGCAGAGAAGGGCAACCAAACTGATAAGAGGCATGGAGGAGCTCAGCTATGAGGAAAGATTAGAAGAACTGAATTTATTCTCTCTTGAGAAGAGGAGAATAAGGGGGGATAAGGGGGGACATGATCAATATAAGGGGTCCATACAGTGAACTTGGTGTTGAGTTAGTCACTTTACGGTCAACACTGAGGACAAGGGGGCACTCTTTACGTCTAGAGGAAAAGAGATTTCATCTTCAAATACGGAAAGGTTTCTTCACAGTAATGCCGCGTACAGACGGTCGTTTTTTGTGATGAAAAAAAAAACGACGTTTTAAATCATGAAATAAAACGACGTTTTTGAAACATCATTTTCAAAGACGAAGTTGCCTACACACCATCGTTTTTTCACAATGCTCTAGCAAAGCGAGGTTACGTTTCACCACTTTTTTCCATTGAAGCTCGCTTCATAACTAGCTTCTGGGCATGCGCGGGTGTAAAAACTTTGTTTTAAACGTCGTTTTTTGCTACACACGGTCAATTTCTGTGAAGTAAAAAACGACGTTTTGAAAAACGACACAAAAAATTCAAGCATGTTCGAATTTTTTTTTGTCGTTTTTTTTAAGACATAAAACGACGTTTTGCCCACACACTATCATTTTAAATGACGTTTTTTAAAACGTCGTTTTTTTTCATCACAAAAAACGACCGTCTGTATGCGGCATAAGAGCTGTGAAAATGTGGAACAGACTCCCTCCAGAGGTGATTCTGGCCAGCTCAGTAGATTGCTTTAAGAAGGGCCTGGATTATTTCCTAAATGTACATAATATAACTGAGTACTAAGATTTGTAGGTAAAGTTGATCCAGGGTAAATCTGATTGCCTCTCGGGGGATCAGGAAGGAATATTTTTCCCCTGCTGTAGCAAATTGGATCATGCTCTGCTGTTTTTTTTTTGCCTTCCTCTGGATCAACTGTGGGTATGGAGTTGGGTGTATGGGATTGTACTGTGTTTTTTATTTTGTTTGTTTCATTTTTTTGTGGTTGAACTGGATGGACTTGTGTCTTTTTTCAACCTGACTAACTATGTAACTATGTAACTATGTACAGGACTCAGCAGTGCATAACACACAGAGCACAGGGCTCAGGAGTGTGTATGGTCCAGTGCTCAGAAGTGCGTATCGCACAGGGCAAATAACTGAGGAGTGCGTATCACACAGAGCACAGAGCTCAGGAGTATGTATGGTGAAGTGCTCAGAAGTGTGTATCGAACAGAGCACAGAACTCAGGAGTGCATATCACACAGTGCACAGGAGTGGGTAACACAGACCAGTGCATAACCAAAAATGGCCTCCCACCCAACCCCCCCCAAGGACAGAGCACTCATCACACCCCTCTCCCACACAGAACGGAGCTCCCCTTGCCCCCCATCCAAAGATGTGTGCTATCCCTCTAAACACCAAAGCCAGTAAAGAGAAAACATCCTCTACTAGCTTCTGTGTTTACAGTGACAGGTTGGAGAGGAAAGGGCTGCCTGAGGTGGCAGAACAGATTTCTACAATGTTCTGTGGATTCCTGCCAGAAGTATCAGGCGGCCACACCAATCTGGCCTTGTGAAAGTATCAAATCTAGAACCTGGGCAGTAGGCACCACTGCTACAGAGATTGCTGCTAGATTCCAGTTCCTGTGCTGCACAGCTGCCCTACTGCATAGTGAACACAAGATTTTGCTTTCTCAGTACAGTCACCATTCAAAAATCTCTTTGCATTTTTTTAATGAATGCAATGTGCTCTTTGATTGAATGAGGTAGAGATCATGATGTCACTGTCCTGCCTTTCTTCCTCATCCAATCAGTGAATAATTTGCATTCATTAAGAAAATGCAAAGTATTCCCTGGATGGCACTCGGGCTGAGTGAATGACCTCCTGTATCCACAACGATCAAGGGCAGCTGCTGGAGACCACTGTAGTAGTGGTGCCTACTACAGTAATTTCCAAGTTTTATGAGAATCTTATAGGTATGTATGGAACATGCATACCTACATTGGTTCAAGCTGGTCCAATGTACCTATATAAAAATTGCCATACATCAACTTCAGTTTTAAATATCCAAATTTTGGATTGGGCGTTTGCTCTGATCTGCAGCAAATCATATAATTCAGGAGTCAATGGTAAGTCAATAATTACATGTTTTTTCACAGACTGGACAAACCTGCATTCATATATCCAAGTGAAGCAAAACATTTTTAGTACAGTCACCCACCATTCCTACTCAGCACTTATTAACTACTTAAAGGGATTGTAAAGGTTTGTTTTTTTATTTTCGAAATAGGTTCCTTTAAGCTAGTGCATTGTTGGTTCACTTACTTTTTCCTTAGATTTCCCTTCTAAATGTTTTTTTTCCTTTGTCTGAATTTCTCACTTCCTGTTTTTCCTCAGTAAGCTTGCCCCCATCATCCGAGCTGTTATGGCTGGGGGTTAGTCAGCCAGAACAGCTTACTGAGAAGGATCAGGAAGTGAGAAATTCAGACAAAGAAAACAAAGAAAAAAAAACATTTAGAAGGGAAATTTAAGAAAAAAGTTAGTGAACCAACAATGCACTAGTTTAAAGGAACCTATTTATAAAATAAAAAATTAACCTTTATAACCCCTTTAAGAAGGATTTATTGAATGGAGAGAAAAGGTCTTAAGCTACAGTAGCGAGGGCGTACTAAGTTTACATTAATGTGAGCTTTGTAAAGGCTGTGAAACATATTTGCTTGGTTCTACCATCTGCCGAAATAAATTTGTGCTTTTTTATTTGAGCTGCTTCAGCCTGCAATAAAGCTGTTTATACAGATTTGTGGTTATGAGTATCCAATGGATAAGAACAAATATGTTAATGTATTGGGAAATTATTGCATATGGCTACTAATGTGGGCTTAACTCAAAAACAAATTTAACTATATATTCTCTGATATTAGTATATGATGCTTTGCAGTGCCTAATATTTACAAGCATTGCAACCAATTTAACAATTATTCGAGGCAATAATACGACCCTTTCATAATTAAAGTGTTCATTGCACAAATAGATTTTTCATGCTGGAATCTGTGATTATTAACTGATTGTTTTAATTCCTGACATAATAAAACATTAGTCAAAAGGGGAATAAAAATCATGGATAGTCAGTGCACTGATAAGAATTATGAAATGGTCAGAGGCCCAAAAACCTTATGGAGAAGCTGTACATGTACAGGTGAAACTCAAAAAAATTGAATATCACGCAAAAGTTCATTTATTTAACTAATGCATCTTAAAAGGTGAAAATAATATATGAGAAAGACTCATTACATGCAAAGCAAGATAGTTTAAGCCGTGATTTGTCATAAGTATGATGATTATGTGTTACAGCTCATGAAAACCCCAAATCCACAATCTCAGAAAACTATAATATTGTGAAAAGGTGCGATATTCTAGGCTAAAAGTGTCCCACTCTAATCAGCTAATTAAACCATAACACCTGCAAAGGGTTCCTGAGCCTTTAAATGGTCTCTCAGTCTGGTTCAGTAGGAATCACAATCATGGGAAAGGCTGCTGACCTGACAGTTGTGCAGAAAACCATCATTGGCACCCTCCATAAAGAGGGAAAGCCTCAAAAGGTAATTGCAAAGGAAGTTGGATGTTCCCAAAGTGCTGTATCAAAGCCCACTAATGAAAGTTATGTGTAAGGGAAAAGTGTGGAAGAAAAAGGTGCACAAGCAGCAGGGATGACAACAGCCTGGAGAAGATTGTCAGGAAAAGGCAATTCAAAAGTGTTGGGGACTTTCACATGGAGTGGACTGTGGCTGGAGTCAGTGCGTCAAGAGCCACCACACACAGACGGATCCTGAACATGGGCTTTCAAATGTCGTATTCCTCTTGGGAAGCCATTCCTGAACAACAAGCAACGTTCAGGCCCCCGTACACACGGTCGGACAAAACCGATGAGAATGGACCGAGGTTCAGTTTCATCGGTCCAAACCGACCATGTGAATAGCCCATCGGTCTGTTTTCCTTTGGTCCAAAATTTTAAAACATGCTTCAAAACCGAACCGATGGACCACTGCCAGATCGGTCCAGTACAGTACAGAAAAGCATCGGTTCAAAACCCGCGCATGCTCAGAATCAAGTCGACGCATGTTTGGAAGCATTGAACTTCGTTTTATTCAGCACGTCGTGTGTTTGACGTCACCGCGTTCTGACCAGATCGGTTTTTGGGACGATGGTGTGTACGCACATCAGACCATCAGGCCACTTCAGCGGTGAACCAATGAAAACTGTCCGTTGGACCATTCTCATCGGTTTGGAACGACCGTGTGTACGGGGCCTTAGAAGCGTCTTACATGGACTAAAGAAAAACGCACCTGGTCTGTTGCTCAGTGGTCCAAAGTCTTTTTTTTTTTATGAAAGCAAACTTTGCATCTCATTTGGAAACCACGGAGCCAAAGTATGGAGGAATAATGGAGAGGCACACACTGCAAGATGCTTGAAGTCCAGTGTGAAGTTTCCACAGTCTGTGTTGATCTGAGGAGCCATCTCATCTGCTGGTGTTGGTCCACTGTGCTTCATTAAGTCCAGGGTCACCACAGCCGTTTATCAGGAGATTTTGGGGCACTTCATGCTTCCTTCCACAAACAAGCTCTATGGGGATGCTGACTTCATTTTCCAGCAGGACTTGGCACCTGCCCACACTGCCAAAAGAACCAAAACCTGGTTCAATGACCGTGGGATTACTGTGCTTGATTGGCCAGCAAACTCGCCTGACCTGAACCCCATAGAGAATCTATGGGGCATTGTCAAGAGAAAGATGAGAGACATGAGACCGAACAATGCAGAAGAGCTGAAGGCCACTATTGAAGCAACCTCAGCAGTGCACAGGCTGATCGCTTGCATGCCACACCGCATTGAGGCAGTAATCGCTACAAAAGGGGCCCAATCCAAGTACTGAGTACATATGCATGCTTATACTGGGCAGATCGACGTACCGACACGTCGTTTACATCTACCCAGCCGTGGGTCGCGGGCGCACGCCCGCGGCACGCGCCCGCTACCCGGTCCGAAGCTCCGGGACCGCGAGACCCGCGGACCCAATCGCCGCTGGGGTCCCGCGATCGGTCCACAGAACTTCCCCGTGCTTCACTGTGGCGGCTGCATCGATCGTGTCATCCCCTTTATAGGGAGACACAATCGATAATGTCACTCCTACAGCCACACCCCCCTACAGTTGTAAACACACACTAGGTAAAACATAACCCCTTCAGCGCCCCCTGTGGTTAACTCCAAAACTGCAACTGTCATTTTCACAATAAACAATGCAATTTAAATGCATTTTTTGCTGTGAAAATGACAATGGTCCCAAAAATGTGTCAAAATTGTCCGAAGTGTCCGCCATAATGTCGCAGTCACAAAAAAAATCGCTGATCGCCGCCATTAGTAGTAAAAAAAAATAATTAATAAAAATGCAATAAAACTATCCCCTATTTTGTAAACGCTATAACATTTGCGCAAACCAACCGATAAACGCTTATTGCGATTTTTTTTTACCAAAAATAGGTAGAAGAATACGTATCGACCTAAACTGAGGGAAAAAAAAAGTTTTTTTATATATTTTTGGGGGATATTTATTATAGAAAAAAGTAAAAAATATTGAATTTTTTTCAAAACTGTCGCTCTATTTTTGTTTATAGCGCAAAAAATAAAAACCGCAAAGGTGATCAAATACCACCAAAAGAAAGCTCTATTTGTGGGAATAAAAGGATGCCAATTTTGTTTGGGAGCCACATCGCAAGATCGCGCAATTGTCTTTTAAAGCGACGCAGTGCCGAATCGCAAAACCTGGTCTGGGCATTTAGCTGCCTAAAGGTCCGGGGCTTAAGTGGTTAAGTTACACTAGTGAAATAAATGGACTTTTGCACAAGATTATAATTTTTCGAGTTTCACCTGTATATGTGATTTATTTGTCCTTTAGAGCATCAAGGCTCCTTAGTAGTGCAGAACAATTCGTAAACTTGCAAGGCTGGCTCTGCCAACCTGGGATGTTTATGTAAATGTGTATGTGTGTATGCTGTTTTAAATTTAGTGGGGTCGGAGCTGTTATTTGGCTCAGACAAGAATGATTGAGGGAAATTTAGCCTCTGTTTCAGCCGTGACTGTGCTGGGAGTATCCACCATTGTTCGCCTGGGGGTGTCATTACCATCCCAGGCCAAGGGTGGCATCAGCAAGGTCAGGGTGCATTGGGTGCTCCCATCGGCAGTGAATCAGTGGGAGTGGTTGCTCACTGTGCATGCCGGGGAGGGGTGCTTAAGGGACAGACGCCATTAGGGTGGGGTCGTCGTCTGGGTCTGTCATTCCACGCGCCTTGTGGGCCGCCTGGCCTGAGGTGCGTATCCTGAATCCTGGTTCCGGGACCATGTTGGCCTGGGGCTGTGACTTCGTTTGTGGGCCCAGTAGTCTGGCTGGGGTCTGCCTTGCAAAAGGTGATCCTGTGCTTGATGAAGGAAGTCAGGGGAGGACCTATCCTGGAGGGGGCCATGCAAGAGGCTGGTACCAGAGGCGTTGCTAGGGGGGTGCGGGGGGTGCGGTCCGCACCGGATGACACCCGCTAGAGGGGTGACACCATCCTGACATTTAAAAAAAAAAAAATAATAATAATTTTTTTTTGTTTTTAAGATGGATGACATGCCCAGCGCCGCCGCGTGTGTGTCTATCCGACTGTACTTTTAACTTTTGTACAGTGCGGGGGGGGGGGTGTCCACCGCGGCAGGCATAATAGGAACAGGTGGGGGGGTACTCTTTCTTCTTCCTCCGCCTCGCCGCTCGCTGCGCCTGCCTCTGCACTGTGACTGTGTGATGATGTGACGTCAGGCACGTCACACACACACAGCACTTTCAGTATCTCCGCCCGGGCGGCGCGGCGGCTGCTCAACGGCTGGCTGCACGTGTGAGTGACCTGTCCTGACGGCTGGCACGGCACCTGCTGTGATGATTGCAGTCAGTCCTCTCTGTCTCCAGACTTCGGCTGGCGCCGGCCGCGGCTAGGAACAGGTGCGGGGGGGGGGGGGGTGATTCCACCGCGGCAGGCATAATAGAAACAGGTGGGGGGGGGGTTTGGGGGTGTCCAAAGAGTCCACCGCCGGCCGGTTTGATCCAAAAAGATGGAATCAAAGTGGCGACAATTGATGGCACAGACAGTGGTGACAATTGATGGGCACGGCAGCACAGTGGTGACAATTGATGGGCACGGCAGCACAGTGGTGACAATTGATGGCACAGTGGCGATGATTGATGGCACAATGGTGACAATGGGCACACTGGTGACAATTGATGGCACAGTGGTGACAATTGATGGGCACAGTGGCGATAATTGATGTCACAGTGGCTGCGTTTGATGGCATGGCATAGTGGTGACAATTGCTGGGCACAGTGGTGACAATTGATGGCACAGTGGTGACAGTTGATGGCACAGTAGTAACAATTGGTGGCACAGTGGCTGCGTTTGGCATGGCACAGTGGTGACAATTGATGGGCACAGTGGTGACAATTGATGGGCACAGTGGTGACAATTGATGGCACAGTGGCTGCGTTTGATGGCATGGCACAGTGGTGACAATTGATGGGCACAGTGGCGAAAAATGATGGCACAGTGGCTGCGTTTGATGGCATGGCACAGTGGCTGCGTTTGATGGCATGACACAGTGGTGACAATTGCTGGGCACAGTGGTGACAGTTGATGGCACAGTAGTAACAATTGGTGGCACAGTGGCTGCGTTTGGCATGGCACAGTGGTGACAATTGATGGGCACAGTGGTGACAATTGATGGCACAGTGGCTACAATTGATGGCACAGTGGCGACAATTGATGGCACAGTGGCTGCGTTTGATGGCATGGCACAGTGGTGACAATTGATGGGCACAGTGGCGAAAACTGATGGCACAGTGGCTGCGTTTGATGGCATGGCACAGTGGTGACAATTGCTGGGCACAGTGGTGACAGTTGATGGCACAGTAGTAACAATTGGTGGCACAGTGGTGACAATTGCTGGGCACAGTGGTGACAGTTGATGGCACAGTAGTAACAATTGGTGGCACAGTGGCTGCGTTTGGCATGGCACAGTGGTGACAATTGATAGGCACAGTGGTAACAATTGATGGCACAGTGGCGACAATTGATAGCACAGTGGCGACAATTGATGGCACAGTGGCTGCGTTTGATGGCATGGCACAGTGGTGACAATTGATGGGCACAGTGGCGAAAAATGATGGCATGACACAGTGGATGCATTTGATGGCATGGCACAGTGGCTGCCTTTGATGGGCACAGTGGCTGCCTTTGATGGGCACAGTGGTTGCAATTGATGGGCACAGTAACTGCGTTTGATGGGCACAGTGAGGCTGCAATTGTTTTTTTTTCTGTTTGTTTGCGCCCCCCCCCCCCAAAAAAAAAATTGAGCACCAGCCGCCACTGCCGGGACCAGAACAAGTTCCACCTACATGACACCTTCACTGTTTACCAGCCCCTGTGATGGAGGACTGACTCAGCTACTGTGCCTATTATATCTAATATAATATATCTGTGTCCAGCAGCCCCCCCCTTATCAGACAGACAACACTCACTATATAATTTAAATTAGCTGACTGAGCCACTCCCACCCTGAGCTGGTCTAATGATGATGAGGGGGGAGGGGCGGTGCTGCTGGTCACAGATTATATTATATTAGATTTAATAGGCACAGTAGCTGAGTTAGTTGGTCTGGTGGGGGGAGGGGGTGACTGGACCAGCTATATTACATAATATATATATATATATATATATATATATATATATATATATATATATATATATATATATAAAGATATATTATCTATAGCTGTGTCTAGCAGACCACCTTGTGCCCCCCCCCCCATGTGTCACACCCACCCACCCTGAGCAAGCTGGTTTCATGGGGGGGGGGCTGTCCACAGTCACCAGGTATGGTAGCTGAGTGGAGCCGCCCTAATCTGGTCTGATAAAGGGGGGGGGGTCCACAGACCACAGCACAGGTGTAGACAGACAGTGACCCACACCCACATCAGATGCATCCAGCAAGTTTAAGGTCACAGCAGCATCTTGCCATCTTCTCTGCGCCCATCAGATCCGGTCCAGCAAACAACACACCGTGTCAGCAGGTCAGTTCCAAAATCCAAATCAAATCATCAATGCCAATGATGCCATTATCTGCTGTCCCCAGGGACAGATCCGATCCAGAGATCACCATACAGTGGGATCTCTGGATCAGATCTGTCCCTGGGGACAGCAGATAATGAAAAGTGTGGGGGCAGAGTTGTGCCGACGTCACTCATTGTGTTGGAGCCCTCGGTTAGGCCCCTTTTACACTGCGGCGTTGGGTGCATCGGCGGTAAAGCGCCGTCATTTTCAGCCGCTAGAGGGGAGCTTTTAACCCCTGCTAGCGGCCGGAAAAGGGTTTAAAATCACCCGCAAAGCGCCGCTGCAACAGCACTTTTCCGGGGTGGGGGGGTGACACCATGTTATACCGCACCAGGTGACACCAACCCTAGTGACGCCACTGGCTGGTACCTTAGGAGAAGGCCTGGAAACTTCACCGAAAGATGCACCGCACACCGAGAGGCTGGACATTGTCGTTCTACCAAAGCTAAGCTAAAGAGATCCCGGTGTTGAATCCTGTGGCAGAGGATTCCGGACCAAAGTGTCTACTCATAAAGGAAGGTCTGTGGCAGAGACTTAACTTTACTTCATGCCCCATCCCGGCTGCTAGGCCAATGAGAGGAACCTATCCGGGTGAGCAATACCCACTCTGGCTAGAGTGGCAACGATAACTGTTGCTGGAAGCAGGAGTGTTTCCCATTTGTGACTATGTACCTGAACCTATCTACCTTTTCACCCCTTATCGTTCTTTTCTACCAAAGCTCTGCAAAATAAACCCAAGAAAAAGAAGTGTATTGTGTGGACATTGAAATTCTTCAGGCTCTCTTTTCACCCTGGACAGCAAGAATATAGAGGTAACGTGCCACCCAAAAATAACCAGCAGCTACTCCAGGGGTAGTGCTACACCAGCATATGTGTGGCTAATCTTCATATGGGGTGTAACTGTAACTTGCAGTTTACTTAACCACTTATGGACCCCTTCACGCCGATATACGTCGGCAGAATGGCACAGCTAGGCACAAGCACGTACCTGTACGTCCTCTTTAAGAGCCCAGCCGTGGGGTCGCGCCCGCGGGACCCACGGACCTGATCGCCGCCTGTGTCCAGCGATCGGTCACAGGAGCTGAAGAATGGGGAGAGGTGTGTGTAAACACACCTTCCCCGTTCTTCATTGTGGCAATGTCAGTGATCTTCTGTTCCCTGATATAGGGAAAGACGATCACTGACGTCACACGTCCAGCCCCGCCCCCCTACAGTTAGAAACACATATGAGGTCACACTTAACCCCTAGTGGTTAACTCCTAAACTGCAATTGTCATTTTCACAGTAATCAGTGCATTTTTATAGCACTTTTCGCTGTGAAGATTACAATGGTCCCAAAAACGTGTCAAAATTGTCCGATGTGTCCGCCATAATGTCGCAGTCACGAAAAAAATCGATGATCGCCGCCATTAGTAGTAAAAACTAAATATTAATAAAAATGCCATAAAACTATCCCCTATTTTGTAAACGCTATCAATTTTGCGCAAACCAATCGATAAACGGTTATTGCTTTTTTTTTTCAAAAATAGGTAGAAGAATACATATTGGCCTAAACTGAGGAAAAAGAAATTATATATTTTTTGGGGATATTAATTGTAGCAAAAAGTAAAAAATATTGCATTTTTTTCAAAATTTTCGCTCTATTTTTGTTTATAGCATAAAAAATAAATACCGCAAAGGTGATCAAATACCACCAAAAGAAAGCTTTATTTGTGGGAAAAAAAAGTAACGCCAATTTTGTTTGGGAGCCACGTCGCACGACCGCGAAATTGTCAGTTAAAGCGACGCAGTGCCGAATTGCAAAAAGGGGCAAGGTCCTTAACCTGCATAATGGTCCGGGTCTTAAGTGGTTAACAGGTGCCAAGTTAAATGCAATAATAAAAAAAAACTGGTTCAAGATTAGGGATGAGCTCAACGTTTGGTCCAAACATAATCTTGGATCAACATTTGGCTGTTTGGGCTTTATCTGAACACCGACACTTTTTCTTGTTCACCAAGAGCTGAATTTTATGTAAAGTAGTATTACAATTTTATACATGGCTGCTTCCTCGCTATCAATCATTGCTAAGAAAGTGTAGGTGCTGGCAACCGCCGTATTCTTAGAAACCAGAGATGTCATCTGGCCCCCTTAATTTACTGGCCAGGAATCCCCAGCCAGGTAAGCAAGGGGGCAGGGTTAGCATGACTCCTGGGAGACCCTGCCCCTTTGTTTATTTTTAGCAGCAGGACCCGAGAGATACATTCAAGACCATTCATTGATGGGATCAGATGTGTCCATCAATTGGCAAGATTTTGTTTTCAGCAGGCATTGGCCATTGTTATCACAGTTCCCCTTTAAGAATAGAAAGAATTTAATTTTATTGATAAAAGTTTGTCAGACCGACCCAATTACTGCCACACCTGCAGTCCAACTTTCTAAAACCTTTTCCTTGCCTCTTAGCTCCGCCTATTCTATCAGCATGATAGCGGTCATCCACTGTACAGACTAAGGAAAGAGTCAAGCCACTTTTTCATTTCCACCAAGTAGTAGAAATAATAGTTTGGGTTAACAGCAAACTCCCATCAATGTGCACTTAGATGTATATTCCTGCATAATTTCAGGCTCTATTTATCTCTCTGGATGAATGAACCTGTCATTCACTCACAGAGTACATGAGCGCAGGAAAAAAAAAAAAAAACATGAAATGCATAGTAATACATCCCTGTGCACACCAATTTCCTTTACTGTTGTTACCTGCGATATGTAAATGACCACCCAATTCATCTAAAGAGATGAGCAGAGCTTGTCACTTCTGAAGATATGCACAAGTGTAGAGTGATGAGCTGCATCTACTGGCTAATGTGAACAAGCCCTTATGCTGCCTTTAGACAGTTACTACCTGAGAGTAGGAACAGACCCATCCAACTCACTTCTGCATCTTGAAACAGTACTGATGTATACACTGTTAGTATAAATAAACACATACCTTACACCTTATACTGTTATTATAGATTTCTAAAGAGGTAAGCCTAACAGAGAATTAACTAAATCTATCTAGAACAGAATATTTGTATAGTCATTAGTATCACAAAATAATAAATGTATTTTTTTTTTTTAAGTTTTAGGTGACTGTAGAGGACAATACGTGGAGATACTAAAAGCAAAGAAATTATGTGAGATCCAGTTAAGGAAGTTACTCCTACTCTTAATGCCGCATACACACCATCACTTTATGTGATGAAAAAAAACGACACTTTCTGTGAAGTAAAAAATGACGTTTTTGAAACTTCAATTTTCAAAGACGAAGTTGCCTACACACCATCGTTTTTCTCACAATGTTCTTGCAAAGTGAGGTTACGTTCACCACGTTTTACCATTGAAGCTAGCTTCTGGGCATGCGTGGATGAAAAAACGTCTTAGAAAACGACGTTTTTTGCTACACACGGTCAATTTCTGTGAAGTAAAAAGTGCACTTTTGAAAAACGACACATAAAATTGAAGCATGCTTCAATTTTTTTTGGTCGTTTTTTACAAGACATAAAACGACGTTTTTCCCCACACACAGTCAATTAAAGTGACGTTTTTAAAAACGTCATTTTTTTTCATCACATAAAGTGATGGTGTGTACGGGGCATTAGTCTTACAGAGTTTACCCAGTATCACTATTATAGAATAGGTGGGTGAATAATGGGAGTTATATACATCCTGTATATGGGAGCCTTGATAATCTGTAACTTCCTACAAGGACTTTATTACTGAGGATGACAAATCTCTCCACTCAAGTGTTTCATTTCATCCTTCGGCTGAAGCCTCTCAGATCCAAGGCCGATAGGAAGCTCACAATCTACTCTGCTTAATAATATGCATGTCCTAACCAGTATCAAACCCCATCTGCAAAGTAAGAAGATTGCATGACAGACACAGATACCATCTGACGTTGTGGAGGACGTGATTTATTAATGGCCACCTCACTGGTGGAGAACATGGCAGGACGGCTAGAGCAGAAACTGTGATGATGTATTGGGCTAGAATGTTAGCGAACGAGTGTTGCCTGCATTAATGGTAAAGTTTGTTGCTGATAGTTTTTCAAATGAGTTTTCACAGTAAAATAATGGCCTTGCATTAAAATCCATGTCCATTTAGGCAGCACTGTAGAAAGAAACCAAAAACGAGACAGCAGGTGCAAACTTCAGGAGACTCACACTTGGACAATTTTCTCTCCCAGCTGTAAGCTGAATAAAAAAGTATAATGTTGAATTAATTGTAAGACTAATGGGCTTTTTGTAACATGGTTCAAACAGCTGTGGTGTACAATAACACATGGCAACCGATCAGGAGCTGGATTTCCTTTATTTTACTGACTCTATGCTGCCGAAAGCTGAACTTGGGTTAGTTGCTATGTTTTTTGGCACGGTACAACTCTTAAACATACCCATATTTATTATTTGGCTTAATTCATACTTTTTAATCTACATTTGTTAAGAATAAAGGTATCCAGGAATATTCCAGAGTTCAGCACAGCCAAGGTTTTCAGTTTCCTTCCTCTAGGAGATAGCAAAAGAGGAGTGCAGTGAATTACTTAGTAATGTTCCCATTTTATCGTACCTAGTGCTTGTGCTTCCCAAACAAAGTACAATTTTGAGCAACTTTTAACTAAAATTGTATTTGAAATATGAATAATTTGATTGACCATGCCATATAAATCTAAATGCATAAATTGTTACACTGTTTGTGATAGAGTTACTTGATCAGTTTCATCATTTTTGCAATCGAAACCTTGTTGAATGTGGTTGATATTACTAGAAAATTGGCCAGCACTGGTCAAGCCAACACAATAGGCTAGAGATAAACAGGTGATTCTGGGTATTACAGTTGTACTGGTAAAAGAGTTAAACATTCATTCCTAAACAGGGGGAATACACAAGTAGCACATACTTGCAATCATTCAAACACAACTGAAGAATTGTGCTGCCATGTGAGATTAATTACTACTACATGCTACTGTTGTAGCTATTACCATAAGAAGCCATTTTTTCACTTTTTTAATGATTTTTATAGCACTTCTGAACTATTAAAGATTTCCTATAAAACTCTATCCTAAAGTGGACCTGTACTAATGATAAGAATATGTGTGTGAAAAGTTTGCTTTGATTTTTGTTATTGCATTTATTTATTTTTCCATTACATGTCATTAAAATATTTGCACAATGCCATATACACAGACAAAAATGTAGGATCTGGACCTTCCAATCGCTGTAATGTGCATGAATGGCTACAGAAGAAAATGCTATCAGTTCATTCATGTATGAGAATTAAAACCCTTTATTAAGTGCCATTATTGCTTCAGAAAATGTAATACACAAGATGGATCATCTGGCATTTTCTCTATTGTCACCAGTGAGAGAGGACATCAAACTTGCTACAGTATGATCTTGTTTCCTGCCAGGATTGCCCATTGTAGACTGACAGGGTTAAACTATCCCTTTTTACGGCAATAGCAATCTGCACAAGAGCTACTCTAATTTCCTATCTCAAGTGATTACAGCTTTATGATCGGATGAATATTTGTAATTAGTGCTTCATAAAAAGCTGCAAATTACTTGGTATTAGTAGAACAAAAAATATTCTGGCAAAATCCATTGGTCCTTAACATTTTGCTTGAACAACAATGGTTTATTGTAATTTTGTTTAAAACTATATTAACTGTTTTATTAGCATTGCTTTGCATAAAGCTTTACTTTACTTTAGCATCCTTTTTTAAGCTAAACAATAAACATGAAAACATTGTGTGTTCTCTCTGAGAAGCAAATTAAAATAGGAGGAGTTGCCTATGGAAACCAGTTAGCTATAGGCTTTTATTATTATTATTTTGTATTCTTTTTGCATAAGCATTTTATTGAATTTGCACGGTACTACAAAAAGAAAAAGGGTTACATGTAGTTCACCAAGTCACAAGCACATGTTAATAACAGTGGAGCTCAAAATGGGAAAACCCTGAGAGCCGGTTCACACAGGGGCGACTCGTCAGGCGACTTAGCCGCCTGACAAGTTGCGCTCTGCTCTGTTCAATGAACCATTCTAATAGGAGCGACTCAAGTTGCTCCGACTTAGAAAAAGGTTCTTGTACGACTTTGGGGGCGCCTTCGGGGCGACTTGCATTGACTTCAATACAGAAGTCATTTTGCAAGTCGCCTCTGAAGTCGTCTTGAGATCGCCCCCAAAGCCTGTGTGAACCGGGTCTGAAGGTGAGCAAAAAAGAAAAAAGGAAAAGAAGAAAAAGGACCAAATGAACCAGTTCTAAACAGTAATATACTTCTCTGTGGGGTGGGGGAGTTCACACATAGCTATAGGCTTGGTGTGTAGCAGCCTCCCCAGCACCCCCCAATTACCTACCTGAGCCCCATCTCTCTCCAGCAATGTACACGATCGACTTAGCCACCCTGTATACTCCTCCTGATTGGCTGAGACAGAGAAGCGGTGCCATTGGCTCCCACGGCTGTCAATCAAAGTCAATCAGCCAATCAGGGGAGAGAAGGGGTGGGGCCAGGTCAGTCTGAATGGATACACAGAGCTCTCACTCGGCTCGTTTGCACCCCTGTAGCAAGCTGCTGTCTGAGGGTCACTCAAAGGAAGGAGGGCCCAGGAGCAGCAAAGAGGGACCCAAGAATAGGAGGATCCAGGCTGATCAGAGGAGGTAAGTATAACATGTTTTTTATTTAAAAATAAAATGAAACAAGCATTTACAATTATTTTAGGCAGTATGAGCAAACTGTAAAAATCTGGAGATTTTAATGGCATCTTGGTAAAGGGGGACCAGTTGGTCAAAAGCTTTATTTTTTTTATCATATCTATACGTTTATTAGCAGGGCTTTTTTTCAGCTGGAACTTGGTGGCACTCAGTTCCACCACCTCTGGCTCAGGCCCACTGCTCCTTGCTCAACACTATCACTTGTAAACACAGAAGTCCGGCTTCTGTGTTCAAAAGTGGCAGCTTGTCTCCCAATGGCTCCAACAGATATGATCTCCTGAGCGACTCCCACTGAATGCAGGATGGGAAGAAGGGAGATGCAGGTGCTGGGGTGCAGTGCAGATCCCAACACCCCCACTGGATGTTCTCCCTGCAAGTGAGAAGGCAGAGCCACCTACAGTGCACAAGGAGGTACTAGAGCTGGCTGGGTGCTTCAGTGTAACACAGCAACACAAGTAAGACATATGGAAGATGGTGGAGCTTTTAAGGAGGGAGGGAGAATATGAGAGCAGTGGAAGGGGAGTTGCATACAGAGGTCAGAGCTAAAGAGGGGTGAAGGTGAGATGTGGATGGGGGATGCATAGGTAAGCAGCTGTGGAAGAAGGCTGAACTCTGCACTCTGAATTCTGTACTATTTACATAGCACCCCTTAAACTCTTTTAGTAGCGCTCTATACGTAATGCACTCCCAGTATAAGACTTCCACTGTTTGCGAAATTGTGGGGGGAGGGGGGATTTGGGGGGTCATCTACTTTTGAGTTCCTACACCTATTTTCTGAGTAAACAAAAACCCTACTTATTAGTTTTTTGTTTTTGCACAGAGTGGATAGCATAAAAAGAGTGTAGGGGAAATGATTAATAACTAAAATTGAGCGGACACCGGGATGTTCGGGTTCGGGTCCGAACCCAAACTTTAAAAAAAAAGTTTGGGTTCAGGAACTCGAACCCGAACTCCGAACCCCATTGTAGTCAATGGGACACTGACTTTTCGAAAAAAAAAATGCGCGGAGGTCCCCGCAAATTCAATAACCAGACCCTTTAGGTCTGGTATGGATATTAAAGCGGAGCTCCACCCTAAAGTGGAACTTGCGCTGATCGTAACCTGCCCCCCCCCTCCGGTGTCACATTTGACACCTTTCAGGGGGAGGGGGGTGCAGATACCTGTCTAAAGACAGGTATTTGCACCCACTTCCGGCCACACGTCACAGGCAAAAGACGGGTTTTTCCTGACTTCCTGTCTGTCCCCCGTTGTGTGCTGGGAAAACTCGACTCCCAGCACACAGCGTGTGAGCCAATCGGCGGGCGCAGCGCGACTTGCGCATGCGCCGTAGGGAACAGGGTAGTGAAGCCGGAGCGCTTCACTTCCTGGTTCCCTCACTGAGGATGGCGGGAGGAGCAGCAGAGAGACGAGCAATCGCTCGTCCTCTGCTGCGGACAGCGCTGGACTCCAGGACAGGTAAGTGTCCTATTATTAAAAGTCAGCAGCTGCAGTATTTGTAGCTGCTGGCTTTTAATATTTTTTTTTACTGGCACATCCGCTTTAAGGGGAACCCCGCCGTCAATTTAAAAAAATAAATGACGTGCGGTTCCCCCTAAATATCCATAACCAGACCCTTCAGGTCTGGTATGGATATTCAGGGGAACCCCGCCGTCAATTAAAAAAAAAAAATTACGTGCGGTTCCCCCTAAATATCCATAACCAGACCCATTATCCAGAGTGTGCCCCCCCCTCTCCTGAACCGCACCAGGCCACATGCCCTCAACATGGGGAGGATGTCCCCATGTTGATGGGGACAAGGGTCTCATCCCCACAACCCTTGCCCGGTGGTTGTGGGGGTATGCGGCCGGGAGGCTTATCAGAATCTGGAAGACCCCTTTAACAAAGGGGACCCCCAGATCCTGACCCCCCCTCCCTGTGTGAAATGGTAATGGGGTACACTGTACCCCTACCATTTCACGAAGGAAGTGTAAAGTCTTGTAAAAAAAAACACACACACACCGTAGAATAAAGTACTTTATTAAAAAAAAAAAACTCCAGTGGTTATAATCCACTCGTTCCCGGCTTCCTGCGTTGTCCTGATCCAGCAACGGCTGCGGATGATCTACAGCGATGAGAAGATCCTGCGACAGGTGATCTCCGCTCCAGCGATGATCCATCCAGAGAGCAGCATCGCCGACCTCCTCTTATCGCTGGACACAGCCCAGCGAATGACGGGACTGCAGCTGTGACATTACTTATATAGGGGAGGCAGGGCCACCCGTCACGTGACCCCGCCCCCTCTGACGTACCCTCTGCTACGTCACTGGGGAAGCCCAGGAAGAGGGAAGACTCTGGGCTTACCCAGTGACGTAGCAGAGGGTGCGTCAGAGGGGGCTGGGTCACATGACGGGTGGCCCTGCCTCCCCTATATAAGAAATGCCACAGCTTCAGCCGCTCATTCGCTGGGCTGTGTCCAGCAATGAGAGGAGGTCGGCGATGCTGCTCTCTGGATGGATCATCGCTGGAGCGGAGATCACCCGCCGCAGGATCTTCTCATCGCTGGAGATCATCCGCAGCCGTCGCTGGATCAGGACAACGCAGGAAGCCGGGAACGAGTGGATCATCACCACTGGAGTTTATTTTTTTTAATAAAGTACTTTATTCTACGGTGTGTGTGTGTTTTTTTTTTACAAGACTTTACACTTACTTCGTGAAATGGTAGGGGTACAGTGTACCCCATTACCATTTCACACAGGGGGGGTCAGGATCTGGGGGTCCCCTTTGTTAAAGGGGTCTTCCAGATTCTGATAAGCCTCCCGCCCACATACCCCCACAACCACCGGGCAAGGGTTGTGGGGATGAGACCCTTGTCCCCATCAATATGGGGACATCCTCCCCATGTTGAGGGCATGTGGCCTGGTGCGGTTCAGGAGAGGGGGGGCCGCACTCTGTCCCCCCCTCTTTTCTGCGGCCGGCCAGGTCAACGTGCACGGATAACGGGCCTGATTATGGATATTTAGGGGGAACCGCACGTAATTTTTTTTTTAATTAACGGCGGGGTTCACCTGAATATCGATACCAGACCTGAAGGGTCTGGTTATGGATATTTAGGGGGAACTGCACGTCATTTTTTTTTTAAATTGACGGCGGGGTTCCCCTTAATATCCATACCAGACCTAAAGGGTCTGGTTATTGAATTTGCGGGGACCTCCGCGCATTTTTTTTCCTGAACGCCGATCCCGGACCCAAACTTTTTCCAATTATTCGGGTTCGGGTCCGGGGTCGGGAAAAACCCAAAGTCCGTACCGAACCCGAACTTTACAGTTCGTGTTCGCTCAACTCTATTAGTAACAAATAATTGATAAAAGGTAAATGTTGTAAGATATAAGTGAAACAATGACATTTCCACTCCAGGTAGAAAAAGACTATCCTTAATGTCCTCACCCCTCAGCATTGAAAGGGTTAAATGTGTATTAAGTCTAGGGAAGAGGAATAAGGGTAATAACAACTCTATTCCTTGCTCCAGCAGGCTCCTTCCACACTGTATGTTGGGTTGCCCAAAGCCTCATCTCTGACGCACGCCAGAGTTGGAGAAATGAGAGCACCGGAGCATGCTGGAGCAAAAAATAAGTACGTATTACGTGTAGCGCTTACCCCCTGACGAGCCGCTGGTTAGATTTGGGATCGGCGTATTTAAGTTACCTCTATGTCGTGTCTAGGGGTGATGGTAGTGATGAGAGCAATAAAAGAATGTCCAGGCCGTTGGCTGATGCTTTCAATGCTTTATTCTCTGGTCAAACACGACCAACATGTCAACTTGAGGTAAACAGGATAGGTTGATGAAAGAAGAATAACTTTGCAGAATCAGGCTATGGATAAAGAAAGCAGTCCTGCCCAGGGCTGGACTGGGACAAAAATTTGGCCCTGGACTTTATCCAGACTGGCCCACTTTGGCAGGTCTCTCCCATGGTGGCCGGACAACTCCCGGACCCCCCCGGCCACCCAAGCCCCCTCTCCCCCTTCACTAGCCACTAGCCGTTCTACTTTATTAGAGTAGAACGGCTGGTACTGGTACTCTTATAGGCAGTACCAGTGGGGAATCTAGACATTATTTCACCCGGGCAAAGAATCAGTTTGGTGCCCCCCCCTTATGGGACAAGATTAGGCAGACGTGAGAAACTCCCAGGCCATAGCTGTTGAGTCAGCTGTCTGTCCCCTCCCCCCATGCTCCTCTGTCATCCCCCCTGCTCCTCTGGTCCTCCCTCTTCTACTTTGTTACCCCCAGGTGAGCGCTGCGGGGAGGGAGAGACAGAGGAGCTGAGGGGGGCGGCGGTCTGCTGTCACTGAAGCCGGCCCACTGAGCCATCGGCCCACCGGGAAACTCCCTGTAGTCCCAATGGCCAGTCCATCCCTGGTCCTGCCTCCTATAATTGCATTCTTCTCGTTGCCACTCTAGCCAGAGTGGGTAAAGTGCCCCCGGACAGACCTCTCTCACAGGCCTGGCAGCCAGAGCGTCACTTAAAGCGTCTGGGAAGGAACAAGTCTCTCCCACCGACTTGGCTCTAATTGAATTAAGGTGTAAGGTGAGACCTCTGCCACAGGCCTAGCGCTTGAAAGTTTGAGTGATAGAGCAAATCCTCCCAGTATGTCTTTGGGGTCATCGACTGACAGTCTGAATGCAACCTGTCAGTGTTCAGTCACCCAGATCCCCGGTGGTTCGTTCAAGCCCTATTGGATCACCTGCCTCTGGGTTCTCCTCAGACCGATCCCCCACCGAACAGCACCCAGCTTGGGATCTTCTCAATAGAAGTGGGAACCCAGTAAGTGACTGGGGTCCCCTGGCAGCATCAGTTGCTCCGGGCTATGAGAGCCCAGAGCCAGGAACTCCGCATAGCACGTGACCCCGGCCTGGTAGGCCATAGTGGTGGGGCCCGTGATGTGCGCACACCCTAAAGGTGGGTGCCGCACCTGGAACCAGAAACCCGCGAAGAACCCCGAACAATGGCCTCCGCCACAGAAATACCCTCTCCCAGCATGCCCCGCAAGGGAAAACTCCTCCAATTGGCTGCTGGGAAGAAGCGGCTCCGCCTGGACCCCTCTGGCGCCACCTGCCGTCCATAGATGAAACTGCATCTTTGGAGTACAGACTGACCCACAGGACAATCCAGAATTGGCGACAGCCAAATTTAACAAATCAATGAATGAGAGCAAAAATAACTCTCTCATTCCCCACATTTTTTAATATAGCACCTGTACGAAAAAGTACACAGGCACTATATACACATTCTTCTACTGCCCCTAGACCTTAACAGCATTAAACCTTGCAGTGGGGTGGGAGGACAATGCAGGATTGTTTTTACAACAATCCTGGTCCCCCTGCAAAGCACCTGAGTAGAAAACGTTTTCCAGCCTATGCCAAGTACTGTCCACCATGGCATGGCATGTAAAAAACCATAGCACCTCTTCTAAAATTGGAAAATGGCACCATTACCTGAACCCCCAAGTACCCTCTCTTGCAAGTCTGGTGCTGGAGATGCTGACAATAGAAAACTTTATGAAACCATCGTTTTCTAAGGTTTGATAATGGGACTCTCCTGTCTGCCCTTTAACATGTAGCCACACCCCTTCCCTTCCTGTCATCATCACCCAGCTGAGAGAGGTGCTGTTTGGAGCTGCAGCCATCTTGCTACTTCTAGAAGCAACTGTTGCTTATGTTCCAGCCTAAAGCCTGACGGCTATACTTCCATCAATAACTCTGCTTCAGCTAGCCACATGCCCGCGGAGCTCTGCAGCCTCACGGTGATCCTATGGAGGTCTATATGGGTTTATGAAAAGCCGTGATCCACTTTTAACCAGTGAGTGCATTTTTATTGTCTTTTATTCTTTTTAATAAATTGCAACACCTAGATGGAGGCGCCTTCTTGTGTTTGTTTTTTATATGTGCATTAGGATCTCAAGACCTAAATTGAGAGGAGCTGCATCATTTCACCTGGTGTTCCCTACCACTCTCCTGGTTCTCTTATGAGCCCCATTAACCACTTGCCGACAGCCGCACGACGATGTACGTCGACGCAATGGCACGGGCAGGCAAATGGGAATACCTGCACGTCCCTTTAAATTTGCCATCCAGCACGCACGTGCCGTCGTGTGCCTCGTGAGTGCGCCCGCGGGTCCTGGGAACTCCATGTTCCTTGGCGGCCTGCGATTGCAGTCGGCAAAGGCAGAACAGTGAGATGCCTTTGTAAACAAGGCATTCCCCTGTTCTGCCTAGTGACACGTCAAGGATCTACTGTTCCCTGTAATCGGGAACAGTGATCACTGATGTGTCACTGGTAGCTTCTCCTCCTAACAGTTAGAATCACTCCCTAGGACCCATTTAACCCCTTCAGCACCCCCTAGTGGTTAACCCCTAACAGCCAGTGTCATTTTTACTGTAATCAGTGCATTTTTATAGCACTGATCACTGTAAAAAATTACAATGGTCCCAAAAATTTGTCAAAAAGTCGCAGTCATGATAAAAATCGCAGATCACCACCATTATAGTAGAAAAAAATTATAATATTTAAAAATGCCATAAAACTATCCCCTATTTTGTAGACGCTATAACTTTTGCGCAAACCAATCAATATTTGCTTATTGCGATTTTTTTTTACCAAAACAATGTAGAAGAATACATATCGGCCTAAACTGAGAATTTTTTAAAAAAAAATTGGGGATATTTATTATAGCAAAAAGTACAAAATATTGCTTTATTTTTCAAAATTGTCGCTCTATTTTTGTTTATAGCGCAAAAGATAAAAACCACAGAGGTGATCAAATGCCACCAAAAGAAAGCTCTATTTGAGGAAAAAAAGGACGTCAATTTAGGACGTTCAAGCTTTGTCAGTTAAAGCGACGCAGTGCCAAATTGCAAAAAGTGGCCCGATCATTTGGCAGCCAAATGGTTCGGGTCTGAAGTGGTTAAATGACGGTTGGGTTCTAGTAAGTGCAATAGCTTATTCATTTTTTTGTTACACGGATGCAGTCCCTGGTAGTCATTGGTAAAATGTGAAAAGTTTCTGTCAGTCTCTGCAACACATAGATAATGGCATTAGGGTTGTGACAATGGAACTCTCAGCTTTACCTTGCGCATATATTTTCCAGCTCGTGGGACAACAATGTAATTGGCAGCAGACTGAGAGTGATCAACACTGGGGTCCAGTAATTCTTCAGTCTTTCACACACACAACAGCTGCCACCATATGTTTTAACCGCTTGCCGACCAGCCGCCGCAGTTTTACGGCGGCAGGTCGGCTCGGCTCGGCTGCGTGAGATCACGTAATATTATGTCTTCTCATGAATCAGCCAATAGGGGCCCGGCGGGCGTGATCACCGCCCGGCACCCGCGATCGCTCATTTAAGGAGCGAGAACCGGGAGCTGTGTGTGTAAACACACAGCTCCCGGTCCTGTCAGGGGGAGAAATGACTGATCGTCTGTTAATACAATGTATGAACAGCGATCAGTCACCCAAAAATGAAATCAGTGACCCACCACCTTCAAGTATGCAAACTTCTTACCGGACAGATCAGACTGCTAGATTATAGGTCGATCTGGCATAAATAAGATGGACCAGAGTATTTACAGCAACAGCCTGGGATTATAAAACAGCAGCAACCTTTGCCCTTAAATGGCTCCAGCACTCCACCAAGGACTCTAGTAACTCACCACCTTGATCCCATATGAGTTACTCCAAAAAAAAAAAAAATTCCATGGCTGGGTATCTTTTATTGATTTAAAAATATTACTCACGAAGGTGAAGCAGAATCAGCATGTAACATCAGACGTCTATCATGGCACTCTAACCTCCACCGAGCCTGCTACATACTGTACGTGATGACGTTACTTGCGCTGTTTAAAATGCCTTTAATATGGTGAAATAAGAGTATCATTAATAACCATTGGAAACAAGAATGAATTGTTCCTGAATATCAGGGACATGTAACAATTGCACTGCTGTCAGATATGTGTTTTATAATGTTAAATGAATGCAAGATGCTGGTTGCTGCTAATTGGACTAGCAAAGCAAAGTCACAAAACAAGTATGAGATTTATTTATACATGTCTTCCAGCAGCCACTGGCCTCGCAGGTATGTTACCTCAATATCAGAGGTGTTTGAAAAAAAGTTTTGTGTTTTAATCTTTTATTGCATATTCTTTCATTCCATATTTATTTGTCTTTAAATAGAAAACATCAATGAAAAGCGAACATCGCAACAAATGTATCACTCTATGCTCATTCATTGCTTGTATTTCAGTGGGTCACATGAACACTATGGGCCAGATTCAGAAAACACTTACGCTGGCGTATCTACAGATACGCAGCGTAAGTGTAGAGATGCGCCGTCGTATCTATGTGCCTTATTCACAATACTAGATACACCTGAAATATGGCTTCTTCCGACCGACGTAAGTCTTAGTACGCCGTCGTATCTTGGGTGCATATTTACGCTGGCCGCAAGGGGCGCTTCCGTCGATTTACGTGTCGAATATGCAAATGACCTAGATACGCCGATTCACGAACGCACTTGCGCCCGTCGTATTAAGCTACGCCGTTTACGTAAGGCTTACGTCCGGCGTAAGTTTACCCCTCATAAAGCAGTGGTAAGTCATGTTAAGGTATGGACGTCGGAACAGCCGTCAATTTTTACATCGTTTACGTAAGTCGTACATGAATGGGGCTGGGCGTAGGTTACGTTCACGTCACAGACATTGAGCCGGCGTATGTTAGGGAGTAAATTCGATGTGATACTGAGCATGTGCGCGCATGCGCCGTTCGTTCGGCGCTTCATTTAAATAGGGGCACGATTCATTTAAATACATCATGCACACCTTCCACCTACTTTGAATTAGGTGGGCTTACGCCAGCCTATTTACGCTACGCCGGCGCAACGTTGTCGGCGAGTGCTTGGTGAATAGTGATCTTCCCTCTCTATGTTACGTCGGCGTAGCGCATATCAGATGCACTACGCCGCACTAAAGATATGAAGATATCGTCAATATATCTTTTATATATGTACAGATCATCAGGAGGTTCGGAAAAGATTTTCCCTTCTTCCCATTGGGCCATGAAAAGCCCAGCTACACTAGGGGCAAATTTTGCATGGCCCAATAGGAAGAAGGGAAAATCTTTTCCGAACCTCCTGATGATCTGTACATATATAAAAGATATATTGACGATATCTTCATACTGTGGAAGGGCGAGAAAGAAACACTAGCAGATTTTCTACAAGATTTAAATACCAATGACAGAAATATTAAACTCTCTTGGGAAATCAGCAACAAAAAGATCACATTTTTAGACCTAGAGGTGGAACAAGAAAACAATGAACTCCGGTCTAAAACTCATTTTAAAAATGTGGATCGTAATAGCTACTTGCCGCTTGAAAGTTGTCATCATAGAAATTGGCTTTTTAACATTCCAAAAGGGCAATTAATGCGCCTAAGACGAAATTGTACAGACAAAGATATTTTCCTTGCCCAAGCAAAAGACATGGGAGAAAGGTTTAAACAAAAAGGATACGACAATTCCTTTATTAACCAGAAGATTGCAGAAGTGGCAACAATGGATAGACGGACCCTTATGAGTGATAAGCCTAAACAAAAAATACACAAAGACCTGATGCCCATCATCTTCGATTACAGTATACAACATAAACGCATTGAAAAAGTCATCAAACGCCATTGGAATATATTACTGGCTGACAAAGAACTAGGGAGTATCCTTCCACCGATTCCAAAATTTGTATACAAAAGGGCACCTACCATTAGGGACAAAATTGTTAAAAATGTGCCTGATCCGCCTAAAAATAAAAATAACTTCCTCTCCTTTTTCACTGGTAAACCGAACCAGAAGAAGAAAGACTTTACTGCAACTAGTACAGGAGATGTATACGAAATAAAATAATTTATTTGCTGTAACACAGAGGGAGTTGTATACGCACTCGAATGTAGTTGCGGACTACAATACATAGGCCGGACTAAAAGAGCACTACGAGTGCGTATAAAAGAACATGTTCAAAACATCCTTAAAGGTTTTGATAAACATAGTGTATCAAGACACTTTCTCACTCATCATAATAAAGATCCGACACATCTCAGATTTTGGGGCATAGAGCCCTATGTGAGACACTGGCGAGGCGGCCATAAAGTTAGAACATTGAGCCAGTTAGAATCTCGCTGGACATTTACTTTGGATACTTTTGCTCCTCGAGGTCTTAACATAGATTTTGATCTTAATTGTTTTTTAAGTGACCGTTAAGATTACATTTTTTAATTTATTTTAATATCTCGCTTCACTTATCCCCTCTGTTCCTTTCTCACTTCCTTGCTATCCAATATTGATGACGTAGATTGTTTTAATATTTATATGTGGATCTATTCGCACACGTCATCTACGATTTTTACCTTATGTGGCACACTTATCCAATGCAAAAATTTATATATTTGTATGTCCACATAAATTTATTTAAACCTTTTATATTTTTTAACAAATAATTTTATTCTGGCTCCCAATATCTCTTATATGTGGTATCAATCGAGTTGTAACTCTCTTAGGTGCATCACGAGGTATTACATAGTAGTCAAATATTCTTCCCCTCGTTTTTAAATGTTTTTATCGATGCCACTCTTTGAGGATGCTGTTTATTATCATTGTAATATCCATTGGCTTCGGAAAGATGGCCGCGGCTCCACTTCCGGTGGCTGCAAAATGCAGCGACTCCACTTCCGGCGGCGCTCGTTTTGACGGACGCCGCCGCTGCATGTCGGGTGCCTGGCCCGTGATGTTGGCCGAGGCCGGGGGGCCCCGTGTTGGCTCCCAAACAGACGTTAGACAGGATGGCTCAATGGGAGAGACGGATGCCCAGCGCCCTGTGAGACGCTGGGGACGTCTCCTGAGCTACATCAAAATGGCGGCTGCCGGACTTCCGGCGGAACGTTAATGTCAGCACACAATGCCATGGGGATACAATGGGATTTCTTTGGTCATTTTTTCATTTTTTTTGCTCCTTGCCCTAAGTTTTTAAAGATTAACTACACAAATGAGATGGCATGCCTGTCACCCATCTTTTTTGAATGCCATTAAGCCAAATATATGCTGGGTGGGATATTAGTATTTCTATTTTTATTAAACACCAGCAGGCTACGGGAAAATGGCTGCAGCTGCATTTCCTGCATGACAAACAGCTGATTTTATTGACAGCCCATCAAACAAGTCACCCTATATAAGGTATCTCCCCTATGCCTCTCACTACTCCTGAGGAAGTCACATGATAGTGACGAATGCGCATGAGTCCACTGAGAGGTATCGGAGGTGACGTTGGCGACAGACTGCCCCCCTTTTTTTTACATGCCTAATTGTATTTTTAACAATGTGAGTACCCTTGTTTATTTTTTACGAGAATTAAAATTTTAAAAACGATATCACACTATCGATACTTTATTCCTTTGGGGCGAGATACTGATCAATCTGGGACGAGACTTCCAAGGAGGACCTGTCGTTTCTGGATCAGAGCCCATCTGGATAACCATTTAATGTGGTTGGATCTATATGCTGTTACCTTACAGCAGTAAGGTAAGGGGACATCCTCATTCATTTTAAAAGGATCACTGGATACCCATCCCCCTTCCACCTCACACTGCGGACCTACATTAGCACTTGTTCTTATTTCTTGGACTTTTAAAATATTATTCATATATATATTTTTGCTGACACAGCTTAAGCCTTGTTTATGGACTGTTTACCACCAGTTTAATACTGTTACCCATCACAGATATTTGGGTGTTGTGTTATACACAATTTTTTTGCACTATCCATTACCCTATTTCATAGTATATTTTATCACATCAAGAGAAATGTGTGGAGTTATATGATTTGCACCAGTATTGTTCACTGATCATTTTTTGTTTATGCTATTTTGGTTATACTGTTCCTATTATCAGTTATACCATCTTCCATTTCCTTCCCCCACTTGTCCATACACCTGCCCATCCACTACCCACTAGCACAGCACTACCTTCCCCATTAACAATTACGTATGGTTTGATACACCTTTCAGTGCCGCAGCTGTACCCTTACTCCTCCCCACTCCCCGTCCCCCCCCTTTTTTTCTCCCCTGATAAGCGCGGTAATATCCACTTTTTTAATCCTCCCAATGAATACTGCCCTGGCCTGCCTAGGGTCGAGCACTACTTACATCCTCAAAAAAAAAAATAGAAGGGAGGAGGTAGACTTGTATTATGCAATTACATGCTATAGAGCAGGGGTCTCCAAACTATGGCCCTCCAGTTATTCAGGAACTACATTTCCCATCATGCCTAGTCATGTCTTTGAATGTCAGAGTTTTACAATGCCTCATGCGATGTGTAGTTCCACAACAGCTGGATGGCCGTAATTTGGAGATCCTTGCTGTAGAGAGTGAAGGCTGTATCACCAAGCATAAAACTGGCATCATCATGCTTTATGAACAGCACACATTCATCACTGTGGAGGTCAGGGCCACTAGGGAGAAGTCTGCATCCAAAGACTGTGCTCACAGGAGGGATTAGGATATTTTGATAAAAATGCCCATTTCTAATATTCTGCAGAAATAAAATACTTAAAAATTACCTTTTTGGAGGCTTCAGGATGTAGCACTTGTCTAATGTGAAGCTGTCCATCTGTGCACAGGCAGAATGAAGTACCGACACCAATGTTCTCATTTCATCTCATCTCATTGCCTACCGTCTGGTTGAACTGCAGGAGAAGAACAGAGCATTACAGTTAGAACTATTAGCCTAATTAAAACAAACTGCAGAACAAGAGTGCATATTACAGTGCACACACACACTACATAAATCAGGTTTATATTTTTAAAATAATGTCTCACCCCCATACACACACAGACCGATCTCTGAGTCCTCCTCAATGTACACACTGCTCACCTCTCTCTCCCTCTGGTACAGCCTGCTCTCTCTGGTCCGGTCGCGGTGCGAATGACGTCACCGCGCCCGTGACATTAATTGACACGCGCTATGACACGAGGGGGAGGTGGGGCCTTGAGAAATTTGCGGGGCCCTATGCAGCTTGCGTAGTAAGCGTATAGGACGGATCGGCCCTGGATTTAGATCATTAGACTTTTTGGGGTTTTCTTCATTGGTTAACAAGGAGGATACCTGTATCTGAGAGCTCACCTGTTTTATTAGAGGGCTTTCAGATTTCAGTAAGCCCCCTCCACAGATCCCTCTTGAGGCTCTTGTCATTCTGTTGAGGGCATGTGTCCTTGTATTGTTGGGCACACACCCATCCCCCTTTCTTTTTCTGATGATTTTTAGAGGGCCCAAACGCTTTTTTTTCTTGTTTTTTGCATTGGCTTTACCCCTGACATCAATGCCAGACCTCCATAAAGGATCAAGGTCTAAAATGTATTTTTAGTGGGAATCACATGCTGTTTGTTTTATGTTGGGTCCTTTACCCAAATCTTTACTAGACCTTAATCTATATAGATGGGAAGGGAAATCCCAGCCACTTAATTAATTGACTGGGAGCTGTCATTTACCATCACATTTACCATCAAATTAGTCAGGATTATTTTTCTTTGGAAAATGTCAGTTTTGCTGCAATAGGTTGTATATATCATACAGATGCACCACCTCATGGACAGGTTAAGGGCATCTGAAAGAATTTTTAATTTTTAATGTTGCCCTTTAAGCATTATTAAAATTATTTAAAAAACCCGATGTCTGCTGGCACCCGCTGATCGTTTTGTACACAGGCAGAACAGCAATCTGCCTCTGTAAACAAGGCAGATTGCCGTTTTGTCAGTATGCATGGATCCTGTGTTCCTATAAAGCAAGAACACTGATCCATGTCTTCCACTAGTAAAAGCACCTCCCCCACTAAACTGAAACACTAGCCAGCCAGTGTCATTAGTATAGCGCATAGTGCATATTTTTAGCACTGATCGCTGTAATATCACTGGTTCTCAAAAAAGTGTCAAAATTGTCAATTAAGGGGCCGATTTGTCTGCCACAATATCACAGTCCTGCTATAGTAGAAAGAAATGTTTGGACAGCCGCACTCTGGAAAAACCTTCTCGATTGCCTTTTATTGATAAAAGTTATCAAACACCATACATCACAGCAAAGACAGGGGCATACAGCTGACGTTTCGCACTACAATCAGTGCTTACTCATAGCTGCTATAAGTCGCTGATTGGCGCTATTACAAGTAAAAATAAATAAATAAATACATTTTATTAAATTCTCTAAAAAAAAAAACATAGTTTGTAGACGCTATAACTTCTGTGCAAACCAATTGATATACGCTTATTTTTATCAAAAATATGTAGCAGAATACATATTGGCCTAAATTGATGAAGAAATTAATTTTTTTTTTAATTTTTTGGGGGATATGTTTTAAAGCAGAAAGTAAAAAAATACATATATTTTTAAAAATTGTCAGGCGTTTGTTGTTTATAGCGCAAAAAATAAAACCGCAGAGGTGATCAAATAACACCAAAAGAAAGCACTATTTGTGGTAAAAAAAAATTACATCAATTATCAGTTAGGGCCTGTACACACGATACAAAAATTGGAAGTAAAATTTCGTCTGACGAACGATCTGACAATTTTCAGATGGTGCTTTTGACAGCCGATTCTGTTTTTTCATCCAACAAAAGCTGGATATGCAGACTATAAAAATATTCCCGGATGTGAACACAATGTCCGATTTTTCGTGTAATTAGTATGGCTATTTAACAAACAAAATCATACCAAAAAGACTATGCATGCTCAGAAACAAAAAAATACATACAAAACTATTCAACTCATTATGTCACTGAAGTTGTATTTTGTCGTACGAGAAATTTCATATGGTTTGTAACCTCTTCACTTTCGACATGAGACAAATAACGGACCGAAAATCTGATTGTATATATGAGGCTTTTCATGGCCAGGCCACTTTTTTCGATATGGCATTGCGTTACTTTAAAGCAGGGGTCTCAAACTGGTGGCCCCCCAGCTGTTGCAAAACTACAAGTCCCATCATGCCTTTGCCTGTGCGAGTCATGCTTGTAACTGTCAGGCCTCGTACACGACCGAGTTTCTCAGCAAAAACCAGCAAGAAACTTGCTGGGAGATATTTTTTTGCCGAGGAAACCGGTCGTGTGTACATTTCCGTCGAGGAAACTGTCGAGAAACTCGACGAGCCAAAAAGAGAGCAAATTCTCTATTTCCTTGACCGGAATGGAGAAAATTGGCTTGTCGAGTTCCTCGACAGCCTAACAAGGAACTCGACGAGGAAAACGATGTGTTTCGCCCGTCAAGTTCCTTGGTCGTGTGTACGAGGCTTCAGCCTTGCAATGCCTCATGGGACTTGTAGTTTTGCAACAGCTGGAGGGCCACCAGTTTGATACGCCTGCTTTAAAGTAACGCAATGCCATATCGCAAAAAATGGCCTGGTCATGAAAGGAGGTACATTTTCTGGAGCTGAAGTGGTTACTATTATGAATTATCTCTGTGAAATAATAAAGTACATGAAAGGCATACATAGCTCTTTTAAGATTGTTAAAAGGATACTTTAATATATTGGCATGTACATTTCCAAATACAATATTGTTAATAAATAAAATACGTATTAAGTTGATTTTAATATACCAGTATATAATATACAATTATAAAATGTACTGTGCTGTATATTTCTGGTCATGTTGTTTTATGTTTTATTTAGAGCTGCATATAGGTGTAAAACATATATATCTGGCATAATAATTCAATGATCGTTTGACAGAATTTCATTGTGTATTCCCTAAATGCTTGATTTTGTTTTCCTAAACTTCTGAAACACTCGATTCATTGCATTTTTTTTTCTACAATGGCATTGATTTTATCTTTTCTTTTTCTTTCTTCCTTTTCCTTTTTTCTAAACTATACCTTGTTATCTTTTCTTTGGTAATTGGCGACTCGTAATGACTTTGGCAATTTAACGTGTTCTTGTAGACACTTTCCCTCATTCCCCCTGATAGCTGGAGTCAGGAGAGAGGGCTTGTCTGTCAATCTCTACAGCCTGTCAATGCCTTTGATTGACAGCTCATGCTGCCTCAATGGAGACCACTTTCCAAGCCCATCTCTGTTCTGCGTATTTCTGTAATTTTTTATTTTTTTTTCCTTTCTCCTTTCCTCTACGTTAATACTAGCGGGGGTATGCAGTTCACTTTATAATCTGCATTTAAATCCAGCTTGATACAAGGCCATTCTCTAAGAAATGATCACAACGTCTTGTTAGTTTGCATTGAGAAAAAACCCTAGAGGTTTTGCTAAGCTATGATTCCATTGTCAGTTAGTGACCTCCACAAGCACCTAAGCTCTCATCTCCAGCCCCAAATCCCCATTAATTTCTCACAGAAAAACATAACATTCTTGTCCACGGGTCCTTGAACAAGGCATTGAACCAAAATCCTATCTGTGTTGTCCATTTTTTCAGCTTTATTTTTCTTTAGTTGGAGAAACCTGAGCAGTTAACAATGCAGTAAATTGGTCTCAAGATGGCAAAGATGCTAATATTAAAAACACTCATCATTTCCATCTCTAAATCATACCTGCTTACGAGTAACATGTCGTAGCTTAAATATGATAAACTTGCTTTTGAGAAATGATTTTTGTACATAAAAAAAATAATGTGTTACGTGTTATGTTCTATTGTTTTGGTTTCACCAACTAATTTGACATCTACTACAAATTAAAATCTTAAAATAACCATTACTGTTGTTATTTAATTCTTTCCTTCCGAAAATATATTTTTTCTAGTTTTTATCTTAACATGAAATATATTGCATATGGCTTCTATATAAATATACTTGAAAAAAATAATAATAATGAAAAAATAACAAATAAAATATATATATGGTCAAGGATTTTTCTTTATCATCTCTAGATTTAATTTAAGCAAATGCATATATTTTTGAATTAATTAATGTGTGTATTTATATAGTAATCACATAATAATTTATATATGTAGCTTCAATACGTGTCAATAAATATTATATTTTGATAATTTAAGAAATTTATTTTTCAGTGGTCACTCAAGTTCTGCACTGTGAAATATTTGCTTAAAGTGGGCTTTCTGCTTCAATAAAACATACATTCATTTCTACAGCCTTAATGCTTTAGAAATGAGCAATGAAATCTTATGAATTAAGATTTGTGGTACTCCCTTCATTCTAGCTATTGCCAAACTGAAGGGGGCAGGTTACTCTGTGATAAAAAAGCCAGGTAGGCATTTCAATACATAAAACGCTAGCTCTTGTGCCGGGATTTCCCTCACTGGGTTTAATTAAAGTAAGAATAACCCAGAATCTGTATACGAAACAAGAGAGTGTAGCCTGAAAGGGACTGCTCCAAGAGTCTTTAGTAATTAAAATATTTAATTTACCACAATTGTACTAACGTACAGGGCTGGTGCTAGACTATTTTGCTAGACGAGATCAGCTACTTGTGCTCCCCCCCAAACAAATTCAATAGTTTTAGCACCAGGACTCCTGCATATAACACTAAACTGATGACCTATAGTGGCTTTGCGTGTGTGCACCCATGAAATGGAGAAAAACTTCAGTACCCTATATTTTTTCAGAGGCAACGATTTAAAAGCCCCTACAGGACATCAGGTTAGTGTTATGCAGTAGTGCTGATGCTATAATTATTGCTCTTACTCTGGCATGCTTGTGATACATAACATGTGTTATATTTTTATTATTTTACATAACTTTTATTGCCATTAAATAGGGAAACAATAGCCCCTGGGTTATATCATATAGGTGACATGTACTTTTTATTAAATATTCAGAGCCTATTAGACCCTGAATGTCTCCTCTGTACTCTGATACAGCTGATGGAACACAGATGGTTTAGGATGGAGCCAGGTGGATAAGAGAGGGGGTGCAGCCAGGTGGGGGGAGAATGAAGCCAGGTGGACAGGAGGGGGGTGCAGCCAGGTGGGTGGGTGGAGCCAGGTGGACAGGAGAGGGTGGGTGCAGTCAGGTGGGGGGGGGTGGAGCCAGGTGGGCAGGAGAGGGGGTGCAGCCAGGTGGTGGAGGATGGATCCAGGTAAACATGAGAGGAAGGTTCAGCCAGGTGGGGGGAGGATGGAGCCAGGTGGACAGGAAAGGGGGTGCAGCCAGGTGGGGGGAGGATGAAGCCAGGTGGATATGAGACGGGGTGCAGCCAGGTTGGAGGAGGATGGAACCAGGTGGGCAGTAGAGGGGGGGTGCAGCAAGGTGAGGGGAGGATGGAGCCAGGTGGACATGCAGGGGAGGTGCAGCTAGTTGGAGGATGGAGCCAGATGGACATGAGAGGGAGGTGCAGCCAAGTGGGGGGAGGATGGAGCCATGTGGATAGGAGAGGGGGTGCAGCCAGGTGGGGGAAGGATGGAACCAGGTGGACAGGAGATAGGGGTGCAGTGAGGTGGGGGAGGTTGGAGCGAGTTGGACATGAGACAGGGGTGTAGCCAGGTGGGGGGAGGATGGAACCAGGTGAACAGGAGAGGGGGATGCAACCAGGTGGGAAGAGGATGGAGCCAGGAGACAGAAGAGGGGTGCAGCCAGGTGGAGGGGGTCACACTGCCCCCCCCACCCCAAAGCACCATGTTGATGGGGACAAGAGCCTCTTCCCGACAACCTTGGTCTGTGGTTGTGGGGGTCTGCAGGCAGGGGGCTTATCAGAATCTGAAAGATATGGGGTACATAGTACCCATTCACCAAAAAAGTTTAAAAAATAAATAAAACACTCACGCAGTTTTTGAAAATTATTTTATTTTAAAAAAATGTCCCCCGATGTAGATCCGAACTTTTGTTTGGCTTGAGCTTTTCACCCAACTGTAATTGTAATAACAATACAATAGTTGTATTTTAAAGGCCAATATAATCTTGTTTTAAAAATGTCATTTCATGTTGTGAGTTCTGCCTGTGTGCTGGTCATCTCTTTCCACAACTCCCTGGATTTCCTGCATACTTTGCATCTTCTCCTCTGCTGTTTAGTTTCAATTTCTAAGGACTACATATCCCATGGTAATTTGCTGATTCCTGTACTGACTCTGCCTTCTGAAACTCCTTCTCTCAGCACCTCTATAATTCAGTCCTATGCACAGGTCATAGTAAATACTTAGTCTCAAAATTCAAGGAATTAAATATGTATCTTCACAAAGTAAGTTTACAAACTTCAATATCCTTCAGAATAATAGGACTATGCTCAAAATGATTGAAATACAATGTAGAAATTAATATATGAATATTATGCAGCGCCACCCCTGTGAGGGTCGCTTGAATATGACTGACCTCAAATGTTTCCCTTACCCTGCAAGCCTCCCGACACGTCTGACACCTTATTAAAATGACAATGCAATTATACAAACACCAGTCTGCAGTAAAGTAACGTTCTTAGAACAAGTAACAATAATAGCTTAAATATATAACTTTTACTCTTGGCACATATAAACTGGTATGCAATGTAAATAAGATTACAATAAGACAAACAATAACAATCAGTAGACTCTCATAGAGCCTATGGTCTCAGGCATATAACAAGTTTTAAAAACGTCAGTTTTTTCGGGAGCAGTGATTTTTAATAATGCTTAAAGTGAAACAATAAAAGTAAAATATTCCTTTAAATTTCGTACCTGCGGGGTGTCTATAGTATGCCTGTAAAGTAGCGAATGTTTCCCGTGCTTAGAAAATTCCCTGCACACAATTACATTTCTAAAGGAAAAAAAGTCATTTAAAACTACTTGCGGCTATAATGAATTGTCGGGTCCCGGCAATACAGATAAAAGTAATAAAAAAAAAAGCATGGGTTCCCCCTTAGTCCAGTACCAGACCCTTTGGTTCTGGTATGAATATTAAGGGGAACCCCGAACCCCAAAAAAATGTCACGTTCGCGGGAGACCCCGCCCCCTCTCTGACTCAAGGAGAAAGCCTGGGGTTATCCAATGACGTGTATGGGTGACCCCGCCCCCTCTGGCGCAACACGGGTTTCCCGTCATGTGCCAGAGGGGCGGGGTCACCCGTACACGTCAATGTGTAACCCCGACCTTTCTCCTTGCGTCAGAGGGGGGCGGGGTCACCCGTGCACATGACAGATGTCCCCATCCTCAGCTATAAAAGAGCTGTCACACCGGGAGAGCATCATGCGGCAGGACACCTCCTATGGAGGCGGTATCATTCATGCTCTTCTCCTTCCCATCTCCTAACACACTCCCATCCCCAGCACAAATATTTCTCACTCTATGTCCGAAGTGCAAATACTCCCTCCCTCCAGCACACAGACCACAGATGTAGTGAGGCAGATGGATGTTTGATGTCCTTTCTTCTAGGTTCCTCCTGATCTTGACACATCAAAGTTGAGGAGGAGCCTAGAGCAAGCTGATTTTTAACAGTTTTGACAGGCAGCCACTGCTGCAGGGGTATGCTAATATACATTACACAATATACATAAGCAACTTGCAAACAAAACAAAGTATTACAATTTTAAAACCACTGTCTAAAACATCAGGAAAAAAATAGCTTACCCCTTACTGTGCACATAAAGAGCACTATAAATACACCAAAACACAGTGGAAACAGTACTGCTGCTACAGGTGTCCCAGCTCATACTCTCCCAGTTCCAGGGGCATCTACTTAGTATGCTCTGAGGGAACTGACACCTGCTATCTGTCTTGTAGTTATACAACTGAAAACAGGGTGTCACTGCTATACAGAAAGAACATGGGTGTAAACCTACTTTGATATGATATTAGACTCTGTAAACAGAGTAGTACTAAAGCTCCATATATAGGACACTTGCTGGCCCTAAAACCGATAAGTAGACCAAGGAGTATTTTGTACCATTAAGGACCACAGCACACACATGCCTAACAACTAAAGCTAATGGGTAAAGTCACTATTTTATAACAGGCATGACTGTTTCAGGATATTGTGATATGTCTCAACTACAGGGCTACAGAAACAATAGAACGTAACCAACAACAAAACCACCCCCCCCCCAAAAAAAAAAAAAAACCAAATTGCAACAAAAACAACACACAACAACAAAATAGAACACAATCCATCTCCCATCAGTATATCTGCAGTAAGAACACCTAACTTAAAAGACCAACCTGGTTAAGGACCCACATAGGTCATCCAAACCATTCTTTAAGTAATGACTTGAAATACGAGAATCCCTCAGAGATCTGTTTCTCCACAATGTAAAATGGGGTGCATTATCTATAAAGTGGATCATGATGCGAACCTCCATAAGAAGGCAGGGCTGGACCGGACAAAAATTTGGCCCTGGACTTCATCCAAGCCGCGCAGCCATTACTTTGACAGGGGTAAAGTAGTTTTTCCTGCGCTATAGTGGAAACTATGTGTGCAGAGGGTAAAGGTGCGGAACTACCGTATGGGCCAACCACTACCCACAGTGAGACATGGAAAAAAATCAAGATATGGTGTCGTGCTCCAATAACATAGAATGGTGTAGTTGGTAAAATGTATAAATAACCAAAATAGTATAATTGATAAATGAATGTACAAATAGACTGACTGAAAGATACAAATCGCTATAAATGCTAAGATAAGGTGCATCCAAAGGTATACTGAATAAATGTGCAAACAGTGCAGATAAGGTGACTCAGGTGCATAAATAAAATCACAGCATAAAGATAATAGTATATGCAGTCACAGAGGAAATCGCAGGATGGTGTTATGCTCCAATCAAAATGAATGACTGGACATGACTGATATACAACAATGATGGATGAATAAAACAGTGAACTGAATAAGAGTGCAAATACATACAAATAGGGGACTGTATAATGTAAGTAAAATCACATTGTATGAATGGTGGATGGAACCGCAAGATTGTCCAATTGTTACAAAGTGTGAATGGTGTAACTGCGACTCGGTCCAAGAGGTGAAGAAATTTGCAAGGTGCAAGTAGAGTGCTGGGTGCAGAAATAGAATCGCAACATAAAGATAATATATGCAGTCGCAGAGAAAATCGCAGGATGGTGTTATGCTTCCATCAACATGAATGACTGAGCATAACTGATATACACCAATGATGGATGATGCAACTGCGACTGAGTCCAGGAGGTAATGCAAATTAATCAAAAGAAATTGCAAAGTGCGAGTGAAGTGCTGGGTGCTAAATGACATCAGCAGGTGGCAAGGTGACTTGTTGGTGAATCTTTGGTGTATGGTGACATGCGAAGGTGTGCAAGCAAATTACCTTTGCAAGGTAAGCAGCTTTCAATAAAACCAATGGAATCACTCGGGGGTAGAGGGGATAACTCCTATCCGTCCTTCCAGTGGTGTGGCGCCTAGGGGGGTTAAGGCTTCCTTCCAGGCTGGGTGGTCAGCAAGGTAAGACAGCTCCAAAGTGTGTCACCAGGCAGGGTAGAGAAAACATAGAGGAGGCTCTCTAGTGTAATATGTTTTAAACACTCAGCGGTTTATTTAAACATATAACAAACAGGGTACTCATATTTAAAACAGTAATGCAGTGTATATCAGAAACGAGCAGCGAGCTCACACTGTGTAAACGTCACTTCCGGTTTCCTAGTGTTTGACACGTGTCACTTTTAATACTGCACTGGCGCGCATTGAGTCTGGCGCGCATTGCTTTTCTCCATTGTATCTTCCAGAACTGTGCTTCTGCTTTCATAGTAGATGCCACCAGTGCATATCCATACAGACTGTGCCACCTGCCCTGTATATAATATTGGACTTTATTCCTTTATTGATATAGAGACTGTGCTCGATTGGTCCTTGCGCTATCCCACCTTTTCTCACCTGTCTAAAGGAGAACAGTAGGGATGAGCTTCGTATTCGAGTCAAACTCATGTTCGACTCGAACATCGTATGTTTGATCATTCGTCGAATTACGAGCGTTTTGGGCCGTTCGCGCCAAATTCGAGTTACGTTTTACAGCCCATATTTCACTGCGGCATCGCAGTGCATTGCTGACTGATGATTGGCCAAGCTTGCACTATGACTCGCATGCTTGGCCAATCACAGCTTGCAAAAAACGGAGAGCCATAATTGGCCAAAGCCAGGGTGTGTAGTGTGTTGCGGTGGTTAAAAGAGAGAGAGAGAGAGAGAGAGTGTCATTTTTAGTAGGTAGATAGAGCAGGCAGGCAGGCAGGCTAGTCAGTTAAAGTTAGAGTGTGTAGAGGATATATATGCATCCCAGGTGTTGTATATATATTTATACACTGTCCTCTGCAGTTTGCACCTAAAGCTACGTAGTGTGTATTGTCTTTGTCCTCTGCAGTGTGCACCTAAAGCTACGTGGTGTGTGTACTGCCCGTGTCCTCTGCAGTGTGCACCTAAAGCTACGTGGTGTGTGTACTGTCTGTGTCTGTGCTATTTTTCTCAATGATTTTCATCCATATTGCAGGGACCAGACATTACATTAAAGCCGCAAGCAGTTTTAAATTACTTTTTCGTTATAGTAATCTCATTTTGTGCAGGGACAGTTCTAAACACGTGCCACTTCACAGGCATACTATAGACACCCAGCGGGTACAATATTTAAAGGATTTTTTTTTTAAGCATCATTAAAATCACTGCTCCAGGAAAAACGACTGTTTTTAAAACTTTTTTTCCATTGATACATGTTCCCTGGGGCAAGACCCGGGTTCTCAAAGATGTTTTCACAGGCATACTATAGACACCCAGCAGGTACAATATTTAACCACTTAAGGACCGCCGCCTGTAAATATACGTCAGCAGAATGGCACGGCTGGGCAGATGGATGTACCGGCACGTCCTGTACATCTACCCAGCCGTGGGTCGCGGGCGCCGCGATCGGTCCCCGGGAACTGAAGAACGGGGAGAGCCGCGTGTAAACACGGCTTCCCCGTGCTTCATCCCCTTTATAGGGAGACACAATCGATGACATAACTCCTACAGCCACACCCCCCTACAGTTGTAAACACACACTAGGTGAAACATAACCCCTTCAGCGCCCCCTGTGGTTAACTCCCAAACTGCAACTGTCATTTCCACAATAAACAATGCATTTTGAATGCATTTTTTGCTGTGAAAATGGTCCCAAAAAATGTGTCAAAATTGTCCGAAGTGTCCGCCATAATGTCGCAGTCACGAAAAAAATCGCTAATCGCCGCCATTAGTAGTAAAAAAAAAAATTCAT
Organism: Rana temporaria; assembly: GCF_905171775.1. Lineage (NCBI taxonomy): Eukaryota > Metazoa > Chordata > Amphibia > Anura > Ranidae > Rana > Rana temporaria. The sequence goes on from NC_053490.1 coordinate 288,089,233, forward strand.
AAAAATGCAATAAAACTATCCCCTATTTTGTAAACGCTATAAATGTTGCGCAAACCAACCGATAAACGCTTATTGCGTTTTTTTTTACAAAAAATATGTAGAAGAATACGTATCGGCCTAAACTGAGGAATTTTTTTTTATATATTTTTGGGGGATATTTATTATAGCAAAAAGTAAAAAATATTGCATTTTTTTTCAAAACTGTCAGTCTATTTTTGTTTATAGCACAAAAAATTAAAACCACAGAGGTAATCAAATACCACCAAAAGAAAGCTCTATTTGTGGGGAAAAAAAGGACGCTAATTTTGTTTGGGAGCCACGTCGCACGACCGCGCAATTGTCAGTTAAAGTGACGCAGTCCCGAATCGCAAAAAGGGGCCTGATCCTTTACCTGCATTTTGGTCCGGGGCTTAAGTGGTTAAAGGAATTTTTCATTTTTTTATTTTTTTTATTTAAGCATCATTAAAATCACTGCTCCAGAAAAAACTACAGTTTTTAAAACTTTTTTTCCATTGATACATGGGGCAAGACCTGGGTTCTCAAAGATGTTTTACGACAATAACTTGCATATTAGGCTTTAAAATGAGCACTTTTGAATTCGAACGTTCGAGTCCCATAGACGTCAATGGGGTTCTAAATGTTTGCGCGAACAATCGGTCCGTTCGAAGGTTCTGGTGCAAACCGAATAGGGGGGTGTTCGGCTCATCCCTAGAGAACAGTTTTTTACAGACTTAAGTTCTGAAACCTCCCTGTGAAGGCTGCATCTGATCACAAACAGGGGTCAATGTTGGAAAACAGAAGATGGGCTGGTCATTCAAGTTGTTGCAGAACCCATTTTCTGTCTCAATGATACTCTCAAGTAACAGCTTACTCAGTACAAAAACACAGTGTACACAGATGCCAAGATGCTGTAAGCCATGGTATAGGTCTCATCTCACTTAGGGCTAGTTTACACTTTGGATATGTTTTGTTAAAGCTCTCTGAATGCCAGTCAAAGCTCATGTCACTAAATAAAATGCTTAGCTTATAGTCCTGTTTACACCTTGCTTTTGCTTGGTGCTTCGATGAGGCTTCAGTGGAGCTGTGATGAGGCTTTGGTGGAGCTTTAATGGGCCTTCTTGGGGCTTTGTTGAGACTTTGTAGTGCTTTGCCATAGATTTCTATGGAGGCTTTGAAGATGCTTTGAAGCACCACTAAAGCTACATGGAGTATAATTTTGAAGCAAAGCAAAAGCAAGGTGTAAACAGGACTATAAGCTAACAATTTTATTTAGTGACAGGCGCTTTGACTAGCGTTCAGAGAGCTTTACCAAAGCCTGTCCAAAGCCCTATCTTTAGCTCTCAAGGTCAAAATTTCATACACATACAAATAAAGTAAAGCTAAATAAGGACAAAAACAAGTCCATGTCCAACAGTAATCCAAACTTTCAATAAATGTTCTTTTTCAATCAGCCACTGCAAAGTGCTTTAACCATAGCAACTATTCAATTTCATGCTTTTATCAATTTGACCAAATTAACTTCTCCTTTTTGTTCCCTCTTTAGTGTGCAAAATATACCACTGAAAGCATTTTGTCATACTCGTTCTATAGGGCAAAAGCATGCCCGTCGATCACCTGTGCAAATGTCCTGTGTTATCTCCAGAAATCTATTTAGTTCTAAGTTTTTACCTTGGACTACAGAACAATTAGTCTCTATGTTGTAGAGATGATGAGAGGTGGACAGGATCAGTAGTTTAGCTAATGATAACTGGGCAGGACTAAAGCCATTCAGCCCACAAAAATATGAGCATTTCTGGCACATCAGCAGGTATTTGTGTCACATACTTTGTCGGAGGCCGAGGTGCTGAGAGGGCTTCCCTTGAGTCCAGGGCACCCCTGAAGGTGGTGAAAGGGAGCGCTATGTCCAAAGAAGCAGGGGTTGGATTACGACAGGATGAGAAGGATGCACTGCTGGGCAGGGGTCCCTCAGATGTACCAGATGAGACTTGGCCAATAAGAGAGCCAGAAGCAGCATCAGGAGCCAGGCCAGTAGTCATCCACGGAGTATCAGCCAGGGGTAAGGCAGCAAGCAACGTCAGGAGTAAGCTGGGGACATACACTGAAAATCAGGCAGCAGAGGAGGCCAGAAGAGCAAGCCAGCGGTCATGCATGGGTACAGCAGACAGGAGCAAAGTCAATGGAACAAGCTAAGGGTCAAGGCCAGGAATGGAGACAACACAGGTCAAAGGCAAGCCCGGTCAGTTACAGGAAACCACTCCTCCCCCCCTCCAGATGAAAGAAAAAAATGCCCATGAAGACTCATGGGGTGTATGACATAATTTTGTCCTAGGCCAGAAACAGAAGAAATATAAAAAAAAGGAAGTTCAGTTCTGATTTACATATGCTTGTGCTGTCCCTGTGTCGCTGTCCCTGTGTTGGATCTGTTGCTACCATTGAGGTGATCCTTGGGGCCCTGGACTCTGTCATTAATCCTTACCATCCTTGAGGAGTTAGTTGAGCCTTGTCTCCCTTGTATCCTATCTGGTTTCCTAGCTGGAATCTCTCAATTGGACATGCATTCCTCTTTTGTTTTTATTAATGCATCTTGAAGTATGTAATATATAATTTTCCTCCTGATGAAAACTCTTTATGAGTTAAAACACACTGAGGTTTTCTTGTTGCCATCTGAATAACACTTTAATGGATAGAACTTCACATGAGCTTTACTGATGCATTGGTTGTTATATACTCACGATTTCTGGTAATTTTAAATATTTTGTCAATAAAGTGTATATTATACAACATTTCTTTTATTAGTCAATCTGGTACCGCTAAACTCCCATCGGTTCTCCCTTTTTGAGTAATTATTTCCGATTTAAGTAGACTAAACTGGTAATTTGTCTGGGACAAAGATACAGTATGTCAAGAGCTTCTGATAATTTTTCATTTTGTGTTACAGAGCTGGAAATCCAAATTTAATGACAACAAATCTTTCAATTTTCCACTGCAGAATAATTATCTTTAAATTTGTTTTTACCTTGTTTCACTTCTATCCAAAACATTGTTATTTTGACTCATGTGACAGTGCTTTAAGTTTGCTAAATACTTTTCATGTATTTCAATTCCCTTAATAATCAGAAATGCATGATAAAGAGAAACCCAATATAACAAAAATAAAGTACCGTACTTCTGTGGATTGTATATCCCTTACAGAGAACCAAATTACATCTGACATTCTTTCCTAAGGTATATAGCAAATAAAAATGCTAATAATAGAGGCAAGTGATGAGTGTGTGTTCCTTAAATTTATAACTCATATTTGAAGCCGACCTGCTTTCTCTTAAGTGAAATACCTACTAATCATACTTTCAGCAAGGGATCCCCACGCTGACATTTTAATTATGGCACTATTCTTTTCCAGGCTTGCTGTTTTAATAAAGGGCCTTTCGGTTGCTTTAAATCTAAAATTAATTAAGTCAATGTACTCCTTGGTAGCATATGGATCATAGACAATGGACAAAAATGATCCTAGAAAATGTACAGTGTGTTAGGAAGTTGTTTGACAAGGAAAATGACAATAAGCCTGCAGCAGAAGGGCTTTCCGTCAGAAAATTTGCAGGTATTGCTTTGTTGATTTGTATGGTGTTATAGGGAAATGCAAATTGTCATAAAGAAAGCTTTGCTTTTTTTTCTCAAGATGGGTAAACATTATTTTCATCATCCCTGTAAGAGGTAATAAAGGTAATGACCTGAATTAGAAACGCTTTGAACTAGCAGAAATTGGAACATAAAGTAACTAATAGCTATGAAAACGGTTAGCTAGCATTAGAGATTGTGTAATAAATGAGCTCCTCTTTCTACTGCTACAATGCTACTTGAGCTTATTAGATGGTATTTAGACATACTGACCCATAACTGAAGGTGTGATTATTGGATCAAAAGTTTAGCAGGCCATGGAAAATAAATATAGGAAAATGTACATAAGGAAACTAGTTTTTGCGCAGACTGATAGGTGGGTTATGCAGAGACAGATTACATAGACACAGATAGACATAGGTAGAATGTTAAGGAGAAAAGAAAGAAAGAAAGAAAGAAAGAAAGAAAGAAAGAAAGAAAGAAAGAAAGAAAGAAAGAAAGAAAGAAAGAAAGAAAGAAAGAAAGAAAGAAAGAAAACGAAAGAAAGAAAGAAAACGAAAGAAAGAAAGAAAGAAAGAAAGAAAGAAAGAAAGAAAGAAAGAAAGAAAGAAAGAAAGAAAGAAAGAAAGAAAGAAAGAAAGAAAGAAAGAAAGAAAGAAAGAAAGGATGCATTTATTCACTTATTCATATATAATGATTTTTTTGTGGATCTTTGGAATTCAATCTATTATATATGCCAGCAGAGGCTGACTATATGAAGCATTTGTTAGAATTCCCTTAGCAAAAATGAATGCACTTTTAATAGACCTTTTATAAAATTATGCTTCAGAGAGAGACCTCAGATCAATACACTCTTTAAAATTTTATCCTAATAAGTTATGGCAGTTGCTAGACCACATTCAGATTTATACACACATAACTGCTTAGATCTTTCCCTTAGCTCCTGTTGTTCATTTAAGTGATTTTATGATTATTTTTCAAAAACAACACATAGAAGCTGAATTTCTTGTATGACGTAAAGGTTAAAAGAAGTCTACTGTAATGTTATAAGCCCCCAGAACAATGAATGTGTCGATAGATGTGTTCTGTTAGCTGTTTCTAAATGTCAAAATTAAGAAAGTTAATAATAAGCTTGCACTCTAATTAGAAGTGTAATCATTAATGGATATAAAAAAAAAAAAGAAAATTGGTATTTTTTATACAATTTTTTTTTTTACTCTAAAGGACATTCCAAAGCTAACCATTTACTAAATGGAAATACTAAATATTATTTAATATAGTGTATGTGTCACAAAAGAGTTAATTATGCACCTTCCAGCTTTTCAATTCTTTATGCCAGTGTAAAATAAATAAATAAATAAAAATGGCAATTTTAAAACGTACTTCACTATGCAACCTTTCATGCCTATTACACCGCTGAGCATTATGTGATCTGGGAGCTGATTGCGTACATGAGCATGATACCGGCCCATAGAGATATTTATGTGAGGGTCTTTCACCGAATGCCCAGTGCTGAGGATTGGGGTAGATCTGTATTACATGCGTATATGACCACTCTATAACTTGAGGGTCCAACTCCTCTGGTAAGGAGACTTGCTGGAAACGCAGTGGTGTAGTGTGTGTCACTCCTCACACTGAAGCTGGTGCAGGGCTTTCATCTGTTCTCTTCATCATCTAATATATGGACTTTATATGTTACATAATATACCATATCATTTATCATCTCATATTAGCAATGCATATTGATATTTAAATTCTTGTATTTGTGATCAAAAATCTGATGCTGGCTGCTCATTTATATTATAGGTAGCGTGGATAATTTTGTGTGATGTTAAGTTAATAAATACATTGCAACATTCCCTATAGAGAATGTTCATTAACCACCTCACCACTTTCACCCTATTCCTACCCAGGCCATTTTTCAGCTCTGAGTGCTGTCACACTTTCAATGACAATTATTCAGTCATGCAACACGGTACCCAAATTACATTTTTTATCATTTTTTTGAGACAGAGCTTTCGTTTTGTGGTATTTAATCACCACTCAGTTTATATTTTTTTGCTATGTAAAAAAAATATTTTAAAAAAATAAATAAATTCTTATGCGTACATACGATCGGTTCATCTGATGAACCGATCAGGAATGCCATGTTCATTGTCCAGGAAGTACAGGAGGTGAAAGACAGGAAAACAAACAAGTTCCTGTGGTTCCAGGAGTTCAGTTGTCCACAGGGGATGGCTGAGACTTGTGTCTCACAGGAACATAGTCAGTCAGATGTGCAGATGGGTCTGTTTAGGTGTAGGCAGAGAGATGGTCAGCAAACAGGCAAATGATCAGTCCAGGCAACAGGCATAAATGTGGTCAATAAACAGGCCAGGGTTAGTACAGGCGACAATCACAGACACAAACTGTGACTGGCTGCACTATTAGGGTTTATTCACATGTGAGGTTGGAGGGGGGGGGTGGAAAAAGTGAGTGCTTGAGCCACAGTTTTACTGTCCCTAAACTACTACTCCCTTTAGCTGCAAAGGCAGCTGCCAGGGGTGTACACATGCCATGGCTGTGATGGTTTGCTTCACAGCTGTGGCGGGAATTATACCCCCTGTACACCTGCTGATTGTGACCCATTCAAGTGACTGGGGTTGCTTGTGTGGGGTCCAGGGGGTTAAAGCAAGTGGTGAGGAGGCGATACAATGCCTTCTGATCAGGGATTTTTTTTTACACTGTGATCACTGTAATAAGCAATCTATAACAGTGTTCAAAGGTTTCATGGTTTCATTCCTGAAACCTTGTTTGCTACAGTGATGCTGTGATTGGTCACAGCTATCACATGGTACATGGCAGCTATGGTTGACCCTGGTACCATGTAATCACTGTGACCAAACACAGAGCTCACACAGTAGTAAACAATGATAGCATTGTTTACTACTAATACTGCAACCATTGTGAGTGGTCACAACAATCACATAGTACCAAGGCTGCTCACAGTGGCCTGGTACCATGAATGGTAATCTGCTGTGTTTGTGCTCTTGAGAGTGCACATCCACATCGGTGCTGCTCCTGTCAAGCCATTTTTATACAGTGGCTGGACGGGAAGCTTAATAAAATGTCAACTGGAATCTGATTTGTTTGTATGGACATCCTATAAAAGCCTAACTAAACCCATCACTTTAACTGTTTCCTAAACCAGTTATATTCAAGGCATGCCTTGATTGATGACTGTTACTATCTGGCTTATGTTGACTCTCAACTGAACTGTCAAGCCTTCAAATGGCTGGTGTCATAGCTGATCATGTGTACTGCACCATGGCAACTACAGATCAAACAGAAGCTAAAGCTGACCATAGATTATTCATTGTTTTTCTTTTTTGTTCAACCAAAAAAATAAAGATTCCTTCATCCACACAAAATAAGTAGATTTCCCCAGGACTCTCTGCTGTCAGAATACACTGATCAGCTGGCTGTGGCCAGCCAGCCTCCCAACACTTCTGTTCAACAGAAGTCATTTGAATGATGACACATGACACATGATTTGAAATTTGTCCCTGTTGAACTGGCAGAATTTTTTGATCCATCTTTGTCCAAATTAAGATGGAAGCTTCCTTGGTTGTAGATGATAGGTAGGTTTAGTTCCACATTGTTTTGCTCCTTTAATTTGTATCTTTAAATCCTGATAAATAATGGGAATCCAACAAGTTGTATGCATTGTGCTGGAAAATGCATCCTCTCAATGATTTCACTGCACAGGTCCAGCATAATATGGTGATTCATATTATGGAGATTGTAGGTAATCTTCCTAGATGGCATAGAGGAGACCTAAAAGGTATCATGTAATAACAAAATACCAACACTTTGGCAGGAGTTTGGCAGGTAGTCCATTTCCAGTTCCATAACATTCTCCAGTAAAGCATTTAACCTTTGACCTTTCCTTCTAAAAATGCTACATTTCTGGCTCTCATGCTAATTCAGTGGCATCAGCCACAGACCAGGAACAACTATGGAAGATCAGGAGTTATGACTGTTCTAACTTTCTAATTTGCTTGCTTGTTCCAGGTCATTGACTGAGGAGGTCAGCAAAAGAAGTCCCTGTATTTCTCTCACAATAGGTTTCTTTTATCAGCTATGATATGGATTGTAAGGATTGTAGCACCATTTTATTACAGATCTTTATTTGTTCTTTATGAAGTATATTGTATAGGGTATGTCAAAGCAATTTCCAACATTTTATAAAGTGGATGCTTTCACCAGTGTGGTTTACATCAAAAGTCATTGCATTTGACATAACCAGTGTATTGTATAGATTTTTTTTAGGAAAACAATACAGAAAATCAAACATGCTCGCTATTACTTTTATACACTCCAGAGAAAAGGTAATGAAACACTACTTTAGAATATGTTTACTTGCTAAACATCCTTAATGAAACATTTGAACGGAGAAGGTAACATGACATACCCCCAGGCCAGTTCTACAGATGAGAAAATAAGGGACAAACTGCTGACTCCCCATCCACTGATACCAATATATTGCAACTTTCTTGCTTCCACATGGCTTTTTTCACAAATCCAGGATTATGCATGCAGCTGAAGATCATGCATTATTACAGTGTTTTTTGTTTTTTTTTAACACCCACCGTAGCTCATAGCACATGCACAAAGGCACAATTTACTTATACATAAGTCCATTCCTATATTGCAGTGTCAGATCATTTTGTATTGCAGCCTGTGCGCAGGTGTGCATATTCTGTGCAGGTAGCAATAGACATGTGCACACTGAAATATTTTGTTTCGGAATTTTGTTTTCGTCTGAAAAATAAATTTATTTAGTTACCCCAGAAATTCGTTTTTATTTATTTTGTTTAGTTTAAAAAATGCATTTGTCCGAAAATCCGAAATAATTAAGGTCGAATCTGTCATTGAAGGTTTATGGTGTCTGTCGAATGTGCTAAACTGTACGACGCCGCAATTGTACATTTCCGGTCAAATGTTCCACCTACAAGCTATAGAAGAATTCCAATAGTATATGACACTAGTAATAATTATATTTATAAATTATTATTGCTAATCAACCAACATTCAAATTCTTCTATAGTCTATGGGCCGAGCATTTGAACGGAAATGTACGATTGCAGCATTGTACAGTTTAGCTGCTTGTCGAATCTTTTTAGAACTTTTGACAGACACCATAAGCCTTTAATGACAGATTTGACGTTTGTATGTTTTTCGCTGCTTCGTCGAATCTTTGTGGTTCATGTCGAATGGTCTACCCCAACACTGTCTCTAAAATGTTGAATCTTTTCTCTCTGTGTCAAATCTTTCCTCTCTATGTAGAATAATCTTGGACTAATAGAGTTAAGGTTGTGCACATTCGACCACAGGTTCGATAGACACAGATTGCTATTGTCATCATCATGTTGAATCTCCTATCTATATCGAACTGTTGTACTGTAGAAACGAAAACGAAAATAAAGCATTTTTTTATGTCGGATCTTTCGGATTTTGGATTTTTCGCATTCGTTTTCGTTTGTTAAAACGATAACGAAAATACCCGAAAATACCCAAAATTCGGATGAAAACGCATTCGGACGAAAACTAATGCACATGTCTAGGTAGCAATAAGAACCCCTACATGTGTATGCCTTGCTTATGTGACACTGCTTTCACAATAAACAAACAAAAAAAAGAATATTGTCAATGTTCTGGTAACCTCTTAAATTATGATCAGTTAACCACTTGCTGCCCGCAATATGTATATACAGTATATGTTGCAGTTTTCAAATGGTTTACTGGAGTAATGGCTGAAGCTATCAGTCATAACTCCGGTATTGTTTTAACAGCCGGCGACTGGCTTTTAATTAGCTGCTGGATCGCTGTCAGAAGTGGCAGGAGAGGGCGTCCCCCCTCCCAGCGCTCTCTGGTGTTTCTCATGCTTACCTATTTTTCCGGCACACCTGAGGAACTATCCGACAAGTCGCGTGGCTGGCCATAGAGATTCCCTGAAACCAGAACCTCTCTGATTACTTCTATGGTTTTGAAGGACCAGAGCAATGTCATGATGTCACTTCCTGTCTAGGGCAGAAGTAAACAATTTTTTTTTTTTAAGGCAAAAATAATAATTTATTTTTGATCTTTTGCTTTTAAAGGTAGAGGAGAGATTTGGGGTCTTATTGACCCCAGATCTCTCAATAAAGAGGACCTTTCATCCCTTTATTTCTAAGGATTACATTCCTTAATAAAAGTGTTAAAAAAATATATAATAATAATTAAAGGGACAGTGTAAAAAGTTTAAAGCCCCATATCCCTCTGTGTTTGCCCACAGAAGCAAACCTCAGTTGTGCATGCATATGTAAACAGCGTTTGCACCACACATGTGAGGTATTGCCGCAAACATTAGAGTGAGAGCAATAATTTTAGCATTAGAAGGCCTCTGCTACTCTAAACAGGTAACCTGTAAAAATGTTTAAAGCATCACCTATGGAGATTTTTAAGTATAGTAGTTTGTCGCCATTCCGCAAGTGTGCACAGTTTTAAAGCCTGATGTTAGGTGTCTATTTATTCAGCGTAACATTATTTTTTATATTTTCAAAAAAATTGGGGTATACTGTATATTATGTTTTTTTTTTATTTTATTATTCTTTAAAGTGTATTTGTTCGAAAAAATTGCATTTGAAATACCGTGTGACATAAAATATTGCCATTTTATTCTCTAGGGTCTCTGATAAAATAAAATATATAATGTTTTGGGTTTCTAATTAATTTTCTAGAAAAAAATACTGATTTAAACAAAAACAACTGCAAACAAAAGGTGCCGGAAAAGGCTTGGTCGGCAACTGAAATGTCACTATGTGCAACAGTTTATTCAAAATAAAAGCAAAAGCTATACCTTTTAACCAATGAACTACAGAATTAAACTGCTCCAGTTAAGTGACTTGATGTAATTAGTCTTCTTTAGGTATCCGAGTAACCACTCCTTTAGTAAACAGAATGTAGCATCGTAACTTGTTAGCAAGTCACAAGATGACATGTTGCAGCAAGTGGGCTGATCTGTATCGGACATTTGTGTATATGGCACAGACTGCAAAGGCACCTGGATTGTGTCATCTTTGAGCCAGCGTCAAAAATGGCTTGGTATTTTATGAAAGAAAAACAGATGATGACATTGTCATCATCATGGGAGATACAGTGTTCTCTGTAAGAGGTAATAGATACCTGTGAGTGTTACACGTGTACATTAATTAGCATGCATGCACTTATAATGAAACACTATATCCAAAGCTAGGTCCAGTTTAAGCATCTATGGAAACGAAAATAAGATAATAAAAGTGGATGTAGATTTGTTTCCTTTTAATGACCAATGATATTACTCCTTTTATTTCTATATACATGTAAATACTGTATACACTGTGGAACAATAGGAGCACTGGTCCTGCAAGTCAGGGAAGGGGTTAATCATACTGAACTCAATGCAAGATTTGGTGATCAGTCTCCAGATTTCCCAGCATGGATTCAAAGACCGGAAAATATTCTTGGCCTACCGTAACTGAACGTCGATGGCAGCCAAAAATAAATGGAATGACATTGTGGTCAATTGCAAAGTGAGTTTGGCAAATATCCTTTGCAAGTGAACGATCAGAGCAAGCATTGATCAGGATATAACATTGTTACTAAATGTGGTGGCTGAAGACGATTAATTCCTTAGAATTCATTAAGAGGCAAAGTAGAAAAAATTAACCGCTGGACAAAAAGTAATATGAAAAATGTACTGACAATGCAAAAGCTGTCTATATGCCTAAAAGAACATGTCCAATCATCCTTTCCACAAAGACCGATCCAAATTGCAGCAGTCACAATAAGAGGAGATAATATTATTCAAAACAAAAATGTGTGTTCAAATACTAATAGTACTAAAAAAAGAATTAAAAAGGACACAGTGACTTTGGACTACTGCCAGATAGTTTATATTATTTGCGTTAACAAGCAATAAAAAAAAACTGAGTCTTAGTGCCACATTTATAGCAGATACTATATTCCAGGTCCATGTTGCAAAATACCACCCAGATAGTTCCAACCTGGCCACATACTACTGCCAAATAAACCTGGCAAGACTGAAGTTGATACAAACTAATCTTTATAGTTACTGAAGACTGAAATATACATCTTAGACCAGCTTAGATGTATAATTTTTATAACTCATAACCTGATCTTGCATCTATTCTGACATTTTATATATATATATATATATATATATATATATATATATATATATATATATATATATATATATATATATATATATAGATAGATAGATAGATAGATAGATAGATAGAATACACCTATATGCATTAATCTTTATTTATACTTGTTAAAGTGATATTAACCACTTCAATACAGGGCTTTAATACCCACCTCCACAACGGGCCTATTCTGGCACTTCTCTCCTACATGTACAAATCATCATTCTTTTGCTAGAAAACTACTCAGAACCCCCAAACATTATATATGTTTTTTTTAGCAGACACCCTAGGGAATAAAATGGCGGTCATTGCAACTTTTTATCTTGCACGGTATTTGCGCAGTCATTTTTCAAACGTCTTTTTTTTTGTAAATAAAATGGTTTCATGAATTAAAAAATAACAAAACAGTAAAGTTAGCCAAATTTTTTGGTAAAATATGAAAGATGATGTTACGCCGAGTAAATAGATATCTAACATGCTTTAAAATTGCGCACACTCATGGAATGGCGCCAAACATTGTTACTTAAAAATCTCCATAGGCGACGCTTTAAAAGTTTTACAGGTTACCAGTTTAGAGTTACAGCGGAGGTCTAGTGCTAGAATTGTTGCACACGCGACGACACCTCACATGTGTGGTTTGAACGACGTTTACATACGTGGGCGGGACTTGAGCGCGAGCTACCGGGAACAGGGGCGTTTTAATTTTTTTTTTTTTTACTTATTTATTTATTTTTTACACTTTTTTTTACATTTTTTTTCCATCGCGTTTATTCCTATTACAATTGTAATAGGAATAGTGTCTGAGGCCACGTACACACGGTCGGTCCAAACCGATGAAAACGGGGACATCATCACATCGCGCCCGGGACTCCGACGGTCATAGAGATGACTGGTGACCATCTGGTCACCAGTCATCTCTATGCCTCCCATCCGGCACAAAGAGATCATCTCTCTGGGCCCCGGTTGGCACGGGAGAGCCCAGAGAAGCACCGGATGGCGGCGGGAGGGGGGATGTCCCCTCCCGCCGCCAATAAGAACGATCAAGCGGTGGAACCGCCACTATGATCATTCTTATGGTGCACAGGATCGCCGCCGGAACAAAATGATATCTGAATGATGCCTCTAGGTGCAGGCATCATTCAGATATCACTGCACAAAGTACAGGACGTCATATGACGTCCACCCGGGATAATTGATCCCCTTTTTGGACGTCATATGATGGTGTGCGGTTTTGAAGTGGTTAAAGTCTTGTTTTTTTTTTTAAATAACAAGCTCTGTGCAGTGGTTTTGCACAGAGCAGCCCGGATCCTCCCCTTCTTGGGTCCCTTTCTGGCTCCTCCCTCCTGCTGAGTGACCCCACAACAAGCAGCTTGCTATGGGGGCACCCGAGCCGAAACTCTGTGTGTCCATTCAGACACAGAGCCATGGCTCGGTCCCACCCCTCTCTCTCCTCATTGGCTAACTGACTGTTTCAGCCAATGAGGAGGGAATGTTTCAGACAGCCAAGGCTCTCATGCAACATTGCTGGATCGAGATGGGGGTTAACATCCCTTAATTAGCTCAATCACATATCATGGTACATGATCCCAATATCCGATGTAACTTTTATGTAATAAATATTACCCAAGGTTACCAATAAGTTTGGCTTATTGACTGCAGCCAGTGATCAAGAAACATTTTCTAACATTCTCATTCGACAGAGGTTGACCTTTTGAGCTGGAACAGCCACACATAAATCAAAATTTGGCTGGTCCCTGGTGAATCAACCAAACTTTAATCTATGGCCAGCTTTAGTGACTGCTTTTTTGCCCTTTTCTTCTTTATTCCCTCTTCCTCTTTACCCCCTTTACCTGACCTATCATACCCTTCCGGGGGAAAAGGGGAGACCAGGGAAGGAAAAATATAAGCAGATTAAACTAGACTCACATCAGACATGGAAAAATAGCTCTGTATACTAAGGGATATAATGCTGTGAGATTTGAAGTAGTTAAGAACATCTCATGGACATTTTTTTTGGTGACGAGGGTTCTATCAAAAAGAGAAATGTCTCCCGTTGAAAAATCCCCTGATGGGTCAGCGCATGCGCAGTAATAGACCTCCCTACAGCTGATATGTTGATAAGCTTGCATGATGTCAACACGGCGGATATCGTCTGAAGCATTATCCAACACTATGCAAACATCTGGGGAACATAGTTGTCAGATTGAGCCTCGCTGTTGCAGGTCGGGTTGTGGGTGTGTTGAAGGGTGGGTTTTGTGTGTGTTGCAACCCATGCTTAGACTGAGATAAAATCCGCCGTTTAACACACCAAACCCGCTCTGCAACACATATAAAACCCGCCCTTCATCACACAGGAAACCCGCCCCTCAACAGCAAGGCACAATCTGAAAAGTATGTTCTCTCTTCGCTGTTTGCATAGCTTTCACTTCTCTCGATAGAACATAGATCAACATATCAACTGGAGTGACGTTTGTTACTGCGCATGCGCAGACCCATCGGGGGCATTTCTCAATAGAACACTGGCATTCTTTTACTCAGTTTTATTCTGTTATTGCAACCTATAATATAACCTGTAATATGAATTCTTTGTTTCATTTAAATATATTATTGGAAGAATTTATTCAGAGTTCCAAAGAAGGGTTGTAGCAAACGTAAAATATATCGCTTACTTAAACTGCAACACAGAAATGTCCTTTATAGTCATTTACATCTCGCTGCAAAGCTCAGTGCAAATACCATGAAGCCTCTGCTAATGAATGAATTAAACCAGTTTTGTACCACCTCCGTTTAAATGATAATGTTAGAATGGATTTGCTCTATTTTCCCAATGTGTAAAGCTCAAATTAGTGGGTGTGAAAGTAAGTAATGTGACAAATTCATAGTTAATATGATCATTTAAAGAGGTGGGAGGAGTTGTCTTGTGACTAATTATTGGACTTGAAAGTTAGAAGCATATGGTCTTGCCTTTATTATCACTATATCTGTACTACATAGAACATGCCAGCAGAACATATAATGTGTTGTAAACTTGTATGGATATATATATATATATATATATATATATATATATATATATATATATATATATATATATATATATATATATATATATATATATATATATATATATATATATATATATATAGACATATATATAAAAAAAATCAATTTTTTACATTTTTATGGTATGATAAAATCTTACAATAATAACACATTTATACGTGCATCTACTAACAGTAAAATGTTGTCTGCAAATACATACAATAACAAATATCCTCATTCCTAACGATTATAGTTTAGATCCCTGAAATTATAATATATATTATATATATCAACTAGTAATTTATTTAAAGTATTACATTTAACTAATTTTATAGGTATTTTATTGCGAGCCTCGGATCTTTCTTATTACAATAAATAAGATATACATATTTAACCATCTGTGAACCTTTTACAGTATATAAAGTGTTAAGCCTCCAAGTTAATGACCCTGAGTATGTCTGTCCTACTGTCAACCTGATAGTTGAAGTCCCAGTCTAAAAGCAAGACCCAATCACAGTAATTGCTGCTTGAATGATCACTGCAACAACCAATGTAACTGTATCAACAATCCAGGTTAAAAGCTACAGCCCTGTTTGTTAAGAATCGGTGTCTGTTCTGTGATCTCATCCCAATAGTAACTGCTATAAACCTGCATAGAAAGGATACATGTTTATATATTACAGTAAATGTTTTTTTTTCCATATTTGATTTCTTTACATTACCTTTTTAGCATGTATTAACATTTCAAAAATGATTACATTTGGAGGAAAAAAACACCAACACACACACACATATATATGTATATATATATATATATATATATATATATATATATATATATATATATATATATATATATATATTGTATATATACGGTATGTGTTTGTTTTGTGCAAGGAAAATAAAAAGATTACTGGAAAAAAGCCCTGTTGGTCCCCTAGAACATCTTGTAAAAAGATTATACCATTAGTATAAATAACACCGCGCTACTTAAAAACAAAATATATATGGCTGCCAACACAACAGAAATAGATCAATTCTGTGAAAACATACAAAAAACAACAAAGTGTAGCGCTAAATATACGTGCAAAAGGGAATGTAGAAATAAACCCTGTGAGGAATGAACAAAGTGATGATATAATGAAATATATTCGTGAATCCAGATAAAAAAGAGCAAAAAAAATTATGAGTGCAGTCTCTAATAAAAAGAGTCCCAAACAGTTGGTGAATCAATCAGCAGTGAAGTGATTTGTCATCATGCACATATAGTGACAATCCGAAGTGTGTCCACCACCAGGAATGATTGGAGGCTTACCGGATTAAATGGACCCAAACAGGTTTATACCTAATGGATCATATAAGCTCAAAAATGATGTTATCCAACTTCCAGAGGCGTCTTTAAATGGTATGCAGTAGAGAGAAATCCAATGCCAAAAAGTAAAAGTACCAGGAGAAGGATATTCCCAATATCAGCTTTTGGATGTATAATGATTTGGACCCAATGTGAGGTTCAAAATCTCAGCTCGAGGAAAAGGAATAAAAAAGCAAAGATACACATAGTGTAATTTATACAGAATTACACTATGTGCATCAATTTTGAGCTTATATGATCCATTAGGTATAAACCTGTTTGGGTCCATTTAATCCGGTAAGCCTCCAATCATTCCTGGTGGTGGACACACTTCGGATTGTCACTATATGTGCATGATGACAAATCACTTCACTGCTGATTGATTCACCAACTGTTTGGGACTCTTTTTATTAGAGACTGCACTCATAATTTTTTTTGCTCTTTTTTATCTGGATTCACGAATATATTTCATTATATCATCACTTTGTTCATTCCTCACAGGGTTTATTTCTACATTCCCTTTTGCACGTATATTTAGCGCTACACTTTGTTGTTTTTTGGTCCCCTAGAACATGTTGTTGTTTTGGAATCATAAGTGGTGTCAATTTTTTTGCCAACTTGGTAGGCTTTTAACAGAATTGTAAAAATTGTTCTGGTCCAAATAGATTATACAACCACTAGGCCTAAAAGGGTTAACAAACAATACATATAAAATGTTATATTAACACATTTTTATGGAGCAAATAGCTTAATCAATGTATTCATTGAAAACATGTTTACCAGCCTTTGCCTCGTTTTCCTATATCCAGTTTACCTGTAGAGATTGTGTCTCAGGCCTCGTGCACACGACCAAGTTTCTCAGCAAAAACCAGCAAGAACCTTGCTGGGAGATATTTTTTTTGCCGAGGAAACCGGTCGTGTGTACATTTTCGTTGAGGAAACTGTCGAGAACCTTGTCGAGCCAAAAAGAGAGCAAGTTCTCTATTTCCTCGACGGGAGTCTGATTTGGCTCGTTGAGATCCTCGACGGGCTGGTTTTGGACGAGAAACTCGGACGTCTGTATGCTAAGAAACCCACGCTTGCTCAGATTAAAGTATGAGACGGGAGTAAAAGTAGCATTTGTAATGGAAATAACACATTTTTAAAGCTGTAACAGATTGAAAAGTGCAAATCGTCTCTTACCAAACTTTTATTTAACACGCAAACACATGAAATTAGCAAAAGCAGCCCCAAGAGTTTAGCCAGTGGAATCAAACTTCCCCTGACGTTGTATGTGTTGTATGTCACCGTGTTTGAGAACGAGGAGATTTTGGCTTGACTTTGTGTACGCAAAGCAAACTTGTCGAGTTCCTCGACAAGCCTAGCAAGGAACTTGACGAGGAAAACGATGTGTTTCGCCCGTCGAGTTTCTCGGTCGTGTGTACGAGGCCTCACAACAGGAATTCAACTCTCTAAACTCTCTCTGATCATTGAAAGGAAAACTCTCCCAAATTAAGGTAAATTACCTTTTAAAACATTTTCTCAAGTGCCAACACTAAAAGATTTCCCCTGATCTCCTGTTCCTTCAAATTTGGATTTCCCTTCAATTTCTGACCTGGTGACTATGGTCAGACACAGAGAATAAATCACCCCAGGACACAGGCAGAGATGAAAACTGCACAGGTCCTAATTCTCCCCTATACTTGCCGAAATGAAAAGAAAAAAAACTTTAGGCTTTAGATAGATCAGACCTATCAGGAATTTTTGGTTCATACCTATGCATAAAAAAAATCTTTTGACTTCTATTTTTGCATGCGATGCGTTAAACAACTTGTTTCAGGTGATTAATGCACTTGCAGCAACACAGTACTGTTGGTGATACTTTTTTATTTGCACTAACAGTTAAAATTTAATGAGACGTTTTCAAGGGTCTATCCCATTCTTCTCAGTCCAGGCCGTAACTGATGCTCAAGAAGATTCGGCAAAATGTTGAGAGTGAAGTCTGCAAGGACAACAATTTCTGAAAGAGGGGAGGTGGCAGGGTAGAAGAGTCACAGAGGTGAGAATGGTAATAAAACTATTTGATAGTCATTTAAAAAGTTGAGATCCACATTCAGTCTGTTATCTCCTGTGTTAAGCCTAGTTATCATTTGTACATTTGTAGTTCAAATGTTTTCGTTTCCTGAGTATTTAAAAGTTCCCATTAAAGCCTAAGTTTAGTGACATTTTTTTATTATGTCATTTTTATTTTTAAATCAGCACCAAGGACAGTATACACACTGAATGAGAAGTGTGCCTTGTACTGGTGGCTGCTATGCTCATTGCAAACTTCAGTTCTTTGACTCCTGGATACTTTGCAGCTGTGATCTTCCAGTGTTGCAGAGGTTATAAGAGGTTGTCACAGAAAATTATTCAGAAAATATGTACTATTGTTTTCCACAAAGAAAAGCTCTCTATGAATGGAGGAGGCAGACCTTTCATTCATCTTCCTGTCCTCCATTCATAGAGTGCTTTCCATTGTGGGAAACAATAATATAATAGGAGCGGGGGGGGGCATAGTCCAGTTGCTCAAATGAACCCCCTTTTGTGTGCAGCAGCCCCCCTCAGCCCCCTTAATTCTTACCTAAACCCCATTTTAACCCAGTGATATACACGAGAGACCCAGCCATCCGTGACTCTCCCTCCTGATTGGTAGAGACACAGCAGCAGTGCCATTGACACCTGCTGCTGTCAATGAAAGTGAGTGAGCCAATGAGGAGAGAGAGGGGGTGGTCCGAACTGCAGCTCCGTGTCTGAATGGACACACAGAGCTGCGGCTCAGATCAGGTGCCCCCATAGCAAGATGCTTGCTGTGGGGGGCATGCAACAGGAGAGAGGGGCCAGGAGCGCTGGCGAGGGACCCAAGAAGTGGAAGATCTGGGCTGCTCTGTGAAAAACCACTGCACAGAGCAGGTAAGTATAACATGTTTGTTATTTTTTAAGAAAAAAAAAAAACAAGACTTTAGTATCACTTTAATATCAAAAACTGTAATGATGTTCATAGAGATGTCTGGTTATGAGAAATTATGTCCCAAAGGTGTGCAGTAATCATCTATTATTGTGTTTTTATGTAGATCAATTATTTTTTGTAATCTTCCTGTCCTTGTTTCCAGTCACACCATAGTATTTAAAGAGGAATGGGGTCAGGCCTCTGATATGGCTTTTTTAAAATTTAGAATTACTCAAGTTTGGGCCACTCCATTGTTGATTTGCTCCTGTGTAGTGAATCTTTGCCATGTTGTGTAACCGCACTTCTTTTGAGTTGTAGATCACAGGAAAGCTACTTGACAGTCTACAAACAGTCTAGAACAAACTTGGAATTTATTAGTCTCTTGTCTTGAGACAAGAATGTTTCAAATACCTATGTATTTTTACATTCACAATCATTCTCTCAATTATGTACAGTAGGTAAAGCTAAAAATGTCATACATTTGTGAAACCAAATACCTCATTAGGCTTTTTGGGTGCTTTGCAATCATAGTTGTTCTTGCATATAACCTAAAACCATATAAAGACTACAGCTTTACATATGCTGTCACAATAATTGGTTGCATTATTAGTGCAATGGCTTTGTAGAATAGTTCAGATCAAGTTTACACTGGTTGCATCTATTATACTTTCACAGGGACTATATAAGAAAATAACTAAATCTGAAATATAATAATACACCATCAGATCCCATTCCAGAGATTTTTGCTGAAATAATAAAATGTGCACATAATGATACTGCATGCGTTTGGTTATTGATAACTTCTTACTTGGTACAACAGCACAAATGATTTATTATAACCGTAGAATAATTTATTAGAAAATACCTAAAAATTCCTCTTCATTAAACAGTATTGTGTTTGTCGTGCTCTCTCGGTTTTATGCATGTGGTTGGTTTACTAAAGGAACCTTAAAGGTGAAGGTGCAGCCTTGGCAGTCTGCCTTTTGGTGCTCTGATTCTGTTATGTAAGACATTCAGTGGAAACCTGTAAATGAGAGCATTGACATCATCATGTTTTTCCCTACAGGTGTAATTGTGTTATCCTTCTATTTGTGCCTATAGTATTTTGTTTGTAGTTGGTGTCCCCTCACCTCTCTTCTCCACAAACAAATGTGTGCACTAGTGTTTTTTCCCTTTCCTTCCTTTGGGGGTACTTACCTCTGTTGTAAGCTGCTACCCAGGTATATTGTTTGCAGTGTATTTCTTGAATTTCCCTTCTCTGAGTTGATGCAACAGCCAGATGTCTTCTTCCAACCATTCTTTATTTCCCGAATGGGTCTTTTTCTCCTCTTTTGAAGTTACCTAAAAAAATAGTTTGCAAAGTGTCAGCATGGGTTTCCCAGCTCTGTGTTTTCTGAAGTCTCCAAGGAGACACTATATAGGGTTTCCAGGGAGACACTATAAGGCCCCGTACACACGACCGAGTTTCTCGGCAGAATTCAGCCAGAAACTTGGTTCAGAGCTGAATTCTGCCGAGAAACCCGGCCGTGTGTACACTTTCGGCCGAGGAAGCCGACGAGGACCTCGGCGAGGAAATAGAGAACATGTTCTCTATTTCCTCGTTGTTCTATGGGAGAACTCGGCCCGCCGAGCTCCTCGGCGGCTCCAGGACTGAACACGCCGAGGAACTCGATGTGTTTGGCACGTCGAGTTCCTCGGCCGTGTGTACGAGGCCTAACACTATATCAAAATATAGTCCACAGCCCAAGGGTTGGTAATCTGTGATCTAGTAAAGGCATGCCTCGTAAGAAACAACATATGCTAATACTGATTTTATTTGGCCACATCTTCATGATTCAGTAGACTCACTATGTTCTGGTTGAATAAAAATGTAGGGAATAATTTAAAGGGAAATTCCAATGTCTTATATTTGTTAAAAAATAAACATTAGACCCATCACAAAAGATTCCCAAAGCACCATGGGTTGGCTTAAGAGACAGCACATCATATAAGTATAGCTTTGAAGCTCCTTTTGTTTGATTAACACCCCATTCACACTTGTGTGATTTGTCATGCGACTTTGGACATTAAGAGCCGATTCACACAGGGGCGGCACGACTTCGGGGGCGACTCGGCCAGGCGACATGAAGACGACATCTAAGGCGACTTGCAAAATGACTTCTGTATAGAAGTCAATGCAGGTCGCCCCTGAAGTAGTACAAGAACCTTTTTCTAAGTCGGAGCGACTTGCGTCGCTCCTATTAGAACGGTTCTATTCACTAGAATGGGATGCGACTTGTCAGGCGGCTGCGTCGCCTGACGAGTCGCCCCAGTGTGAACCGGATCTAAATGTCATACCCCATATTTTCCAATGATAACCATTCATATATGTGCAATTTAAAGTCGCAGTGACTCCAAAGTGACTTTCATGCACTTTGAGGGCCATAGACAATGTTAACTCTCAAAAGTTGTTTGAAAGTCTAACTGAATGTTTTACATGCAACAGTGGTGCAACAGTAAGTCTGACTTTGCAGAGGAACAAGTCGCATCCAAGTCACACCTATCCAAAGTTGCATTAAAGTTGCGACAAAGTTGCATCGAAGTTGAATCAAAGTTGCACTAGAAGTCACTCGACTTTGGAGCCGTACAAATGTGAGTGGAGCCTTGAACTTTCTAGTGCATATCTGATAAGGGAAGAGTCTGCTTCTTTTAGCCCAGCAGAAATAGCTGATTATGAAAAGAAGACTAGAGCTTTACTTGCTGTCTAAATAGAAGCCTGCTTCATATTTATATTCCATCTATAGCTGACAAAAAAATAAAACATTAATGTGTTTTTTTCCTGAGCACAATAAAGAAAGAAAATATGTATACAACCATGGTACATTCTGCCTATACACATAACATATCCTCCGTGGTTAACACTACTGTCCTGCATTTCTAGACTCCATGGGCTTTTTATAGAGAAATCTATCAGTATGAAATTTGTACGGCTGTCTTATCTTTATTTGGGCTTCCTTAGGGTGTTCAAATTTTCCTTCAGCTGCTGCCCATGTTGGCATGTACAAGAACTAATGTAAGCAGTTTTGTATAACATATACAGGATCATGTGATTTAATAAATAAATGCAATTAAAATATTACTTTCCTTAATAATGATGATGAGCTTTTTTGTCACTTTACAGTGTACAAAATGTACCGGTACAAGCGTTCATGCTCTATTTCTAGTATATTATTGACATGTTGATAATATCTACAAAAAAGAGTGCTGTCTGACATGTTTTCAGCCCTGTCTAAGCATCAAATCAAACTTAAAAGTGAATAATTAAAAGAGTCAACGTGTACTTTTTAGGGAAAATGTAATCGTTCATATCTTTGCTGCTGACTACTAGCTGACATGTCCAGAAATCTAGCAATGAGGAGTATGTCAGATTTATAAGGTCACTTTTCAGAGTGCCTACTTAAGGAATAAACATTCAAGGTTTTG
This sequence comes from Rana temporaria, assembly GCF_905171775.1. Taxonomy (NCBI): domain Eukaryota; kingdom Metazoa; phylum Chordata; class Amphibia; order Anura; family Ranidae; genus Rana; species Rana temporaria. Next base: position 288,111,902 of record NC_053490.1, read on the forward strand.
GACACTCATATTCTCATCTGTAAATGATCTTTGATTTTCAAGTATAAATGCTCCAGAGAAACCATACAAAACATTATAAGGTCTAAATATAATCTAACCTCATCCCATCACGAATTGATTCTGACCATATCCATCACTGCTTATAAAGCCCACAGGAAATCTGCTTCCTCCACTCAATAGCAAGGCCTTTAGATGTCCTGAGCAGACCATCCTTCTTCAGGAGTAAGAAAATAATCCGATTATTTATACCCTCTTATGTCCCATCTCCCCCCGGACTGCATTACTAGAAAACAAATGCGAAGGTGTTCCTTCGGAAAGAGGGTCAGACACTAATAAATGCAAAAAAATGGGACATCTGAGAAAGCCCTAGAGGACTGAGACTTCAATTACATGAATTGGTATCCAGTCTAAGACGCCACTTAGAGTTCTTATTTTTTATTTTAATTAATAGCCACAGCTGGATAGGGCCCCTTTTTCCGCATGGTCTTTTTTCTCTGTTTGGGCAGATTTCACCCAGAGAGATAAATGGATCTCGAAGCAGGTACATTTCTATCCTCAGCGTTAATCATTAGAGCTATTGAATATATAGTTACCGCAGCATTACGGGAGTGAATAATGGCTAGCACTAAAATTTAATGTATTATATAGATCAGAGCTAATTCCAGCAACATAACGATGCGTGTGGAACACCAGCCTAACATCTTTTCCTCTTGTTACCTCTCCTCGTTAACCCTGTGTAGAGAAGTATCTTGCAGTTGGGTTGACAAGTAAGGGGTGCCTCTGATTTTATGATTTACATTAATTACCCACTTATTATTTGATACTCAGAAACTAGTCCATATTCTAAAAAATAAATATTTTAATCAATTACATTGAAATGTTTGCTACTTTAATTATGTTGTATTTTTTTTTTTTTAATTGTACTTTAAAGTGTTTATAACACTAAATTTCAGCTAAAAATGTGTAGAGCATGGCTACATTTGTGTTATTGTACATTGTGCATTTGACATTTTTATAGTATTTATTCCAAAGTTTCTCCAAAAATTACAGATGCATTGCACAGATGGTTTCCTTAATGATCTATTTAAACCTACCATCCAAAATGTTCTAAAGGATAACAAATAAGTGAATAATTATGACATTTACTTAAAAAAAATGTAATGTGCACAGACATATCTGCCAAGCTTTTTACCCTACTGCAATTGTGTGGAATATTCGTATACAAGTTAATGAAGACAGAGATGCAGGCAGAGGTGTAAGGAAGGCAGGGGGGTCAAATTTTAAATACACAATGCTCTAAATGAAGGCAAGAGCCCTTAAATAAAGAACCCAAAGTCACAAGAACTCAGGTAACAGATCAAGTATGTGTATACTAAAAGCTGCACCTTTGTTATATGTGAAAATCTTAGTTATATGTGAAAATAATAGTTGCTTTTCAATAAACGCATAAGAGATTAAATCTCCAGTTATTTCTGCTAAAAAGCAGACCCTTAATACACAGTGCTAATATATCTATCGTATAAAATACAAGTGCTAAAGCATACAAGTGCTATTTGTTTCATTGCTCACTCACTCACTCACTCAATCAATTAATAGTAAATCTAAAATGTAGAAAAGTTAACAGGAGATTGAAGAAAACAAGTACAAGACTTCCACTACCCTTGAATTAATGGCTTAAACACAAGGGGCCAGATCCATAAAGCGCGGCGCTTTTCTCCGTCCGGCGTAGTGTATCTCAGATACACTACGCCGCCGTAACTTACTTTTTTTGTATCCTCAAATATATCCCGCCGTAAATTAACGTCGGCGTAGTGTAACTTAGGCGGCGTAAGGGCGCGCAATTCAAATGTATGTGATGGGGGCGTGTTTTATGTTATTACGTCGTGACCCAACGTAAATGACGTTTTTTTTTAACGTCGCATGCGCCGTCCGTGGGGGTATCCCAGTGCGCATGCTCGAAATTAAACTGGAACAAGCCAATGCTTACGACGGTGAGGTCATAATGATGGCCATACTTAACATAGGACACGCCTCATATAGCAGGGGTAACTATACGCCGGAAAAAGCCGAACGCAAACGACGTAAAAAAATGCGCCGGCCGGACGTACGTTTGTGGATCGCCGTATATAGCTAATTTGCATACTCGATGCGAAATTCGACGGAAACGCCACCTAGCGGCCAGCGTAAATATGCACCTACGATCCGACGGCGTACTAAGACGTATGCCTGTCGGATCGAGCCCAGATTCCATTGTATCTTGTTTTGTGGATACAAAACAGAGATACGACGGGGGAACTTTGAAATTACGCGGCGTATCCATATGTAATTCGTTTGAGGATCTGGCCCAAGGTTTTTAATTCAAATGTTTTAATGTAATGACTGAATTGTTTATTCACCTCTGCAGCTAGGGGTTCGGATCCTGGTCTCGGCTACATGTGAATTGAGTTTGGTGGTCTCAGCCCGGCTCCCGGTGGGTGTGCTATGCGAGGTAAGCCTGTGCTTAGTACGCTCCCCCCCCCCCCCCCCCCCCACAAAAACCACCACACTTACACGCACTTGAAATTGGGTTAACATGCACGCACTTTGACCACGCGGTCTCTAAAAAGAGAGGCAAAGGACTAACGGGGCTGGTTGAGCGGGCTAGATCCTCTCACTCCATTATAGGGAGTCCCTCTGCCCCGTTGGGCTTCAAAGCGGAGCAGGTAGGGTGGGCTGTGTGGGAGGACCCCCTCACACACCCGCCATTGCCACCCGGGGCATGGAGAAAGGTGGCAGATTGCCTCTGGGGGAGGCCTGCCTACTCCCAACTCCTGCAGTCCGGCTCCTCTCTCGAGTACACGCACAAAATAGACTTTAAAAAAAAAAGAAGAAAAAAAAAACTTTTTTTTTTTTCATGACCTCAGGCAAGTCTAGATTTGTGCAATGCAGTTTACTTATTTGTCATAATTATCATCTTTTACTGGGCTATATTTGATAATGCTCTAGGCATATCTTTTGCCTTTGTGAATGCTCTGGCTGCTTTCAAACCTGCTTTGGTATCTGATTATTATAGCACAATTTAAACATGAAACACTACAGGAAGCAGCATCTTGTCTGCCAAACATGCAGGATACATGCCATTAATTAAAGTGTTACTAAACCCAGCACCCTGCATTTGCTATATCTGGTTATCCCACAGTACACAGAACATGGAAATGCAATTATTTTACTAAAAATAAACTGCTAAATACCTTTCCTCATCAGTATTTAGCACAATATTGTGACTTTTTAGTGTCTGTTCTCCCCTAATTGTTCTATGAGGCTACAGGACCCCTGACCCTCTGTCTGGACAGTTCTGTTTGGCCCTGTGCTGGTCACATGCACTAAAAAAAAACTCTCTAGTATTAAACATCAAACTGAGCATGTGCAGCTTGCCCCAAGGCTCTGTTCTATCAGCAGATAGATTGAGGACAGAGAAAGAAGGGGAGGTTAAGAGAAGACAGGATCAAACAGCCTTTTTACGCAATGCGGAGGATTAACCCCATAGGTTCCACAGTGAGTATAACAAATATGCTTTACTGCATAGACAAATTGATTTTACTGTTGTGGGTTTACTAACACTTTAAGAGCCTGCAGATAGCAAATAAAGTGTTAGATGTTGCCTAAGCTGCAGAGATAACTACTGTAAAAATAACTTATATATAAAAAAAAAATTCACATTTATAAAAAAAAAAAAAAAATGAAGGACACTGACTGGTGACAGTATGTGACAGTATACAGTATGTTAAAAATAAAAACTTAATATATTTTTTTATTTTTTTTACATACTGTGACCTGTTTGCAAAATGTTATAACAATTTTGTTTTTGTTTTTTTACATTTTCAGATTTTTTTTATTTGTTTAGAAAAAAATAAAAAAAACAGTGGTGTTTAAATACCACCAAAATAAAGCTCTGTTTGTGTGGAAAAAATTGTCGTTCAACGTGTTACAGCGCTGAAAGGTGAAAGGGGGTAAAAGTGCCTAGTAGGCAAGTGTACCCAAATAAAATGTATGTCATTTATTCCCACAAATAGAGCTTTCTTTCTATTTTTTTACTTTCTGCTATAAAACATATGCAATAAAAAAAATGAAAAAAATAGAATTTCTTCATCAATGTAGTCCATTCTGCTATGTGTTTCCCCGGAAATAAGACCCGGTCTTATATTAATTTTGTCTACAAAAAACACACTCAGGCTTATTTTCTGGGGATGTCTTATTATATTTTCGGTATATACAATGATGATCTTAAAGTGGTTGTTCTCTACACCGAATACTGCAGAGGGAGGGGCCGAGATCCCCACTGACTTCAGCCTTGCTCCGAGCATTGCAGAAGGAGTGGCCGCTGATGTCAGCCGGGAGGAGAGGAGAAGATCTCTGGCGGGTCATTATATAATCTTTTTACAGAATGGATTACATGTTTTTACAAGGACTTTAACTAGGTCGTATTTTCAGGGTAGGGCTTATATTGCAGCCATCCTCGAAAATCACACTAGGTCTTATTTTTGGGGTAGGGCTTATTTTCAGAATAAAAAATCCCAATAAGCATATATTGATTAATTTGTGCAAAAGTTATTGCATCTACAAACTATGGGATATTTCTTTTTTTTTACTAGTAATGGCCGTGCTCAGCGACTTATAGTGGGACTGCGATATTGCGGCAGACAATCGCACACTAACTGACACTTTGGACACTTTTTGGGGACCAGTGACACTAATACAGTGATCAGAACTAAAAATATGCACTGTCACTGTACTAATGAAACCAACAGGAAAGGGGTTAACATCAGGGGTAGGGATGAGCCAAACACCCCCCTGTTCGGTTCGCACCAGAACTTGCAAACACACCAAATGTTCGTGTGAACATTAGAACCCTATTAAAGTCTATGGGACTCGAACATTTAAAATCTAGAGTGCTAATTTTAAAGGCTAATATGCAAGTTATTGTCCTAAAAAGTATTTGGGGACCCGGGTCCTGTCCCATGGGACATGTATCAATGCAAAAAAAAGTTTTAAAAATTGACGTTTTTTCGGGAGCAGTGAATTTAATAATGCTAAAAGTGAAACAATAAAAGTGAAATATTACTTTAGATTTCGTACATAGGGGGGGTGTAAACTTAGCATGTGAAATATCGCATGTTTCCCGTACATAGAACTGTCCCTGCACAAAGTGTAATTTCTGAAAGGAAAAAAAGGCATTTAAAACCGGACTTGCGGCTATAATGAATTGTCGGCTCCAGCAATTCATAGGGAATTCATTCATAAAAAAAAAAAAAATCGTGGGGGTTCCCCCAAACTCAATTACCAGGCCCTTCAGGTCTGGTATGGATATTAAGGGGAACCCCGCCGTCAATTAAAAAAAATGACGTGGGGTTCCCCCCAAATATCCACACCAGACCCCTTACCCGAGCACGTTAACCTGGCCAGCCACAGAAAAGAGGGGGGGACAGAGTGCGCCCCCCTCTCCTGAACCGTACCAGGCCACATGCCCTCAACATGGGGAGGATGTCTCCAGGTTGATGGGGACAAGGGCCTCATCCCCACAACCCTTGCCTGGTGGTTGTGGGGGTATGCGGGCGGGGGGCTTATCAAAATCTGGAAGACCCCTTTAACAAACGAGACCCCCAGATCCTGCCCCCCCCTATGTGAATTGGTAATGGGGTACATTGTACTCTGTCCCCCCCTCTTTTCTGCGGCTGGCCAGGTTAACGTGCTCGGATAAGGGGTCTGGTGTGGATTTTTGGGGGAACTCCACGCCATTTTTTTTTAAATTTGGGGTGGAGTTCCCCTTAACATAAATCCACACTAGACCTGAAGGGTCTGGAATGGATATTTGGCGGGAACCCCACGTCATTTTTTTTAAATTGACGGCGGGGTTCCCCTTAATATCCATACCAGACCTGAAGGGCCTGGTAATTGAATTTGGGGGGGACCCCCACGTTTTTTTTTTTTTTTTTTATGAATGAATTACCTATGAATTGATGGAGCCGAAAATTCATTATTGCCGCAAGTCCGGTTTTAAATGCCTTTTTTTCCTTTCAGAAATGACACTTTGTGCAGGGACCGTTCTATGTACTCGAAACATGCGATATTTCACATGCTAACTTTACAACCCCCCTAGGTACGAAATTTAAAGTAATATTTCACTTTTATTGTTTCACTTTTAGCATTATTAAATTCACTGCTCCCGAAAAAACGTCCGTTTTTAATACATTTTTTGCATTGATACATGTCCCCTGGTCCCCAAACACTTTTTAGGACAATAACTTGCATATTAGCCTTTAAAATTAGCACTTTAGATTTCTCCCATAGACTTTAACAGGGTGTTCCACGGCTTTTCGAATTTGCCGCGAACACCCCAAATTGTTCGTTGTTCGGCGAACAGGCAATGTTCGAGTTGAACATGAGTTTGACTCGAACTCGAAGCTCATCCCTAATCAGGGATAATCAAAGGGTTAACTGTGTGCCTAACCAGTGTTTTACTGTATTTGGTGCTTTTATTAGAGGAAGAGATGGAATTTATTCCCTGCTTTGCAGGGACACAAACTATATCCCTTCCCTCCTGTCAGAAATGTGATCTGCCTTGTTTACATAGGCAGATTGCAGTTGTGTCTGCCTGACGGATGGGTTCCGGAGGACATTAAGTACCCTGCTGCCGCCGATCTGCTTCCGCTGTGTGTAATCACAATGAAAGCGAGCCATCGGCGGCGCTCATGCATGTCCCCTTGCCGGGGGCGTTGGCTTGTGTGTATATATATGTCATCAGATGCACAGGTGCTGCCCTGCAGCAGCAAAACAGTTGTAGGGTGGATTTTAAGTGGTTAAATGTGATCCAGCTTGGGTTCATCTCTACTTTGAGCCCTTAATCTTGTAATGGCAGCAAGACAAAATAAAAGTAAGCCTAAACTATAAATGTGGTATGTTGATTGCAGTGCCTTGTTTCTGGCTTCTCTAGGGAAAGGTTGTAAAGATAACCTTATTGCTTCCAGAGCTGTTGCTGGCATTTCGTTATTTGGCCTTAGCAAACATTTCAAGTTGCCCCCCTAATATGGTCTTATGCACCTAAACGTTAGCATGCTATGTATGAGAAGCCTCTTGTCTCCACTGGAATGTCCATGAGTATTAGTAGCAGACATGATGCGTATAGTGATCCCATCTACAGGTAGAACACCAATGCTGAGACTGTTCATCACAGGAGACCACAGTGTTAAGTAAAAGCTTTCTTCACAGTCTCTAGATAAAACTTGCCGGTAGCCCCAGAAGCCTCATTGTACCTATATTAAAAGGAATCCTTTTGTAATGATTGTGGGACTTAATTAGCTTTCTAGGCCCTGGTTGTAAAACATAGTGATAAATGAGCAAACAGGCCTGTGGATCATTATTCTTTCAGAGATGAGCTTATTAGCTGATTATGAATCATTAACAAAGTCTACAAGGGATTTCCTTATCTAATTCCTCTGTCTTTTGTTCTCCTCCTTTAACATCCAGTGCTATAATGTTTAGGTTATGGATAGAGATGTGAAAATTATCACTTCTGTCCTCAGAGGCTTCGGCTGCTGCTGAAGGTACAGAAATTAATGTAATTCTCCATAGTGAAGATAAATAAGACAAGGAAGCCACGGAAAAAATGGCTGGTTGACTCAAAATATAACAGAGTACATGGATGTAATTCCATGTATCTTAACCACTTCAGCCCTGGACCATTTTGCTGGTCAAAGACCTGGCCACTTTTTGCGATTTGGCACTGCGTCGCTTTAACTGACAATTGCGCGGTTGTGCGACATGGCTCCCAAACAAAATTAACATCCTTTTTTTCCCCACAAATAGAGCTTTCTTTTGGTGGTATTTGATCATCTCTGCGGTTTTTATTTTTTGTGCTATAAACAACATTAGAGCGACAATTTTGAAAAAAAAACAATATTTTTTACTTTTTGCTATAATAAAATATCCCCCAAAAATATATAAAAACATATTTTTTCCTTTACGCCGATACGTATACTTCTACATATTTTTGGTAAAAAATCGCAATAAGCACTTATTGATCGGTTTCTTGCAAAAGTTATAGCGTCTACAAAATAGGGGATAGTTTTATGGCATTTTTATTAATATTTTTTTTTTTACTAGTAATAGCGGCGATCAGCGATTTTTATTGTGACTGCAACATTATGGCGGACACATCAGACACTTTTGACACACTTTTGGGACCATTGTCATTTTTTCAGCCAACAGTGCTATAAAAATGCACTGATTACTGTGAAAATGACACTGGCAGTGAAGGAGTTAACCACTAGGTGGCGCTGTAGGGGTTAAGTGTGCCCTAGTGAGTGATTATTACTGTAGGGGCGGTGGGCTACATGTGACAAGACAGTGATCACCGTTTCCGATTACAGGAAGCGGTGATCACTGTCATTGTCACTAGGCAGAGCGGAGAGATGCTTGATCAGCATCTCCCCATTCTACCTCACCGTGGGACCCGCGGTCGGGCTCACGAAGCTTGCGCACGCGCGTGTTCACAATGCCGCAATCTTAAAGGGGACATATATATACGTCCATCTGCCTGTCCGTGCCATTCTGCCGACGTATATAGTTGTGCGCTGGTCGGCAAGCAGTTAAGTAAACCACACGTGTTACAATTTGATTGTACAATCTCTGTGCTTACCTGAACTCAATTTAACGTATATGCAAGCAGGTAAGCCGTTGCATTAGATAGTTGTTGGTAAATCTAAAGGATATTGTGCAAACATTTGTACAGCCTAATGTGTGTGGCCAGATTTGGACTACGGTTCGTAAAAAAAAGCAACAGTTCGCTTTATCACTGGGGATATTAGATGATTAATAATTTTATGTTGGTAAGTATAACAATAAAGATTTATGGAGGCAAAACCATGCCACAATATAAAATCACAATTATTCATTATGTCATTCATTTTCATTGTATGGTAATTTTATACATTTTTACGTTTGCCCGGCAAACCTGTCCTCATTTAAAAATGAGAATCTCTAGATTTTAATTTTCTTTAAGCAATGCTTCTGTTTGAAGTGTATACAATCCAAATAATGATGGCTCCCTTAGTAAATAATTCCCAGTGTGAGGCAAGTGTATTCTATTAGTTTGCATCTATGTGCAAGTTACACAGTAAGTACATCATGCTGTCAGGTTTCCTGAAAACTGTATAAAAAAAATGAATTATGATTACAACTTGTCGGTAAAGAAACACAATGAGATTTAATATAACATCAAAGCCGTAAAATGAACTCACATTTCTGAGAAATTTGCATTTTGATAAATATTGTTATATCTTATTAAATCTGAACAGCACTGGAGAGTTTTGTATAAGAATTAGTGACTAGGCCAAATGGGGGCAGGAGAATTTTCTGGGAGCATACAACATTGATTGATATACAATAACCAAGTATGCATATTTTCAAGTTTTTTCTTAAAGCAGAACCAAACCCATCAATGTGACTATTTCAGGAAGAGTTACATTCTAGGCATGCCGTGTTGATAACTGTCACATTTGCTTGCGCGGTCAACCAAACTGTCAAACTCAAAATGGCTGGAGTTATAACTGATCATATGTACAGCAGCATGGCAACTTCAAATCAAACAGAGGCTAAGATGGTGGCTTCCTTGTCTGTAAAAGATGGGAAGGTTTAGTTCTGCTTTAAAGTGGTTGTAAAAGCTGCTTGCTGTGGGGGCACCCGGCAGGAGGGAGGAGTCAGAAGCGCTGGCGTGGGATCTGAGAAGTGAAGGATCCGGCCTGCTCTTTACAAAACCATTGGCTGGTTGGTAAGTTTGAGCTTGGAACTCTCTTTGTATTTGTTTCACAGAGCAGTTAAAGCAGATGTCCGTTGAAAAAAAAATATTAAAAGACAGCAGCTACAAATACTGCAGCTGCTGACTTTTAATATTAGGACGCTTACCTGTCCTGGAGTCCAGCGCCGTCTGCAGCAGAGGACGAGCGATCGCTCGTCACTCTGCTGCCCCCCCGCCATCCTCGGTGAGGGAACCAGGAAGTGAAGCGCTCTGGCTTCACTGCCCGGTTCCCTACGGCGCATTGCGCGAGTCGCGCTACACCTGCCGATTGGCTCCCGCTGTGTACTGGGAGCCGAATGTTCCCAGAACACAACGGGGGGGGGGGGTGACGTCATGACCGCAGTCTGCCCGAGACTGTGTGGCCGGAAGTGGGTGCAAATACCTGTCTTTAGACAGGTATCTGCACCCCCCTCCCCCTGAAAGGTGTCAAATGTGACACCGGAGGGGCGGAGGGTTTCCATCAGCGGGAGTTCCACTTTAGGGTGGAGCTCCGCTTTAAGTATAACATGTTTGTTATTTTTTTTTATTTTTTTTTTAACACGTTTTTAATATAAGCAAATTAACGTCTCTTCAGAAAAAAAAAATTATAGTTTTATTAACAGTTTTGAATAGGATAGAATAATGTACCCTGACAAAGCACATGTCTGTTAATGGTTTCTGTGAGATAAGTACACTGGGGTTGATAAATTAAAACTGGAGAGTGCAAAATCTGGCGCAGCTCTGCATAGAAATCAATCATGTATAGAAGAAAGTGCAGTGCTATAAAAATCTCAAAATAAATATATATGCTCAGAAAATATATAAAGATGTGCAAATACACTCCTCAAAAAAATGAAAGGAACACTTTTTAATCAGAGTATAGCATCAAGTTAATGGAACTCATGGGATATTGATTTGGTCAGTTAAGTAGCAGAAGTGGTTCTTATTCAGTTTCAGCTGCTTTCGTGTTAATAAAATTAACAACAGGATCACTAGATGGGCAACAATGGGACATTTTTCCCAACTCATCTTTTCTAATTTTTTGTCACTAGTTTTGCATTTGGCTAGAGTCAGTTTCACTACTGGTAGCATGAGGCGATAACTGGACCCTATAGAGCAGTGGTAGGCAACCTTGGCCCTCCAGCTGTTTTGAAACGACGAGTCCCATGAGACATTGCAAGACCCTGACAATCACAGGCATGACTCCTAGAGTAGGGTGACAAGACATCCCCAGTTTCAGGCGACAGTCCCCTAATTGAGGACACTGTCCCCGGACCAAGTCTGTCCCTGGTTTTGTCCCCAGATTGGATTTAATAGGGGGCAGGGGCAATTTCAAAGACAATCAGTGCAGAATTAAAATAAAAAAATTAGAAGTACACACCCCCGCTCCGCCGTGCCTACTAGCATAGGGGGGTTGTATTTTTCCCATTATCTGTCCCCCTTTCTGATGATCATGTGCTGGTCGGAGCGAAGGGAATATTTCTTCAGTTTCGGGCGCATGCCCATTTAGCTTCGCTCGCATGTTATTCTGCCTTGGCTCAAATCCTGGCCAGCCACCTGCCTATCTCCTTGCCTTCCCTGGCGGAGTGATCTTCCTCTGCTCCCCATCCAGTAGTAGCCGGGGCCCGAAGAGTAAGACTTGAGAGGCTGTGAGGCGGGCGGCGACGGGCAGAGAGTCGCTGATTGTTGCCATTACTAGTAAAGAAAAAATATGTCCCCGGATTTCATTTTAAAAATCTGGTCACCTTATCCTAGAGGCAGAGGCATGATGGGATTTGTAGTTTCACCACAGCTAGATAGATAGAGGCAGTCCAACTCCTCCAGGATGGCATATCAATACGTGCCATTGCCAGAAGGTTTGCCGTGTCTCCCAGCACAGTCTCAAAAGCATTGAGGAGATCACAGGAGATAGACAGTTACTCTATGGGAGCTGGACAGGGCCATAGAAGATCCTTAACCTATCAGCAGGACCGGTATCTGCTCCTTTATGCAAGGAGGAACAGGATGAGCATTGCCAGAGACCTACAAAATGACCTCCAGCTGGCCACTGGTGTGAATGTCTCTGACCAAACAATCAGATACAGACTTCATGAGGGAGTAATTGCTTCCACTTAATGTGCCCTGCTCCCATTTATTGTGCTCTCCTCTCATGTAATGTGCCCTGCTTCCATGTAATGTGCCCTGCTCCCAAGAAATGTTCCCTCCATTGAAACTGTGGGCACCGGGCAGTGACAGCTTGCGGCTTCACGGCCGGGCGCACACTGCCCGTGCATGAGTCGTGCTGCCCTCTCCCAGGTGACGGGCAATCTTCTGGGACCTGTGATGTGTCCCAGAAGATTGCAGAGAGGGAGGATCCACCTAAGGGGGAGTCTTCTAGGCTGTTCGTAGTCAGAAGCAGGAAGTGGGATAGGAAGTCCCACTCAAAACATACATCAATTCCCACTTACACCAGTGTCCCCTCTTTCTTCAGAGCCCCCCTTACATCAATTCCCCCCCTTTACATCAATATCCCCTCTTACATCAATTTATCATGTTATATCGGTGTCCACTCTTACATCAGTTCCCCCATTATATCAGTGTCCTCCTTTACAATAGTGCCTTCCTTGCATTAGAGCTTCCCCCTTACAATTGTGCTTTCTTACATACGAGTCCCCCACTTACATCAGAGTACCTCTCCCTTAGATCAATGCAACCCCCCTTACATCAGAGTATCCCCCTTGGATCAATGTGACCCCCTTACATTAAAAGTATCCCCTCCCCCTTAGATCAATGCAACCCCCCCTTACATCAGAGTATCCACCTTACATCAATGTGACCCCCAACATCTATGTGCCCCCTTCTTATATCAGTGTTCTCCCTCAGTTATTGTCACTTTCAGGTGCAGCTCAAAGATCGGTTGTGTGTGTGTGTGAGTTGGGGGGGGGGCATGTGGACATGTACGTGCAGAGCCCAGGGGACATGCTGTCTTACAGGCAAATTCCTGCTTGCAGAGGCTCCTGTAACCACTCTGGAAACATTGGGAACCCCAGGGACAGACCATCGCCACTGCCTGACAGTCTGCAGAGCCAACACAAGTATGGTGGGCGGGTCGCATGTGTCCTCCCGAGCACAGCATACTATAGCATGTGGCATCTGAGGAATTTTCCTCTCCTCTCTCAGACTCCTTTGCCTCTCCATAGTCACTGGTGCTGACTGTGAACCTATTCAACAAAACATTGGCACCAGGAGCTAATAGGAGAAGGAGGGGGCGCATGTTCTCCTGCATACACTGTACCGACCCCATTCTCCTCCATTCTGATCCCTCTCCAAACACCTGCTGACATTCGGGTCCCCTGCACCTTCACTGCTGTCCTACCTCAGGCTCCCGTGCTGCACTGACAGGAAGGTGGAGCGGGAGAGAGAACACAGCTGGCGCCTTCGAACAGCTCTCTCCTCCTCCCTCCCAGCACTGGGCTGACAGGAGTTGTCACGTTGTTCTCTCTACTCCTGTCAGCCACGGTGCCCCTCCCAGTGAACAGGACTGCAAACATTTTGGCCAAGATCCACAAAGAAATTACGCCGGCGTATGTATTGATACGCCACGTAATTTCTAAGATGCCCCGTTGTATCTTTGTTTTGTATTCACAAAACAAGATACGACTGAATGTGGGCTTGATCCGACTGGCATACGTCTTAGTATGCCGTCGGATCTTAGGTGCATATTTACGCTGGCCGCTAGGTGGCGCTTCCGTCAATTTCCGTGTTGAGTATGCAAATTAGCTAGATACGCCAATCCACAAACGTACGTCCGCCCGGCGCTTTTTTTTTACGTCGTTTACGTAAGGCTTTTTTCGGCGTAACGTTACCCCTGCTCTATGAGGCGTACGCAATGTTAAGTATGGACGTCGGGCCAGCGTAGAATTTTCTGTTGTGTACGTCTTTTGCGTAAAATGTTCGCGAATAGGGCTTTGCGTAAATTACGTTCACGTCGTCTAGGCATTGAGCGGGCGTAATTTAATTTGAAAATCCGACGTGATACTGAGCATGCGCGCGCATGCGCCGCACGAAAAAAGCATAATTTAGGTGGGGTCAAGCTTGTTTTACATAAAACACGCCCCCCCTGTTCATCATTTGAATTCCGTGCCCTTACGCCGGGAGATTTATGCTTCGCCGCCGTAACTTTAGAGGCAAGTGCTTTGTGGATACAGCACTTGCCTCTCAAAGTAGCGGCGGCGTAGCGTAACTACGCCTGCCAAAAAATACGCCGCCCTACGTGGATCTGGCCTTTTGTATCTATCTATCTATTTATCTATCTATCTATCTATCTATCTATCTATCTATCTATCTATCTATCTATCTATCTATCTATATAGTTTATCTCAGGTGTGCATAACAAAGTGCACTACTGTGATCACCAGGGAAAGTAGGACCAAAAAAGTTTTGGGCCTGCTTCTCCCTTAATATTGGCCTTATGCGAGAATCTGAATAGTTATTAACATTATTGTTATACTTGTGCATGCACCCTTACGAAAAATTATTCTTAGCTACTTCAAGTGGACCTTCACTCTAAAATTATCTTTCTCTACCCCTCCCCAATATATATATATATATATATATATATATATATACAGTATATATATATATATATATATATATATATATATATATATATATATATATATATATATATATATATATATATATATATATATATAATTTGCATTTAAAATGTAGACACATTCTTGATAGATTAGAGTTTCTTGATTTCAAAAGTCAAAGTTCCTTTAAACATCTGAGTTTAAAATTTATGGGTATGGAATATGTGTGAATGCATCACCATAAACAGCAATAAGATTATCATGCCCTTTAACTAATGCTGATTATGTCTTTGATTCTGTCGGCAAAATTTTGGTGAACAACGGTATGTGCGAGACTGTGTCCATTATGCTTTGGTGAGCAGTAAGTGGTGTTAGATTTTGGCCGTTAAACTTAGGCGTTAAACAGTTTTTTTTTTATTTTGGATCTGCATTATTAAGGCCAGTTACTTTGAATTGCAAATTTAGGTTTCCAATTACACAGATATCTTAATTGCACCATTTTCAAGAAAGTCGAACAACAGTTGTATTTCATAGATGCACTACACCAATAAAATTTCTACCGGTACCTGTAGAGATGTTTTTAAAATACTTAGTGGTAAGCATTTTTATCAGGCAGAACTTATAATTTCTGTTCCCCTAGACTTATTGTTATGCCTCCACTCCCCTCCTTTATAACACAAAAGGGCATATTATTTTGCTCCAAGCCTCTTTTGATAGGCTTGCATCAGAGAATAAAGCTTGCAAAGACTAGTACAAGTGGATGAAGCTAAAGAGGTCTAGAAAGCAAAGCTACTGGTGTGTCAATGCCATCCTGTCATTAAGGATATGATTGTGCAATCTTAAGAGTATCAGAAGTAGGTGGCCAAACAACAAGAGAAGAAAACCTGTTTTTTAACAGGAAGTCCAGTGTGCTCCCCAGCCAGTGCCACTCTAGGTGACTGCCCACTTTGCATCTTCTTATAAGTGGCTTTGTATGAGTTAAAGCTGCTCCAAGCCATATCAACTGTTATTTTTATTTATTTTTCTCTCTGCAGTATCAGGAGGGATTCAGTAAATTGAATAAATAAAAACAATAGTCAGAGATACCCATCTTTTTATAAAAAGGCCCTAAGGAATATATTTAGAAAGCCGTGAATCTGACATTTAACAAACATTCACGGCAGGTGAATCTTCCTGGGGCATGTGTTTTAAAGGACAGTGATTGAATCACCCCAGAGAATGTTGGTGAACATCACATTCACTGCTTTATAAATGGACCCCTAAGTGTTAAAATATTGTTGTTACCTGACTTGTGTTACGTTGTGCAGTCACTTATATCTGAACTTCAGTAGTATCTGTAGCAGTTTTGAAAGCCAAGAGCTGATTGTTTCAACTAATGGACTCAATAATACTAGATCCTAGCTGTCACTGACATCTGATGGTTCCGGGAATAGTGTCGAGCGGAGTTTGCAGGAGCCAATGAGTTTTAAAATGGTGCTGGGACAAGTAACCACTATGCCTGAGAAGTTTTAAAGGTAAAGTAGATCTAAAGCCTAACTAGATGACGCAAGGATTACTCTGGTCTGGTTGGCAAAGGTGATGATGTAAGTGTTCCGGGAAACACTTGCTTATAGTCCAGTGTGAGCGCAGAACAGTAGGAGAGTGATGGAAAAGGGAGGGGATGGAATCAAAATTGCAAATGGTTCAGTTCAATCATGCCCAGTGTGAATGCGCCCTTAATTTGCTAAAGTTCAGTGTGCCATAAACAGTTGTCTAATTTGCCAGTGCTGCTGATCTCCTCCAGCCTCTAACTTGCTTTCTGTCTACATGCACTTGCCCCAGCATTGTCTGCACATCATTGCTCTGGACTAGATTTATGATAGCGACAGTGATGCACCAAGCTTGAGCAATGTGCATAAACCAAAAAAAGGTACCAAACCAAGTTCATAAAAGAGTCTAAAACAGCTTTAAAAGAGAAGTATGGCCAAAGCGTTTTTGGGCATAGTTCTCTTGTGGGTAACAGGAGTGCACTTACTGGTGCTCTCCTGTGACCCAGAATCAGCTAACAGTGGGTAAAGACCACTTTTTGCAGATTTTACAGAGCCAGTCCAGGCTTTGGAAGCATTATGACAATAATATTGAGATTTACCAAGATGCCTGACCTGCAGCTGTCTCAGCCTCACAGCACCCTGCCCAGCTTAGAGCTCCAGTGAGGTCCAAAAGGGCAGAGCAGAGAGCAATGGCTGAAAGTCACCACTTTCTGCTCCAGAAAGTCAGAGAACTTAGTAATCAGTGGTAATGTGATCAATCAGTTCTTGGGCTTAAGGCTTCATTCACACCTAGGTGTTTTCACGCCCAACGCCCGCTGCTATTGCAGCCTGCAATACGCTGGAGGGGTGATTTAACATTGTCGGCTATGGAGATGGTTCACATCTCCACGCCGAACGCCGAAACGCCTGAAGCTCAAAACAAGTCCCTGACCCTTTTTTTCAGGCGTCTTCGGCGTTCGGCCATATTACACAATGTGTAATCACCCCTCCAGCGAAAAACGAGGTAAAAAACGCTGCGTTTTGTCGCTGCAAATCGCGGTAAAAAACGCCACGATTTGTAGCGGCAAATCGCGGTAAAAAATGCCGCAATTTGTCGCGGCAAATTGCGGTAAAAAACGCCGCAAAACGCTTACGCCTAGGTGTGAATGCAGCCTAAAGCTGTCGGAGGACAGCTTCTGTATCGGACCAATGCTGCAGTAGGGAGATGAGTATGTATGTTTTATTTTTATTTTTTATCCATACTTCTCCATTAATGATTCAAAAGAAAGCACGTTTCGGGGGAAAAAGATTATCCAGTCTGCGTTAGGGCTCAGTAATGTTTTCAAATATTTGATTAGACTCGGAGAAGAAGATGCCATAAAAATCTTACCATTACTGCCTGCAAATTAATCAGATGGGGCAATTTATGCCAGTGAATCGGCTACGACAAACAACTGTACAACTTGGATCAGCATGACCGCTTGCAGTGCAGAGCATGTGACAGCGCACAGTTGTCTTAACAGGATGAGTCTGAATAAATATTTACATGACAGGATCATCATACAGTATATTAGTTGAAAGAAAGTTGCTGGTTGTAAATTATTGAATGACAACCAAAGGTTATGATAAACCTTTACACCCGCACAGGATATTACAACGATAATATTATTAACAATTTAGATATTATTTTAAAAATAGTGCCAAAATAAATTACAATAAATCCAATATATTTTTGAGAGCTGCTCATTATAAAGCTATATCATAGCCCAAAAAGATGTTGAATCATGCATTAATATACCGTGCTCTAATATGCACAAACTGAAAACCATGTGTAACCATGACGTCAGAAACTTCTGACGAAACGTGCGTAGGGTGCGTAGGGTGGGACTAACATGACATGTCACATATTGGAATGCAGGTGGGGCGCAAATTGGCCTACCCGGACTTGTCTGAATGCTTTAAACATTCCTAAACATTGTAAGTGTGTTTTTAAACTATATTTTTAATAAAGTGGATTTACTGCACTATGAGAGGCTTCTCTTGTATCCCACTGTTGAGTATGGCCAGTCCCGAGAATCTAAAGGCATAAGAAGTACCGGTACAGTTGGTTTATACAGGTATGATGAATACAAGTTGACAAACAGTACCCAATGCTTTATTTGACTACCTGTAATGGGGGTCAAGTGGATCTGGTGAATGAGCTGTGTGCTTGTATGTCGGTGAAGAGGATACACTGAAGGCACTGCAGGTGTGGATATACCTTGGTGTTGGTGGATACACAGTTATTGAAACATTTGAAAGAAGCACTGTTATTTTCACAATTTTTTTCACTGGACTCTTTTTCAATTTATTACACAAAGGGGGTTATTTACGAAAGGCAATTCCACTTTGCACTACAAGTGCAAACTACAAGTGCAAAGTGCATTTGAAATTGCATTGAAAGTGCACTTGGAAGTGCCATCACTGTAGATCCGAGGGGGACATGCAAGGAAAATAAAAAACAGCATTTTAACTTGCACATGATTGGATAAAAAAATCAGCAGAGCTTCACCTCATATCAGATCTACCCCTCATATTTACAGCGACTGCACTTCCAAGTGCACTTTCAGTGCAATTTCAAGTGCATTTTGCACTTGTAGTTTGCACGTGTAGTGCAAAGTGGATTTGCCTTTAGTAAATAACCCCCAAAGCTTTTTACACATGGTTTTCAGTTTGTGGATATTAGTAAGTGCATGGTATATTAATGTATGAATAAACATGTAGATTAGTAAAAACAACTTTTGAAAATATTTTAACATGTTGAAGCTTAAATGAGATTGTAGGTATCGGCTTTATATCCACTTTAAGATACAAATTGTACTTGTATTATTGTTCCCAACCTTTTTTTGCAGTACCTGACATTGGCAAGCAGAAGTGATTTATGTTGCTAGGAATAATCAGAGATCATGATGCTTAACAAATGAAAAGACATGACTTCTAGTGCTGCAGATGTTTTAAAGCAGAACGCCAACCAAAAAAAGACAAGCCCATTAAAAGATGAAGTAGTAAGGCCACTGCAAGAGAGGAGGGTGAATGGCAAGTGTATGCTTGTGCCACATCCAGTAAATATGAGAAAAGAAAAAGGGGGGTTCCCCTGGGTGGACTTTTAAGGCACTAATAATATTTCAAAATACACAGGATATTGAGAGTAAAAAAGGTTTTAT
Organism: Rana temporaria; assembly: GCF_905171775.1. Classification (NCBI taxonomy): domain Eukaryota; kingdom Metazoa; phylum Chordata; class Amphibia; order Anura; family Ranidae; genus Rana; species Rana temporaria. The sequence goes on from NC_053490.1 coordinate 288,131,001, forward strand.
TCACACTTGTACATATTCATCAACATTTTTTTAAATATTAAAGTAAAATACAGAGTTCCAAAGATTGTCACCATATAGGTAAATACAAGAAGAAGAACCTTCTTTACACCCGACGAGTTTCGGGATAACCTTATTCAGGGGTGTGTAGAGAAGGACAATTAGTTCATCTGGAGCGTAAGAATACATAGAGTTAATTACATGTATTTATAGCATTATTAAATATATACAAAAAGTTTTTATGTAATATATATATATATATATATATATATATATATATATATATATATATATATATATATATATATATATACATGTAATTGTTCACTTACGTATTAGAAATGATGATGAATATTTCATTGGATACGTTTTAAAATAATTGAAAATATACAGCACGCTGGGTTCAAGCATAGTAGTAAGGCCACTGCAATATTCATCACAGAGATTTCCCCCACAGTACTTTTTATTTCCCAGTAGATGTCCTCAGTCAGATGGTCAGCATCATTTAGCCCATTTCTTTTGAGCCAAGTCACCCTGGACCCACTCCAGCCTTTGACTGTACAATGAAAGGAGAAGCAGCACAGTGATGAACTCATCTCTGCTTTCTCTTTTTATCAGCATTACAACTCTAATGCCGCGTACACACGATCGGTCAAACTGATGAGAACAGTCTGATGGACCGTTTTCATCGGTTAACCGATGAAGCTGACTGATGGTCAGTCGTGCCTACACACCATTGGTTAAAAAAACTATCGTGTCAGAACACGGTGATGTAAAACACAACAACGTGCTGAAAAAAACGAAGTTCAATGCTTCCAAGCATGCGTCGACTTGATTCTGAGCATGACTGGATTTTTAAATGATGGACGTGCATACAAATGATCGGTTTTGTTCTATCGGTTAGGTATCCATCGGTTAAATTTAAAACAAGATTGCTTTTTTTTAACCTATGGATAAATAACCGATGGGGCCACACACCATCGGTTTGGTCCGATGAAAACGGTCCATCAGACCGTTCTCATCGGTTTGACCGATCGTGTGTACTTTTTTGTATTTTTTTTACTGCTTCTACTTCTTCGCCTCATTCTGCAGCACTACTGTGCATAGACTGCAAAGGCTAAAAACAGATCAAATCTAGATATACTACTTGTTTTCAAAATACATATAGTGATTAGGGATTAGGGAACATTGCTTGTTCGCCTATTCGGTGAACAGCGAACAATTTGGGGTGTTCGCGGCAAATACAAAAAGCCGTGAACACCCTGTTAAAGTCTATGGGAGAAATCTAAAGTGCTAATTTTAAAGGCTAATATGCAAGTTATTGTCCTTAAAAGTGTTTGGGGACCTGGGTCCTGCCCCAGGGGACATGTATCAATGCAAAAAAAAGTTTTAAAAACATCAGTTTTTTCGGGAGCAGTGAATTTAATAATGCTTAAAGTGAAACAATAAAAGTGAAATATTCCTTTAAATTTCGTACCTAGGGGGTGTGTCTAGTATGTCTGTGAAATAGCGCATGCTTCCCGTGCTTAGAACTGTCTCTGCACATAGTGTAATTTCTGAAGGAAAAAAAGTCATTTAAAATCACTTGCGGCTATAATGAATTGTCGGCTCCCGGAATAATTCATTCATGGAAAAAAAAAAAAAGCATGGGGGGTCCCCCCAAATTCAATAACCAGGCCCTTAAGGTCTGGTATGGATATTAAGGGGAACCCCGCCGTCAATTAAAAAAAAAATGACATGGGGTTCCCCCCAAATAACCATTCCAGACCCTTCAGGTCTGGTGTGGATTTTAAGGGGAACTTCACCCCAAATAAAAAAAATGGGGTGGAGTTCCCCCAAAAATCCACACCAGACCCCTTATCCGAGCACGCAACCTGGCTGGCCGCAGGAAAAGAGAGGGGGACGAAAGAGCGCCCCCCCTCTCCTGAACCGTACCAGGCCACATGCCCTCAACATGGGGAGGATGTCCCCATGTTGATGGGGACAAGGGCCTCATCCCCACAACCCTTACCTGGTGGTTGTGGGGGTCTGTGGGCTGGGGGCTTATCAGAATCTGGAAGACCCACACACACTGTGGAAAAAGTCCTTTATTAAAAAATAGATAAAAATCCAGCAGTGGTAATCCACTCTTGATCCCCGCTCCAACGTTGTCGGTATCCTGCGATGGGTTATCTCCTCTCCGCCGGGGTCCAGCGATGAGAAGATCTCTTCATACAGGTCCGGGATCCAGAGCGCATGCATCGCCGGCCGCCTTTCTCCACTGGAGACAGCCCGGCGTATGACGCGGCTTGAGCCAGTGTCAGCCCTTATATAGGTGAGGCGGTACCACCCGTCACGTGACCCCTCTGACTACGTCACTGGGGATCCCAGGCTTTCCCTTGCGTCAGAGGGGGCGGGGTCACGTGACGGGTGGCCCCGCCTCACCTATATAACATCTGTCACTGGCTCAAGCCGTGTCATTCGCCGGGCTATCTCCGGTGGAGACAGGTGGCCAGCGATGCGTGCGCTCTGGATCCCGGACCTGGAGGAAGAGATCTTCTCATCGCTGGACCCCGGCCGAGAGAAGATCAACTGTCGCAGGATACCGACAACATTGGAGCGGGGATCGAGAGTGGATTACCACCGCTGGATTTTTTTTGTATGTTTTTTTTTTCTTTTTTAATAAATGACTTTTTACACGGTGTGTGTGTGTTTTTTACAATTTTTTACACTTCCTTAGTAAATTGGTAGAGGTACAATGTACCCCATTACCAATTTACATAGGGGGGGGCGGGATCTGGGGGTCCCCTTTGTTAAAATTTATGTTTTTGACTGGATTTAGCATCCGGTTCTCCTTCACATAGCTTCTGGTTTGATTAGCAACTGATAGGCGACCCACATCCAGCCTCTCAGAACCAAAGTGTCCTCCGATGAATAGACAGGCCTCTCCTGAAACACACCAACGCACCCCGGCCAGGAGGGCAACACACGGGGTGGTGGGACGACTGCCCAGCTCAAGGGCGAGAACACAGCGACCCAAACTAATGGCATTTGCCTCTCAAATACCCCTCCCCAGCATGCACAGCGAGGCGGCCCACCCTCCTGATAGGCTGCTGAGAGAAGATACTCAACTACACTTGACCCCACTGCTGCCACCTGCCGTCCGGGGGTGACGGGAGTCTTCAGACAAAAGGATAGCACACAGTACAGCTAAGCTGGAGCAGAGACCCAAAATTTAACCAAATAACAGGCTCAGAGCCAACTACCTATCTGAACTCCTTCTAAATTTACAATAGCACCGGCTCTGAAAGTAGCCAGGCACTACACTTGTTTGCCTGCACTTTTCCTTTGTTCGGTCTATGTTTGTTCGTTCTGCACTCCTGTGAGGCATTTTCAGCAGATAGCAACACGAAGCCCACTGTCGGCTGACATAACTGAGCCAATCCAGGCTTGGTCAAGATCGTCACAATAAAGTCGAGATCCGCTTACATGTCTGGACCAGCACCCAGCTCAGCCTCTCAGCATGGCGCTGAGAGCCGGAGTTGGCGGCTCCCGCCCCCTCCACAGCCCAGTGTTCCAGTGAGCGTGGGCGGGGGGATGCAGAGCAGAGAGCGATTACTGACAGTCACCAGTTCTCTGCTCAGGGAGCCCTGAGAAAAAAACGATTGTGGTGTTTGATCGCTCGGTTCTCAGTGTTAGAGCCAGCGGGGGACACATGCAACATCGGACCGATGTTGCATCCCCCTAAGTAAATGTGATTGGGGGGGGGAAAAAACTCCATACTTCTACTCTTTTAAATAACGATTCATCAATAAAGTGATCTTTATGTCTGTAGCGGTACCCCCCTCCTGGCTGCAGCTGTCTGTCTCCACTGCCCATGACACCACAGTCTCTCCCACTGGCTCTTCATCCATCTCAGACTGCACACTCCTAGTCTGCTCTGGCATGCCTCCCAGCTCTCCTGACTGTGCTTGCCACTCATCGAAAACTGGTGGATTCCTCCTGGAGACTTTCCCGGCAGCATTCCCCGCTTTCCTCTCCTGCTCCTGTTCAGGACACCTCTTGGGTTGTGTGGGGTTCCTGTTCAGCTCAGAGTCCCCTAGCCCAAGGCCCCCCAGAGTAGAGGGTTTTCCCCGACACCCTAATACTCCATCTCCAGTTCTTCTACCTGAACAACTCCTCTCCTGCTGGCTGACTCAAAGTATTTAAGGAGGCCTACCCCCTGCCAATCTAGGTTGGGGATTGGTCAGGGCTCCCTAGAACACTCTGGGCAGCTCCGCCTTTCTTCCATTTTTTCCGTCTAGAAGCCTCTAGGTCACTCCCAGCCCACACAGATCAAATCAAACAGGCCTTGCTTTTAGCTAGACCTGCCTAAATGTACCTGCTCTACAAAAAAAAACTCTATCTAGCACCTATCATAGGTAGAGGGTGCTACATGTCTTTTGTACATCACGTCTTCTTCTGGTCAGTATCGGTTGTTATGGCTCCTTTGGATGCTTGGCGATCAGTAAAAAAATTGGTAGAGCTTAAAATCAATCAAGATCTGTCGGTTTATGGAAAACTGTTAATCATCTGATACTACCATTCTCCCATCCCATTTAGTTTTACTTATTTTACAGTTTTTCATCTTTCTTTTAAAAATAAAAATAATATTATTTATAATATTAACAATAATAACAATAATGATGAAAAAGGAAAGGAAAATACTAACATTTTCCTATACTGTATATGTTCCTCTGTTCTTTCACCACCTCAACAGAAGGATCCCATTGTAGGTGTATCAATCTACAAGATTAATGTCCACACATAGCTGCATAGCAACAGATCCCTCACACAAACAAAATGCATTGACCACATTTAGCTTGTGGCTAGAAACCTTGTTTGTCTCCGTTTTTTTCAGGCCAATGTACGTCGATATATTTAAACAAAACAGGGCTGATTAATTTGAAGCAGATTGAAATAGGGCAATGAACAGAAACATAGCAAGGATTCCAAATGACTAAATATAATATTCTATTACTCATAATCACGCCAAATGTATACTGTTTTTTGTTTTGCATGAAATATGTCTGCTTTTAACATTTTTTTTTCCTTTTTTTACATATTTCTATTTCTTAGTTTGTTGCTCTTGGGAATATCTATTTTTAGGAGGGTGTATTTAATGTATGGTTTGGTAACATAAGTTCTTTTGAAGAACATTATTAATGCAGTTATAAATATACATGATGGGTAGGTGCAGCGAATGCTAAGTTTTACAGGGGAACATTTACAAGGCTTTATCTAGACAAGGTGTCGTCCTTCAGTAGAGGACAGCGCTTCACTGTTACCTCAGCATTTATGTCAAATCTGAGTCACTCATTTGATTTCACTTTTTATACATATGCTTAGATGCTCAGAAAATTACCCTGTGTGGAGGGATGTGAAAGGGGAGGTCAGATGCAAGGTGGGGAGTCTACACATCTATCTATTTGTTTATTTTAGTACATTTTAACCCTCAAAAGACAAAATGGAACGACTTAGTGGTTATCATGCCTGCCTTGCAGTGCTGGGACTTTGGATTTGAATCTCCACTAGGATACAATCTGTATGGAGTTTGCATGTGCTTGTATGTGTTTCATCATATGGTGGGTTTATTGGCTCTTCCCAAAATTGGACCCAGGGTGTGTTTCTGTGTGTGCATGTTTGTATGTGACATAGGGACCATAGATCGTAAGTGCCTTGAAGGCAGGGACTGCTTTGTAAATTGTTAGTGCTATATACTGTATATGGCTGTATTAAATAAATATTTGTAAAACTCAAACCAGGAAAAACAGTTTTCCTGCCCACAGTGGCGAATCATAATGTGATAAGTATGCATGCATTTTTTCTGTGGGAAATGCTTTTTTAAAATGATTGAATTTTTACTTTGAAATTAAAGTACGAATGTAACCTTACCCCTTCAGGACAAAGTGACACGTTTTTGATAGTCCTCTTTCCTCCTGTTTATACTCTCAGTAGACTAAGGCCCCTTTCACACCTGCGGACCGTATGTCCGCTTTTTCATCTATCCATTTACGGATGAAAAAGGGACATACATTAATCCCTATGAGATAGCAGGTGTCAGCGGATGAACATGCGCTGACACCCGATCTCATCAGTGTCCGCAATCCTCTGATTCTGCAGACGGAGGAAAATCCTATTTTTCCATCCGTCTGCAGAGCGGATCGGGTGAACACGGACAGACAGTCTGTGTTTATCCGATCCCCCCATAGGGAAGAGCGGAGATCTAACAGGACGGTCCCTGCACAGTGTGTAGGGACCACCCTGTCATCTGCCGGCTCAGTGGGGATCAACAGAGCGATCTCCACGGAGCAAGCGGATACACATGTATGGATCCTTACGGGATCCATACATGTGAAAGGGGCCTAACCCTCTGCTCTGTCCACATGGCAAAACTTTGAGGGCCGATTCAGACCACTGCATTAGGGTAACATGCATTGAAATGCACATTTTATTGTGCTTTATGGGAAAGCGAGTCAATGAACAGTGCTGCTTTGAGGTGCTTTAAATTGTGAATGTAATCTCAACATTCCAACACTAACACATATGGCAGTGCACCACAGCACTTCCTGGAGGGCGCTACATCAACGAGGGGGCCATTTTAGTACCTTTTGTCCACCTGTCATGATGCAGTGCTTGGAGTATGAGTAAACTCTGACACAGACCTTACACAAGGTTTTAACTCAAGGCCCCAGCAGGCCATCAGGTCTAGAGTGAGCACAGGGAAGGTAAAAATTAGCAATAGGGGGTGTCAGAAGCTTCCTGATAGAGTCAAAATGGCAGATTCACTTTAAGAAAAATTCAAGGCAAATAGTGTAAAATTGCAGTGTCATTTTAGGATTATTAGTTAGCTAAATTTTGCTAAATTTGCATTGACCTCCTCCACCTTTCTCCAGATTCAAATAATAACCAAACTTATATTGGTCGCTGGCAGACTATTATAGTAGATGTTAATGTTTACCTGCCTACTTTCTTTGTACATTAGATAATTAGACATTAGGGAACAAATTTACCTCTACAATGAATTGACCTAAACATTGCCTGGATAATAGAAGTATTGGTGGCATTTGATGTATCCCAAAACCATGATGATCATAATTCAGTCCTGCCAAAATTACAAGAATCAAGCAATAAATATCAGATGTCTATGAGTTTCCTCATTGAAAGCATCCCCCCCCCCCAGTCCATACCAGGTCCTTTGGGTCTGGCATAGATTTTAAGGGGAACCACTCGCCAAAATTAAAAAAACGGGTGTGAGGTCCCCCCAAATGTATACCAGACCCTTACCTGGGCATGCAGCCTGGCAGGTCAGGAAAGGGTGGGACAAGTGAGCGCCCCCCCTCCTGAACCATACCAGGCCACATGCCCTCAACATGGGGGGGGGTGGGTGATGTGTTGGTGTTCATGTTGATGAGAACAAGGGCCTCATCCTCACAACCATGGCCGATGGTTGTGGGGGTCTTTAGGTAGGGGGCTTATCAGAATCTGGAAGCCCCCTTATAAAGGGGGCCCCCAGATCCCGCCCCCCATGTGAATGAGTATGGGGTACATAGTACTCCTACACATTCACCAAAAAAGCGTCATAAAATAATAAAAACACACAGACAGTTTTTGACAATTCCTTTATTAAAAAATAAAAAAGCAGCATCCTCTGATGTAAGTCCATCGTCAAATACTCTGCACCCGAAAAATAAAAATAATAAAAACACTGCCGCCGACATGTACTGTAGGCTGGCTGACTACTGAAGGCAAAGACTTTGACATTCTTATATTGGTAAGGGGCAGGTCAACCTGGCTATGTCAGAAATATCAAACTGCTTAGCCTGCAGTAGCCAGCCTTCATGTCGGTGGGATAGTTTTTTATTTTTTGGGTGCGACATGACTGATGATGGATTTACATCAGGGGGACACCTTTTTTAATATAGACGTTTTTAAAAACTGTGTCTGTGTTTTTATTACTTTTCGACACTTTTTTGGTAAATGGGTAGGGGTAATATGTACCTCATACTCATTCACATAGGGGCGAGGGGCAGGGTCTTGGGGCCCCCTTGTTAGTGGCAATTTTAATTGTATTTTTTTCTTTGTAAATGTCATTTTTGCTTTAGCACATTGTACAGGAGTTCCAATTTCAATGCACATTGAAGTAATCCCCTAAAAAAAATTAAAATAAAAGAGAAGTACATAAATATATATAAAAAAATAAAAGATAAAACATTCATACTCACCTCGGTGGATGCAGCAACGGTCTGATGCTGCATTTGTTCCCTGCCACCTCTAAGACCAAGAACTGAGCCATCAAAAACCACTGATCACTCAGTTCTCAGTCTTTAGTGATCAGAGAGCAATGGCTGCCAGTCACTGGCCCTCTGCTCTGCCCTTCCAGCGCTCACTGGAGTGTCGGGCTGTTAAGGGGGTGGGAGAGGCTGGCTCAGTCTCCGAGTGGCACACTGAGAGGCTGAGCCAACTGCTAGTTCTGGCATCTGGGTGGATGCTGACATTAAAGTCAAGCTCTCTCCAGAGCCTTCACCGATTGAGTAACATCAGCTGATAGTGAACTTTAGCCCACTGCCAGCTGAACCTGGGTCACAGGAGTGCACTTATTTCTGCACTTCTGTGACCCAGATGGTCACCGGAGAAGTATAGTCAAAAGAACTTTGGCACTATTTCTCCTTTAAAGAAATTGTGTATTTTTAATGTTGTCCAAACCACTTGCCGACCGCCGCATGTATATGTACGTCCACAGAATGGCATGTACAGGCATATGGGCGTACATGTACGTCCCCGCCTTTCCGCGGGTCGGGGGTCCGATCGGGACCCCCCCCTACATGTGGTGGTCGGATACCCGTGGGGAGCGATCCGGGACGAGGGCGCGGCTATTCGTTTCTAGCCACCCCCTCGCGATCGCTCCCTAGAGCTGAAGAACGGGGAGAGCCGCGTGTAAACACGGCTTCCCCGTGCTTCACTGTGGCGGCTGCATCGATCAAGTGATGCCTTTTATAGGGAGACTCGATCGATGACATCAGACCTACAGCCACACCCCCCTACAGTTGTAAACACACACTAGGTGAACCCTAACTCCTACAGCGCCCCCTGTGGTTAACTCCCAAACTGCAACTGTCATTTTCACAATAAACAATGCAATTTAAATGCATTTTTTGCTGTGAAAATGACAATGGTCCCAAAAATGTGTCAAAATTGTCCGAAGTGTCCGCCATAATGCCGCAGTCACGAAAAAAAACGCTGATCGCCGCCATTAGTAGTAAAAAAAAATTAAAAAATAAAACTATGCCCTATTTTGTAAACGCTATACATTTTGCGCAAACCAATCGATAAACGCTTATTGCGATTTTTTTTACCAAAAATAGGTAGAAGAATACGTATCGGCCTAAACTGAGGGGAAAAAAAATATTTATGTTTTTGGGGGATATTTATTACAGCAAAAAGTAAAAAATATTGCATATTTTTCAAAATTGTTGCTCTATTTTTGTTTATAGCGCAAAAAATAAAAACCGCAGAGGTGATCAAATACCACCAAAAGAAAGCTCTATTTGTGGGGGAAAAGGACGCCAATTTTATTTGGGAGCCACGTCGCACGACCGCGCAATTGTCAGTTAAAGCGACGCAGTGCCGAATTGTAAAAACGCCTTTGGGCATTTAGCAGCATATTGGTCCAGGGCTTAAGTGGTTAAACTTTTTAAAATAGTTGCTCACTGGGTTTCTTGCATTGATACACAGCTCTCTGTGCCCTTTCCCCCCAAAGCTTGCAAACTACCCTTAAAAAATAACAGAAAAATTACACACTTTATTCTCCATAGACTTCTGCCAACTGAACTTTGCTTGGTTCACTCATCACCAATACTAACTTGAACATGGTACATACTGGGCAGTGGGCACAAAACAGCTCATGAAATAATTTCAACTATTTTTTTTTCAAAACGAAGAATACAAAAGCTAAATCCTTTACAAAAGATTGGTAATTTTGCCCAGGAAGAGGAGGCAGTGGTTTTCAGTGACCAAGCAGAAAAATCTCAACTACGTTTATGCAGCAGTAGCTTGGGCAGGGCATAGAACACACAGATCAATAATTAGAAATTATTTAGGCTTAGAACTGTGAACCTAAAAAATGTAGTCCTATTTTTTAAGATTAAGCAACTGAAATTACAAAAAAACAGAACTCTACAGATTTAAGGAAAGAAAGCTAACAGAAAACATGAACGGGTTGTGCCATGGATTTTAAAAGAGTTCTTAATTTATAGATTTTGCATGTGGAATTGATTGAGCTGTTTGTCATTGTAAAAAAATAAAAAGGTAGAAAACAGGTAGCTGGTATGTAATAAATGAAGCAGCAGGCCCTTAAGGCATGAATGCTAATGTTGTGGTCTAATTTACAGGCCTGGCGTGAAAACCATTCAGCTGTGCTTCTAAGTCCTTCAACCACTACCTGTGAGATAACACTATTAACAGGTAGGATGCAGCCCTGGAGGTACAACACATGATGCTTGGTTGGGCTAGTTTCTTTGTTTGAGGATATTTTCACTTAAAGCTACAATCCTATTAAAATTTTGCATTCTGGCATTTAAGATACTGACTACTCGCTTTCATACCAAAATGAGTCCAGGATATATTTTACTGTTGTCATTTTAAGATAGAAATTGCAACAAATTAGCTGTATTTTCTGGTGCTGCACATTCCAGGGAAAGTTACATATGTAAAAGTTGCAAATCTAAGTTGTAAATCTAAAGTACTTACGGTATCGAAACAAAAACAAAAATGTAATATTTTGTTATTTTCCATTCCTTAGATGCGGTGGCTGCATTAATTTTTCACCTTTTTGTACCTGGTGATTCTGCCAGTAACCCACTTTGTGTCCTAAGATAACAATAATCACTCTCTTTACTGTATCTTTAGAGAAGCAGCTTTGTCATCCTAAAACAGGAAGTGTTTTAGGAGCACATAAAACCTACACCTCTCTTCTTCCTCATAAAGTAGGGAGGAGGTGCCCTGTAGTCCACAGAGAGAACTGAGATAAATCAACTACTATAAGTGCAGCACAAGCAGAGAGCACAGAAAATTATTGCCACACATGGTATCTGGCTGGATAAACCCTTTCAATGGTATATTTAACAGTCTAAAAGAAAGGTTAATTGACAGGGTCAACATAGTGTACATTTTAGGTTTTTGTATCAAATGAAGTCTTAGGAAACTTTTATCATATGGCACCATGTTGTGTTTCAGTATGTGACCATTGGTAAGCATTAAAACACAAGATCCAAAACTTAGCCAGCCCATCTAGCCATGAGTTGCACTCAGGGCCGGTTTTACCCTGGGCAAGTATCAAACTGAGGCCCTCTTTTATGGAAAACTGCTGGCCCTCTGATATGACCCTCTTCATATGGCAGACAATTGTCATGGTCTGAAGTCAGGCTCAGAGTCCAGCAGCTATAGCAGTGGAGCACCATCCACCAACCAGTAGGAAAGATATACACGCAGGTCACCCTGGATGATATCACAGGTTCACCTGAGGTGCGGGGTCCGAGTACCAACTGGTAGCTCCTGATTCTGGAGATAGGCTTTGCTGCATGTTAGTACCAGGCCACGGTCCTCAGGATCGCCCCACCAGGAGGTTAGCAAGTTAGGATCCAGTAGCAGATATAGCAGGTAGGGATCAAGCAGAAGGTTGGTAATGAATAGTTGCAGGTTGGGATTAAACAGAATTCTGTAATAAATGGTAGCGAAGATATGGATGTCAGCAGGAGAGACTAAAGTGAGAATTTGGCTGGAGAGAGCACAATAATCTGGCAAACAGGAGGTGCAGATACACGACTTAAAGCGGAAAGTTCATGGGAAGAGTAAAGAGTTAATTTAAGGAATTGTCCAGGAAACTATCTATCGAGTTCATTGGGAGCTGTTAAAGCAGAACTAAAGTGCCACTTTCAAAAACTGCAAAAAGGCAGACTGTGGGGGTTATTTACGAAAGGCAAATCCACTTTGCACTACAAGTGCACTGCAAGTGCACTTGGAAGTGCACTGAAAGTGCCCTTGGAAGTGCAGTTGCTGTAGATCTGAGGGGGACATGCAAGGAAAATAAGAAAACAGCATTTTTTGCGTGCACATGATTGGATGATAAAATCAGCAGAGCTTCCTCTAATTTCAGAGCTTCCCCTCAAATCTACAGCGATCTACAGCGACTGCACTTAAAAATGCACTTTCAAGTGCACTTGCAGTGCACTTGTAGTGCAAAGTGGATTTGCCTTTAGTAAATGACCCCCTATGTTTTGCAAAATAGACATGTGATTTGACTTCTGCAATAAAAGAAGCCTACCTATCTCCTTAGAATTTGTAGCTCAGTTTCTATTTCGGCACAGCGCCTGTGTGCTGGGATTACTGCACTCCTGCATATGTCACACAGGTCAATGAAGACAGCTTCAGTCCAGCACCCAAAATAAGCCAGGTAAAAGTTGCCACTGGTGAGGAACTGAAGAGGTAAGTATCCCAAAGTTTTGCTCTGCTTGAGGCTGGGTTCACACTTATACGACATGACATTCATACGACTTTCATCCTACTTTGCTCTGTGACCTCAGTCCTACATCAGTCCTAAATTGGTCCTACATCTATCTGACTTGAATGGACAGGATACTACTTTGATTCGACTTTGTAAAAGTCTGACTTGTTCTTTGACCAATCAAAACAATACCAGTGTTAGATAAGTTCCTATTACTGCTGCTGTAATCACATGTCGGATGTCAAAAGTCGGATGGTAAGGACAAGGATCCTACATTGATCCGACTTCAATGATATTCAATATGCTGAAGTAGGATCAAAGTCGGACCAAAGTAGTACAGGAAGTATTTTCAAAGTTGGACCGACTTGTGTCGGACCAGTTAAGATGGCTCTCATAGCAAAACATTGATTTTCACATGTCATGCGACATTAGCTCCCAATGTCGGAGCGTTTGTCGGACCAGTGTGAACCCAGCCTTAGGGAAAGAAGTATTTTGTACCCTTTAAGGAGTGGATTATTTCCTACCATGTAAGGGTTATGCAAGAGGATATGAAATTGTAATGTTGGAAAATCATATTATCTATGTTACATAAGTAAACAAAATGCTTTTTTACAATTAACCCTTGCCCCAGAAAAGGTATATTGCCAAATAGCCATATAACATGACTCATACCCAAATGTTGTTTCACCAAATCAAAAGTGTAATGGTACCAGGTACTGAAAAGTGCTATATTGCAATACCCAGAGACAGTGTGGTTAATTTACCAAAGGCCAATCATGTGCAAGCAATGCTGTTTTTTATTTTCCTTGCACATGATTGGATATTCTTTGCAATGTGAAATTTCACCAAATTGCCTAAGCTCTGGAGAAAATTTCCTTGTAAAGTGCAACTTTCATTGCAAAGTGAACAGCCAAGTTGTCTTTAGTAAATGAATCCCAAAATCACCAAGTTAACAACGGCAGTGATACCATCTAATATTACAAAGCACTGTTGCTACTTCCTTTGGGATATTTTGGAAAGAAATGTGTCTAAAGTAGAAATGAGCATTAGGCTGGGTTCACACTACGGTTTTCCCGTCCGTCAGCCGCATACGATTTATATGAAAAAACGTATGCGGCTGAAACGGACGGGAACGTATGGAACCGCACATATGTACGTTTTCCATTGACATTAATGTTAAAGGAAAACGTATGCGGTTGCCATACTGTTTTAAAAACGACCGCAAAACCGTGGTTGAACACGGTTTTGCGGACGTTTAAAAAACGTTTTGCCAGCAAATCGTACGCACCCGGATGCATCTGAGTGCATACGATTTGCAATGCATTGTCTATCTATACGTTTTCCCGTCCGGGCCCGTACGTTTTCAATACTGAAATCGTATGCGGCTGACGGACGGGAAAACCGTAGTGTGAACCCAGCCTTAGTTTGGACATGGAAAGCAGAGAAGAAGAGAGGAGAAGAGAGCAGCAACACCAAATAGTGAGTTGGTGGAGGAGAGAAACTACACCATGGGAAATAAAGGTGGAGGAGAGCAGTGAAAGTATGGAGAGAGGAGATGAAGGAGAGGAATAACACTATGGAGGGGGGTGGTGGAGGGAAGGAGCAACACTATGGGGAGGGAAAAGAGAGGAGGTGCTGGAGTGGAAAAGTATTTGAAGAGGAGAGTCTAGGGAGATGGCTAATGCTTTGGAGTTGAGTGGTGGGGGAGATGAGCATTGGTATGGTAGAATGGGAGGCAGAGTAGTTAAGTGCCACTATAGAGAGAGGAGGGAGGAGATGAGCATTATTAAAGAAGAGGAGATGAATATTGCTCTGGAGAGGGGAGAGGAAGGAAAATATGGCACTATGGAAAGGAAAGGAGAGGAATGGCATTATGAATAGGGGAGGCAGAAGAGCTAAGTGAGTATGGAGAGTGAAGTAGGAGATCACAGGGGCATTGCTAGGTCTACAAAAGATCTGGGGCTAGAGTCCAAAACAGAAAAGTAAAGAAAAGTAAAGAAAAGAAAAAGTTAAGAAAGGCACATTATTTGTATATGTATATAATATACGTGTATATGCATATATGTGTATATATATATATATATATATATATATAATCATTACATCAGGGTCCCCAGAGCCCCCCTTATTACATCAGGGTCCCCGGGGGGCCCCCTCCTACATCAGTGTCCCCAGAGAGCCCCCCTCTTACATCAGGGTCCCCAGAGAGCATACCTCTTACATCGGGGTCCCCAGAGAGCCCCCCTTACATCAGGGTCCCCAGAGACCCCCCCCTTACATTGAGGCGGTGAGAGATTATGTCATCTCTCTGCTCTCTCACTCGCCTGCCGGCCAGCTGTCCCGTTCTGCACGCCGTCTCTGTCATGCAGCCCTCTGGCTCCCCCATTCTGCCTGCCAGCTCTGTCCGGTGGCCCAAACGCTCTCTGGCTTTGTCATGCAGTCCAGCTGCAGAGAGGTCATGGTCCAGTGGTTGGGGACCCCTTCAGAGACTCGAGGCTATGGACCCCAGATTTGGGGCTATAGCCTGCAGAAGCCACCTCCTAGTGACGCCACTGGGAGATAATGTCATGATTTGGAGACTTGATTTGGAGGAGATAAACAGAATTATGCAGAAGAGGAGATAAGCAGAGCTATGAAGAGGAGAGTTGGAATAAAAGAACAGCATTATAGAGAAGGTAGGTGGAAAAGATGAGCTCTATTGTGGAGGAACTATGAACATAGACGTTGCAGTAGATAAGTGGCACTAGGGACAGAGAAGATAGGGAAGATGAACTGCTCTATGGTGTAAGAACGAAGAGAGCATTAGTGGCACTATAGAGAGGTGAGGTTTAGGATAAGAGCTATAGAGAGGTGAGTCACAGCCCTGCAGTTGGCACTTCTTTTATTAGGAGGCAAAAATTGTAACAAGTTTTCTGCTTAAAAATGCACAT
The DNA here is from genome assembly GCF_905171775.1 of Rana temporaria. Lineage (NCBI taxonomy): Eukaryota > Metazoa > Chordata > Amphibia > Anura > Ranidae > Rana > Rana temporaria. The sequence goes on from NC_053490.1 coordinate 288,146,448, forward strand.
GCAACTAATTGAATAAATCATTTTGAGCAATCAAGGCATAAAGGACAAGTGCAGTTAAGAATGAAATAAAAAGACAAATAAATTGGCTTCCCAGTAGTTAAGAACACCTTTCAGCATCTAAAATGTGATATTTTATCAAAAGATGTAAAAGAAGGGCCTGGGGGAACATATCTATCTATTTATTTACTTTTGTTTACTTTTGTTTAATGTTTATTTTTTTTACATAAAAGCTCATGTACACTCTGCTATTCTTGTAAATTAAAATAATAATTTATGCGCATTAATGTGTGTTGCGTCATGCATTCATTTGCCAGCACAACAAGGATCTTCTATTGCGTCCAAACATTTTTTTATCAAAGAAAGATCACAAACAGTATAGTGCAACATTTTAGAGCCTCGCAGGACCCCTTCGTCAGACATATGATGAATCTGTTGTGTATACTCCAGTATCCAGCTGGTGGTCGCTGCAGCACTCTGTACCTTTGAGAGCTCATTCCAGAAACATGTGTGATGGGAATATGGACTGTTATGCATTCATTTGCATTACGTGAGGCACAAGAGAATACCAAAAAAAAAGACATGAAGTATTCTTTCTGATGTAGTGCACCGCAACACACCCTAGTGCACTACTTAGCATTGTTGTGTGCTGCAATGATTGTGCATCTGAGCTGCGCTGTCTTAGTGCATTGAAGTGCCCTTCAAAATGAATGACACTTCAACCCGCTAATGTGCTTAAGGTACTTTAACATTTGTTGTGATTCCACACGTGCAAAGTGTGTTGCCGCAAAGCAGTGCATCGCAAACATTTTTTTGGTACCCTTATTCTTTATTAAACGTACAGTATATATAACATTTCCATATATGCATTTAATTGGCCATAAAAGGAGTATGGGGGTGTGGGTACTGCACTAGGGCACATGTATTAATACTTATTCTTTTTAAAACAATTGTTTTTTTCAGGAGCAGTGATTTTAATTATGCTCAAATTGCAACAATAAAAATGAAAAATTCCTTTAACCACTTCCCGCCCGGCCTATAGCAGAATGGCGGCAAGGTGGTGGTTTCGTTATTTTGACTGGGCGTCATATGATGTTCAACAGAATAACAGCCAGATATTCAGGGCTGTCTTAATGAGAGGGCACACCTGGGCACTGCCCAGGGGCCCCAGCTGCAGGGGGGGCCCCTGCACTTTCCCCAAAGCAGCTGGTCCTTGAACCCACGCTGCCCCAAAATTGGGGGCCCCATGGTGGCACTGAGAGTGATAGATACACAGGGGAGGCAGTCTGCCTCCTACCTACTTGATGTCTGTTTACCTGCACTGTCATCGTTGTAGGGGCCCCAGAGCATTTCTTTGCCCAGGGGCCCAAGATGCTATTAAGATGGCCCTGCGGATATTCCTGTCAGTGCCGCCTTATCAGTGCCCATCAGTGAAGGAGAAAACGTACTTATTTACAAAATTTTATAACAGAAACAAAAGAAAAAAAAAATTCTTTGTTTAGCAAAAAATTAAAACAGCAGAGGTGATCAAATACCACCAAAAGAAAGCTCTATTTGTGGGAACAAAAATGTTAAAAATTCTGTTTGGGTACAGTGTAGCATGACCGCACAATTGTCATTTAAACAGCGACAACGCTGAAAGCTAAAAATTGGCATGGGCAGGAAGTGCCCAGTATTGAAGTGGTTAAATATAGTACCTGGGGGGTTCCCTTAATGTGCCTGTAAAGTGGTGCATCAGTAGCAAGTGTAAAACATGCTGCAGCAAAAATGACATTTCTAAAGGAAAAAAAAATGTCAAATCCATTTAAAATGACTCGCGGTTACAATTGGATATTGAAAAAATAAAGAAAGAAATGCCCCCCCACCCAGTCCACACCAGGTATGGATCTGGAACCCCACGCAAAAAAAAAAGATAAAAAAAGGAACGAGCGAGCACCCCCCTAAACCATACCAGGCCAAATGCCCTCAACATGGGGGGTTTGGTGCTTTGGCGGTACATGGGGGTCTGCGGGTGGCTTATCGGAATCTGGAAACACCTTTTATCAAGGGGGCCCCCAGATCCCGCCCCTACCTATGTGAAGGAGTATTGGGTACCCAAAAAGTGTCAAAAAGTAATAAACACAAGAGACACGTTTTTTACATTTCTTTTATTAAAAAATAAAAAAAAATAGTGTCCCTCAATGTACATTTAAATCCATCTCCAATCACGCCAAACCCGAAAAATAAAAAACGCTTCTGCGAATGCCTGCTCTGCGCTTTGACATTTCATATATAGGTAAGGGGCGGAGTCACCTGACCACATCATTCGGTGGCCCCCCTTCTGGTGCATGCTGGGAATGTGATGCACACCGTTTTTTTTGTTTTTTTTAACCAGCACTTTTTTTATGTTGTACAACTGGTGTCTGCTTTGCTTTGCTTTTATACTGGAAACTCATTGACAGCTAATGACTCATCGTTTTTTTTTAAGGGCGTGGCAGCCATGCTCCTTAAAAACAAGCTTACACTGCGCCCTGATTGGGCAAAGCTTATCCCAATCAGGGCGCAGAATTCACAGTACAGCGCTCAGCCCTCTTGCAGGGTATTCATTGTGGCGAACACCCAGCGAGCATCCTGCAAATTCGGATGTTCGCCGAATGCCCAAACTGGAAAAATGTTCACCCCATCCCTATTCACAACACACTTTTGGCAACATTTATAAAGCTTCTGGAAACTGTCAGCAAAGGCCTCTTTAGGAATCGGTCCCAGAACCGCTGTCACACATTCTTGGATTGCTGCTAAGTCTGCAAAATATATGACGCATCATGACGCTCTTTAGGTGGGCAAACAGAAAGAAGTCTGCAGAATTCCAAACATTTTGCTTTCTGTTCGTCTATCGGCTTGTGTGGCACAAACCGGTTACAGATCTTTTGCTTACATAAATGAAACAATGGTGTGCACCGTGTACTTGCTAATGCCCAATTCCTCTGCCATCAATCGTAGAGTCAGTCGTCGATCTTGTGCCAGCATTTCTCACACTCACTCGATCATGTTTGGGGTTCTGCTTGATGATGGCCGACCCGAACGTGGCTTTTCCTCAATCACTTCTTCACGCTGCAAAGGCGTTTAAACCAGTTGTAAACACATTTTCTGCTCGCGGCTTTCGTCCCGTAAACTTGCACCAATATTTCATGTGTCTTAGTTGCCATTTTACCTAATTTGTAGCAGAACTTGATGTTCACTCATTGCTTTATCGCACTGCGACCTTACCTCTCACACTGACCTGTTCAACTGTCCGCAACGGGTTTAACCTGATGGTCACATGTACTCCACACTAGGTGGCGCTTCTCAATGTGTCTCCGGATAGCTATGCGCATAAGCACCTGGCCCATGTTGCCATTGAGAAAATATTCTCTCCTTATTGTACAGTATTTTTTTATTTTTTATAAATCTTTATTAATTTTCCATATAAATATATCTTTACAACATATACATTCAATCTCCATCTCTATTTCACTCTCACATGAGCTGTCACATACCTCTTATTAATGATAATTACATACAATGGAAATCCCATTCTTCCCCATACAACCTTGTGTCATGGTGTGGTTTGTTATCCCCCTTCGCTTTTTCATCAAACATCCCCTTACTTATTTTGCTTCCTGAACTTTCCATATGTCTATTCCTATTCCAATTATTTAAAGCGGGAGTTCACCAATTTATTAATTTTTTCCCCTTTTCCCCTTAGATTCCTGCTCGTAGGTCTAGGGGAATCGGCTATTTGTATTAAAATATGAGCAGTACTTACCCGTTTTTGAGATGCATCTTCTTCCGTCGCTTCCGGGTATGGGTCTTCGGGAGCGGGCGTTCCTTCTTGATTGACAGTCTTCCGAGAGGCTTCCGACGGTCGCATCCATCGCGTCACTCGTAGCCAAAAGAAGCCGAACGTCGGTGCGGCTCTATACTGCGCCTGCGCACCGACGTTCGGCTTCTTTCGGAAAATCGTGACGCGATGGATGCGACCATCGGAAGCCTCTCGGAAGACTGTCAATCAAGAAGGAACGCCCATTCCCGCAGCCCATACCCGGAAGCGACGGAGAGGATGCATCTCGTAAACGGGTAAGTAATGCTCATATTTTAAAACAAATAGCCGATTCCCCTAGTAAAAACGAGCAGGAATCTAAGGGGGAAAAGTGCCCTCTAAGGGTGAACCACCGCTTTAATCCTTAGGTTGCTCCGAGGCCGTTGTAGGTTCTGCTATCCAACTTATCAAACTCTTTCATTCTTTTCTTGGCATCCTCTATTGCAATATGTTTCTTTATACAAGGATAAATTGTAATTTACTAAATGTTTCCAAAAGCTAGTAAGAGGGAAACAGCTTTTTTCCAGTTCAGTACTTTTGCTTTTCATGCATAAAAAAGCAGTAGACTTATTTGTGTTCTTTTTGCCATTTATGAAATATTTTTCCCCACCAATCCCAGAAGGCAAATCTTTGCATCCTGCTCAAGAACAACCAACGTAACTGTAGCAATTACATTTATAACCCCTGCCCAAAATGTAACAATAGCAGGGCAGGACCAGAATTTGTGGATAAAATCTCCCACAATATACCCGCATCTCCAGCAATTCTAGGGATTCGATGGACTCATTCTATATAATCTATATGGTGTATAGTACGTTCTATGTATTACGGTATATACTCGAGTATAAGCCGAGTTTTTCAGCACATTTTTTTGTGCTGAAAATGCTCCCCTCAGCTTATACTCGAGTCATCTTTTTGTGCCTGATCTTCTGGATTTTTGGGACCCGGTACCGACCGACCGTAGGTCCCCTGGACCCCGAACTTGGCACACATATAGCCCCACTCTTCCTTTACAAGTGTGCAAAGGTTGTTGTCCAGGGGACCTACGGCCGGGGAGCACTGATTTTTTAAAATCAGGCACCCCTTCCATTTCCATAGACTCCCATGTTAAACTGGCATTTGTCCAGTAAATAGGGACCCGGTACCGCCGCCCGTAGGTCCCCTGGAGCTGGGTTTGTACAGTATTTTTAAATGTTATATGTTTTAACATTAATACATGTCCCCTATTGCAGTGCACTAGTGTGCCTATTAGCCCTAAAAATGCTCAGCAACAATAAGATTTACCCTCTCAATAGATTTCAGTAAGGTTTACCTGTAAGTTTGGATTTGCTGAATTTCAGACAAGATCTTTCCTTATTTTATGAGGGGAGGAGGGGGGTTATCTTCTAAAGGCAAGTGGACTGTGCAGTTTTCAATTGCTCGTGAATTAGTAAATTGGGTAAAATACCCACGTGCAAGGGAAAAATAAATAAAAAAATTGGATGATTGAAATCAGCAGAACTTCTTCTCATTTACTAAGCTCTGGAGCAACTGCTCTTGCAAAAGTTGTAAAGTTTGTAAAGCGCACAGTCTACTTGCCTTTAGTAAATCAATCCCCTATGGGTCTATTTTGTTTTAGTTTTCTATGTATCACACTAAAATATACACGGTATGGCCACATATGACACATTTTGTTCTCATGTCTCTTTTACTACCATTTAGAAGATCAAAGTGGACCTAACATCCGATATATATATATTTTTGCACACCCTAAACACTTTGTGTCCCACCCCCCTGGAGCACTTACGGCTTCCCTCCTCTCCTCTCCCATCGGCTGCTGTGGGGGATGTGTAGGGGAAGGGGCTGGTAAATATGTCATTTACCAGCCCCTTAATTTTCTGAATGAATACAGTGAGTGATCAGTATCGATCTTTCCTGTGTCCATTCATAACTGAAGCATAGTAAACTGTGTTTATAAAGGAACAGAAAGCTTCTTAGCATAGAGCACTTCCCATTGATTCACTGTCCAGTGCAACTGAGGCTGCAGAGAAACTGTGGAATCTCTGTCCTCAGTCTCTTTCTCTGTCTCAAAAGCGAGACATCAGGGGTCTGTTTAGACACCTGATGTTTCGGCAAAGCCCCCCAATAGGGCTTCTAATTTTTTGTTTAAATAAATAAATAATATTATTATAAAAAAGAATTTAAAATAGTGTCAAAAATAATAATAATAATAAAAAAAAAATACTGACAACGTCCACTGCCCTACTGATACCGTCTACTGCTCTACTGACATTGTCCATGTTTTAGCAAATTTTAAAATGTTTGTTTACATTGACAATAGTGTGTGTGTCTGTGTGTGGATGTATGTAAACTTTGGGATGCACACTCTAATGCAATAGGCTGCACACACCTATGGTGATATGAAAATGAATTTGGGAAAACAATGGTCCTATATAAACGTACTAAAAAAATGATTAAAGTTTGCTATAGTTCTGAAAATTTAGAAAAGAAAATTCAATATATCTTCATGGGACTGTGACTGGACTGATGAAATAAGCATTTTCTATCTATGATTTATCAGAAAAGTCAGAAAGGCAAGCCATTTCCAAACATAGTTTTGCAGCCAATATCATCATTAATATAATTTGTGGTATTGTTGCAAACTGGCAGCGAGCTGTGTTTGAAAACAACAGTTGCGTCAATAGTCTTCAGCCTAAACACACTAATTAGTTGCTGCTTTAAGAACCAGCCAGATGGTACTGTAACTACAAAAACAGGGAAATATTACTATAATGTATTTAAAAAGGCCATAGATCCACAACTCCAAAATGTACCCCAATGTAACCTATGAAAATATGTATATAACTTACCCATCTTAACATACTGTATATTTTATTTTCATTAACCAATTCAGTTCACATATTTCCATTTAAAGCTCTAACTGGCCTTATTAGGTCTAATTTATCAAAGTGTCTAAGTAAACATTTTGTTTATTTAAAGCAACTGAGATTCACACCTGTATTGAAAAATGATAGCTGAAGAACAAAGGATGGATCTTATTGGTTATTACAATTTCTATTGGTTAATAGAATTCAGTAAAAACTGAAAAGGTGAGCCTACAATTAGAACTATGACCTCCCATTAGAAAATATGTGTCACAGAACATAATTATAAGTTCATCTGCACTTAGAGTTTATTCGAAGTCCCACTGCATTGGGCCACAAATACCTGTTGAGCCTGCTAGTGAAGCCCATCTAATGCAGCTTCCTGTGATAGCATGGCAACAACGCTGTAATACTCTACTGCATTTAAAGCAGAGTTGCCACTCTCATGTAGGCTGTGTACTTATACAACAGTGGGAAGGAAAAATGTTGCAGAAGGTGTGGCTATCGATATTGTCACTGCTGATTCGATCAGCATGTGGACACAACTAGAGCTTCTTTCTGGATTGGCAGCAATGCTTCTGTTGCTGTAATCCTATAACTGTTGGCTGCAGTGTCCAGGAAGGGAAGCATGTGAGACACAAATGTCAGTCAGGGAAAGTAAAATAATTATTTGTTTACTTTATAAGGCTTGTGAATCACATAGTAACTGCATTTAAGACTTGTTATACTGAAGGTTTTAGAGGTACTTTAACCACTTGCCGACCAGCCACCATCACGTTCCCACGAATCGCCATACCTGTACATCAGCCCCTGTCATTTTGACAAGGGAGGAGAGACAGATCTGCTGTTTCTAGTGATTAGGAACAGCGATCTCTCTCCTCCTCCAGTCAGTCCCATCCCCCCACAGTTTGAGACACCTCCCAGGGAACACATTCCACCCCTTGATCGCCCCCTAGTGTTAACTGCTTCCCTGCATGTGACATTTTCACAGTAGTCAGTGCATTTTTATATCACTGATCGCTTTTTAAATGTCAAAGATGTGTCAAAAGTGTCTGATCTGTCTGTCGCAATGTTGCAGTCCTGCTAAAAACCGCAGATCGTTTTTATAAAAATACCATAAATCTATTCCCTATTTTGTAGACGCTATATTTTTTGCGCAAACCACTTCAATATATGCCTTTTGTGATTTTTTTTTAACCAAAAATATGATGAAGAATACATATTGGCCCTAACTGAAGATGACATTTTAGTTTTATGATAGCAAAAAGTAAACATTTTAATTTTTTTTCAAAAATATCAGTCGTTTTTATTTATAGCAAAAAAAAAAAGAGGTGATCAAATACCACCAAAGAACGCTCTAGTTGTGAGAAAAAAAAGGACATAAATTTTGTTTGGGTACAACATCGCACGACTGCACACTTTTCAGTTAAAGCGACGCAGTGCCGTATTGCAAAAAATGGCCTGGTCATTAGGGGGCAAATCCTTCCGGGACTGAAGTGGTTAACCACTTGTCTACCAAGGCAATTTTTCATTTTTTTGCACATGTCGCTCAAAAAAGTATATATAAAAAGCAGGTGGCATGGGACTCCCCGATGTGAAAGACTACTACGTCGCGGTGCTACTAGACCAAATTCGCCATTGGTTCACCCCCACAATGGGTAAGCAATGGAGACATATAGAACAATCCTTTATAACCAAAAGAGATCTGGGAACACTACTCTTAGCTGATTGGGTAACCTACACAGAATATCACATTAACCATCCAACAATCACAGCAGCCCTTAGGGCGTGGAAATATTTTGTCTCCAATAACCAGGAAAGAACAGTTGACATGGGGGGTCCCGATTAAATTGGAAATATTCCAATTTATCATCCCTGAACTATCTTTTAGTAACTGGTCCTACCTTAGAAAAAAAACATTGTCCACTGTAATTCAGGACAATAAACTCTTTCCTTATCATTCATTACAAGCACAGTACAACCTACGACTACATAAAAAAGTGTGTGAATTCCTATCCTTCAAATCGCTAGCACTAAAAGGCATATCTCTGTTTTACACACTCATCCGCGACAAGGGCACATTCACTAAAGTTGCAGCCCTCAAATGCTGTGAAAGAGATTTGAACACATCCTTCTCTGACCTACAATGGCGTCAAGCCATCTACTATAACCAAACAGCTTCTAAAAATATCAATTATTGTGAACTTTCTCAAAAACTTCTCCTACGATGGTACCTAACCCCGGTCCAAATGCACAAATTTGCAAACATAGATGATAACACATGTTGGCGAGGATGCTCACACAAGGGCTCCTTGATTCATATGATCTGAGAATGCCGTCATATCTCCCCCTTTTGGAAGAGAGTGTTTTCGTTCACCTCAGACCTAACAGGTATCATACTGAAAACCTCCCTTCCACGTGACAGGTCCTAGGCGATCGCCTGTCCAATCAAACAGCACAGCGCCGGGCCGCGCCGCGTGCGCAGTGCCGCTCGCGCATGCGCAGTGGGTGCCTGGCCGTGAAGCCGAAAGCTGTCACGGCCGGGTGCCCACAGTGACAATGAAGACGCCGGCCGGGGAGGGGGGAGAGGAGCGGAGCCCCGGCCGGCGCGTCGCTGGAACGCTGGAGCAGGAACGCTGGAGCAGGTAAGTGTCAGTTTATTAAAAGCCAGCAGCTACACTTTTTGTAGCTGCTGACTTTTAATAAACTTAAAAAATGGGTGGAAAACCCCTTTAACAACTAAGCTCAGAAACATAGTAATGCACATTCTATTTGCTGCCAGATTAATGATGGAGACAATCCATTGTCCCTAACATCTCGGATGTCCCACCTCAAAAAGATTAAAGAGTACGAACAGTCGTGCTCTACTGGGAAATATGGGAACTCTTGGGAGCCGTGACTCCAAATCCAACACACTCTCAGTTAGGAATACTCTAACGTATGTAACTCTACTGGTGATCTTTTTGGTAATTTCTTCTTTTTGATGAAGTACAAAAGTCTGTCATACATATCTTCTGTGTCTATATTCTTATCATCTGTCAAAATGTTAAACCTTCATGCATTATTGCAAATTGTAAAGTGATGTTAAACTTTATGAAAAAACAATCAAAAATGTAATTGAAAAAAAATGTTTTATGCACAATATTTGCACAACTACTGTATTTATCAAACTCATATTTTCAGGAAAAACTATATTAAAATGAATTTTAGTGCAAAAAAAAACACATCATTATACCCAAATTTTGGTCAAATATAAAAGATTGGGTTGTGTAGAGTAAATAGATAACAAACATGTCAAGCCTTAAAATTGCACATGCCCTTGGAATTGCGAAAAACATGGCGAGAGAATGGGGATTCTCCATAGGTAAAATTTTAAAAACCTTTACAGATTATCAGTTGTGGGTTGACTGTAAAGTGTGGCCCCAGAATTTTTGTTCTCACTCTGACATTTACTTTGCTTTTTGTATGGGGTGTGTATAGGGGTGACAGGGATGCTTTTTCTACTTCAAGTCTAGACTGCTTAACCCAATTTCAGTTCAGGCCATTTTTCAGCACTGTCACATTTTGAATTACAATTGCCAGAAAACACTGTACCCAAATGAACTTTATATCATTTTTTGAGACATTCTGAAATATTAAAAATAAAAACAAATTTTTATTGTTTTTGTCTTTTGTCTTTGTTTTGCAAATCAATAATCGTTCTTCATAAATTTAGTCTAAAATGTATTTTGCTACACTTCTTTGGTGAAAATATACTAAAACAGTGTGTATTACTTATTCTGTGTGAGAGTTATAAAGTCTGCAAACTATGGTATATGTATTTGATTTGAACTTTGATCAACCTTGATGTACTGTCTGCCTATCTCATTCCTCGAGGCCCCAGGGCAGTACACATACCCCCCACATGACACAGTTTTGGAAAGTAGAGGTGAGGTTTTTGAATGTTTTGGGAAATTAAGACATTTTTTTCACAGTTTTCATTTTGACAAGTTATTTCCCATGCACAGCATAGGCATACCTACAATTGCACCCCAAAACTTTTTCACAGTCTAAAGCCTTGCAAACACTTCAAGGTATTTTGTGAGAGGCATAGCAAGTGCATAGCGAGTACATTTAAAATTGTAATTTTTTTTACCACAAGTTTTTGACAACTGTAGAAAGAAAAGGAAAATGTAGTTGTCAATTACCAGTTTCATGACCGCCCACCACACATATATTGCAGCAGGGCGGCCACTCTGCGCCAGTACGTGATCTGACACTTCCGGGTCTGGGGCACGCACGCTTCCGGCGACTGACTCCCACAAACAGTGGGAGCCCAGCAGTGGGTACCGTAGACTCGATGTCTGGCGGCACCCGCTGATTGTTCAGTACTGCCTAACTTTTGCGCGAACCAATCAATATTTTCTAATTGGGATTTTTTCGCCAAAAATATGTAGCGGAATACATATTGGTCTAAATTGATGAAGACATTTGAGCGCCCCCCCCTCCTGTACCGTACCAGGCCACATGCCCTTAACATCGGGAGGATGCTTTGGGGGTCTGTTTTAAAAGTCGCAATGACTTCTCTCTGTATTGCCGGGACCCGGCAATTCATGAATAGCCACAAGTAGTTTTAAATTACTTTTTTTACTTCAAAAATGACATTTTGTGCAGGGACAGTTCTAAACACAGGAAACATGTGCTACTTTAAGGCATACTATACACACCCCCCATGTCCAAAATGTAAAGGAATATTCACTTTGTTTCACTTTAAGCATTTTTAAAACTTTTTTTGCATTGATACATGTCCCCTGGGGCAGGACAATAGGACAATAGCTTGCATATTAACCTTTAAAATTAGCACTTTAGAATTCTCATACTGAATCAGATCATGACCCCCCCCCCCCCCCGTGGAGACTGGGCCGCAGGGCAGTATTCCAACATAATGACCCTAAACACACCATGATGACCACTGCCTTGCTAAAGAAGCTGAGGGTAAAGGTGATGGACTGGCCAAGCATGTCTCCAGACCTAAACCCCATTGAGCATCTGTGGGGCATTCTCAAAGGGAAGGTGGAGGAGCGCAAGGTCTCTAACATCCACCAGGTATGTGATGTTGTCATGGAGGAGTGGAAGAGGAGGACTCCAGTGGCAACCTGTGAAGCTCAGGTAAACTCAATGCCCAAGGGGGCTAGGGCAGTGTAATAATAATGGTGGCCACACAAAATATTTGAGACATTTGGGCCCAATTTAGACATTTTCACTTAGAGATACTTTAAGTGTCCTGCTTTTTAAGTAAAGTTGTATTAACTCAAGACTTACATTAGCGTCCTGCTTTTCATTTTATTCAGCCTATGAGGTGATCCCATTCATATTCAGTTTGTGAGCTGCAGGGGTCTACCCAGTTTTCCACTCTTCAGTTCATCCTCCCTTTTGCTCATCCATCCATCTCTTCATCCATGCATCAACTTTCTGCTCTCATCACAGATGAAAGATTTACATAGACTTATTGACTTTGCACTTCCCTGAGGAGTGTTGTATGCACTGTGTACTTGTGAACTCTTTTGTATTCTTTACACAGACTTTGGGGGTCTATTAGACACCCAATGTCTGTCCTGTTTTCTAATGCAGCTATTCGAGGACAGATATACACTAGCTGTGGAATGACAGCTGTGACCCAATAAATGATGTAATGGACATCACTTTTGCGGTCATTAGTGACAGGAATGATTGGAGATTCACTGTGGAAGCAGTTTTCAGTGCTCCTGGACTCCCTGGAGAAACGGGAAAGCCCAGAAACCACAACAGGTACACACTTGAAAATTCCATAAAACTGATCAGATGGCTCTAGAGCCATGCAGATTGTTTTTATTAAAAAGCCCTTCACAAACTGCTAGGGGTGGTACCAAGCTCACAGCTGCAACAACAACAATGAGCTTGATTTTACCACTTGCCTACCATTTCATTTACAAAACCTACCTTGGTAGACAAGTGGTTAAAGCAGTGGTATTCAACATGACAATTATAGGCAGCGGTTTACTGGCCAGCTGGACCTTCAGAATATCCTTCAGTGAGCCTCAAGTGTGTAGGGCAAAAGTGACTGCTCCCGCTCATCAGTTTTAAAGTGGTAGAAGACTTATAACTAGAACCAACAGTAAAAAGTCCTCAAAACCAGGTCAATCTAGCATTTAAGAAAATCTATGCTTGGAGGCGCATGCACGAAACCCTCTAGGTAAGACATATTTACCTAGAGCTTCACACCGACCGGGACATGATAGCCTGATGTAACAAGCCATACCAGGTAAAAATTATCCACACAGTGTCTACATTATCCCTGAAGTACAGGAGCATATTTTGAGGGCATGTATACCGCACGGAAATCTAAACTTTAAGCGGTAAATCCACAGGTATCACTGACAAAAACCACATGTAAAATGGCGGCAGCACAGCCTCACCTCACAGCTGGGCACACAGAAGCAGCACACGTCTCCCTTCTCAGCACAAAACTGAGTTTTAGGACCTGGGACCTCTGGTGTGACTGGTGGTGACTCTGCTTGCTGAGCCACCTGGAATGCTGGACAGCTCCTTGGACAGCTCCTTGGACAGTTCCTTGGATAGTTCCTTTGATAGTTCCTTAGACAATTCCTTGAATGATCTTGTCTTGAATCTTGTTTGCCTTGAACCTTGAACCCTTTGCTCCTCCCAAGAACTTCCTGATTTAAGCCATGTCTCTGCACTTCCTGGTTGCCAGAATATTGTGCCTTCACCAGCCAATATCTTGCTCCTGTTTCTCCTGCTACTGGACCCCGGCTTTCTCACCTCCTGGTGGGGCTATCCTGAGGACCGCAACCTGGCACTAACATGCAACAAAGCCCATCTCCATTATCAGGAGCTCTGGTGAATACCGGTTAGTGCTTAGACCCCGCACCTCAATTGAACCTGTGTCATCAGCCAGGGTGACCTGTGTGAATACTTGCTCTGCTACTATAGCTACTAGCCTCTGAGCCTGACTCCAGGACATGACACGAGGAACCTGTTATAGATACAGGTTTGACCTCTAAAGTCCTGCAAAACTCTGCAATTGGCCCTGACTTGCTTACCCAGTTTGAAATGCACTGCAGAATACCTCAGATGCCATTACTGACAAACTTACTCGTGAGATTCGTGAGGTAGGCAGACGTGCATCTATTTTGGAGCAAAGGGTGGATGAAGTTGATATTACTACATCAACACATACAGAAGAATTGTAAACCCTTAAAGATGATTATTTTATTCTGCAAAATCGACTGGAAGATTTTGAAAATAGGACTAGATGATTGAATTTACGAATACGTGGTATTCCTGAAGATATTGAAGACTTAGTCAACCATAACAGCACTTTTCCAAGAAGTAGCTCCATCTATCCCAATTGAACGTCTAGAAATGGACAGAATCCACAGGGCCCGCCTAGAGATATTATACTAAAGATGCACTATTTTCGCACTAAAGAACAATAAATGGAAGCAGCAAGAAATAAAAGAATAAATACAGGACACCAATATCGAATTTTTCAAGATCTATCTCAATTCACGCTATTTAAATGCAAAGAGATGAAACCGCACTTCAAATATCATCGTATATCATACCGATGGGGGTTCCCCTTCTCCCTGCGCTTCTTTTATAAGGGAACTTACTATACCTGCAAATCGACAAATTAACTTCTTGTCATCATTAGAGAACCCTGTCTGTCATCACCCACAACTACAATGGATAAGCCTAAACATGGAAAGAATTCTTCCTCTGCACAACAAGCTCAAAAAACAGCAAATACTCGGCTGGGTCAGGCCCCGCTTAGCCCGCACAAAAGAGGTAATTTTACTTCTCCTCCACCTGAAGAAGAAGATATTACAGACTGATGCTTTCTAATAGGGGTGATACTTATGTTTCAATCTCCTTAAGATGTTTGCCACAATTCTTGCATTGCATATGGAAACATATCTGATGTCCTGGAGATGATATTGAGTGGAGTTTATCCCCTTTAATCATTTATATGACAGATTTTTTTATTATTATTATTATTAGATTTGTATTACTTTAAATATTCAATTCAAAGTTTCTTAAATTATAAGTAGAGTTGAGCGAACCCGAACTGTAAAGTTCGGGTTCGGTACGGACTTTGGGTTTTTCCCGAACCCGAATAATTGCTGAAAGTTCGGGTCCGGGTTCAGAGTTTGGGAAAAAAAATGCGCGGAGGTCCCCCCAAATTCAATAACCAGACCCTTTAGGTCTGGTATGGATATTAAGGGGAACCCCGCCGTCAATTTAAAAAAAAAATGACGTGGGGTTCCCCCTAAGTATCCATAACCAGACCCTTCAGGTCTGGTGTGGATTTTAAGGGGAACTCCACCCCAAATTTAAAAAAAAATGGCGTGGAGTTCCCCCTAAAATCCACACCAGACCCCTTATCTGAGCACGTTGACCTGGCCGGCCGCAGAAAAGAGGGGGGGACAGAGTGCAGCCCCCCTCTTCCGAACCGCACCAGGCCACATGCCCTCAACATTGGGAGGGTGCTTTGGGGTGCCCCCCAAAGCACCTTGTCCCCATGTTGATAGGGACAAGGGTCTCATCCCCACAACCCTTGCCCGGTGGTTGTGGGGGTATGCGGGCAGGGGGATTATCAGAATCTGGAAGACCCCTTTAACAAAGGGGACCCCCAGATCCTGGCCCCCTCCCTGTGTGAAATGGTAATGGAGTACACTGTACCCCTACCATTTCACGAAGGAAGTATAAATAGTAGTTTTCAGAAAAAAAACACACACACCGTAGAACAAATTACTTTAATAATTAAACCAAATAAAAATCCAGCGGTGAAAATAGACGATCAATGCTGTTCCCTGCTCCAACGTTGTCTCTATCCAGCGCCGGGTGATGTCTTCAGCGACGGACGATTGGTCCAGCGATGAGAACATCCATCCATTCAGAGCACAGCTCAGCGAATGACGCGCCGATGCTTTGATGTTTCTTTTATAGGGGAGGCGGGCCACGCGTCACGTGACCCCGTCCCGCTCTGACGCAAGGGCTGTCCCAGTGACGTAGCAGAGTGTGCGTCAGAGGGGGACGGGGTCACGTGACGCGTGGCCTGCCTCCCCTATAAAAGAAACGTCAAAGCATCAGCGCGTCATTCGCTGAGCTGTGCTCTGAATGGATGGATGTTCTCATCGCTGGACCAATTGTCCGTCGCTGGAGACATCACCCGGTGCTGGATAAAGACAACGTTGGAGCAGGGAACAGCATCGATCATCTTTTTTCACCGCTGGATTTTTATTTGGTTTAATTAATAAAGTCATTTGTTCTACGGTGTGTGTGTTTTTTTTTCTGAAAACTACTATTTACACTTCCTTCGTGAAATGGTAGGGGTACAGTGTACCCCATTACCATTTCACACAGGGAGGGGGCCAGGATCTGGGGGTCCCCTTTGTTAAAGGGGTCTTCCAGATTTTGATAAGCCCCCTGCCCGCATACCCCCACAACCACCGGGCAAGGGTTGTGGGGATGAGACCCTTGTCCCCATCAACATGGGGACAAGGTGCTTTGGGGGGCACCCCAAAGCACCCTCCCAATGTTGAGGGCATGTGGCCTGGTGCGGTTCAGGAGAGGGGGGCCGCACTCTGTCCCCCCCTCTTTTCTGCGGCCGGCCAGGTCAACGTGCTCGGATAAGGGGTCTGGTGTGGATTTTATGGGGAACTCCACGCCATTTTTTTTTAATTTGGGGTGGAGTTCCCCTTAAAATCCACACCAGACCTGAAGGGTCTGGTTATGGATATTTAGGGGGAACCCCACATCATTTTTTTTTAAATTGACGACGGGGTTCCCCTTAATATCCATACCAGACCTAAAGGGTCTGGTTATTGAATTTGGGGGGACCTCGGCGCATTTTTTTTTTACTAAAAGTCTGTGTCCCATTGACGTCAATGGGGTTCGGAGTTCGGGTTCGGGTTCCCGAACCCAAACTTTTTTTTTAAAGTTCGGGTTTGGGTCCGAACCTGAACATCCAGGTGTCCGCTCAACTCTAATTATAAGGGCTCCTTCAAGCATTTTCATTAATGGGGCCTATTATTATTATTGATATTTGGACTCTTACTAGATATACCATATAAGAATAGCTTTAAGGTCTAGAAAAGTTTATCTTTTTTTTCACAGGAACAAAGTTGATTACCATTGATGAGATGATTTGATAGATGGCTTTATCTATACATTGTTACAATATCAAATCTACTCAAAGGTTTAATTTTATAATTTTGTTTTTATTCTTTTAAAAAAATATATATTTTATTTTGTATAATTATATATTGAAACTACTAGTTGGATATATCCTCCTTTACCTAATAATATTCAAAGGTTTTATTAGACCTGTTTTATAATTATGACTCGTTAGTCGACTATTTTTTTCTTACTGAATGTTTAGATGGCTGTTGTATTCCCGGGGACAGCCACTGCACCTCCATCTTTTCCTCGAGTGACCAACATAGATTTGTTCACTCTTTGGAACATTTTTTATCCACTGATTGGTGATCTAACAACATTCATTGGATACTTACTCCAAATAGGAGCACTTTTTTTTTCTCTTTTATATTTTTTTATCTACCTTTATAGGTGACTTCTCTCAAATACCTATGATAATATTGTTACAATAGCGTTGTTCGATCCTAATTGTACTCTCTAGCATATTTAAATTTTGCAGAATAATTGAACTGTCTTTCAACTCCTCCCCTTCAGTGAGGAAAAACTTGACCTTAAACCTAATTTTCTCCTACTACAACAACAATGCTACTGATACAGACCCCATATCTCGGTGGAAAGCTCTCAAACCCTATATTAGAGGAGTTTGTATTAGTCAAGCATCTCATCATCGCAAGAAAAACAACACATACACAAGGTTTTGAGGAAGCTTCCGAAAAATTTCAGACTATACCTTCACCATCGAATAAACTTATTTATGACAAAACTCAGACCAATTATACACAAAAACCTATTCGCTTAAAACTAACTAAAGATGCCTATACTAAGAATCCATTAAAAATTCTTAATGTATTCCATAAAAAAACTTTCTAAACTATACAAGGATACTAAAACATTCGATCAATCTCATCTGACTACACTTTTATCCACAATTCATCTTCCTTCACTCTCCCCATCCCAGCAGAAAACTCTAGAAAATCCTGTCACTTAAATAGATAAAAATCGTTCAAGCTACGTAAACAACCAGGTATCGATGGCCTCTCAGCCACTTATTATAGAGGTTTCATGACCTATCTCCTCTCATGATTGAAGTATTTAACTCCCTGCTTTAAAGGACTCTATTTCCGAACAGAATCACTCAATGCCTCTATTTCCATGATACCTAAACCTAACACAGATGATACATCATGGTCTAATTATAGACCAATATTAATCCTTAATGTAGACATCAAGATATTAGCCAAAGTTCCTGCTTCCAGACTTAACCACATTATAGGCTCTCTAATACATAAAGACCAGACTGGATTTATTCCTTTACCGCAAGTTGGTGACAACATACGCCGAGCTACACTCTTAGCTCGTGTAGCTCGGCCCTGCCAAATTCCAACATGTTTCCTTTCCTTAGACATACAAAAGGTGTTTGATTCATTGTCATGGCCTTACTACAGTCTATCCTTAGTAGATGGGGGTTTGGTCCTAATTTCCTGAGATGGATGACTACTCTGTATCAGCATCCTAAGGCATATATTACCTACTCTGGATTTAAATCTGATCATTTTAACATTGAAAGGGGTACTAGACAAGACTGTCCCCTTTACCCTATAAACCCTATAAAACCTATAAAAGCCTCTCTGAATATAGTGGCTCTTGAAACAAACTACAAAGTGCTCACTAGGTGGTACCTGGTCCCTGCCAGAATTTCAAAATTGTCTCCACAATATCCTTCCCACTGCTTCAGAGGCTGCCTTACCCCGGGTACACAAATGCATATTTGGTGGGAATGCAAAATAGTCATATCATTTTGGTTGGAAGTGTTTCAAATTCTTAACACAATGTTTAACACTATTGTACCACCTGATCCATCTATGGCACTCCTGAACAGTAAATCTTACACCCTATCACATCGTCAATTAAAACAAATGCTCTTCGTAACCACAGCAGCAAAGCAGTTTATTGCGACAGCATGGAAATCTGATTCACTATGTATTTTATCAGTCAAAAACAGGATTGCTCAATCCATGATTCATGCAAAAACAGAAGCAATATTTCTTGACAAAATATCCAAATATGAAGACATATGGAGACTGTGGTTTGAGCATTTCTTACCTGTTTCCATTGTCTCCATTGTCTCCATGAGGAAGTTTGTCCTATAAATATCCTTTCTGGAAACATTCCTCATTTATCATACCCTTACCTAAAACTAGTTTTAGTTTTACTTTATTTTCTTACAATAAGTTTAACAAATCAAAACAAGGGTCATCTGGAATAGTTGGGAATATAACTTAATCTCCAGATAATGCCAAGTCAATTAGCAGGAACTTGGCACTGGAAAAGTTTTCTAATTTATCCTAACTATTTTAGGTTATTTGACCCGCTATATTGAGAAAACATTATCTTCTTCCATTTTCGCCATAATTAAATATTACTTTGTAGTTTTTCCTATCTTGTTAATATATGTGATTGTTTAATAGCTAGAATTACATCACTAAATTGTAATGATAACTGAAATGTTACACTAAGGAATACTCCTTACATTTGGTTCTATATACTTAACGAGAGAAGTATAGTTATTCTTTTCATTGTATTTTACAAATATAAACGGTACTATTATTATGACTTTTGTTATGCCTTATGAAAACACAATAAAATATTTAAACAGAAAATCGATGCTTGTATGCACAGTAGGGGGGGGGGGGGGGTCACCGGTATAAGAGAACTGTATATAAAGTGCAATAAAGGAAACCAGAGCCTGGTTTTCATTTATTGTAGTTTATATACTTTCTATAACTATTCCTAAAAATGCTGTCTGGTCATGTGGTCAAGTTGTCTTCACTCCTGTGATGCAATTATATTGTCATATTGTAATTTACAACTCACAGGACTGCCTCTGTAACAGAAGCCCATCCACCTCAGAGGGGCTGCTGAAAGGATTTTCTTACATTCTTAACCTGCAAGGCTAATATCTCTAAAACAAGCCACCGCTCACCTCTGCAGCTGCTCTTAATGTAAAGTTATTAGAATACTCTGTCATTTTGCACATTTTGGTTTTTAGTAGCCTATCCTCCTATCTCACTTATACTCACCAACACCACTCTACCCTGCTTTTCTATTCCTCCTTGTGACCTCCTCCACTGCGCAGAGGAGATCATGTGCTCCCCTGTCCTCAAAAGCATATGGCAAAGTCTTGTTAATGATATTCTTTTCAATTACAACAGTATGTTCATTCTTCTACAACAGATGAATTATATTGGTTGTTTACAGGTACTTGCAATCCTTTAGCTTAAAAGCACAAGCTACTCTTAAACATGAAATGAGAGATGATTTTTGGATGTGGGGCAGAAGTAGAAAGTGGAGGCACTGGTCCAAAGTAGGGCAGATTGGCGGCAAGACAAACACCCCCCCCCCCCCAAAAAAAAGACTATAAAGGTTCACCTTAAACAGATATTTCACTAAATGCAGAAGATTCAACAAATGTTTATGTTTCTACAGAATTCCAAAAATAAGGAGCTTTTGCTTAAAATAGATGACATGTAGAGTTGGGAACTATGGAAAGACTCTAGCTGCGGAAGATATTAGAAACCAGCTGGTGACATAGCTTTCCCAATTCAAATATCAGTCTTGTGTTGGCTGATCCTTTAATTTGCTTATTGGGATTATAGCCTACCTGACCACTGGAGGTTCTACTTTTCTCTTTTGCACGTTACAAAAAGGCTACCCTGGTGTTTAAAAACCCACTGCTATCAGCAATCTGATGTTAGAAGAATACCTATTGCTAAGACACCTTCTGAGAATCTGGTTATATTGATTAAATAAAACTAAGATTAAAATAGAACTTCAGCCAGGAGCTAAATAAATAGTTAAAAAAATAATTTATGTTTACTGTTTTCCTTGACACAAAGTTAATAACTTTTTACAGCTAGTCTTAAAGTGAATGTAAACCCTCACATATACCGAGTGAAGTGAAGTGAACAGCCTCAGATGATACACAGAGATGAAAAAAATCCCCTTACATAAGTCATACCTGTTTATCTAAAGTCTTCTCTACATCCATTAAAAGTGCGGAAAATATAAAGCCCCATCCCCCCACAGTACACAAGAACAAAGCTGGGGCTGTCAATCAGCTCTAGCTCCCTCCCCTGTATACACTATAGAGGGATATGCTTTATTATATTTCGTGTGTGAGGTTTTCAGCCACTTTAATGATTTACACATGAATTCAACATTGAATCTTTGGAAATGGAGCAGCAGCAAGATTTCTGTCCCGTTATAAGAAAGGTGATCCAAGAAGAAGTAAAGAGGAGCCAGGAAAGCTGAACCAATAAATTATAAAATGGTCTTCCTGGTTGTGCATTGTGGTAAATATGTGACTAGAAAAATAATAGGTATTAGGTATTTCATCTGCTATTTAGATGTCAGAATGGAGCTCCACTTTAAAGTGGTTGTAAACCCTCATACAGTGATGAAAATAAGTATTTGAACACCCTGCTATTTTGCAAGTTCTCCCACTTGGAAATCATGGAGGGGTCTGAAATTGTTATCGTAGGTGCATGTCCACTGTGAGAGACATAATCAAAAAAAAAAATCCAGAAATCACAATGTATGATTTTTTTTAACTATTTATTTGTATGATACAGCTGCAAATAAGTATTTGAACACCTGAGAAAATCAATGTTAATATTTGGTACAGTAGCCTTTGTTTGCAATTACAGAGGTCAAACGTTTCTTGTAGTTTTTCACCAGGTTTGCACACACTGGAGGAGGGATTTTGGCCCACTCCTCCACACAGATCTTCTCTAGATCAGTCAGGTTTCTGGGCTGTCACTGAGAAACACGGAGTTTGAGCTCCCTCCAAAGATTCTCTATTGGGTTTAGGTCTGGAGACTGGCTAGGCCACGCCAGAACCTTGATATGCTTCTTACAGAGCCACTCCTTGGTTATCCTGGCTGTGTGCTTCGGGTCATTGTCATGTTGGAAGACCCAGCCTCGACCCATCTTCAAAGCTCTAACTGAGGGAAGGAGATTGTTGCCCAAAATCTCACAATACATGGCCCTGGTCATCCTCTCCTTAATACAGTGCAGTCGCCCTGTCCCATGTGCATAAAAACACCCCCAAAGCATGATGCTACCACCCCCATGCTTCACAGTAGGGATGGTGTTCTTGGGATGGTACTCATCATTCTTCTTCCTCCAAACACGGTTAGTGGAATTATGTTCTAAAAGTTCTATTTTGGTCTCATCTGACCACATGACTTTCTCCCATGACTCCTCTGGATCATCCAAATGGTCATTGGCAAACTTAAGACGGGCCTTGACATGTGCTGGTTTAAGCAGGGGAACCTTCCGTGCCATGCATGATTTCAAACCATGACGTCTTAGTGTATTACCAACAGTAACCTTGGAAACGGTGGTCCCAGCTCTTTTCAGGTCATTGACCAGCTCCTCCCGTGTAGTCCTGGGCTGATTTCTCACCTTTCTTAGGATCATTGAGACCCCACGAGGTGAGATTTTGCATGGAGCCCCAGTCCGAGGGAGATTGACAGTCATGTTTACAGTAGGTGTTTGTGATATTGTGTTTTTAGCATGACAGCATCGCGCTGATTCTCGGTGACATGGTGCCGAGATCTCGCACTCACTGGAATAGTGACAGCACATCCCAGCAAGCACGTCATAGAAGCGACGGGAGATCCGACTTGGATTCCCGCTAATTCTACACGTGTGTGGCGTTTGTTATGAATCCTGAGGGGGAAGTCCCCGCCGGATTTCAAATAAAAATTCGGCATGGGTTCCCCCCTCAGGAGCATACCGGGCCCTTAGGTCTGTTATGGGTTGTAAGGAGAGCCCCCCCTACGCCGAAAAAACGGCGTAGGGGGTCCCCCTACAATCCATACCAGACCCGTATCCAAAGCACGCTACCCGGCCGGTCAGGAAAGGAGTGGGGACGAGCGAGCGGCCCACCCCTCCTGAGCCGTACCAGGCTGCATGCCCTCAACATGGGGGGGTTGGGTGCTCTGGGTCAGGGGGGCGCACTGCGGGGCCCCCCCACCCCAGAGCACCCTGTCCCCATGTTGATGAGGACAGGGCCCCTTCCCGACAACCCTGGCCGTTGGTTGTCGGGGTATGCGGGCGGGAGGCTTATCGGAATCTGGGAGCCCCCTTTAATAAGGGGGCCCCCAGATACCGGCCCCCCACCCTAAGTGAATTGATATGGGGTACATCGTACCCCTACCCATTCACCTGGAGGAAAAGTGGTAAAAACACAAATAAAAAACACAGGGTATTTAAATATTTTATTAGCCTGCTCCGGAGGCTCCCCCTGTCTTCTTTAGCTCTTTTAGCAGGGGGAGCTTCTTCTTCCGATTTCCGGGGGTCTTCTCCTGCTCTCCGGGGTCTTCACCGCTCTTCTGTGACGTCTTCTCCGCTCCGGGGGGTCTTCTGCTATGTTCGCCGCTCTCCGCTCTTGACTCGGCGCACCCCGGTTCTTCCTCCAGCTGTCCGGTGCCTTCTCCTTCTTCCGCTGTTCTGTGACGTTTTCTCCTCTTCTTCCGCTGTTCTGTGACGACTTCTACTTCTCCCTTCAGGCCGCTGTGCTGTGACGTCTTCTCTTCTTCTCTTCTCCCGATGCTGACACGTCGCCTCTTCTCGCTGCAATGACTTGTGCACGGCTTGCGTCGGACTTATATGGGCCTCACAGTCCCATCATGCTCCGGTACCTACCCACGTGGGTAGGTATCACATGGGTAGGTACAGAGCATGATGGGAGTGTGAGGCCTATATAGGTCCGATGCAAGCCGCGCACCGGTCATTTCAGCGAGAAGAGGCGACGTGTCAACATCGGGAGAAGAGAAGAAGATGACGTCACAGCCCGGAAGAAGATGAATACGTCACAGCACGGAAGAAGAAGATAGACGTTCAGCGCTGAAGGAGAAGGCACCGGACAGCTGGAGGAAGAACCGGGGTGCGCCGAGTCAAGAGCGGAGAGCGGCGAACATAGCAGAAGACCCTCCGGAGCGGAGAAGACGTCACAGAAGAGCGGTGAAGACCCCGGAGAGCAGGAGAAGACACCCGGAAATCGGAAGAAGAAGCTCCCCCTGGTAAAAGAGCTAAAGAAGACAGGGGGAGCCTCCGGAGCAGACTAATAAAATATTTTAATACCCTGTGTTTTTTATTTGTGTTTTTACCACTTTTCCTCCAGGTGAATGGGTAGGGGTACAATGTACCCCATATCAATTCACTTAGGGTGGGGGGCCGGTATCTGGGGGCCCCCTTATTAAAGGGGGCTCCCAGATTCCGATAAGCCTCCCGCCCGCATACCCCGACAACCAACGGCCAGGGTTATCGGGAAGGGGCCCTGTCCTCATCAACATGGGGACAGGGTGCTCTGGGGTGGGGGGGCCCGCAGTGCGCCCCCATGCCCCAGAGCACCCAACCCCCCCATGTTGAGGGCATTCAGCCTGGTACGGCTCAGGAGGGGGGGCGCTCGCTCGTCCCCACTCCTTTCCTGACCGGCCGGGTAGCGTGCTTTGGACACGGGTCTGGTATGGATTGTAGGGGGACCCCCTACGCCATTTTTTCGGCGTAGGGGGGCTCTCCTTACAACCCATAACAGACCTAAGGGCCCGGTATGCTCCTGAGGGGGGAACCCATGCCGAATTTTTATTTGAAATCCGGCGGGGACTTCCCCCTCAGGATTCATAACAAACGCCGCACACGTGTAGAATTGGCGGGAATCCAAGTCGGATCTCCTGTCACTTCTATGACGGCTCTGTCGCCATCGCGGCAAGCCAGCTCGGCGCTGGCTCCCGCGATGGGGCTCGTAGGTGCTCAATCTCGCCGAGAAAGGGAGCGAGATTGACACAAAATGCACCTACTGTAGCTTCTTCCATTTTCTAATGATTGCTCCAAAAGTGGACCTTTTTTCACCAAGCTGCTTGGCAATTTCCCCGTAGCCCTTTCCAGCCTTGTGGAGGTGTAAAATTTTGTCTCTAGTGTCTTTGGACAGCTCTTTGGTCTTGGCCATGTTAGTAGTTAGATTCTTACTGATTGTATGGGGTGGACAAGTGTCTTTATGCAGCTAATGACCTCAAACAGGTGCATCTAATTTAGGATAATAAATGGAGTGGACATTTTAAAGGCAGACTAACAGGTCTTTGAGGGTCAGAATTCTAGCCGATAGACAGGTGTTCAAATACTTATTTGCAGCTGTATCATACAAATAAATAGTTAAAAAATCTTAAATTGTGATTTCTGGATTTTTTTTTTTGATTATGTCTCTCACAGTGGACATGCACCTACTATGAAAATTTCAGACCCCTCCATGATTTCCAAGTGGGAGAACTTGCAAAATAGCAGGGTGTTCAAATACTTATTTTCCTCACTGTATATACCAAGTGCAGTGAACAGCCTCAGATGATACACGGAGGATTGAAGCACCAGAGAGAAACCACACGTAGAGCTTTGGAGAGATAAGTAAACATTACAGATATCTGCTTTGCTCACATTCCATGACTAATGTTTACAACCACCAGTTAAACTAAGTGAACTTTTTACATTGTACTTTATTAGGGTTGCAGTGTTTCTTACATTCCATACCAATAGTTCACTGACTGATTTTGTGAAGTGACAGGGTTGCTACTACTATTGGAATAACTTTGCTTTTATACTCTTTTTCTTCTCTCTAGCTTTACTGAAAGTCCCATAGAGACTGATTTACTAACATAGTACAATTACATTTGGCCTGTGTTCTCTTCAAATGCTGAATATCAAAATGTAGTGGTTATCACTGAGTTTTTTTTCAACATATGATGTATGTCACACATCTAAAGTTGCGGCGGCGTATCGTAAATCCCCCAGCGGAATTCAAATTCCGCGGCTAGGGGGCATCTAAAATTTAAATCAGGCGCGTCCCCGCGCCAATCGAACAGCGCATGCGCCGTCCGCAAATTTTCCCAGCGTGCATTGCTCTAAATGACGTCGCAAGGACGTCATTGGTTTCGACATTAACGTAAATTACGTCCGGCCGTATTCGCGAACGACTTACGCAAACAACGTAAAAAATTCAAAACTCGCGTGGGAACGACGGCCATACTTAACATAGGATACGCCGCACTTACCCCTCCTATAGCAGGGGTAACTTTCAGCCGGAAAAAGTCGAATGCAAACGACGTAAAAAAAAAGCGCCGGGCGGTCGTTCGTTTCTGAATCGGCGTAAATGCTCATTTGCATATTCAACGCGTAAAAGATACGGAAGCGCCACCTAGCGGCCGGCCTGGAATTGCAGCCTAAGATCTGACGGTGTAAGTCACTTCTATGAATCAGACGCATAGATACGACGGCCGGACTCAGAGATACAACGGCGTATCAGGAGATACGCCGTCGTATCTTCTTTCTGAATCCGGCCCTGTATTTTTAATTATTAGCTACTTTTCACTATTCTTATACATTAATATATTTATTTCAAGAACCGGGGCAGTGCAGATTTTCCACTTTACAACATTAAATCATCTTTACTTACCCATCTGCCCTCCATCAAAACCCCCCGAAGAAGCCAACAAGGTGAAACGAGTTGGGTTGTGGTTGTCTCCTTGGTTTCAATTTCTCCCGACTGATATAATTCTTGATATCTATGTTATATCTGATCAGTTACTAGAGGGTATATAACTTTTGGAGACAAGGGGGAGTGCATGGGTTTAGTAGTATGATGCTGGTACATTATGTTTTAATGTAGTGTCTTATGTTTTTTGAGACACATTTTAACCAATTTAATAAAAGAATGTTATTTTTTTATAAGGTATACAACTTGTTATTTCAGCATCTTTAAAATCCCCATATTCTTCCTCTTTGTGCATATTTCAACTCCAGGATGAGGTGCTGATTCTCAACTGAATACATTTCCATTTTGAAAATTATTTTATAAGACTTCTATTTACTGGTAGTGTAACGCACTGCACTCCAAGCTGCCTTCCATTCAACCATACCCGGAATGACACAGACCTATGCCGGCATCTCCCGGACACACTGCAGTCTCCATACATTCGGACCTGGGGTGCACAGGACAATCCTCACCAGGATTTAAATCTGACAGATGAGCCCTAATCTTTTTATTCCCATGTGAGTGTTCACCTTTCTGTTTGACCAATGTATTATTAAATACTATACTTAGAGGCGCTTTTCTGTTTTCTTTCATGCTCTATTAACTGGTAGGGCTGCAGCATATACAGAAAGATGGTCAACAGCTCATCATGATTGAAGTGGATCTAGATCAGTCGATGCTGTTATTGGTGATAAATTCACATTTTGTGTTTGTGTTTTTATTTACTTTTCATTTTGTTTATGAATGAATGAATGAAAACTTATATAGCGCAGCACATGCAAACTTAATCGCCTCTGGGCGCTTGATGTTCCTGTCTCCTTTGGTATCAAAAGAGATGAGTCTTGATCTTTCTCCTGAACGTCAAGTGGTTCTCCTCCAACCGAATGCTGGTTGGTAAAGCGTTCCATAGTCTAGGCCCTTGGACCGCGAAACTCCTTTCTCCTTTGGACTTGTATCTGGCTTTGGGTATCTGGAGGAGATTTTGATTGGTGGATCGCAGAACGCGATTGGGATTATGAGCTTTTATTTTTTCGCATAGATAATGGGGAGCATTCCCATAGATACATCTATGCGTTAGACAGAGTGCTTTAAAAGTGATTCTGTCTTTTACTGGTAACCAGTGAAGGGTTCTCAGTGAAGGTGAGATTGATTCCCAAGGTTTTTTCCCAGTCACAAGTCTAGCGGCCGTATTTTGAACGACTTGTAGACGAGCGATTTGGTACTTGGGGAGTCCGAGGTAAAGGGCATTTGCATAGTCCAATCTTGAGTTTACAATTGCTCCCACCACGACCGCTATGTCTTGCTTGGGAATAAAAGGAGTAAGTCTGCGTAGTAGGCGCAGCAGATGGTGAGATCCGCTGACTACTGACCCTATTTGTGCGTCCAATGTCATGTGAGAGTCAAAGATGACCCCGAGACTTTTG
This sequence comes from Rana temporaria, assembly GCF_905171775.1. Taxonomy (NCBI): domain Eukaryota; kingdom Metazoa; phylum Chordata; class Amphibia; order Anura; family Ranidae; genus Rana; species Rana temporaria. Next base: position 288,174,357 of record NC_053490.1, read on the forward strand.
ACTTTGGCGCTAGGGGTGATGATTTTGCCCAGAATGGGCGGGGGGGTCCAAGTTGTTGTAGGTTGATTCATACGCTTGGCGTGAAACAGGAGAAGTTCTGTTTTCTCTCCGTTGAGTTTAAGATAACTCTTTGTCATCCAGTCCTCTATCAAAGAGAGGCATGTCTCTAGATTGAGGTGATGATCCTTTTTATTGCAAATGCGGAAATATAGTTGCGTGTCGTCTGCATATGAGTGGTAGAGCAGTTTTTGACTGCTAATAATCTCAAAAAGAGGGCGAAGATAGATGTTGAATAACACCGGCGACAGGGGGGATCCTTGAGGGACTCTGCACGATAATGTGCGTTTCTCAGAAGTGAAAGGTCCTAACTTCACTATTTGCGATCGGTTTTCCAAAAAAGAGGAGAACCAAGATAAATCGCCTTCTGCGACTCTGGCTACTTCAGCTAGCCGAGTCAATAAAAGCTTGTGGTCTACTGTGTCGAAGGCTGCGCTTAGGTCCAACAGAACCAGAAGACAAGATTCTCCTTCGTCTGCGGCCTCGAGAGTGTCGTCCCATATTTTGAGCAATGCGGTTTCTGTCCCGTGTCCAGGCCGGAATCCCGATTGAAATGGATCAAGTAGGTTGTGGGTATCTAGATGCTGTTGCAGCTGTTGTACCACTACTTTTTCCATTACCTTTTAGAGTACATTTAGGCCTGTTATTGGACGACGGTGGAGTGGGTCCTTGGGGTCCAGGTTGGGTTTCTTCAAGATGGGTCGAATTATACCCTCCTACAACTGGGAGGGCACTATGCCTTCCCTGAAGGATTGGTTGATAAGCTGCGTGATAGGAGGTGCCAGGATGTCGGCGCATTCCTTCAGCAGTTTAGTGGGGATGATATCATTCGGCGCGGTGCTGTTACGCAGAGTACCGATGATATTTTTAGTGGCATGGATAGAGATAGGTTCCAGCGTGAACTTACCTGGTTGTGGTGAATTACTGTGGGTATTGTGTAAATCATTACGGGGAGGGTTGAGGGGGGAATTATTTTGCTGAATGCTTTGTCGGATCCCCACGATTTTATTAATGAAGTAATCCGACAATTCACTGCAAAATTCTTGTGAGTCCGAATTGGGGGCTTCAAGACATCCTGGATTCATGGTCTGAGTGACCAATTGGAAGAGTTTTTGTGGGCGATTAAGGGCGCTGTTGATAGCCTCGGAAAAATCGCTTTTCTTGGCTTTGAAGATTTCTTTGTGGTATTTTCTTGTTGTTGCTTTGTAGATGATGAGGTTCTCATCTGAAGAGCTTATTTTCCAGGCTTCTTCCGCCCTTCTACGCTCTTGCTTCAGTAATGCCAGTTGGTTGTTGAACCAGCTGGAGTTATTTTTCCGGATGCGGGTTTTACGTTTCCGCGCTTTTTATGAAAAAGTAACAAGGATTGTTATGCACCCTTCATTCATTCATAAGGGTAAGTATGAAAATATCTATCAAGATACTCTTCTTATATTGAAGGAATGTTCAGAAGGGAGGGATGTGTGATAGCTGTCCCCCTTTCCTGGCCTCCCTGGCTGCATGCGTGGAATTCTTGAATAACGATATCTTATGAATATTAAGAGGTAAGCCACACCATTTAGAAAGTGTAAATGGTGTAAACATAGTGTACTGACTCTTTAAGGTACAAAGAACTCAAACAGTATGGGGTCCTCCCAAAAACTCCATGACAGGCTACTATCCAGGCATGCAATCTAGGTGGCTAGGAAAGCAGGGGTCAGCAAGTGTGAGGGAGGATGCTTTGCAAGGGGCATAGCAAAGCTTTCTGGGGATAAGAAGCATTCACCCTATCAATCTTTGATCTGTAGCATACACACTGAACCTCTAGAGGATGTGTAATGGGCTTGTGAAAGCTGTGGTGAAAGTTGACTTAAAACTTGTAGCCATTTCTTTCATATATGTAATCGTCAGGGAATTCCTGTGAGACATTTAGCGCATAGAAATGCGCATGTGTGCATAAATCTCTGCAGGATGGCAATCATGAATGCACGTAGCAATGCTCACATGTGCATGGGTGCGCACACAGTGCATGTTAATGCCAGACTGACTATCTAAGATTGTGCCTGCCTGTGTTCAAATGCTGACTGGTCTTCAGCTGTTCCCTGTCTCCCGTGTACTTTCAGTATGTTCCCTTGGTTGCTGACATGGCTTACTTCTGACCTGATCTCAGATCATGCCTTTGTCTTGTCGCTAGCTCCTGACTTGGCTTGTTCCTGACTTTGGCTATGATCTTGATTTGGTACCTCGCTACCCGCCTGCTGATGACCCTGGCTAATCCTGTGACCCGCTTCTGTCTCTGATCCTGGCTTCCTAACCCCTTTGAGTGTCTTCCTGGCTGTCTGATATTGCTGTTGCAAGTCTGCTGAGAGCTCTGACCAGTCACAGGTCCCGGTCCTGCAGGGCAAGTGAAGTGCTTCCTTAACATCGGCTGGACTACTGTGCATTGCTGTTGTTGTTACTGACCTGATGGTTCTCCTGTTTTCTTGGAATCGCAGTTCTTGCTGCTAGTCCCTCAATCTGCATCTGCAGGCACTCGTGTTCCTCCTGTCCCTCCGCGCCCTCTGTTTTACTTTCAGTGGGACCTGGGTTGGCGATACAACAGTGGCTGACCTCATCATTTAAGTCTCCTCTCAAGTACGTGACAGCAATTACAGTATGTATCACACAGGTTGCCTCCAGAACATTGACAGCATTGTCTACAGTACATCCATTTGCATAGAATAAATGTGTGATTATAACATTTTTGGTAAGGATGCTGAAGGTGCTATCCACCATCCCGCAAGCATGCCACAGTTCCCACAAAAAAAATATGAATATTATGGTTCATTTTTTTCAGGCCATGGTTTATCTTGTGGAATATTCAGCTGATTAGTGCCTGCTATATTTTGAGCGGTTAAAGATGCTTAAATAATTGCTGCTATTATAAATCAATGTACATTAATCAGTAGTCAGCATAAAAAAAGCAGATAGTTGTACCAACAAACATTTTGTTGGAATTGAAGTACTTGCTTTCACTTTTCTACAAGATCACAAACCAAATGTGCTTTCACTTCTAAGCACTTGGGCAAGTTGATTCATTGCCAGTACAGATCAGCAATCTTTTGCCACCTGTGTTAGCATTGGCATTACAATATTTTGCAAATTTCTCCACATGGCCTTGCATTCAGATTAAATGATATAGTGTATAGTTGACTTGCCAAAGTAGAATTCTAAATACATTGAATAATAGAAATGTTTATATCTGTAGCTAACAACTTGTAAAATTATTAATCATTATTTTTTTATTTATTTTTTCAGTTTAGAGATTAAAAAGGAAGTGGTAAGACACAATTTTAGGGAGGAACTGATACTCCAGAAAAAAAGGTAGTTGTAGTGGGGCTGGAGCTAGCAGACCATTGCCATACCACCAATTTTACCTTCAAAGAATTCTGAAAATGATATCTGAAATTGTGGGAGTATGTTAACAACATTTGTATTTTTTTCTTGAAGTTAGACTTATCAGACTCACAATTTTCAGAATAGAAAGCAACTTGGGTGACAAAGACATTCCAGGCAATGATGAGGAGGAAGCGATGGCTGAGGCTTCTGTCAGCACTGTGGAGTGTAGTGCTAGCAAGTGCCTGGGAGCAATGACTACACAACTAGAGAAAGAGGATTTGGGTCAAGATTCTCAAATATTTTACAAATCATTCTCAAATGAAGATATTAACTTTATTAAGCCTATCATGTAAAAGCAGTTTTCTTTATTTCATCTGCACATGCTCGGTATTCATAGTAAACTTGAATGACTGAATAATTAAAGTGAATATTTACATCTACGCACCTTTCCCACTTCTTGCAGTACTAAATAGTCACTATGGCTTGCTCCATTCATTTTCAGTGCAAAAAACTTTCAGTGCATTTTGACAAATTACCTTTCAATGGACATGTCCGTGCAAGAGAAGAATTTGTCTGGTGAACTTACAGATTGTTCTATAAGGTCCAAACAAGTCCTTTTATTTCATATTAAGCCAGCAAATGAATAACCCCAAAGTAATGTTTTGATGCTTCAATCTTCTCCTCCTCCTCTTCAATATAACAATCACCATAAAAACGATCAGAGCTACATAGCTCACAAAAAATAAGAGAGGGAGACACAGGAAAAGAGAGCGCACAAAAATCTCCAGACAAATGTGCTCTCTCTTTTCCTGTGGGTCACTCTCTCTTTCTCTCTCTCGCTTTCATTCCACATCTCCACAACAGGAAAGGAAAGTGATATAAGAGAAAATAGCGTTAAAAAATGCTTCATAACACATTACAAAAAAATGCATGCGTGCCCTTCTCCATGCATATGTAGCATCCTTGTACTAAAACAGGGCTTCAGGTAAATTTAGCTGTGCTGGGTGGTAGCTGGCCTGGCTGATTTGTATTCTTTATGGATCAAATGGGTTTTCTCTTACTCCTAATTCAGTTGTGGCTTCTACTTTTTGTCAGAAAGGTGGCACTGTTGCCCTTGGCATTAGTATGATGAGCTACAGTGAATTCAGCTTTTGAATAAACACACCTTTCTCAGCCAGACTGGCCGCTATGAATGCTATGTATGTTGTTGTGGATCCTATGAGAATGACCGTTGATGGGGCCTTTATTACCTGTTTAAATCACTGAAGTATCTGGTTCCTGTGTTTGAGAGGACTTATTATATACGTTTTTGCAATTCAGTTTTCCTTAACGTGATTCTGCTCATTTTTACACTCAGACTTTTTACCATCAGAGTTTCCATTCCTTGGTTTCTTTGGACTGTTTTATGTACATTGCTATTGGCAACATCTATTAGCACTGTCTTATGATCATATACCTTTGGACACATTTATCTGTGGTATTCATTTGTGATACACATCCATTTTCACTTGAGTGTGAAGCACCCTGGTGGTACCATTTGGTATCACACTTACCCTGATTTTCACTGTTCATTAATAATTTCTTTTGCACATTATTTGATATTTACACTAATTTGTTTAGTGTATTCTTACACTTGCTCCATACATGGGGCACTTGATTTGAATACTTAGATTACATATCTGGCTTCACTCCAGATATTATTTAGCGCTGCACTTTTTTTTTCTTGTTTTTGCATACAACATTGTCCATTGTTGGTGCTGGCTGCTACATTTCTACACCTGTTATTTTTATGTTTAGCGCAACTTTTTCTTTATTTTTTTAAGTAATGTCTGTGTGCCTCAGAGACTGTGCTATTGTTCATTTAAACCATGTGGGGAAGAACCAAATTGTCTTTTTGTTATTGGGAGAGTGTCAGTCTGGTCTTTTGTCACTTTACGCCAGTGCTAAAGGGGTTAAGGCAGACTAAAGAAGAGTTTTGGCACATTGCTGGAAGTAAGAGGCAGGCGCTGAAGTTTCTGCTGAGCAGTCAGACCAATCCCTTGGCGGGGGGGGAGTCGCCCTGGATCACCTGTGGACACTGCAGGGAATCGTTACTGGAGGCAGTCTTGCCGCCCTTATCACCACCATAATTTTTTTTTTAATAATGCACACATGAATTTTTCTATGTATCTGTTGCATTCAAATGCAGTCTAGGCAATTGTGAATAGCAAGTTCCGATTTTAATTAAGTCCTTAAATAGGCAGCTAATGTAGATTTAATACGACAGTTATTGCATGTTAATTAAACATCAACTGATTGCTGGCCGTTTTGGTACAGATATTGAAGTTTACTAATTATCCAGGAGATAAATCAATTCACTGTGTCGTTGTATCAATTTGCATAGGCAATACATCTGGAATTAGATTATGTATTACACGTAGAGTCATATGTATGTGCCAAGCTAGAGATAAATTCAATAACCATCCAAAGAAAGGAGCATTTGCAGGCAGTGTATAAACAGTGTATAAGAAAAGTACTTTAATTTCTCAGACACTTGAATGGTCAATACAATAGAATTCATAATGTAGGTAATACAATAACACAATCATAATGTCTTTATAAACTTGGAACTGCTATTATAAACATACACCTTTTTTTCTTCTAAAGAAAATGATTTCAGACTAGATAAATTAAAACCTCATACACAAATCAGGCTGCAGAAAATCACCCAACAGTTTTTATGGTGTCTGTTTCCTGTTGGTAAGGTTGCATGTCTCTTCCGGGAGATACATTAGAAATATAGAGGAAATCTCTACAAAACTAGGGGAATTTGCCTTATAGACAGTTGTCACCAGGACAGATGTCTCCTTTGAAACATTCCCTATCAAATTTTATTATGGTGGCAATTCTGGTGTTTTATATTGCTTTCTGTCCCAATGATAACGGTCACAGAATAAACATTATTATTAAGAGGAAGAATCTACCTAGCAGAGACCCATACAACAAGAAAAATCTCAGGTTTTTATCCTTTCCTATGTTATCCAAAACTTAAAAAAAGTTTGCTTTAGATTTAAAGTAAACTGTCTTTATTTTGAAAAACAGCTGTATACCCCCTCCACAGTTAATACGTCTGCTTCTGTACAGCACATGTCTGTCCCATTGACTTACATATTTAGATGATGAAAGAGTTATCATTTGGGTGATATTCAACTAATGTCTGACCTTTTCTGAAAATCGTATCTCACTGAGTTGATGACTACGCTGTGTAGTATTATTTTGAAGAAGATTGAGGCAAATGAGAGGATCTTCCTCCAGCTAAAAAATGAGGTCTACCCCAGAAGGAGCCGCTTGAGTATATTTGGTTCTGTACTCTGCCTCTAAACCCCAAGAACAATCTCAGCCCCTCTGGCACATCTAGCAATAATGTTTGTGTGAACACCACAGTAAAAGGACACACATTATGGTAAACAGAAATTATGTTTAGTGTGAAATATCTTAAAAATGGAACAAACAGTAACAGTATAACAGAATAGTAGACAAATATATTTCAAGTAAATCAGCTATGTAGTAATGACTAAAGATTAAGAGCAATAGAACTCAATGGTACTGTCTAGATGCGTTCAGGGGACTCCTCAAGGCAAATAACTCCAAAAGCAGAGCCAAACAGTTTAACAGATCAATCACCAACTTTACCTAAATTGGGCTCTATGAGTCCAGGCAGGAGGGGAGCAGAGAAATGACCCTACAGGCAGGGACATACAGTATTCAGTTTTATTGTCCTTTGCTCAGTGTGCACTTAAAGCTTACCTGAATCCAATTGCTGCTGTTCTCATACAAATACAGGCAGAGACATGCAGTATTCAGTTCTATTGTCCTCTGCACAGTGTGCACCTAAAGCTATGTGAATACAATTGCTGGTGTTCTCATATTAATACCACAGGCAGGGATCTGCAAATATTTTCACTTGATGTACTGTGTTCTCTGTACAGTGTGCACCTAAAGCTACGTGAATACAATTGCTGGTGTTCTCATATTAATACCACAGGCAGGGATCTGCAAGTATTTTCACTCGGTGTACTGTGTTCTCTGCACAGTGTGCACCTAAAGCTACGTGAATACAATTGCTGGTGTTCTCATATTAATACCACAGGCAGGGATCAGCAAGTATTTTCAATTGGTGTACTGTGTTCTCTGTACAGTGTGCACCTAAAGCTACGTGAAGCGGGGTGAGGGGCCGAAAATGACTTCTCACCAGGCGGGGCCTCTAATAATTTGGGGGGCTCTCTGCAGCTTTGCGGGGCCCTAAGCAGCTTACATAGTGAGCCTATAGGGCCGATCGGCCCTGGATCAGTGGCATGTGATTTCTGGGACAAGCTGATAAGGATTTAGTCACTTCCGGTTTCAGCCTCATGTAAACAAGCCGTTAACGGTGTTTCGGCAGATTAGGCGACCTGTCAGAACGTTCCGTCGCCCCCATTTTACTACACTCCGCACTCGTCCACAGTAAGGATACAGTGAGAAGGTGGCAAGCGGACATCTTCTTACACAAATCGGAGTACTTCATTTCACACTTATTTTTAACAGTAAACTGAAACTTATATGGTGAAAATCAGTATTTTGAAATCCCTCAGACTGTTTTAATGTTGATTTTTCAGAGCAGTGGTGTTCTGTCAGATTAGCAAACCTGTGAGATCAGCAGGCTTACCGCTGCTTTTAAAATTCAACATCTAAACAGTCAGACAGATTTTTAAATACTGTATTTCACTATATAATCTCAGTTTACTGGTAAAAATAAATGTGAAATGTCAGATTAAGCGACCTTTCAGAATTTTTAACGGAAGTGACGTTCCGCCGCCCCCATCTTACTACACCCTGCAATCGTCCACAGTAAGGATACAGTGAGAAGGTGACAAGCGGACATCTTCTTACACCCATCGGAGTCCTTCATTTCACACTTATTTTTAACAGTAAACTGAGCTTATATAGTGAAAATCAGTATTTTGAAATCCCTCAGATTATTTTAATGTTGATTTTTTAAAGCAGTGGTGTTCTGTCAGATTAGCAAACCTGTGAGATCAGCAGGTTTGCCGCTGCTTTTAAAATTCAACATCTAAACAGTCAGAAATATGTTTAAATACTGTATTTCACTATACAAGCTCAGTTTACTGGTAAAAATAAATGTGAAATGCAAGACTCTGATGGGTGTAACAAGATGTCCGCTTGCCGCCTTCTCACTGTATCCTTACTGTGGAGGAGTGTGGAGTGTAGCAAGATGGTGGCGACAGAGCGTCACTTCCGTTACCAATTCTGACGGGTTGTCTAATCTGACAAAAGACCAAGATACCAGGTTAAATTAACATCTAATGAAGCCGATCTTGATTTGATCAGGTGCTTTGGCCTGATATCTCAGTAGAGTACCTGTTACTGCCTTTGCTATCACAAGGGATGTTGTTCATCCCTTGTGATAGCAATAAAGTTGATAAAACATTTTTTTAAAGAGACAATGTACTCAAAAAATTCAATTAAATTAATAATAAAATAAACAATTTTTTTAAAGCACCCCTTGTTCCCCCGGAGGCGACCCGCTCCCGCTGTGATTGGACACAGCAGGAGACAATCAGCGGGTCCAGTGGACCTGATGTTTGCCGGCACCTCATGATCATTCTCGAAAGGGGCAGAACAGCGGTCTGCCTATGTAAACAAGGCAGACTGACGTTCTGTGAGAGGGGAAGATAGAGATCATGTGTTTCTGCTAAGCAGGAACACAGATTTCAGTCTTCCCCCAGTCAAAACATCCCCACACAGTTATAAAGCACTCCCTAGGAGCACATTTAACTCTTTTATCGCCCCTGATGTTAGTGTATTTTTTAGGCTCTGATCATTGTATTGGTGTCACTGGTTTCCAAAAAGTGTCACTTAGTGTCAGATTTGTCCGCAGTCCCGCTAAAAATCGCTGATCGCCGCCATTACTAGTAAAAACATGAAAAAAAATCCATAAATATATCCCATAGTTTCTAGACGCTATAACTTTTGCGCAAACCAATTGACCACTTAAGCCCCGGACCATTTAGCTGGCCAAAGACCAAGACACTTTTTGCGATTCGGCACTGCGTCTCTTTAACTGACTATTGCGCAGTCATGCGATGTAGCTCCCAAACAAAATTCAAGTCCTTTTTTTCCCACAAATAGAGCTTTCTTTTGGTGGTATTTGATCACCTCTGCGTTTTTTATTTTTTGCGCTATAAACAAAAATAGTGACAATTTGTAAAAAAATTCAATATTTTTAACTTTTTGTTATAATAAATTTCCCAATGCCACTTCTTTTTTTTTTTTTTTTTTGCTTTTTTTTTTTTTTTTTCCCCTATCTCACCCAAAACAATCTCTTATACTTCTACTTCACTCTAATTTTCTTCTACTATATCTTTTAAGTATCTTCCCTTAACTTTTCTGCGTAACTCCATGATTTCTTAAAAGTCCTCCAGTTATCCCATTTCGTATTTTGTAAGATGTTGTTCCCCTCTAAGCCCTCTTTCAATTCTTCCATTTTATAAGTTTCTTCAACCGCATCTACCCACTCCCAAATTAAGGGGCACTCCACCTCTTGCCACTTCCTTGGGATAAGTCTCTTGGCGGAATTAAGTAAATGTGGTACAAGTGTTTTCCTGTAACTTTTTATGCCTTCTTCCCCCCCATGAAATAGGACGACCCATGGGTCCATCTTGATCCTTTTCTTTGTAATCTCTTCCACACAATCCAGTATTTTTTCCCAAAACCTCTTAACCTTGGGGCATCCCCACCAGAGGTGTGCCATATTTTCTGGTAAACCACAGCCTCTCCAACAGTCTCCTGTCTGCCCTTCCTTAAATTTTTTGAGCTTATCCGGTGTCATGTACCATCCGGATATGCATTTAAAGCACATCTCCGCTGTACGGCTATCTACCGCCGAGGAGTGTGTCAGAGCCAGCATTTTGTCTATTGTGACCCTATCCCGCTGTGTTCCCTTTCCCATTTTTTTTATGAATGGAGGTACACTTTGCTCGTCCATTTCCAGTAGAATCTTATATAACTTTGAAGTGGTTCCTTTAGATTTTTCTGTGGAGCACATTTTTTCTAATTCTGTTAATTGATCTCCCGTTCTTAGCGGGCGTGGAAGGTCCTGAATAAAGTGTTTGAGCTGCTGGTACCTCCATTCATTGATCTCCATTAAATTCTTTTTAGATTTTATCTCCTGCAGTGTTATTATGTGCCCATCATTCATTATGTCCCTTAATTGTGCGGTGTCCTTTTTGATCCAATTACCCCCTACCTGTATTTTACCTGGTGCAAAGTAGTCATTATTTTTTAGTGCTATAAGAGGTGAATTATATTCCTTCTCAGTTTTATTATAAACAGTGTCCCATATATTAAGTGCATTTTTTGTTATTTCGTGTGCGTTTTTATCTAGTGCCCTAAATTGAGGAGGATTCCAAATAATCTTGTCCAACCTCACCTGTGATAATTCATTTTCTAAACTTACCCACCTTTTTTCTTTATTGGCTCTGGCCCACTCCACCACTCTTGTTAATACCACTGCATCATAATATCGTTTGACGTCCGGGACCGCTAATCCCCCCTTTTTTTTTGGTTGTTTTAGGGTCTGGAGTGATATCCTGTGTTTCTTATTTCTCCATATATAATTCATAATTAATTTTTTAAGTGCTGAGAATAATGTCTTAGGGAGGGCTATGGGGATCATCTGAAATTTATATAGAATTTTAGGTATAATAACCATTTTACAATAATTGATTCGTCCTATCCATGATATTGCTCTATTTTCCACCCTTTTTGTTTCTATTTTAATTTCATTTAGTAAGGGTATAAAGTTTATCTTATACATTTTTTTAATGGAATTTGCTAACAAAATCCCTAGACATTTGAGTTCTTTGACCCATGTGAAGTGATACTTCGCTTTCAGGAATTGCTCTTCCAGTTTACTTGTGTTTATACTCATAATCTCCGTTTTGGTAATGTTTATTTTGAAATTCGAGATTTCCCCGTAATCTCTACATAAATTTAATAAGTTTGTGATTGATGTTTTAGGTTTCTCCAAGTAGAAGAGGACATCATCTGCAAAAGCAGAGAGTTTATGTTCCTCCTCTCCAATTTTAACCCCTTTTATTTCTTGGCAGTTACGAATCCTGGCGAGGAGAGGTTCCAATGAAAGCACAAACAGTAGTGGCGACAAAGGGCACCCCTGCCTTGTGCCGTTTTCCATTGAGAAAGTTTGAGATAGACTACCGTTAATCTTTATTTTGGCCGTGGGGGACTTATAGAGGGCTGCAATCCAATCCATCATTCTTAGTCCAAACCCCATGCCCTTTAGAGTGAGCAACATGAGTCCCCAGTCTACCCTGTCGAACGATTTTTCTGCGTCTATCGACAGGAGTAGACCTGGCGACCCCATTGCCTTCATTCTTTGGAGTATCAAGAGTGTTCTTACTCCATTGTCTCTCCCCTCTCTACCTTGAACAAAACCGGTTTGATCCGGGTGTATCAATTTTGTCATTTTCTGTCTAACTCTTCCAGCCAGTACCTTTGCAAACAATTTTATATCTGTGTTTAACAAAGATATCGGCCGGTACCCTGAACAGCTTCCCGTGTTTTTACCTTCCTTTGGGATAACAGTGATAGTTGCCTCTGATGCTTCTTTACTTAATTTATACTCTCTTCCAAGGCCATTAAAATATTGGCATAATTTTGGGAGGAGAATCTCCTTGTACTTTTTGTAATTCATCACTGTGAAGCCGTCTGGGCCCCGGCTTTTACCTACGGCTGAGTTTGTTAATGCTAGTTTAATTTCATTTTCTGTAATGGGCCTATCCATCCCTTCTGCCTCCATTTGACCAATTTTTGATATTCCTGCTTCTTTTAAGAATGTTGTGATCTTGTTTTCTTTCTCACCCTTTTGCCAGTTCTTTTGTTCTACTGAATATAATTTTTCATAGTATAATCTGAAGGTTTCTGCAATATCTTTTGTTGTATATAGGGTCTCGCCTTTTCCGTTTTTAATTTTGTCTATATAATTCCTTGATTTCTTTTTTTGTACCATCCGAGCTAGGTGTTTGCTTGTTTTATTTCCCCACCTATATCTTTCCCTGGCTATCAAGTTGAGTTCCCTTTTTGTTTCCTTATCTAAGAGTTCTTTAAGTTTGTTTCGCTTGCTTACTAGATTCAGATATAAATCTCGTTGCTTTCCCATTTTCTTGTGTTTTTGTTCGAGGTTAAAGATCTCTCCTATAAGTTTTTCTCTTTTGCTAGTCTCTTCTTTCTTTCTCCTTACTCCTTCGGAGATCAAGACCCCTCTTATCACCGCCTTATGGGCGTCCCATAGTGTTGCTACCGAGATTCCATCTGTCTCATTTGTCTTAAAATACTCTTCCAATTCTTTTTTAACCCTTGAAAAACTTTCCTCTTCGATTATTAGTTCCTCATTGAGTCTCCAGTTTTGATAAGGCCTTTGATTCCCTGAGATGTTTATGGATATGCTAATGGGGGCGTGATCCGAGATCGTCATGGTCTCTATTCTTGTCTCGACCACCATCTCCAGCATTCTATGATCCACCAGAATGTAGTCAATCCGAGAATAGCTCCCGTGAACCGGAGAATAAAACGTGTAATCTCGTTGGCTTGGATTAAAAATCCTCCATGTATCCACTAATTGATTTCTATATAAACTTTCTTTTACTTTTCTTAGTTGTATGTCTTGGGTTTCTGGTGTCTGGTGAGTCTTATCTACTTTCGGATCCATACAAAAATTAAAGTCTCCTCCTAATATTAACTTTCCCCTTCTAAAGTCTTTTAATTTCCCTAATATTCCCAGCAAATATTTCATCGGGGAGGTATTCGGGGCATATATATTTACTAGGGTATATTCCAACCCCTCCAGTTTTCCTCTTAAGAAGAGGAATCTCCCTTCCGGGTCTGTCATTCTGTCTGTTAGTACAAACCGCGTCCCCTTCGCTATTCCAATTGCTATCCCTCTGGCTCTTTTGGAAATAGTATCTCCATAGTACCATCTGGGGAAGTCGGGGGAGTATATCTTTATGTTTGATCCTAGAGTAAGATGGGTTTCTTGTAAAAAGGCAATGTCTGTCCTATACCTTTTCAATTCCTTTAGTATCTTATGTCTCTTGGTTGGGCTGTTGAGGCCTTTCACATTATATGATAGACATTTAATAACTGGCATCCTTGTTTTCCTTTCCTTGGGTTACGCTCTCTCCTGATTGTTTTGGTGAGATAGGGTTTCTTCCCTCCCTCCAACCCATCCCTCCCATCCCCCCCTCCCTCCCGTCCCCTCCCTCCAACCCATCCCTCCCATCCCCCCTCCCACCCCCCCTCTTTGGCCTATTAAAGACCCCTGAACCATCTTCCATATCTTGGTTCAGATCGCTCCAGGTGGGGCCCGAGACCGCCTCCCCCCCTCCCGGTTTTCCTCCCGGGAGAGGGGGGTGGGGCCGGACCCAAGCCAGAGATCAGAGAGAAGGCCAAACAAGCCAGAAAAAGAAAAAAAAGGAGAAAAGAAAAAAAAAAGAGAAAAAAGCCAGCCGGGGGCATCAAGAGGAGCTCAAAGAAGACCAAAGTGTAACTAGAGAAAGCAAAGCAAAAGGGGGGAGGAGGGGAGTTTCCATTTCCTCCCCTCACCCTCCCACCTCCGCTTCCCCTCCTACCCCCAACCTGGTAGGTCAGGGACCTGAATATCCAATTTCCTACAGAATTCGTTTAAGTCCTCAGGAAATCTTAGTGTCGCCGATCTCACCTCCTTTGTTCCAATTAGGCAAGCAGGGAACCCCCAGTTATATTTAATATTCAGGTCTATCATCTGTTTTAGGAGCGGTTTTAACAACCATCTCCTGGCCAGGGTTTCTGGGGCCACATCGGTGAATATCTGCAGCTCCGTCCCTTCAAACACTATCGGGGGTTGTCCCCTCAACTTCTTCCAAATTGCTTCTTTGTCTTCATAGAATCTGAACCTTATTATAACATCTCTTGTTCTCTCGGAGGTCACTCTTTTTGGATTTCCTACTCGATGGACCCTTTCGATCCCAATTGGATTGGCTGTTGTTCTTTCCAATAGTGGATTAAATAACGTCTGCGTTATTATCCTGAGGTCCTCACCCCTCTTCTCTGGTATAGACCTTATCCTCAAGTTTTGTCTCCGGCTTCTGTTTTCTTGGTCTTCCAATTTGTAAAGAATATGCCTCTGTTGTAGTTGAATCTGGTCCATCTGGGTTTTTAGCGTAATTGATTCCTGTTCTTGTTTCTCTATTTGTTCCTCTACTGTTTCTATTCTGGACAGCATGTGGCCGAAATCGGTCCGTAAGCTCTGTATTTCACTTTTTATCACGTTTTCCAATCTTAACAACATCTCTGCCATTTCTCCTTTTGAGGGGGACTGGGTGTCTGCACTTCGTTCATCCACCCTGCTGCTTTCCATTCCACTTCCTGTGGACCCTTCCTCCCTTAGTTCTATGGATGTTTCTCTGGAATTATCACTCTGGGGTTTCTTATTTTCGGCCTTTTTGACTTTATTTGCTTGTTGTTGCTTTGTTACCCCCTGGACACCAGGGACACGCGGACTTTCCCCTCTAGTCACGAATGGCCTTATTGAGCTTGTTGCTGTAGTATTGCTTGGAGTAGTTGGGGGACCCCCTTTTGTTGATCTACTCGTCATTCTGCTCATGTTAGTCTCCTTCCTTCTGATTCTCTTCCCCAGCTTGACCTCTTATTCCCAGCAGAGGAATACGGAATCCAGTAAAGAAGGGGGAGGCCAGTAGGGGGTACCGGACTGGGTTAGACCGGAAGTTTTACCCCCCCTTGACTCCTACCCTGCCAAATATTATATTATTTGATTATTTAATCCAGGGAATAGGAATGCTCTCAGGGTGAGCATGGACCGTGACAGTGACCCCCTTTCGGAGCAAAAGGGGGCGACCAGGATCCCCAGGAAAATGATCTCCTCAATAGAGAGAAGCGCATAAAATAATGCACAGCGGGGGGGGGGGTCCGTCCCTTACCCTATATGCTACGCTTGGGGTTTTAGATCCCAAGTGTATGTGTCGGTTAGATCTATTTAAATTTCTCCACCCAGTCTTAAAATGAAGTTTTAGCAAATAAGATGTGAATACTAATTGCCAATGTTCCCCATTACCCTCTAGTCCCCTTCTTCTCCCACCCCTTTCTGCAGGCCTCCGGGACAAAAAAAAAAGGGGACAGGAGAGAGAAAAAAAAAAGGGAACAACAAAAAAAAAAAGGGAAAAACACCCCGCTCAGCTGGTTATCAATCAGTCATCAATTTTCATCCTTTGCTCCCACTATGGATTTCAATGTCCAAGTTTTTAAATTGCACAGATCATATCCTATAATGGTAGATCCCCTTGACTCATATCAACTTTCTTGGGGACACACTTTTCATTTTTGATCCCTCAGCCCACAAAGTGCCTTATGTAAGTGAGGGTTAAAAAGAGGGGAAAACAAAAGAAAAAAGGGGGCCACTTTTAATACACTGTGTAAGATGTCTTGTACGGTGGGGTTACGTGTTTTTTATTTTTTATTTTTAGCTTATTGTTATTTAATTAAGAGTCACTTTTTAACCCCTTCTTATCCCCAGACCGCAATCCAAATCTCCTCTTGCTTATTCCTCCTTCCTCGTACAGTGTATTGCAGTATTTAATGTTATCAACTTTTTGTCTTTGGGCAGTCACAATCAATTAAGTTAATTTGAAGTTTATCAGACAATTCTTATGCTCAGTTTTTCATCCGCCTTTAAAAACGCCCTTTACTTATCATGTGGCAATAAATAGTTAATGACAAATCTTTTACACTCTTCCTTCATAGCTTGACATTATTTTTTCCTTCCAAACCCTCCTTTGCTTTTCCACAAGGAGATTTACCTTACCTCTACATTTCCATCATCGTTTCTGTCCTTTAAAAAAGCAGGTGGCTAAGATCTGACCTTATTTATTGTAGTTGAAGGTGTCCATCCGTGGGGTCGGCCGCCTCTGTCCTCACGTTGTATGTGCCTCTCCTTGCTTTGATGTCTGCTTTACCAGAAATGAGGGGGTTCCATGTGTACTCAATCACACCACCCGCTGCGTGTCCAGCTTCCAGCTTCGCGCCGTCCTTCTGTTCACCTGTCCCCGCTCCTTACAGGCTGTTTCATACGCCCACAGTGTAGCAGCGTGGCTTGGTGCAGCTTGGCAGCGTGTGCTGATTCCAATGGGGCGATACACTGCGGTACTCAGCGTGTGGCGTGCTGGGATGACAGGGGTGACAGGTGCCTTCTCCTCCTCCTCTCCTCTCATTCATCGGCGCGGTCCGTCCTCCAGCCGAGCAGTCTCATTGTTGTTCTCTCCCCCCACCTACGAGCGCGCGCGTCCTCACGTACACGTGCACGTGCGCACCATGACGCTGACGCCCCCCCAATGCCACTTCTTAAAGGGGGCGTATATATACATCCATTTGCCTGCCCGCGCCATTCTGCCGACGTATAGCAGTTAATATACACTTATTGGGATTTTTTTAACAATTTTCTTTTTCAAAATAGTCTGCCTTTTTATGTTTATAGAGCAAAAAAATAAAAACCATAGGTGTGATTAAATACCACCAAAAGAAAGCTCAATTTGTGGGGAGAAAACGGACATCAATTTTATTTGGGT
The DNA here is from genome assembly GCF_905171775.1 of Rana temporaria. Lineage (NCBI taxonomy): Eukaryota > Metazoa > Chordata > Amphibia > Anura > Ranidae > Rana > Rana temporaria. The sequence continues at coordinate 288,191,444 of NC_053490.1, forward strand.
ACAGCGTTGCACGACCATGCAATTGTCAGTTAAAATAACGCAGTACCATATTGCAAAAAATAGCCTGGTCATAAATAGGGGTATAACTTCCAGGGCTGAAGAGGTTAAATAAATTAGGCACTAGCTAGGAATTTTATCCCTGATTAAAACTGTCCTGCTATTGGTAAATTTTATACTTCCTTGTCTTAATTCTTGTAATAAAACTGCAGCCTGTGGTCTTTCTATAGTATATTTGGGCCTATATTTGCTCTTTAACATTGTCATTCTTCCACCAATTGTACACTAATTTATCATCTGTGGTCTTTTTATTATTATTTTTTAGTAGAACACCTATCTCTCCTCTTTGTCTCTCCTTTTGGCCTATTATGCTTGACTAAAACAGCAACTGGCCAATTTTCTACTGCTGTATCCTCTGCAATATCTTAACTTGTATCAGTAGTAAAGCCCCAACCTATGCTCGTTGTTCCTAGTAATTTGCTTGTACTCTTCTCTGCTACATTTTAGCCGATTCTCCCTCATAAAAATGTTCTATTGTTTGCTATTTTTCATTGCTAATTAGTTGTCATTGCTAAAGCTACCTGAAGAAAGCCTTTTTTTGGAAGTGAAATGGATAAGATTTAGGTGCTGTTTCTGTATGCAAGCCAAGCTAATTGTAAAAGAAAAAAAATCAATTTCACCGACAAATATGCACTGCCAGGATATGCTGTTAATGAAAAAAATGATGTCATCTTGTGATGAAATGCGTCGGACGGAGGGACGTGTTGACTGCGTTATTTTATCCTGGAAGGTCGGTGGTTTATGCAAGTCAGCCATCTTTTTATCTTTGCCTACATTTCTGCATCTTGCTGTAAGTGCATTGCCATTTTAACTATTAACGTTTACTATTTAGTTGGTTTTACACAATGGCGAGTATTTCTTTTTGGGTACTTTCCACTGAGTGGTGAGGTTACCCCATGATTGTTGTGAGTTTATTTGGATGTCATTCTAGCTTTATCCTGCCTGGAGTGAGATCCATCTAAAAGTTGCCATCAGTCTTCCTCTCAGGATTAAGGCCCTGGCTGTGTTTAAGCTGCAGCCACAAGCTCATAAAGTTTGCCATCTGGTAAGCAGGTTTTTCATGTGGTGGAGGTGGACTAACAGTGTGGTGTAGTTTATTTATGGATCGTCACTATCAATGTTCACATGGACACCTACCTTCACTGGTTCACTGGTTTATCTACTAGAATTTCTATATGGACCTGCTATCTCTGAGATCAATATACAAACTTAGTCACTGTTATTAGTGGTAGCGCAGCGCCTTTGTTTTTGTAATTTGTATGCTGTTACTGAGGCTATCCCTGAATATTGTACTGTTCCTTGAGGTTGGGTTCACACTTGTGCAATCACAGACATCGCATGTGGTTTGTACCGCATTGCTGTGCAGATCACATACGATGTCTATGCAATGCAAATTCAGCCATACAGATTGTATGGCTGAAATCGCATTCGCACCACAATGGTGCAGGACCCTTTTTTTTCTTTGGTCCGTACCGGAATCGGATTGCATGGGTGTTCACACCTATACATTTCGATTCCAGCACCATTTCACAATTCACATTGCAATCTACGAACCGCTGTAAAGCATGTTATTTAAAGCGGTAGTAAAGCCGCTGATGTTTTTTTTACATACCTGAAAAGCAAAAGCCATAGTGAGCTAGTATGCACCGCATACTAGCTCATTATGAAATACTTACCTCGGAACGAGGTTAGGGGAACTTACCTGGTCCACGCCGAGGGAGATGTCATCTTACCTCGGCGTGTCTTCTGGGTATCGCCGCTCCAGGGCTGTGATTGGCTAGAGCGGCGATGACGTCACGTCACTTCTGTCCGGCAAGGTCCGGCGGCTGCCGGGCCTTTAGAGCGAAGATCCCCGCTGCGCATGCGCCGCTGCAGTCAGCAGCGCATTAAGAGGGGAATATCTCCTAAACCGTACAGGTTTAGGAGATATTCTTTATGCTTACAGGTAAGCCTTATTATAGGCTTACCTGTAAGTGAAAATGGTAGTACAGAGTTTACTACCACTTTAACAATGTTGCCCTGACCTAGAAGCTGCATAAAAAGACCATCTCCCTGTTTTTTTCTTGCTTCGGTACATGTTTCCTAATCCCTATGACATACCTCCCAACTTTTTGAGATGGGATTGAGGGACACATATTAGCAAAAGTATGTAGGCATAGGACACACACCCTGCCATGTCCCTTTAAAGGCAGAATATACAAAAAAATTACAATTTCTTAAACCCACCAGTGCTGTTTTTTTTTACCTCTACTATTTCTTTATATTGGCCTTTGAAATATACAATTGTAGCAATTTAGAAATTGGATGAAAGATTTAGCACTTGGAGAATGCTTTTTGAAAGATAACAAGTCCATTTTATATACAACTATATAGATCAGACCAACATGAGGGACAAATGAATAGGAAAGAAGGACAGAGGGACATTACTCCAAATCAGGGACAGTTGGGACAGTATGCATTTTCTTATTCCTCTCTTTCACAGTATTTTCCTGTTATTTAAAACACCAAGATTACACCAAGATTAGCCCCCCATAGAATTCAATGAGATTCACTTTAGTAAAAATTAGACTCACATTTCAGTCAATAACACAGGGGTAAAGTGTTAATTACTAAATGTATCAATATTATTAATGTTTGTCTATATCCTGTACCATACTGAGACTAGCCAGTGTAAATGTTCCTTCAAGCCAATCATGTAGAGAAGGAGTTAAGTAGGGGGCTATTTCTCAGAAGCTTCCTCATGTGTAATTAACCATAACATGCAACCGGGGTGTGGGACATGACTGGGGCTTCCCAGAGATAAACAAAGGATGTATTCCATGAAAGCGTCAGTGCCACAGCCGCTGGGACCCCTCACTGAGATGGCCTCATTTTGCCAGAATCCATGGTCTTACACTACAGGAGGGATAGTTTGTGCATTACTGATGAAGTACACATACTGTATATATACATCAACACATCTTCAGCATGTTCTGATTTTTAGAGAGTTAGATGGAACGCCTCTTGAACAAATAAACAATGGTATCCCTATTGCACTACATATGATACATGATAAGTTACGATTTATTTATTACCAACTGAGAAACAGAAATTGAGATGTAGACCAGTATTCAGTGCATGCAGTATGATCTGAGTGTGAGCTGAAAACATTTTAGTCCATTAAAAAACATAAAGGGCTGAGCCTTAGTGGTTATTCAAGCTTTTTATTAAGAAGTGAATGGTGGTTAGCCAGGTTATTGGTCTGAAATAAACGGTATAGAACATAAAATGCATGTCTTAAAAATATTTGAGATAAAGGGTATTGTTTTATATTAACCTCTTGGAGCCCCGGCATTGTACAATTGCCACAAAATGCCGGGAGGGTGTCTATTGACGTCCTCGGCTCCTCCGGCCACTGGGGGGCGCGCGCCTGGCACATCACTGCGGTGCCGGTGCGTGTGCCTGGCGGCCGCGATGTTCGCCGGGTACCCGCGATCGGCCGTTACACAGACAAGGACGTGGATCTGGGTGTGTAAACACCCAGATCCACATCCTGTCAGGGAGAGGAGACTGATGCTGTGTCCCTTGTACATAGGGACATAGATCGGTCACCTCCCCCAGTCAGTCCCTTCCCCCCACAGTTAGAATCACTAGTAGGGAACACATTTAACCCCTTCCTCGCCCCCTAGTGTTAACCCCTTCCCTGCCAGTCACATTTATACAGTTATCAGTGCATATTTATAGCACTGTTCACTGTATACATGTGAATGGTCCCAAAAATTTGTCAAAAGTGTCCGATGAGTCCACCATAATGTCGCAGTAATAATAAAAATTGCAGATCGCCGCCATTACTACTAAAAAAAAAAAAAAAAATCATAATTCTATCCCCTATTTTGTAGGCGCTATAACTTTTGCACAAACCAATCACTATACGCTTATTGCAATTTTTTTTTTACCAAAAATATGTAGAAGAATACATATCGGCCTAATGATTTTTTATAGCAAAAAGTAAAAAATATAGATTTTTTTACCAAATTGCGGCTCTTTTTTTGTTTATAGCGCAAAAATAAAAACCGCAGAAGTGATCAAATACCACCAAAAGAAAGCTCTATTTGTGGGAAAAAGGGACCCCAATTTTGTTTGGGAGCCACGTCACACGACTGCGCAATTGTCAGTTAAAGCGACGCAGTGCCAAAAGCTGAAATTTAGCCTGGGCAGGAAGGGGGTATATGTGCCCAGTAAGCAAGTGGTTAATAGAATGTTTTGTTCTAACAAAATTATGGAGTTGAGTTACTAAAGGCAAATTGGAGACTGTGCACTTTGCAAGTACAATTTCTCCATAGCTTAGTAAATGAGGGGAAGCTTCACTTTGCAAAGCATACCTAATCACACGCAAGAAACAAAAAAAAGATAAACAACATATTTGCTTGCACGTGATTGGATGATGGAAGTCAGCAGATCTTCCTCTTATTTTTTCTAAGCTATGCAAGTGCACAGTCTATTTGCCTTTAGTAAATACATCCCAATGTGTTGCAGACTGATACAGCTTTATCCAAGTTTAACCTCTTAACGCAGAAGTAACACAAATATGCGGCCACGCTAGACTGGGCTTTTACTCGTGGGGGGGATATATTTACATATCTCCCTTTTTGCTGGGAGCGCGCCACACAGTGCGCTCCCAGCACAGGGACCAGGGTCTTACCGTGAGCCCCAGCCCCCGTACTAACAGTCGGGACCGGAAGTCCAGATTCCGGGTCACCTGATCGCTGTGATAGTCACTGTAAAGCCTGTCATAGTGTTTTCTTTCTCTGTGAATAGAGGAGAGAGATATATTGCATCGCTCTCATTCTCCTTACAGAGAAAAAAAAGTGTGTGTAAAAAAAATAAATAAATAATAATAATAAAAAATAAAACAGAAAAAAAAACCTAGATCAAGGTTTTATCTAGGTCAGTGCCAGGGTTAGTGTTTGGGTCAAGGTTAGGGTCAGAGGTCAAGGTCAGGGTCAGTATTTTTTTTTTTGTTGACAGATTTATTTTATTTTTTTATATTAGTGTCAGTGTGTTTTAGGTAGCATATACAAATTCAAAATGTGCACTATTGTTTTTGGGCTGTGGTATCGCTGCGATCGTCAGGAGGAGGAGAATTTTACTTGAGTTGTTCTTTGGTGGAAGGTTATGGTAGTAGATATACAGCTACATTTAAAAAACATTTTTTTTTACTATTTTGGTCCAGTTTTATTTTGATAATAAAAAAAAAAAAAAATCAGGAGATATCTATTACCATTTACCACCAAATGTAAGCCCCATTTGTCCTGAAAAAAAAAAACAAGGTATAATCCACCTGGATGCACAAAGTAGTTGTGATGATCAATGGTGTATTTAGGTTTTGTGCTGCCCTAGGCCTGACTAAACTCGTGCACCCCCTAATTTAAATATGACCCACCCCCTTCCTGTCAAGGCCACACCCCTTTCTGTTTAGGACCCACCCTGACATTTTTGAGTGGGGACACTAGTTCTCAATGCCTGGGTGGGGAGGGGGGATGGATCCCCTTAATTTGCATAGATTTCCTATCACTTCCTATTTAGCTATGGGGCAGAGAGTGAAGGGAAATCTCTGCAATGGGACAGGGATGGTAAAAAAAAGAAAAAAAATTGACAGGGGCTATAACCCTCCCTTACTCTATCCAAAATGGAAAAAAAGTATTGCCTATAGTTCTAATTCAAGCACAAATTTTATGGAGAGGACTTATGCCGCGTACAGACGGTCATTTTTTGTGATGAAAAAAAATGAAGTTTTAATTGATGAAAAAAAACGACATTTTTGAAACTTCATTTTCAAAAACGATGTAGCATACACACCATCGTTTTTCAAAATGCTCTAGCAAAGCGATGTTACGTTCAGCACGTATGACGGCACTCTGTTCCATTGAAGCTCGCTTCATAACTTGCTTCTGAGCATGTGCGGGTTTAAAAACGTCGTTTTCAACGTCGTTTTGCCCACACACTATCATTTTAATTGACACAAAAAACGACATTTTGAAAAATGACACAAAAAATTCGAGCATGTTCGAATTTTTTTTTGGTCGTTTTTCTGAAGACATAAAACAAAGTTTTCCCCACACACTATCATTTTAAATGACATTTTCAAAAAAGTCATTTTTTTTCATCACAAAAAATGACCGTCTGTATGCGGCATAAGAAGATATAAACATGCCAATTGTACAGCAGAAAACATATAGCACAATGAGGAAGGTTTGGGTTCCAGGATGATAGGACAGTCAAAATTAGAAACAGCTTGCATTACACCAACAGTGTAGCACAAGCCAGCGGTCACACTTTCTGTGCTGCCCCCCTGCAAAGTGCTGCCCTAGACCTGGGCCTTGTTGGCCTAGGCCAGGATACAGCATTGGTGATGATTTTGTACAGTTTTACTGATACAAGTCAAAGTTGCAAAATTGTGCTTAGGCATTGAGATTTGTTTTACCCTTAGACGCAAAGGGGTTAAGATCAGCTACAAACCTTTACTTGGTGGCAGGGTTAGTCATTCTGAGCAAAGTTGCATCTCTTAGGACCCATTTAACCACTTAAGCCCCGGACCATTTGGCTGGTTAAAGACCGGGCCACCTTTTGCGATTCGGCACTGCGTCGCTTTAACTGACGTGGCTCCCGAACAAAATTTACGTCCTTTTTTTCCCACAAATAGAGCTTTCTTTTGGTGGTATTTGATCACCCCTGCGGTTTTAATTGTTTGTGCTATAAACAAAAATAAAGGGAAAATTTAAAAAAAAAAGAATATTTTTGACTTTTTGCTATAATACACATCCCCAAAAAATATCTAAACTTTTTTTTTTTTTTCTCAGTTTAGGCCGATACGTATTCTTCTACATATTTTTGGTAAAAAAAAATTGCAATAAGCGTTTATTGATTGGTTTGCGCAAAAGTTATAGCGTCTACAAAATAGGGGATAGTTTTATGGCATTTTTATTAATATTTTTTTTTACTAGTAATGGCGGCGATCATCGATATTTATCGTGACTGCGACATTATGGCGGACACATCGGACACATTTAACACCATTTCGGGACTTTTTGTAATTTTACAGCGACAGTGCTATACAGTAAAAATGCACTGATTACTGTAAAACTTAAGGGGTTAACCTGTAGGGGGCACTGAAGGGGTTAAAGGGGTTGTAAAGACAAAAAAAATGTCCTCCTAAATTAAAGTCTAACAGTAGCTGATAAAGTAAAAAGTAATGTTTTGCATTATAACTAGTTTGATACCTGTTGAAATCAAGCTGTTTTATTCACCTCCGTCACTCCTGAATCATTAATTAATCATTACACTGACTTCCTGGTTTGCGGTGCGCATTCATTCTTGCTACATCACGGCCTAATGGGAACTACAGTTCCCATTAGGCTTAGCCTTCATGCCTGTGAGGGATAAGAGAGCATCTTCACGCAGGGCTGTAGTCATAGGGAGGGGGTGAGCACATTCTGCTTTCCACCATGCAAAACAGCTCAGATGCCGGTGGAAAGCAAGAAGAGGAAAGACAGGAAATGGCACTTTCAAACCTGGATTACTGTATTTTGGAGGTGAAAAGGAAAAACGAGGTAAGTGATATTTAAATGCTTTAGCTTACAGCAATCAATTGATCTAATAAAAAACGAACCTTTAGTATTCCTTTAAGTGTGTCCTAGGGAGTGCTTGTAACTGTTAGGGGGCGTGGCTTGCCATGACACATTACTGATCGTTCTTCCCGATGACTGGAAACACGTTCAGTGACAGTGTGACTAGGCAGAACGGGGCGATGTGTTTACACTAACATCTCCCCATTCTTCAGCTCTGTAACCCAATCACGGGACACCGGCGACGATCGGGTCCCGCGGGCGTGGTCACGGAGCTCACAACAGGGTCACGAATGTGCCGCCATCGGCGCTCGCTCCACCACACGGCTCGCAAATTAAAGGGGACATACCATGTGGGCACCCGTGCCATTCTGTCGATGTGCGCCGGTCGGAAACAAGTTAAACACAGTTGTGATTACATTTTCAGAACACAGGTCACTACAATGCATGGTATTTTTTAAAACTTTTTATTTGTTATTTTTGTATGCAACTGTTATTTTACAAATAAGGTCCCTTAAAGCGGAGGTCCACCCAAATTTTTTTTTTTAAAAAAAAGTAGCTACACTTACCTGTCCATCGCACCTGCGATGTTGGCATTCAAGGACGAGTAATCGCTTATCTCTCAGGTGCCCCCGCCGCCATCGTCAGTGAGGGAATCAGGAAGTGAAGCATTGCGGCTTCACTGCCCGGTTCCCTACTGCGCATGCGCGAGTAGCGTAGCGCGCCCTCACTGGTTCCCGCTCTCTCTACTCGGACCAGTGTGCTTCCCAGGAGACAACGGGGGGGGGGTCTTAGACAGGTATCTGCACCCCCCTGAAAGGTGCCAAAAATAACACCGGAGGGGGGGAGGGTTCTAAAAGTGGAAGTTACATTTTTGGGTGGAACTCCGCGTTAAATATTATTGTTTTGTAGTGTATGATTGGCTTTCTGATAAGCTCACTAGCTGTACTCTTGACTTTTTCTTTCTAAGTGATATTTTATATAATTTTATATGAAAAAGGGAGGGTATCCTTCCCTACACTCATTCAGCTATTTATATGTTCTTATAAGAGCAGAATAATTCAAAATCTAAAGACTCTAGAGTTTCATCCTCTGCATGTAAGTGTAAGCTATGAAAAGTTAATCTACATTATTTTATTTTATATTCACTTGAATAAAAGTAATGAACAGGTAATAGTATTTTTAGTCTTTAAAGTGGAGGTTCACCCGGAACTAAAATTTTTTAACCTTAGAATCCTGCTCATTTTGTCTAGGGGAATCGGCTAGTTGTTTTAAAATCGAAGCCGTATTTACCGTTTTAGAGAGCGATCTTCTCCGCCGCTTCCGGGTATGGGCTGCGGGACTGGGCGTTCCTATTTGATTGACAGGCTTCCGACAGGCTTCCGACGGTCGCATCCATCGCGTCACGATTTTCCGAAAGTAGCCGAACGTCGGTGCGCAGGCGCAGTATAGAGCCGCACCGACGTTCGGCTTCTTTCGGCTACTCGTGACGCGATGGATGCGACTGTCGGAAGCCTGTCGGAAGACTGTCAATCAAAAAAGGAACGCCCACTCCCGAAGACCCATACCCGGAAGCGGCGGAGAAGATCGCTCTCTACAACGGTAAGTACAGCTTCGATTTTAAAACAACTAGCCGATTCCCCTAGACAAAATGAGCATCAATCTAAGGGTAAAAAAAAATGTTATGGGTGAACTCCCGCTTTAACATTAAAAGAAAAAAACATCTTGAAGAAAATATATCAAAAATAACAAATTTTAAGGCAAGATAATCACATTTAAAAGGGTAGCAACAAAAAAATAAAAAAAAATCATGCATCTAAAGGTCATGGCATTTGTTTAGTAAACTTACTAAAAAGTGTCAAGCTTTAAAAAGAAATTTTGTACTAGTAGAATACTAACTTAAACTGTCCTTCCCATAACCCACCAATAAAATTGACTTTCACTGCAATACATTTTATTTGCAGTATTATCCACCCAGTCCTGCCCCATGTTTACCATTGTTTACCCAGTTCACCTTTTTTATTCCACTTTCCCTATGTACCAATATGCCCCGTAATGTACCTCTGCTGCAAAAAAGAAAACATTTTCTTTATGTTCTAGGACAGGCTGTACCTCAGCCTCCGTTGTTTATGATAGAAAACTCTTCCATTCCTTCTTTCTATTCATCCTGGTATTTGGGATGGGAAAACTGTTATGCCCCGTACACACCATCAATTTATGTGATGAAAAAAAACGACACTTTCTGTGAAGTAAAAAATGACGTTTTTGAAACTTCAATTTTCAAAGACGAAGTTGCCTACACACCATCGTTTTCTCACAATGATCTTGCAAAGTGAGGTTACGTTCCACCACGTTTTACCTTTGAAGCTTGCTTCATAAGTAGCTTCTGGGCATGCGTGGATGAAAAAACGTCTTAGAAAACGACGTTTTTTGCTACACACGGTCAATTTCTGTGAAGTAAAAAGTGCACTTTTGAAAAACGACACATAAAATTGAAGCATGCTTCAATTTTTTTTGGTCGTTTTTTACAAGACATAAAACAACGTTTTCCCCCACACACAGTCAATTAAAGTGACGTTTTTAAAAACGTCATTTTTTTTCATCACATAAAGTGATGGTGTGTACGCGGCATTAGTGAACTAAGGAAGTAGTTCAGCAGCTGACTTCATTATGTACTGGCCTACGACCTCCAGGAGATTGTTATCATTACCATTAATCAGTGGCGTCACTAGGGTTGGTGTCACCTGGTGCGGTAAAATATGGTGTCACCCCCCCCCCCCCCCCCCCAATAACGTTTTTCAAATATTTTTTACCCTACTGTTTGCTCTCTGTTCTCCTTTCTTCCCCTTTTCTCTCTCTCCCTATCCATCTTTCTTGTTCGTTCTATCCCTTCTTCTTTCTCTCCATTTTTCTTTGTCCCCTCCCCCCACCTCTCTTTCTCCAGAACCGGAATTCACATCTCAGGAGCCTATAGGCCAGGGGCGTACCTAGAGCATTTGGCACCCGGGGTGGATCCAATATCTGGCACCCCCCCCCCACACGTTAAAATGTAAAAACACCCCACTGTGCCCCCTGCATACCTCTGTATCCTTCAATATCTTTTTGTTACTACTGTGTACCCCTCTCCACAACTGCACCTCTGGACCATTTTACATTACACAGAACCCTGCATCACTGCACCCCTTTTACATTACACAGCCGCCTGCACCTCTGCACCCCTTTATATCACATAGCCCCCTGCACCTCTGGACTCTTTTACACTACACAGTCCTCTGCACCCCTTTACATCACACAGCACCCTGCACCTCTGGACCCTTTTACATTACACAGCACCCTGCACCTCTGGACCCCTTTACATTACACAGCACCCTGCATCACTGGACCCCTTTACATTACACAGCACCCTGCATCACTCGCCCCCTTTACATCTCATAGCCCCCTGCACCTCTGGACCCTTTTACATTACACAGCACCCTGCATCACTGCACCCCTTTTACATTACACAGCCACCTGCACCTCTGGACCCCTGCATGTTACACAGACCCCCTTCAGTGCAGACACCCCCTCAGTTCAAACCCCCATCGGTGCAACCCCCCAGTGCAAACACCCCCAGTGCAAACCCCCCCTTAGTACAACCCCCCAGTGCAAACCCCTCTTAGTGAAAACCCCCTCAGTGCAAACACCCCCTTAGTACAGCCCCCCTCAGTGCAAACACCCCCCCCCTTCAGTGAAATCCCCCCAGGTGCAAACACCCCCCCCTTCCCATTCAGTACCTCAGATCATCGCAGGCAGCGCCACGGCACATGGACAGAAGGTCCCTCCCCCTCTGTACACACAAACAGAGAGGAGGGGGCTGTGCCTCTGTGCCGACTGCCGAGCACCGCTAACAGCCCGTGGCTGTGAGAGGAGGGGATGGATGGTGCTGCGGTGTCAATTCCGCGGCACTCATCGCTGCAGTCGTGGGGGGGGCGCCCCCCACATGTCAGCTAAAAATCGGGATGGTGTCACCCCTCTAGTGGGTGTCACCCGGTGCGGACCGCACCCCCCGCACCCCCCTAGCAACGCCTCTGATTTTAATGCTTCTCCAATGCAGACTGTGCTGGAGCTGAGCAATCACGTAACAGCCTACATGGAGCAGAGCTGTAGTATTGAAAACAGGGGAAGTGTGTCCCTGGAAGCCTGTAAAGCTCACCATACAATCTCCTTTAGATCTACTTTCAACTATGTAGTGCAAGGGTCTGCCTGATTGGCTACCGAGTGATTAGCTCGATAGGTGTGTCCTATTATATAGTTTTGGTGAATCTAAAAGAGATTGTACACAAAGGGCCAGATTCAGGTTCGAGTTACGACGGCATATCTCCAGATACACCGTCGTAACTCTGAGTGTGCGGCGTCGTATCTATGTGCCTGATTCTTAGAATCAGTTACGCATAGATTTCCCTAAGATCCGACCGGCATAAGTCTCTTACGCCGTCGTATCTTAGTTGCATATTTACGATGTACGCTAGGTGGCGCTTCCGTATATTTCCGCGTCGAATATGCAAATTAGGTAGATACGCCGATTCAGAAACGTACGTGCGCCCGGTGCATTTTTTTACGTCGTTTACGTAAGGCTTTTTCCGGCGTATAGTTACCCCTGCTCTATGAGGCGTAGCCAATGTTAAGTATGGACGTTGGGCCAGCGTCAAATCTTTTACGTTTTACGTTGTTTGCGTAAGTCATTCGCGAATAGGGCTGTGCGTAAGTTACGTTCACGTCGAAAGCATTAACTATTTGCAGCGTAATTTGGAGCATGCGCACTGGGATACGTTCACGGACGGCGCATGCACCGTTCGTAAAAAGCGTCATTTACGTAGGGTCAACGAGTAATTAGCAGAAAACACGCCCACCTCTTCCAGATTTGAATTAGGCGGGCTTACGCCGGTACAGTTACACTACGCCGCCATAACTTACAGCGCAAGTTCTTTCTGAATACGGGACCTGAATTCGCAAACCACCATTCCTGGCTGAAGCTGGCATGGCGTCAACTACCTCTGAGCCTGACAGAACCTCTGCCCCAGTGTGGCTCCTGTCTCCCAAGCGCACCAGCTCAAGCGCCGCATGGCATCTCTTTGCCTGCGTGCTTTCGTAGCCCCCTTGAATTCCTACGGAGCACCGCTGATTCCGAGGACAAATCAGCAGAGGAAGAGGCCATGGAGGAAGAAGAAGAGGAGGGGGTGGAGGAGAGAGGTGTGGCAGAATCACCACTAGTAGCATTTTGGAGGCGTGGTGGCGGAACAACTTCCAACACTACTGCAACCTGTCCTGCATCCTTCCCAGCTGCCAGCAGAGTCACCCAGTGCGCTGTGAAAAATAGGTAACGTCCCTGTTCATGCCTGCTGGACCATGAGTCAGCAGTAATATGCACCTTATTGCTGACCGCCCTGTCTAGCGAGGCCAAGACATTGCCTTCCAAATGCCGGTAGAGAGCCGGAATTGCCTTCAGTGAAAAAAGTGGCCTTTGGGAACCTGCCACTGATGTACCGCACATTCCACAAATTCACGGAAGGGGGCAGAGTCTACTAATTGAAAAGGCAGCAGTTGAAGTGCTAGCAATTTAGCCAAGCAAGCATTCAACCGCTGGGCATGTGGATGGCTGGGAGCGAATTTCTTTTGCCGGTGTAGCAACTGGGGCAGGGAAATTTACCTGCTACAATCGGATGTTGGTTTACTGATAGCAGATTGCCCGCAAGTATTTGGCAGTGGCACACCTAATTCTACACCTTCATTCCTCTCAGTGCAGGATTCTGAGAGGAATGAAGGTATAGTGGGGTTGGAGATCCCAGCTGATGAGGAGCAAAGAAAGGGTCTGCCTTTTTCTATCGTGTTGGTCTTTTACGTACGCTTGCCAACGGACTGCATGTAACATCGACACATGTCCTTCTTGGGCACCCCCTCTCTCTGGGCTCATGTTACTGCCTTCCTTAAGCTGGGTACCATCATTGGAGCCTTCGAAACGGTGCGAATCCTCCTGCAGCATGTACCTGACAGTGTGGTCGAACAGTTCGGGGGGACTCCTCCTTGCATGATGGTGGGGCTAGAGATGGAGTAACCTGGACCACCTGCATTAGCAGCCAAGGTAGCCTGGGTGACAGAGGATGAGGAGGATGAGGACGGCTTGGTCATCCACTCTACCAACTCTTTTTCATGTTGTGGCTCAACGCGGCCAGCTGCCGAAAAAGAGGACAAGCGTGCCCCGCGGCCACGTTCTGATGAGGATGCACCGCGTCCACAACCAAGACTGTTACCTCTAGACACAAAGCCTGCTTGCCCTCTTTTATTGGCCTGTGAGTGTCTGCGTCTCCTTGTTGGCCTTCCAGACATACTGTATTTGATGTATTGGAATATGTACACAAGGAATAGCCTGTAGTGAGATGTTGCTGCACAAAGCTGGGATGTATATATATTGATTATACTGCAGTTAACTGAATCAACTGCCTGCCTGTAGTATATTAGGAAGAGACCAACAAAAATTGTCTGCAGTGGGGTATAGCTGCACACTGTGCCCAGTATACAGTACACTGACTTAATATACTGCAGCTACCTGAATCAACTGCCTGCCTGTAGTATTATTAGGAAGAGAAAAACAGGAATTGTATGCAGTGAGATCAGGGCTCGAGTCCTGCGGGAACGCATGGGAACGACGTTCCCGCACTTCTTCCACAGCAGGAACGTCGTTCCCATTGTTAACAAGGTGCACCCGTCCTCCCCTTCCTCGGTCTGCCTATTCCTCCTCCAAAGTCTCGGCTCTAGCATAGGGGGCAGGGCAGTTCACCCAGGTGACACAGAGGTGGAGGAGCTCAAGCGCCAGAGTGCTCCCCCCCCTCCTCCTCTCCTTAACGGCATCCCTCTGGACACTGCACCGCCATGCTGTTTCCTGCCCTATCTATTAAAGGAGATCTATGCGGCTGTCTCTGTTCGGAGAGACCCGCTTAGTGACGTCGTTGGGGGCGGGCGGTCCGTGGCATGCAATGCAGGACATTGCAGACAATACATTTGCTCTCTCTGCCACGATCTTCTTCTCCACTCGGGCGGCGCGGCTCCACACCTTTCCAGCTGCCGCCCGGGAGGAGTTTGTCCTGAGGGGGGTTGTCCTGAGGGGGAGGGGTTTGTCCTGAGGGGGGTTGTCCTGAGGGGGGGGTTGTCCTAAGGGGGGTTTTTGTAATAATGGAGGGGGGTCTGTACTAATAAAGGAGGGGGTCTGTACTAATAATGGAGGAGGTGGTTTGTGGAGGGGCCTGTAGTAATGGAGGGGGGTGGTTTGTGGGGGGTCTGTACTAATGGAGGGGTGGTTTTTGGGGGGGTCTGTACTAATGGAGGGGGAGGTTTGTTCTGAGGGGGTTCTGTACTAATGGAGGGGGTGGTTTGTGGAGGGGCCTGTAATAATGGAGGGGATGATTTGTGGGGGGTCTGTACTAATGGAGAGGGGTGGTTTGTCCGGGGGGTCTCTACTAATGGAGGGGGGGTGGTTTGTCCTGACGGGGTCTGTACTAATGGCAGGGTGGTTTTTGGGAGGTCTGTACTAATGGAGGGGGAGGTTTTGTTCTGAGGAGGGTCTGTACTAATGGAGGGGGTGGTTTTGTCTGGGGGGTTTCTACTAATGGAGGGATGGTGATTTGTCCTGGTGGAGCCTGTACTATTGGAGGGGGGGTGGTCTGTACTAATGGGTGGGTCTGTACTAATGGAGGGGGGTGGTTTGTCTGGGGGGTTTCTACTAACGGAGGGGGGTGGTTTGTCCTGAGGGGGGGTCTGTACTAATGGGTTGGTGGTTTGTCCTGAGGGGGGTCTGTACTAATGAAGGGGGGTGGTTTGTAATGGGGGGGTCTGTACTAATGGAGGGGGGTCTGTACTGAGGGAGGGGTTTATACTTAGTGGGGAGTTTGTACTTACTGAGGGGAGACTATAGTTGGTGGAGGGGGGTGACATCAACCCTAGTAAAGCCACTGCAACCGCAGGGTCTTCTTTCCCTCGCCCTCTCCTCGCGCTGCTGTACTAGTGAGCAGCGCTTGCCAGCACAGCCTCCTACATTGTTTCTTCCCCCGCCTTCATATTGGCCAGGGAAGAAATAGTATAGAAAAAGGAGCAGAGAAGAGGATTGTGGGACATAGAGTCCTGAGGACTGGCAGCCCCACTGTAACACGACAACGGCAGAGGGAGAGGACAGTGCTGAGAGAACACCATCAGAGAGAGAACCCGCTGCCCTGCACCAGCAGAGAGAAAATCCACACAGCCTGGTACCATCCCTTGCGGAGAAAGAAATGGAGTCATTGCCAAAATACAGATCTGGACCCTACCCAGCGGAGTATCCATGGGCAATTCGGAGTGAGCTGACTCCTGACCAGAGGAACCGTTGTTGCCCTATCGCTGGGTCAGGTGAGAGGGCCAATCGGCCAATATCTCCTGTATTATATCTGCAGTCTCTGACCATCTCCTGTAATATGTCTGCAATCTCTGACCATCTCCTGTATTATATCTGCAGTCTCTGACAATCTTCTGCACTATGTCTGCAGTCTCTGACCATCTCCTGTATTATATCTGCAGTCTCTGACCATCTCCCGTACTATGTCTGCAGTCTCTGACCGTCTCTTGTATCATATCTGCAGTCTCTGACCATCTCCTGTACTATGTTTGGGGGCTCTAACAGAAGCACTCTCTGTGTGCATTAGAGAGACTCCCCTCCAGGTCTCATTAGTGTACGCTCTTCCTGTATTTTCTTGTTAAAAGATCATGGGAGGATCCCAGGGTAACAAATACTTCTTAGAGGAGCATCTCTGTGTTTGCCATAAAAACATGTGTAAAGGGAAGGAGTTTGTAAGATGACCACGCCCATGTGAGGGCACCAGAAATATTTCTGCACCAGGTGTCTGTGACCCTAGGATCGGCCCTGATAGGGGGAACACTGATCCAATGACAAATTGAATCAGTGTGATGTGAATTATAGGTCCCGGGACTTTGTTACAGCGGGCACTGGAGGAGGAGGAGGCGGCGGACCGAGGGAGGGGAGGATGGGGTTACGCTGGGAAGCCAGGCTTCATTGCAGACACAGATTAGGCTGCATTGCTGTGCACTGATCGGGCTGCATTTGATAGGCACTGGTAAGACTGCATTAATGGACACTGGTAAGGCCGCATTTGATGGGCACTGATCGGGCTGCATTAATGGGCACTGATAAAGCTGCATTTCATGGGCACTGATCAGGCTGAATTTGAGGGGCACTGGTAATGCTGCAGTGCTGGCCACTGGCAAGACTTCATTGATGGCCATTGGCAAGGCTGCATTGATGGGCACTGATCAAGCTGCATTTGATGGGCACTGGTAAGGCTGCATTTTATGGGCAATGGTAAGGCTGCATTTGATGGGCACTGATCAGGCTGCATTGATGGGCACTGATTAAGCTGCATTTGATTGGCACTGGTAAGGCTGCTTTACTGGCCACCGGCAATGCGGTATTTGATGGGCACTGGTAAGGCTGCATTTGATGGGCACTGGTAAGGCTGCATTAGATGGGCACTGGTAAGGCTTAATTTGATGGGCACTGATCAGGCTGCATTGATGGGCACTGATCAAGCTGCATTTGATGGGCACTAGTAAGGCTGTATTTGATGGGCACTGAGGAGTGAGCGCCCCGGAGGCCTGGGCCCCACTTTTCACAATCAATACAGGCAGCCTGAGGAGAGGGGCCCTGGGCCAGCATGCTCAGCAATCACGGCCTCACTCCTCTGCACAGACCAACTCATGTATGCGGACACCTTGGGGCAGCAGGGGCCCCACATATCGGAGCCTTCATAGATTAGAAATATAGTGCAGAAGGGGCCCCCCAGTCGTTGCAACTTGTTTTAGAAATTCCCTACGAGGGAACCATTATCACACAGCGTGGTGTTATTTTTGTTAGTATAGCATACAGATAAAATTATTTTGTAGTTACATCTGTGCTATATTTATTTGTTTAATGCATGTGAATTTTAAGCCCCATACACACTATCAGTTTTCCTGCAAGTTTTTCTCTTCAGGTTTTACCAAAACCATCTAATATGAGGTCAAACCTCAAGAGTTTAAATTTGTATGCAATCAGGCAGGCCCTTGCACTACATAGTTTTGGTAAACCTGAAGAGAAAAACTTGCAGGAAAACTGATAGTGTGTATGGGGCTTTAGAGTGTCTTTGACTTAAATGTTGCAGTTTATTTGTTTAAAAAAAGAGTATATATATATATATATATGTATATATATATATATATATATATATATATATATATATATATATATATATACACATATATATATATATATATATATATATATATATATATATATATATATATATATATATATATATATATATACACACACACATGCACTTTTTTATTTTTGAGGTGGGGGTGTGGGGAATCTTGGGTGAGTTCCCACACTTTTTTTCCCAGGACTTGACCCCTGAGTGAGATCTAGCTAAACTGTATACAGTATATATATATATATATATATATATATATATATATATATATATATACTAAATATACTGTAATACTGGATCTAACTAGCTGAATCAACTGCCTGCTCAATCTAGCTAACTGAAATAAAACGACTGAACGCTGCAGGAACACACTACACAAGGCCAACGCACAGGCGGCCTTATATAGTGTGGGGCGTGTACCTAATCCCCTGAGACATAATTGGCCAAAGGCACCCTGCCTTTGGCCAATTAGGGCTCTCTGTGCTGACGGCGCTGTGATTGGCCAAAGCATGCAGGTCATAGTGCATGCTTAGCCAATCAACAGCCAGCAATGCACTGTGTCGTGGGCCGTGACACGCAACTCGAATTTGAGGTGAACGGCCCATAAAGTTCGGTCTTTGTCGAACGATGTTCGAGTCAAACTCATGTTCAACTCAAACTCAGAGCTCATCCCTAATGACACCACTAAGTGCTTGCACTTTAAAACAATGCACCAGTTTTTTTCATCCTGAGACCTAGGAGTTGATTTACTACATTTTTAAAGGTAAAAATCTGGTGCAGCTGTGCATTGTAGCCAGGCCCGGACTGGAACAAAAAATAGACCCGGGCATTTTAGACTGAGCAGCCCATGGCTAATTTACCAGGAGGCAGGAAGAGCATGGGGGGGTTGAGAATGCGGGGGGGTGGAGAACACAGGGGAGTGTGGAAAGCACTAGTCGGGCCATAGAGCACAGAAGGTGAAGAGCACGTGGGTGGAGAGGACTAGGGGGAGCCGGATAGCACATGGGGTCTGGAGAGCACAAGCAGGGGCAGAGAACATGGGAGGTGAAGAGCACAGTGGGGGTGGAGAGCACAGAGGGCTCAGAGGGGCTGGAGAGCACTTGGGGAGTCGGAGAGCACTGAGAGGGTGGGGGACCATGGGGTGCTGGAGAGCACAAGCAGGGGCAGAGAACATGGAAGACGAACAGCACAGATGGTGGCAAGTATTGGGGGCTTGAGAGTACTGGGGAGGCGGAGAGCACAGGGGGGCCTGAGATAACAGGGAAGGGCTGAAGAGCACTGGGGGCCTGGAGAGTAAAGGAGGGCTGATGATCACTGGGGGGCCTGAGAGCACTGGGGGGGGGGGGCGGAGAGTACAGGGGGCTAATGAGCAGTGGGGGGCCTGAGAGCACAGGGGGGTCTGAGAGCACTGGGGGGCTGAGAGCACCGTGGGATGAACAGTACAGGGGGGCTGATGAGCACTGGGGGGCCCGAGAGCACGGAGGGTCTGAGAGCACTGGGGGGGGGGGGCTGGAGAGCACTGGGGGCTGGAGAGTACAGAGGGGTCTGAGAGCACTGGGGGGCCTGATAGCACAGGGGGTCTGAGAGCGCTGGGGGCCTGAGAGCACTGAGGGGCCAGAGAGTACCAGAGAGTACTGGGGGCTGATGAGCACTAGGAGGGGCTGGAGAGCTCTGGGGGGGCTGGAGTGTACATAAGCTAGAGAGAACTGGGGGGAGTGGGAGATCACTGGGGGGGGCTGGAGTGCAGTGGGGGAGCCTGAGAGCAGCGGGGCACCTGCGAGCATGGTGGGAGCCTAAGAGCACTAGGGGACAGTAGAAAGAAGCTGGATAGGAGAAGGATCTGCATACACAGTAGAAGAATCCATCTCTTTATTTTTCTCCTACAGCCTCTGAATGCCCACGGGAGGGAGAGAGTGAGAAGTGGGCATTCAGAGGCTGTAGGAGAAAAATAAAGAGATGGATTCTTCTACTGTGTATGCAGCTGCGTCTCCTATCCAGGCGCACGCATGGACAGACACACTCACTTCCCTCCTGTCCGGAACACCGGTGGCCGAGTCTCGTGTAGATCCCCTCCCTCTTCACAGTCACAGGTAACGTGACCTGTAGTCTCCGCCCCCCCACGCCCAACAGCCAAACCGTAATGGCAGCTGGCCGGCCAGCCGCGGAGAGGCCGGTGAGTGGCAGGGGCTCAAGGAGCAGCTTAGATGCCTTGGCCCCACAAGTGCCCGGTGTGTCCTATGGCCAGTCCAGGCCTGATTGTAGCCAATTAACTTCAGCTTTTTCAATTAAGCTTTGCCAAAACAAAAAACCTGGAAGCTGATTGGTTTCTGTGCAGAGCTGCACCAGATTTTGCACTCTCCAGTTTTAGTAAATCAACCCCGTAGTCCCTTTAAGATGATAGGAAATGGTGCTGAGACAGGTGCCACCACACATTTTTGAAGAACAATGGGCAAAAAACATCAATTTTACATTTAGTGCTAGCTTTTGGAAACCTTACAACAGAATCTGTTATGTTTTGCTTGTTCAACCCCTTTAAGCTCTTCACCTCTTCCTCACAAACCCTTAAGATGGATGATTTCTTAACCGACAGAAGGATGAGCAAATAAACAAAAATAACGCACAGTAAGTAACAGGATGAGACAAAATTGTGCAGTGGAATATAATGTGGCTTTTTAATCTTGTTTTTCTTTTTTATACATTCATCTCAGGGTAATGAATATAGAGAGGCTGTGTTTGATTGTGTTGATCTGCTAGAACAGTCTTTATCCTATAAGGGAATAAGGGCCAATGTAACTGCAATTCCCTACAATCATGGTAATTACAGCAGTGAATAATCTGATGGTAGAATTGCAATCTCGTACAGGTGCATGTTAATTATTTTACTTGCAAACTCTAATTAGACACTGCTACCACTTAAATGAGTTATATTTCTGACTTGTTTTTTTAACGTGTGGATTTTAGGTTTTGTTACCGATTTTAATTTTTTTATTTTTTTTCAATACCTATTTTATATTTTTGAGCTAAATCATGTTTTAAAGGGGAACCGTCATCTCTAAATGAAGGGAAGTTGACCCCAAAACATGTCAGACTGAATGCTTAAAAATGACATTGCATTTAAGTACATTATATAATATGGTTTGAATTTTTTTTTCTGTACATAGCAACTTGATAATAAAAGTTGGCAGTAGGAACTTATCTTGTGTCAGTGTCATTGTTTTTTAAAGACATTACTGTATACTAATAAACAATTTTGAATGACACTGACTGTGGTGCTGTCACTAAGTCCTACCCTGATTGACTGACAACCTTCGGAATACAGAAACAAATATAGGATCAAAATGTGCAAAATGCTTCATGGAGAGTGAAAATCATGTATGTGGAATTAAACTCAGGTCTTACATAATAAGAACATTTGTGATACTATGTTAAAGTTAAAGTCTTCCTATCATATGTAGTTCAGTGTAAATCATAAATATTTGTGGCAATTTCCACCATTTTTAAATCACTAGAAGTAAATCACTAGGCATACTGTGGTAGCAGTGATGACAGTGCCATTAGTATTTAGGCACAGCTGTTGTCTTTTAGGTTGACAGCAGAGGTAGAATTTTTTTCCAAGTTTCTCCCAAGTATGGATTTTTTTTTTTATATGGAATCCATGGTGTTTTGTACATATTTTTTTATTCTTGGTTTATTATGTTATGAAATACTGCAAATAGCCAATTTTTTGTCGGTTGATTTTTTGCAGAAGGGGTGAAGTGCAAAAGCACTAAACCGAGGGATTAGAATCCAAAACATAATGTAAACATAAGGGGGCAGATCCACAAAAGAATTACGCCGGCGTATCTATTGATACGCCGCATAATTTTAAAGTTCCCGCGTCGTATCTTTGTTTTGTATCTACAAAACAAGATATGACTGCATCTGGGATCAATCCGACAGGCATACGTCTTAGTACGCCGTCGGATCTTAGGTGCATTTTTCCGCCGGCCGCTAGGTGGCGTTTCCGTCGAATTCTGCATCGAGTATGCAAATTAGCTAGTTACGGCGATCCACGGACGTACGTCCGGCCGGCGCATTTTTTTAAGTCGTTTGCGTTCGGCTTTTTCCAGCGTATAGTTACCCCTGCTATTATGAGGCGTACTCAATGTTAAGTATGGCCGTCGTTCCCGCGTCGAATTTTGATTTTTTTACGTCGTTTGCGTAAGTCGTTCGTGAATAGGGATTTGCGTAGAATGACGTCACCTTTGTAAACATTGGATTGTTGCGGTTTAATTTCGAGCATGCGCACTGGGATACCCCCACGGACGGCGCATGCGCCGTTCAAAAAAAACTTTGTTTACGTCGGGTCACGACGTATTTACATAAAACACGCCCCCATCACATCCATTTGAATTGCGCGCCCTTACGCCGCCAAAGATACACTACGCCGCCGTAACTTACGGGGCAAATTCTTTGAGGATTCCAAAAAAAAATAAGTTACGGCAGCGTAGTGTATCTTAGATATGCTAAGCGTAAATAGGCCGGCGTAAGCCCACCTAATTCAAATGTGGAAGATGTGGGCGTGTGTTATGTAAATTTAATGTGACCCCACGTAAATGACGCTTTTTACGAACGGCGCATGCGCCGTCCGTGAAAGTATCCCAGTGCGCATGCTCCAAATTAACCTGCAAGAAGCCAATGCTTTCGACGTGAAAGTAAATGACGCCCAGCTCTATTCGCGAACGACTTGCGCAAACGACGTAAAACGTGAAAAATTTTACGCTGGCCCGACGTCCATACTTAACATTGGTACGCCTCATCTATGCCTCATATAGCAGGGGTAACTTTACGCCGGGAAAAGCCTAACGTAAACGGCGTATCTGTAATGCGACGGCCGGGCGTAAGTTCATGAATTGGCACAAATACTTCACCCACAGTTGATCCAGAGGAAGGCAAAAAAACAGCAAAGCCTGTTCCAATTTGCTACAACAGGGGAAAAAATTCCTTCCTGATCCCCCGAGACGAGAGGCAATCGGATTTTCCCTGGATCAACTTTACCTATAAATAATTTATATTATGTACATTTAGGAAAGAATCCAGGCCTTTTTAAAAGCAATCTACTGAGCTTGCTAGAACCACCTCTGGAGGGAGTCTTTTCCATTTTTTTACAGCTTTTACTGTGAAGAAATCTGTTTGGAGATTAAATCTGTTTTCATTGTCCTCTGTGGTGACCTTAAAGTGAATAGCTCAATGCCAAGTTCACTATATGGACCACTACATGTTCATCATATCCCCCTTAATCTCCTCTTCTCAAGAGAGAATAAATTCAGTTCCTCTAATCTTTCCTCATAGCGGAGATCCTCCATGCCTTTTATTAGTTTGGTTACTCTTCTCTACACTTTCTCCAGTTCCCTGATATTCTTTTTGAGAACCGGTGCCCAAAACTGAAATGCATATTCCAGATGAGGTCTTACTAATGATTTGTACAGGGGCAAAATGATATGTCTCTCTCTGGAGTCCATACCTCTCTTAATACAAGAAAGAACCTTACTCGCTTGGAAAACGTAACTTGGCATTGCATGCTATTATTGAGCTTATGATCTACCAAAAAACACAGATCCTTCTCCACTATGGATTGCCTTGTTGTATTACCCCTAGTATGTATAATGCATGCAATTCTTAGCCCCCAAGTGCATAACTTTACATTTATCAACATTAAACCTCACTTGCCACTTTGCCCAATTAGACAGCGCATTGAGGTAGGCTTGTAAATTGGAGACATCCTGTAAGGACGTTATTCCACTGCATTGGTGTCCTCTGCAAAGACAAACATTTTACTTTTAATCCCAGACCTGATATAATTTATAAAGATAATAAAAACACTGAACCTTGGGGTACACCACTAACAACCTTACACCATTTAGAGTAAGAATCATTAACCATTATTCTCTTAATTTGTTTTTTTTTGTCAGTTTTATATCCATTTACAAATTCATCTTTCCAAGCCTGTAGACCAGGGGTCTTGAATTAAAATTCAAGGAGGTCCAGTCACTAAAATTTTCTTTGGGCCGAGGTCCGAATCTCAAGTCCCCATTTGTCCCCTTCACAGTGGATCTTTACATCAGGTGTCGCTATCAGAGCACCCCTTTACAACAGGTGTCCCTATCACAGCACCCCTTTACAACAGGTGTCCCTATCACAGCGCCCTTTTACAACAGGTGTCCCTATCACAGTGCCCCTTTACATCAGGTGTCCCCATTACAGCGCCCCTTTACATCAGGTGTCCCCATCACAGCGCCCCTTTACATCAGGTGTCCCCATTACAGCGCCCCCTTTACATCAGGTGTCCCCATCACAGCGCCCCTTTACATCAGATGTCCCCATCACAGCACCCCTTTAAATCAGGTGTCCCCATGACAGCACTCCTTTACATCAGGTGTCCTCATCACAGCGCTCCTTTACATCAGGTGTCCCCATCAGAGTCCCCCTTAACATAAAATGTGCCCATCAGCATGCCCCTTAACATAAAATAAGGGTCACGCTGATGGGCACATTTTATGTTAAGGGACACTCTGATGGGCACATTTTATGTTAAGGGGCACCCTTATGGGCACATTTTATATTAAGGGGCACTCAGCTGGGCACAACAGAACGTGTCCCTTAACATAAAATTTCACTCGGGCCGGACTCGGACCGCGGGCCGCCATTTAGTGACGGCTGCTGTAGACTTTACTTTACACATTAGTCGTGTGTGGGGAACTGTGTCAAACGCTTTTGCGTCCACAGCCACCCCTCTGTCCAAGGTTTTACTCATAAAAAGAAATCAGGTTTGTTTGACAACTTCTGTCTTTCATGAATCCATGCTGTCTGTTGCCTAAAATATATTTTTCCAGCAAGAACTCATCTATGTGTTTTTTTATTAAACTCTCCAGTATCTTCCTGACTATAGAAGTTAAACTAACAGGTCTATAGTTATTTGGTAAAGACTTTGATCCCTTTGCAAATATGGGCACCACGTTGACCCTACTCCAATCCAGTGGTACCATTCCAGTCATTAACGAGTCCCTAAAAATGAGAAACAATGGCTTTGAAATGACAAAGCTCAATTATTTTTGCATCCGTGGGTGGATGTCATCTGGTCCAGGTTATTTAGCCACCTTTATTTTGTCTAAATATTTCTGGACCATATCACTTTTGAGCCATTGTGTATCATTTGGGGCTGTGCCAATACAACCCCTATTATGGACATGAGCTCCCCCATGCTCCTTTGTACACACAGAGCTAAAGTAGGTATTTAATAAATAAGCCTTCTCTTTGTCCCCAGTCACCCACTCTAGATTATTGTGTAAAGGGCCTACATGCTCACACCTGACCTTTTTACTATTAATATATTTGAATAATTTTTTGGAGTTTGTCATACTATCTTTTGCAATCTGTCGTTCGTTTTGAATTTTTGTGTCCTTGATTTTCTTTTTGACCTCGTTTGACCTTTAACTGTGATCTCCAGTCAATTTCCGGGTAGTTAAAATCCCCCATTATTATCACTGCCCAAGCCCTTGCAGCCCTTTGCATCTGTGCAAGAAGCTGAGTTTCCATCTCCTCATTAACACTGGGAGGTCTATAACAAACCTCAATGATAACCTTTGTAGTATGCCCCATGTACAGTTCCACCCATAATGCTTCAGACTCATCACACTCCCCATCAACTAGGTGCTCTTTCACACTCACTTTGAGATCACTTCTTACATAGAGACAGTCACCACCATCCCTCCATTTTTCCCTGTCTTTCCGAGAAAATAGCTAGGAATATTAATAGCCCAGTCATGAGAAGAATGAAGCCAAGATTCAGCAATACCAATTAGATCATAGTTCTCCTTGTGCACCAGAGCTTCCAACTCACCTATTTTGCTTGGCAGACTTCTGGCATTGGTTAACAAACACTTTAATTCATTGTCACATTTCGCAATTGTATGTTACATATTTTTTTATTTCAGTACAAATAATACCATTTCCAATGGTTGTTTGCAACATAGGATCTGCCATAGCCCTCCCCCATCTTTCCCCATTTCACCCACCAATAGGGGCTGACCCTTGTCTGACCTGTCTCCCCTAGTATAATCTAATTCACCCACCCCCACAATTATAGTTTAAATACTCCTCCAGTCATCCCATAAACCTCTCCCCAGCACAGTAGGTGCATTTAGGTACAAATCATCTTTAGCATATAGTTTGTACTCCAATAAAAAGTCAGCCCAGTGCACTAAAAACCCAAATCCCTCCTTCTTACACCAGGTCTTTAGTCATGCATTCAGCTCTCTAATCTCTTCCTGCCTTTCCTGTGTTGCATATGGCACAGGCAATATTTCACAGAATATCACCTTGGAGGTCCTTCTCTTCAACTTGCAGCCTAGTTCTTTAAATTGGTTCCTAAGGAGCCTCCACCTTCCACATATCATGTCATTGGTTTCAACGTGGACCAAGACAGCTGAGTCATGCCCAGTGCCTCCCAGTAATTTATCAACCCAGTCGAACCCTGGCACCAGGTAGATAGCAAACCATTCGGTTGAGGCGATTCTGGCGACAAATAATCAGTCCTTCTGATTATTTAATCCCTTATTACCACCAACTGTCTAGGCCTGCCTACACCACCCCTCTAAATGGGTTGCTTTCCTGGCTGTTAGGGGGAGCTCTTTTCACAACACTAACATTTTGGATTTCCACTTTCACCATAGTTGCATGAGCAACCAGGATTTTTGCATAATACAAAAAATACTAAACTCATAGTAACTCATAGGGAGTATGACGCATTTAATACAGCATTTATTGATAGTTTTTTAAGATGTGGGTTTAATGATACTTTTTATAGCAGGATTTCCTGGTATTATTTGAATAAAAGTTTTTGATCTAAAAAGATTGAAATTGGCTTTTGAATTTTCTTGGACTTATTGAAATTAATATGAGATTTTAGTGATTGGCTTTGAATCTACTTTAATTTCAAAGTGTGCATGAAACCCTTTGGGGAGCCTTTGATTTATGTACTGTCCAGTAAATTTACATGTACGGTATAAAAAAAATCTTCTTGATATCTTATTGTAGTCATTTTTAGAGTCTCCTGGTATGTCTAGGGCAGCCATTTTCAACCAGGGTTCTGTGCAACCCTAGGGGTCCTCCAGAGGTTGCTAGGGGTTTCTTGAGCTGATTGATTGACCTCTCATTTAATGGTTATTGACCTCCCATTTGATGGTGCCTGCAAAGATCTGGGGTGATTTTTCTTTGGCAAAGCCAGCTACAGGACTCCAAGGATCCTTTCAGCTGTCTGTAAGGGTGGCATTCTGACTACCACTGTAAGAGGGCCATTATTTCCACTGGCCAACAATGTAAAGCTTGCTATACACTAGTAGAATTTCATTTGAAATTTTTCATTTTAACCCTGGGGATAACTTTTTATTTTGGAATGAATATTATTTCCTGAAAGATATCCTCATTCACTGTTGGAAATTCATTATATTGAGAACAAATTTCTATCCTGCTCCTTCAAATTTTCTTGTCCCTTTGATCAAACATGAACATTGATTTGTCCCCACTATTCATTAGAAAACCAAACACATGTTTTTAAAAGCAAACTAAATTTTGACGTACATTTGAACGACATCTGTCAAGTCGTCAAATGTTTAACAAACATTTGTACCAAAATCCGTTTAGAAATCTACTAGTGTATGGCAAGCTTAAAGAGGAGCTTCCCCCAAAATGGGAAGTTACGCTTTAAGGCCTCCCTCCTGTTTACCAAATGGCAATTTTTTTAGGGGGGGTCAAAACCAGGTACTCGCTCTCACTTCTACTTGGATCGCTTAGGCAATCGCCCTCCACTCTCCGCAGTCTTCTGGGACATGTCACAGGTCCCAAAAGACTACAGAACCATTCACAGAGCGCAGTGTGGCTCACTAATGAAAAGTGAGAACTTGGCTGTGAAACTACAAGCTGTCCCATAGTTGGGAATGCCGGCAGAAGATTGAAGGAAGGAACAGTTCTGATGGGCATATTGCTGGATCCTGGGACAGGTGAGTGTCTGTTTATTAACTATATTTTGTAGTTGCTGACTTTTAATAAACACAAAAATGACTGAAGCTCCTATTTAAGGGGCATTTAGTCCACTGACCCCTTGTGAATTTGTTTTATCAGGGGTCCCCTAACACCTAAAAATTATTTTTTAGGTGTTATTTTTTAGACTAAAAAAGATGAAGAAATGCTAGCTAGGGGTATTAGGCAGAAAAACCATTAAAGATCTAAAACAAAAAACAACTATACAACACAAAAGAGCTGACTTTTCCCAATAAGCTGTGCTGCAAGATGGACATGGTAGATATACGTACCAAATGTGGAAGGTCACTGATTCATTAAAATCTCCCATTGCAAGGCTTCTAAAGAAATGTATTATAAGAGAAGGAAATTCTATATCTACAAGCTTCAAATACATTTATGTTTTCTACTTCATCTCTGTAATTTATGCTACTATCTGCATATTATGATTTCTGGGAAAAAATACAAAGTGCTAAGTAGATTTAAGAATAGTTTGCATTGTGCATTACATGGGATTGTCTTTTCTCTAATGTGTGGGGGGATTTTGCACCTTTTTAAAGAAAGAATAGCCAAAGGGCCAAGAGAATCTAATATGACTCCATTTGAATTATTTAACACATTAGCTATGAGCACAGTGGCTATATATATGAAAATTACCTGCAAAAATAACATAACTTTGAACGTGATATTGTGTCTTTAAGCTACAAAGATTCAAAAGGACCAGACGATGCTTCTATTTTGACATTGCTAATAATCATATGAGGTTCACTGTAATTTGGTTTCAGGGATTACAGGGACCTTCAAAGTGTGAGGAAACAAAGCCATCTCCTTTTCTGCCCTTTAAACTGTTATTTGATCTCCAAAAGATGTTTAATGGATAAAAAGATCAGAATAAAAATGTAATGTAAACATATACATGTATATGAAGCACCAGGACTGCCCTCAGTAAAAGGAAACGTAGAACAGGCCTGTAGTAGTGTCACAACCAAGCTTACATGGGTGCATTTAATGAGACCCTGCAAAGCATTGGATGATGTGCTAGGTGAAATAACTCCAAGCAGTAAATTAGATTTAAGTTTACTGCAGTAAGTCCTGACATGAATTCTGATTACTACACTTTGCAATTTACCCTTTGTGTTATTTTTTAGTAGAAGCTTAATCTGATGACTTTTCAAGTTAGGATACATTTAAATACTGCTTATTTAATTTTTCTGTTGTGCTGCTATTCTGTTCTAAGTCATATTCCCTGTCAGATGAATAGCAGCTTTAAAGGTCTTCTCATTAAAAAGGGGTCTGCAGACTAACAAAAATACCCATTATACTAATAGTGGTGACCCATCCGCATGCCAGTGCTGGGCAGGTGACTTATTAAAGAAAATGGCTTTCCACACTGATAGACAAGTTCTACACTAATCCTATCCTAATATTAACTCTAATTCTAGCAAAAAAAAAAAAAAATTCTATAGGAAAAGTCTGTTACTAGTATTTACAGGTAAGTTTTTTAAAATTCTAAAAAAAAAAAAAAAAACATGCAATACTGTATATGTAAAATATTTATGATTATTTATTTTTGTGACTTTTTGTGAATGTTTTAAGCTGGGTATTTTCCTTTGGTAAGGCAGTAAAGTTCCAAAAAAAGCTCCATCCCAAGGTCAAATAAAAGATGACCAACTACACTCTTTTTGCCACAAATACTATGTTTAACTGGTTAATCTTCAGAGTTGTTTTCACATTTCGACCATAATCCTATTAATTCAGAAATAAGTTTATTTCCTTTTTTACCAAAGTGAGAGATAAATGTTTTCCTTTTGAGTAGGGCCAAACAAGGCTTTTTTTCAGCAGTATTAATTTTAGTGAGTTATTTAATATTTTAAAGGCAGATAGATGTTAAAAAAAAAATGAATTATTTTTTTCAGGTTACCTAATAATTATTTTAAACCAACTACTGGTGATATAAAGCACTAGTATAGTTTATATTTTCCCTATTTACCATGACACCAAAAATTATGTTTCTATTGCTAAGTGTACAAATGAAATTAACTTCTTTTTGCATGTGCTTATGCTACAAAAAATATAACAAGCAAAATGTTAAAAAAACAAAAACTTTTTTTTAAAACTATGGGTTTGATCTACTAAAAATTAAGAGTGCAAAATCTAATGCAGCTCTGCATAGAAACCAATCAGCTTTACTGTCAAAGCTTAACTGAACAAGTCGGAGTTAAAAGCTGTTTGGCTACCATGAACAGCTGCGCTAGATTTTGTCTATAAAAGATGAGGTTGCAATGAGTAAATAGGTACCCAACATGTCAAACCTTAAATTTGTGTGCATCTGTGAAATGATGATATACTTCAGTACCCTAACCCAGATGTGGCATCATACAACAGACTTGTGTGCGCTGTGCTCCCTCCCTTCCATCTGCTGGCACCTGCCATGTAGGTCCCGGACCTGCAGATGGGAAATTGGAGCCCGAAATACATGGGCGCACTGGGGTGGGGGGAGGGGGGTGGCGTGTTGGAGGGTACCTGGGGGGGAGATGGAGGTCAGTTTTACACACTAGTGGAAAATCCGTCCCTGTCTGACTTGGATCTTGATTGTAAAACTCGCAGTAGATCCCAGCAGCTGCACCTATGGTTGTGTACCCAGTTGGGTACTTTAAGATGCATAAGATACATTCTAAGTCTTTTTACCTGGTTAAATATACCAAAATTAAAAACTCAAAATGTATTCAGAATTTTTGACCTGCATACTTTTTCCAAGTCACTGACTCGAAAAAGTACTAAAATCATATAAGTCAATTTGAAATCATTGAAAGCCAAGCAAGTAGCATTTTTAAAAAAAAATGGTCAGCAATTCAAAATAACTTAAAAATTAGAATACCTGGAGAGTGCTTTGGTGAAACATGTTTGAAGTTTTACCTTCAAGATATTTACTCCTATTCTTGATTAATTACTCAGACCTATTTCTCTATTGTCCATTGAGGGACACTGCTTGATGATATTTAAGCAACTCAGGGTTTTCCTCTACTCTAGCCTTCAGCATAAATGGATACTTGGCATTTCAAGGCTTGTCTCTATAACCCTTTCCATTTCTCACCTGCTTAGTTTTGCTCAGTATCCTCAGGAGCGTGGATGGGTTTTCCCCAGGTTTGCTGTTTTCTGATTTTCCAATTTATTGGAACTGGCATTCTTTCTGCTCCTGGGAGTCAGCTAAAAAGCACAGATTGTTCCAGTTCATTTGGTTTACTGGAATCTTTTTGCAACAGTTCTGCTGTCGTGTTCGGGATTCCTTACAGAGTTGTCAGGTCCAAAGCTGAAGCATATGTTTCCTGTCTATGACTCTGAAACCTCACTTTTGTAAGTACTTACTAACAGGGCCAGGACCAGGGGTGGACAGGAGGGGTGGCTGCCCTGGGTGCGGTGGGGATTTTGGGGGGTTTGTGATAGAATGGGTGATTATGGGGGGGGGGGTTACTATGGATTTCTGTTAAGAAGGGGGATTTGTGCTAGTAGGGATAATTGATGGTATTTGTGCTAGGAGGGGGGATTTGTGAGGGGGGGTTTGGGTGGGGGAATTTATGCTGGGAGAGGGGGATTTGAAGGGGGAGAGGATTTATGTTAGGAAGATGTACCTATAAGATTTCTGATGGGTTCATTTTTTCCTGTTGGTACTAAGGCTATGTGTGTAGTGTTGCTACTTAAACAGCTGTACCTACTGCCATTATTTTTACTGTACTTCCTTTATATTGAATGTAGTTGGCATGTTGGCTACAGAGGGGGCTACCTCTTTATTTTTAGTTCAGCCTGTATTCTCTTATGTGTGTATTGTACCAGTACAAGCACAGGTACATTTGCCCATCAAGCAATTTCAGTATCTCATTATTGATTTCATAAATTCTTAATCCATTGTTTTTTTAGGAGGATCCACCTGCTTACCCTCCTGCAGAACCCTCCGACTCATTTCCATGAATTCTCTGTCACACTTATTCATTGCACTTTGGAGGCACTGAAAATGAGAATGAAATCTTAAAATCCTCTTTGCATTTATCCTCTGGATATATTGGATAGAGAATGCCAGTGATTGTTCATTTACCAGCCTAAATTCACCTACTCTTAATAAAGGTGCCCTAAAGTTAAAGGTAATATAAGGACTTTTTTAATTTCTTAGACCTATATCCATAGAAAATGATATTAGTGTTAGGCAAATTATGTTATTAATGTGTGCTATTTTATAAATCATATGTCTAGTTTATAGTTATATATGCATATGGGGCAGCCATATTAGCTTATTACATACCAGCAGCGGCCTGTCCATAAGGCCCCTAATTTCCATGCAGGGCGCCGAATGCATAGAGTTCTAAATTTTTTTTTTGCAAAGCACATGATTAGAGTCGGAGGCCTCAAAAAGGTTAGTTTCACGGCACAGAGCATTGAGCCCCGAGCCTACCCACGTAACAATAGCGAATCAACATTCCCTATTGTCTTTCTGCTTCTCCTCCCGGCCAATCAGGACATGAGAGTCTGGATTGGCCGTGTGGAGAAGTGACCTGATTGGCCAGGAGGAGAAGCCGGGAAGCCACCGAAGGCCGCTTGCCACCTGGATAGCGTAAGTGTGGGGCTGACGGGCCTGTGAGCAGGGCTGGCGTGCGGGCTTGCCAGTGGTGCTGGTAAGTGGTGCTGACAAATGGGTGGGGGGTGGGTGGTTTGTTTACTGCCCCCCCAAAAAATGGAGCACCATCCTCACTGCAACATACAGTACTAGGACTATACAATAGTTTTGTTTTATTATTTCTTCTCACAATGCAAATATATGAGATTGATTTAGGAGTAGAGATTACTCATCATGATGGTCATGATAACACTTCATGTGTCCTGTGTGCAGTCGGGATATTTATATTTTAAGTCATACTTAGACAATAAATTGATTTAAAAAAATGTGCAACTTCGAGCAAGAAAAGCATTTGTGTAATTCACAATAAAATACAAATGATTTACATGTCGGGTATACGAATTAGCAAGTAAACTAAATGTGAGATGAGTGAATTTGTAGTCTAATATAACTAATTAATATACAACAGACATGCAAAAGAATCATTAGTTTTCCAAGTATAAAACAATTTAAAGGTCTTGTTCTTAAAAACACTTTAGAAGCATACTACATTAGTTACTAATCACTGGGTATTTTTTTTTTTTTAATTGAATTAGAGACTTCTCAGGATTGGTGTGTGTAGTTTGCATAGGACCTGAGGTTTGTGAGAAATAGTGCACTCCATGTTATCTTTCCTAGAGCTGATTCGCCAAGATTGATAGAGTACAGAAAAACAAAGCTACCTTCTTTAGAGATATAAATTGCCCTTGACATTATGGCCTGATTTACTAATGTTTGTGTATGCCCCAGACCATTGCTCCTTAGGGTTTCAGCTGGGATGATTTTTCCTAGGGCTGTATTAGCTATCACTCTGAACAACCTGATGTGAGGGATTTGATTCCAAAAAAAGAAAAGTTACTCTGACACATTCCTGTATTCCTTACCTTAATCTAGCCGTGAATCTAATCCCAATATTTATCCCCCCTCACTTGAACACTACAGCAAGGAAAATTAAACCCTAAACATTTAAAGGATTTTAAAACATTTAAAGATGACCGTGACCAATGTTCTCATCATCAATTACAGCCATAACTGCCCATTTGGTTTTCTAAAGAGTGAGGAAGGATCAGAACCTCTGTGATTTTTTATTTATTTTTTGCTCTCTGTGTCCTTGTTGGTGAGATATCTCCTTATTCCTGTAAGCAACGGTAGTGATAATTAATCTCTACAACTTGAATACATGTTATTCTGATTCTGTCCATGTCTTCCTATCCCATTAAAGTGTTTGTAACCCCCCCCAAAAAAAAAATCCTGTTCCCTTAACGCATGTATAACAGCACAGTGCTTGTGCTGTGTCATTTGGCCCTGTGTATCACCTGAAATACCTGGCTGATCCTGCCAGTTTCTACCCTTCCTCTTGTAAACTGACCATGGTTCATCATGGCTGCTGAGCCCTGTCACTGTGGTCAATTTATGTGCCTCAGTCGTTCAAAGCTATCTTCAGCTCTCCTCTGTCCTCTCTCTCCCAGCCTCTCCCCCTCTCCCTTCCATGCCTGTCAGCTAGTCTGTGCCACTCTGCTCCCTGCCCCTTTTCTTCCTGCTGCTATAATATCTGTATTATAAAACATCCCATCCCCTCTGTTAGCTAACGTTATGTGTCCTAGTGTCTGTGCTGGAAAGAAAAAGCAGATCTTTATCGAATTCATTGGGTATTGTGACGCTCATGTGTATCCTCCGCTCTCTCCTCCCCTCCTCCCTAGCTGACGTTAGCGGTAGTTCTTGGTTCCTCCCACTATAGCTGCCAGCCGGGGAGGAGAGACCAAGGAGTCACGTGAGCGCCATTAGACGCTCTGCGATAAGGTATAAATCTGCTTTTTGTCACTAGGACATAAATACTGATGAGCAGATGTTTTTCTGGCATGCCCATTCTACAGAAGCATTATCCTTTGACTTGCTTCCTTCTTTCATTCTATTTAGTTTTTTATTGGTTTATGTTTAAATGTTTTTATTGAGAGTTTTTCAAAGAACAACATGTCAGTTAACATTGGTACATGTTTACGAAGCGTCAGTTCCATCTCACATATACATGACGGGAGAGAAACTCCCCTATTCCTACAAAACATAGTCAGTGAACTCCTCAAGAGCGAGCAGAGCACAATGTTAAAACCAGTAGTGTGAGCGCCATTTCAGGGTTCCTACTAATACATTAGTACCGCTCAGTTCCCATAACCCATGGCACACTGGACGCCCCTAAAAGGGATCACGCTGCGTCCCGAGTACCAGGGTCAGGGGCCCGGGCCGGTATAAATCAGCCTCACTCTGCCCCCTCGGGGGATGAAGTCTGCCCGCTCTCGAGGCAACCCCCCTAAGTGGGGTATAACCTGAAATTTAACATCCTACCCGACAGCAGCATCTAGCACCAAGGGAGGTGCTTACAGGGGGAGAGAAGGAAAGAGATAGAGAAACGTGGTAAAGAGGAAAATGACAGAGGAGCCTAGTGAGGATCAGGGTGGGGTGTTCCCGCCTCCAGGCGGTACTCCAGGCAGGAGAGAAACGTTGCAGAAGGTAGCCCAGGGTTCCCATATAGATCTGAATTTGTCAGTCTGATCCGCCCGCTTCGCTACTATTTGTTCTTGTGACATTATCCAGGAGACTTTCCTCCTAAACATCTGGAAAGAAACTGCGGGTTTCTTCCAAGCTTTAGCTATGGTCATCCTGGCCCCCAATAAAATGAAAACTGATAAAGTCCTGGAGTGTTTAGGTAAGCCTGGGATGCACTGATTTAGGAGCGCCGTGTTAGGCTGTGGAGGTATCCTTTTCTCTAGTAAGGAGCCCATAGTGCGGAAAACTCTTTTCCAGAAGGATCTAATGCGGGGGCAGGACCACCAAGTGTGTAACATGTTACCTTCCAGTTCGCATCCCCTAAAACATAATGGAGAGGACCCAGGGAACATTCTAGCCAGTCTAGAGGGGACGTAATACCACCTAAACATCACTTTAAGACTAGCTTCAATGAGACATGTATTGAGAATACCTTTATATGCTCGCTCCGTTGCTCGGTGCCAGACTGCAGTGCTCCAAGATGTGTTCAGTTCCTCCTCCCAGACCCAGGCGTACGAGGGCTTATCAGTCTTAGACATCAGGGTCATATAAAGTAACGAGATCCCACCCCTCTGATCCCTAGAGTTTGCGCACCAGTTTTCATATGGCGTTATCCTGGGGGGAGCTGACTTGTCCTTCCAGATAGAGTGGAGATAGTGGGAGATTTGGGAGAACCTAAAAAGTTCCTCAATGGGCATATCCAGTTGTTTTTTGCAATGATTTAGTGACAGTGGGCCCTCTCTAGCCAGGAAGTGACCTATCCTGTACATTCCTTTATCCGTCCACCACCGGAACGCCTTAATGTCCATCCCTGGGGGAAAGTCTGGGTTATGGAATATGTGCGAGAGGGGTTTCAGAGGGGAAATCAGACCGGGACGTGAGAATAGTTTAGAACATAGGGCTACGGAGTGAGATAGCGTGGGCGCTAAAATGGCTGGTCTGCGTTTGGAGTCACACCCCAAGACATAATCAATGGTATGTGATGGGATGGCCTGCCTCTCCATTGCAAGCCAGTCCGGTTTCGAACCCTGGAAGAAGGCCGTCGAAATTTGTGTTAGTTGGGCCGCTTGAAAATATCCCCATAAACTAGGAAGCCCCATACCTCCTTGTGTTTTTAAACGATAGAGAACTCCTGATGGACACCTATACCCCTTTTCCCCCCACACAAACCGGGTAATCTCTGCTTGTAATTTATTAAGGAAATGTTTCGGTACCGCGATCGGGAGCGAGCGGAACAGGTATAGCAAACGTGGCAAAAGGGTCATTTTTACCGCGTTCACCCGGCCCAGCCAGGACAGCCCACATTTGGCCCACCTCCCCAAATCCCCTCTACACTTGCTGATCATCGGGGGGTAGTTCACTTTAAAGAGGCCTTCGATATGGGGTGTGAGCTTGATGCCTAGGTACGTAATATGTGAGGGAGCCCATTGGAAGTCGAAGGTATCAGTAAGCTGTTTAAGTAGGTCCGGGGGGACTGATATATTAATAGCCAGAGATTTGCCCACATTTACCCGCAGGCCAGACACCTCACTGAAAACCCCTAGGGTCTGGAGTATCTTTGTCGTGGAAGTAAGGGGTGAAGTGACAAAGAGTAGGAGGTCGTCCGCGTACAGGGCACATTTGTGTTCCTTTGGTCCACAGAATACCCCCCTGATGTCAGGATTCGTCCTCAGTGTCACCGCCAGCGTTTCGATAGCCACAGCAAACAGGAGCGGGGAAAGGGGGCACCCCTGCCTGGTCCCTCTGCCAATTGGGAAGGATTCAGAGTATCTGCCCATAAGTCGCACCTGGGCGGAGGGGCTGGAGTAAAGTGACCCAATGAGGCTCATGAAGTTGGGTCCAAACCCCCACCTTTTCAGAACCTCCCTCAAGTACGCCCAGTCTATAGTGTCAAAGGCCTTATGTAGGTCTATAGATAATAAGAAGCCCTCCTGCCGCGGTCCTCCGTCCCACTGTGATTGCAGAAGGGAAACGATGTCTATAGCCCGTCTGATCTGGTCTGTCCCCTGTCTCCCAGGGATGAAGCCCACCTGGTCTTTGTGTACATATGAGGCTATGAAGCCGGACAGCCTATTCGCTAGTATTTTTGTCATGATTTTAATATCGTTGTTAATCAGTGAGATGGGGCGGTAATTACACACCTCGCTAGGGTCCTTATCCGGTTTCGGAATGACTGAGATGTAGGCAGAGTTTAAGTCTGTCCCCAGTTGGGCTCCATCCCTGAGAGAGTTGAACAGTCGTGCCAGGTGAGGGGCCAGGCATGGACCAAATTTTTTATAGTAACCGGTGGAGAAGCCATCCGGACCCGGCGATGAACCCAGCTTGAGGGCCTTAATTGTGGACAGTACTTCCTCTTTAGTGAAAGGGGATTCCATGATGTCCCTATGTTTCCCCGTCAGGGATGGCAATGGGAGATCGTCCAAAAAGTCCCTTCCTGTCGGGGAAGGGGGCGTTTAAGCAGGCTTGTATAGCCCCAAATAAAATTGAAGGAATGAGTCCATTATTTTAGTTGGGCTCTGCGTCAGCTCCCCTGTGGGGACCCGTATTTTAGGGAAAGCAAGCGCCCGCTGTTTGGGGCTCAGTTTGGTGGCCAGGCGTGAGCCTATCCTGTCAGTTTGGGAGTAAAACCTAGCCCCGGACCATCTGAGGTGCTTCTCGGCCGCAGTCGTCAGTGATAAGTTAAGAAGAGCTCTCGCTTCGTCCAGTCGGGCAAGTGAGTCAGCCGTGGGTTGGCGTTTGTGTGCTTTTTTCAGCTTGTGAAAGGTCTCTGTAAGCCT
Source organism: Rana temporaria (assembly GCF_905171775.1). Classification (NCBI taxonomy): domain Eukaryota; kingdom Metazoa; phylum Chordata; class Amphibia; order Anura; family Ranidae; genus Rana; species Rana temporaria. Next base: position 288,229,392 of record NC_053490.1, read on the forward strand.
GATATTGTCAGCCCTGTGTTCCTTTTTAAGTTTAGCGGCTACCTGTATCAGTTTTCCCCTGATGACCGTTTTGTGCGCTGCCCAGACCGTGGAAGGGGAGACTTCAGACATTGTATTGATAAGGAAATATTCCTTAATGTCCTCTTCTAGTAAGGAGCATTGGACCGGATCGCTTAGAAGCGACTCATTCAGGCGCCAGCGAGGCGGGTTTCTAGAGCCCGTTGGCCTCCTAGTGAGCAGAGTGACCATTGAGTGGTCTGACAGGGGGGTGTCTACAATCCTGGCGTTACATATTAACGGAAGTGTCGTGGCGTGGGTGAAAATGTGGTCAATCCTGGCATAGGAGTTGTGGGGGGCAGAAAAGTGGGTGTAATCTTTTGTGCGTGGGTTAACCTCCCGCCAAACATCTATCAACCCCACCGAGTGGAGGAGCTTGGCTATATTAGAGCTCTGTTTGGAGGGGCGTTTAGGTTTAGGTGTGCCGTTAGCCGTCTTATCCAGTGAGAAGTCAAACGCCGTATTTGAGTCTCCCCCCAGGAAGACAGTGCCCCTCAAGTGTGGTTGTAGTTTGCGTAATAGTGATTCAAAAAAGGGTCTTTGGCCCTTATTCGGTGTGTAGTAGGAGACGAAGGTATATAGTTCCCCGTCGATATGGCCTGAAACCAGGATATAGCGGCCCAACGGGTCCACTATAGATTCCTTCAAGGAAAGGTTGATGTGTCTGGTGAAGCATATGGCCACCCCCTTCGTTTTAGTGTCAGCCGAGGCAAGGTAAAATTGGGGATAACGGTGGTGGAGGAACGTGGGTCTGTAGGTGGACGGGAAATGCGTCTCCTGCAGTAGAAGGACTTCAGCGTGCATAGAGTGGTATGACTGGAGGAGCTTCCTGCGTTTAACGGGGGAATTTAGGCCCTGAGTGTTATGGGAGATGATTTTGAGTGTTGGTGGGGGGGGACATGTGTCAGCCATAGATCAGAGGTTCAGGAGCCCCACTATACCAATGCAGCCTACCTGTGTCCTGTCGGGAGTATTCCCTCCGTAGTTCTGGCACTTGTAGCGTCGCGAGCCCTGGGTCTGGGCTGAGGGACTGGAATCCACCCCGGAACCGTGGAGCACCCCTAGGGAATCGTGGAGAAGTCAGAAGTAAAAGAGGTGAAACAGAGAAAGAAGGGAGAGGAAAAGACAACATTAATACATAGCTGCCGCAGAGCAAATAAAACCTCAAACTCAGTGAACATTTCTTGACCGTAGTCCGGGGGTCCCCTGACCCCCCCCACCCCGGGGTGAAGTGGGCAAAACTGCCCTCACCCCAAAAAGTTTAGGGCACCGATATGACCCTAAAACCGGGCTACCGGTAACGGATCTGGCTTCACCAAAGGTGATCCTGATCCAATGGAGGTGCACTGAGTCCACCACGGCCCCGTCACCTCTATTCTATCACTTAGGGCTAACCGGGAGCCTATGATACCCCAAAAAAACTGAACGCCCCTTCCGTGTAGGTCAAGGCCCACAAACTGTAACCGAGCCCCCAACAACACTAACCGGAGGAGGGAGAGAAGGAAAAGGGCCGGTATCCAGTGACTTAACCAGTATTAAAAGATGCCAGCCTGTGGAGCCCGTGGACCATGTAAAACCCACCCCTTTATCCTAGTACGTTAGCATTAAAAAGAACTGAGACCCCTCCTCCCCCCCCGCTCTACCAAACTGTGACCTTGATTTTCCCCCTAGCCTCCTATGCAAGGTTTAGTTGTGCGATGATAAACAATCCCTAGCGACCATGCTGAAGAAAATAGTCCCCCCAGGAGCCCCAGAGCTCCCGAAATCGTACCCCCCCCCCATAGTCCCAGACAACAGTCCCAGTCCCTATACCCTGACCAAAGAGCAACACAAACTAACAATAAAATAAAAAAATAAAATGAAACTGCTTATCAGAGTTCCGATAGGCCTCAACCAGGCAACCAGATCGTGGTATAGGAAGACAGTTCCCATAAGGGCCAACGTTGGGACCGGGGGGGAAAGAGGGACCCTCCACCCCCATATGGGATGGGTAGTTCTTCAGTGGTCCAGACCAGTCAGTACTGGTAGTACTTCAGATGATGATTCTCATGTGAAAGAGTTCTCCTTGGAACGCTTGTGGTTCTGTGTCAGCCAATTCTTCTGCAGCGGGCTTGCGGGCGGCGGTCTCTTCGTGGATCCAGGTGTCCCCCTGCCGGACTGTGAAGATGGCGGTTCCAGGACAATCAGTCCTAGTTGGGTTAGCAGGCGTTCCCCCTCTGGGAATGATGAGAAGCCTAAATTTTTGTTTCTGTAGGAAAAGTTCACTCGTAGCGGGAAGGACCATCTGTACGTGATTTCTTTTCCCATAAGGACCTGCAGCAGCGGTTTGAGTGAGCGCCTCTTCTGCACTGTGTAAGGTGACAGATCCGCAAAAATTTGAATATTGTGGCCGTTTAAAGTGAGATTGTCCGATCTCCTAGCTCTCCTCATCACCTCTTCTTTGACAGCATAGTAGTGCGGTTTCACAATGATATCCCTGGGCAGGCCATCCGATCGGGGGGATTGTAAGGCTCTGTGTGCTCTATCTAGCTCAAGACGGTGCTCAGCGATATCCGGGATGAGGCTTTTAATCAGGGTTTTCACCGCAGCTTGTACCTCCTTGTCCGACTCCGGGAGCCCCCGCACCCTAAAATTATAGCGTCTCGATCGGTTCTCGAGGTCGTCGATCTTAGCAAATGCCATCTCCAGTTGATCCTGTACCTCTTGTAACCTAGTGGAATTCTGATTGATACGCGCCACTGCCTGGTCCGCCTTTTGCTCTATAGTGTCCATCCTCATCCCCAACTGCAGCAGGTCTGCATGGATGGATGATGTAATTTGTGCTGCGTTCAGTGCCAGGCTCCTGGACAGCATTTGGGAGAAAGCTGCCATCATAGAGGGAAAGTCAGTGGGAATGGGGGCCTCCTCCTGCACCTCACTGACAGTAAGCAGCAGGCCTGTATGTGGGTCTAGCATGGGGGTAGTGGGGAATGCAGATCCCATCCTGCCCAGCAGTGATTCCGTGGATGATGGAGAAGCTGCTGCTGCTAAGGGGGGGAATCCAGTTCCTGGGGATTGCGGGGGGGAATGATCCTGGTCGGCTATGGAGTCCTCCTTCTGCTCCGTTTCCAGGCCTCGTGGAGCCGCCATCTTGGCATAGCTGAGGGGGCCAGGAGACGCCGCCATTTGGCCTGATAAGTCCCTCCGGACTGGGGGTAAAGACATCCGCGGGTTCGGGGGTGCCTCCCCTACCTGATAGTCCCGGTGTGATAGCTGTGGGGGCGTTCAGTCAGCTCCGGTGGGCAGCGTTAGGCCGTGGTGGAGCAGAGCTTCAGACGCCGGTGGCCATCTTGAAAGCTGCGCACATGCGCCTCTCTTTTTATTGGTTTATTACATAGTCACAATGCTAACCCAATGTCTTACGTTGTCGCCTGGGAAGGCATTTTATAAGGTACTTTGATAGTCTTTATAGCTTTCCAGTTCCACAATATTTTTGGCTACATCAGCTCACACTGTAATCTGATTATCTGTGAGAATGTCCAACATGCTCTAATTGCTATTGTTCTCTGACTTTTACAAGCAAGTCCACAATTTCCAAATGACTTGATATTGGTAACCTTCCTTTGAACCTTGTGCATGTTGAGCCATGTACATGGATCCTTTTCTTATTCTTTGTATGGAAAAATTAACAATAAACATTGGTATTTATAAAAAAAAATTAAAAAAAAGACACCGCATCTCTGCTTTGCAGCTGCTGCAAATGTTTGACCAGTGGATAAGATCAATACTTGCTTTCTCCATTAACTACTGTGCTTCCTTCAATCAGCTTATACTGTATATCCTGTAAAGACACACAAGCTGGTATGAAAAACCAGAGATAATGATAGAAAAGTAGGTTTTCTATCACAAGCTGGTATGAAAAACAGGTCACTGCAAAGTTAAAGTGGATGTAAACCTAATTCATTAAATATTGACCTAGGCACATATATCTGCAGTGTTTACTTATCTCTCTGAAAAGCCCTGAGTCATGTGTCTTTCTGCAGCTCCATTCTTCTGTTATCAGCATGATAACTTCTGACAAGTTCTCCGACAACCAAGATAAAACCAGCCTGAAATTTGTGTCGGGTGGGTGCTATAAATAGATTAGCAGAGAGCTGGTCTATTCACAGCATAACTCTGTACATTCCTTCCTTCCTTGTGGGTGTGTGTGCCTTTCCTCCAATCACCTCTCACACAGTGTATGCCAAGAATCCACACCCAGTACTGAACAGGAAGAAAAATTTCTAACAGGGCGTGAACTTTCCAAAGAATATAGCAAGCTGAGGACAGCAAATATACATGTAAAACTTATGTAGGGAGGCTGTTCACTTCACTGTGTATATGTGAGGGTTTACATCCACTTTAAATATATTTTTCTTTCTTACAGGTATTCTTCTAGGTAAAAATAACCCCGTGGTGACAGGAGCAGTTTACATTTCATCAAAAGGACAGGATGTGAGCAAAAATCTCCCCAATGGGGTCACAAACAAAAAACAACTCATAAATGTTTTAACTCTTTTTAACTCTTTTTCATGCTATCAGAGTTTTAAAAATATTTTGGCTTAAGTTAGGCTATAAAACATGTAAAAAAAATTGTGATTTTTTTTCATCTATTCCTTATTCTAATGTTTGCAATTTTATTTGCCGTTGTTTGTTTGTTTTTTATCCCTGTTTACATGCAAAATAAACTTGTTCAGCAAAAGTGACAGCGACCAGAATTAGATCAAACTATAACTTGGGGTTCTTTAACAAAAAGATTTAAACCATTTAAATACAATGTCATCTAGTTAGGTTCCCTGGACTATAGTTTGCCTCAGTGTCGGTCACTGTCACTTATGCTGGGCAGCTAGGTCTCCCAGGATGTGGGTGGGCGCTCGCCATCCTCACTCATAATACAGAACCACTGGTTCTGCATTGTACATGATGACATCAGAAAGTCTGTGACCAATGGAGTAGTGAAAAAAAGTGGCTTCATGGAACTGGTCATGCAGCTAAAACTAAGCCTGCAGTTACAAGGAAGGGTTTACTGTGTGGTTACATTTTAGTCAGTTCCCACAGAATGTCAGTCAGTGTCAGATGACTCACCGCACTATCACAGTTCCACTATATGTCGCTGATCACCACCATTACTAGTATAAAAATAAATAAATACATAAAATAGACAGTATATATGCCATTGTTTATAGAAGATCTAACTTTAAGTCTTTTGTTACCAAAGACATGTAGCAGAATACATTTTCATGAATTTTTTAAGAAATGTTATTTTGGATATGTTATATAGCAGAAAATAAAAAATGTTTTTTCAAAACAAGTTTATATAATAAGTTTATATAATAAAATAAGTTTATATAATAAAAAATAAAGAACCCAGCGTTGATCAAACATCACCAAAAGGAAGCTCTATTGTGTGAAAAAAATATATAAATTACATTTTTGTAGTGTTGTATGACTGAACAATTTCTAGTTAAAAGCAGTGCCAAATAGCTAAAAATAAGGCCTGGTCATGAAGGGGTTAAAATCTTCCGGAACTTTAGTGGTTTAGTGTCAAGAGACTTACGCCAGTCGGATCTTAGCCTAATTTCTGAATACAGAAAGAAGATACGCCGGCGCAGCTTTGAATTTACGAGGCGGCGTAAATTCTTGCTGAATCCGGCCCTATGTTTATATTGTGGAAACTAAAGGAAACTAAAGGAAACTTGGCTATATTTTTTTATAATTTTTTTAAAAAATTTATTTATTTTGTAATGTTTCTATTCAAGTTTAACTTGTTGTAATGGTGTATATAACCAAACGTATGAAATAGAACTTTTTGGCAGGAACGAGCAAAGGTACGTTTAGAGAAGAAAGGGCACAGAATTTAATGAAAAGAACCTCTGTCCAACTGTGAAGCATGGGCGTGGATCAATCATGCTTTGGGGTTGTATTGCAGCCAGTGGCACAGGGAACATTTCACGAGTAGAAGGAAAAATTGATTTAATCAAATTCCAGCAAATTTTGGATGGTAACTTGATGCCATCTGTAAAAAAGTTGAAGTTAGAGAGGGTGGCTTCTACAAATGGATAATGATCCTAAACACACCTCAAAATCCACAGGGGATTACATAAAGAGGCGTAAACTGACGGGTTTGCCATGGCCTTCACAATCTCCTGACCTCAACATAATTGAAAATTTATGGATAGACCTTAAAAGAGCAGTGCGTGACAGACAGCCCAGAAATCTCAAAGAACTGGAAGACTTTTGTAAGGAAGAGTGGGCAAAGATACCTCAAACAAGAATTGAAAGACTCTTGGCTGGCTACAAAAAGCGTTTACAAGCTGTGATACTTGCCAAAGGGGGCAGTACAAGATATTAACTCTGCAGGGTGCCCAAACTTTTGCAGACGCCATTTTTTTTGTTTTCTGTAATTTTGAAAGTGTAAATTATGGAAATAAAATCTAACTTTTTTCGACACATTATAAGAATGTCTAATCTGTAATTTGATGCCTTTTGGAGATTTTTCCATTTTCCTTGGCTTCGTTATGCACATTAATACAATTTTTTACCTGGGGTGCCCAAACTTTCGATCCCCACTGTATACAGTATATGGTATTCAGAGGGAGGGCTCCACCATCACTTAAAGTGGAAGTAAACTTCCTTTACTGCCTTTTACATATAGATAAGTCTATAATAAGGCTTACCTATAGGTACAGTAAATATCTCATAAACATGTACAGATTAGGAGATATTTAGATTACATGGAGCCAGTGACATCACTGGCGCATGCACTCTGAAGGAACGGCCACGGGTGCTGTTCCTTTAGAAACCTATGCCATAAACACATGCACAGGAGTTACTTTATCATGGCTCCGGCCAGTCACAGAGCCCGTGAACCTGGAAGCAAGATGAGAAAAAATTAGAGCACCTGCTGCGCTGACTTCTGGGTGTGGGAGGGTTTTGTTTTAAGGTAAGTTTACCATAATGTGATAGTATGCAATACATACTATCACATTATACCTTTACCTTGCAGAGAGAGAGAGAGAGAGAGAGAGAGAGAGAGAGAGAGAGAGAACGAACATCAGAAAGTACAAAGAGAGGAGGTCTTGCAGTAAATGTATTTTCCTGTGACATTCTCCAGATTACCTGAATGCCTTTTTCTGCTTCTCTTGCTAATTTCTCCTCCTTCTCTGCCCCTCCCCAGTCCCCGGGAGATGGCTCTTTCTCCTGGCTCCAGCATGGCTCCAGTATTCTGTTCTTCTCAATCGAAGGGGGTGGGATACAGGCAGGGATGGACTGGCTATTGGGACTACAGGTAGTTTCTGGTGGGCCGATGGCTTAGTGGGCCGGCTTCAGTGACAGTGGACCACCGCCCCCCTCCGTTCCTCTGTCTCTCCCTCCCTGCAGCGCTCACCTCCTCTCCCTCCCGCAGTGCTCACCTGGGGGGAACAGATAAGCAGGGGGAGGACCAGAGGAGCAGGGGGGATGACAAAGGAGCATTGGGGGGACCAGAAGGAGCATGGGGGAGGGGACAGACAGCTGACTCAACAGCTATGGCCTGGAAGTTTCTCACTTCTGCCTAATCTTGTCCCATGGGGGGGGGCACCGAACTGATTCTTTGCCCGGGTGAAATAATGTCTAGCTTCCCCACTGGTACTGCCTATAAGAGTACCAGTACTAGCCGTTTTACTCTAATAAAGTAGAACGGCTAGTGAAGGGGGAGAGGGGGCTTAGGTGGCGGGAGTTGTTCGGCCGCCATAGGAGAGACCTATAAAAGTGGGCCAGTCTGGATGAAGTCCAGGGCCAAATTTTTGTCCCAGTCCAGCCCTGGATACAGCAGCACCCATTGGCTCAGTAAGCAGTAGGAGGTGGAGCTGTTAACTCTTTCTTGTCCTGTGGCTTGCCAGCAGCCTTCCTATAGTATGAAGCTGCTGGTTCCTAATACTTTCTGCTGCTTCTAAAGTCAATGACAGGAGAGGAAGGAGGAAGCTGCAGGGCACTCTTATACACACAGAGCCACTGGGAGAGAAGAGCTGTAGTTTCAGGACTGTTAAGCTGGAGAGCACAGCACACCTCCCGACTCCTTTCCCCTCTCTGGCACAGAAGCCTATTTTGCAAATATGCACCGGGACACACCACTGCCTTAATGCCTCTCTCCTATTGTGCACTGCAGTCAGTGTCTGTGCCCCCACATGTTTTTCCTGTGCACTCGAGGAGATGCAGGGAGGAGGTGGGCGGAGCTAAGCAGTGGGCGCGAGGAGGGGGAAGTTAAATCTCCTCGCTGTGAATGCTGGTCTCTGCCTCTCTCCTTCTTGTGACATCACTGGTTGCTAGACGCGAGGTGGGCCGTGGCTAGCAACCAGTTTGGGCAGTGAGCCAGGGGACAGTGGTGAACGAACTAAAGCAGTGTCCACCAGCCAGGATCTCACCCCAGGCTTACAGTGGGCAATACCAGGGCCATTTTAAGAAGAGATCACTGTAAGTGTTTTGCTGCCCAGCCACTCAGGAGCGTCCTCCTCATATGGCACCCAGGGCATTTGCCATATCTGCCATACCCTGGATACGCCACTGATAAGGGTAGAGAAAATGTACATTTTTAGGCAAATGGTATTAAAAGATTAAAAATGTATACCAACACTTCTGTAGTTCCAACAAAAGCAATGGAAATCACTTGACTCAGTTGAAGGAAGCTATTTTGCTTTTATATAGTCTATGAGATAAATCTGAACACATGATTAAAGCGATTGTAAAGGTAATTTTTTGTTTTATAAAATAACAAACATCTCTATACTTACCTGCTCTGTGCAATAGAATTGCACAGGGCTGCCAGAACCTCCTCTTCTTGGGTCCCCCCGCAAGCGCTCCAGGCCCCTCCTCTCTGTCCAGTGTTTCTATGGGACGCTGGTTCCCATTGGGGCATTCATGAGCACACAATCCCGAGCCTCACTGCTGCGTCCATTGACTCTCTTGACTCTGGCTTTAATTGACAGCAGTGGGATCCAATGGTTCCCTGTGCCCCAATAAATCCAACAGGGCCCGTAAGTGAGGGGAGAGAATAGCTGAAGATGTGCATGGTGCTGGATCGAATGAGGGCTCAGGTAAGTAAAGGGGGGGGGGGGGGCGGGGTTGATGCATGTTGCTGATGCCTAAACATTTTTTTACCCTAATGCAAGGAATGCAATAAGGTAAAAAATGTTTAGACTTTAGAACCTCTTTAAGGTAAAGTGCTTGTAAATGAGCATATCCTTATATAGTGTGCATTTGCCTCATATCAGGCACTAAAGCTTGCCATAGATGTCAAATTTTTTCGATCAGTCAGCAGGGAGGAGTCATTACATAGTTACACAGTTGGTGAGGTTGAAAAAAGACACCAGTCCATCCAGTTCAACCTATGATGTGTGTATGTGTCAATAGTACATCTTATACCCCTGTATGTTGTGGTCGTTAAGGTGCCCATCTAATAGTTTTTTTAAATTATTGATGCTCCCTGCTGATACCACTGCTTGTGGAAGAGAATTCCAAATCCTTACCGCTCTGACAGTAAAGAATAAGTTCAATGCTTTTAGTCTTTCCCCATAGCTGACGTCCTCCAGTCCCTTTATTAGCTTAGACTAAAGCAACGCCAAAAATCCTGTTCAAAACTTCCTGTGTGTATATACTTTATGCAAACTATGTCACTGGCCCAAGCCATCCATGTCCTTATTTAGCTTAGTTGACCTTCTCTGGACTCTCTCCAGTTCCAGCACATCCTTCTTAAGGACTGGTGCCCAGAACTGGATAGCATACTCAAGATGTGTGGGAGAATTTTGTTTTATCTCTGGAGTGAATCCCCTTTTTAATGCATGTCAATATTCTGTTGGCTTTGCTTGCAGCAGCTTGGCATGCATCCCATGATCCTGTCATCTACTAGGACCCCAGTTTGTTTTCTTTCCTAGATTCCCCCAGAGGTTCTCCCCCTAGTGAGTAACTTCGTATTTTTGGCACCTAAATGTATTACCTTACCTTTTCAACATTAAACCTCATTTGCCATGTAGTTGTCCTCCCCACTGGGACCCTTAGCTGTCAGAATACACTGATTAGCAGCTGCATTCAGTAGATCAAGAAACATTTTCCAATGACAGAACTCAGGGTGCTCTGGATAACAAAGAGACTTTAACAAACAGTACATGACTGGCTTTTAAGATGTGATTAATGGACCACAGCAGCACTTCAGAAGAGGGAAGCACACTATAGGAAAAAACAAAGCAGAGAAGAAGGTGCTTCTAAGTTCAGTAATAAACACTTAATACTTTTGTAGCGCCCCCTTACTTTCAGTAAAGGCACTATGCTAAAGTTAGTGGGAGAATGAGAGATAATTTGCTCTCATTCTGAACTATGTCAAATTTGGCTGTCACCAAATCTGGATTGTTCTGTGTGCTAGACTGTGTTCTAGGGATGAGACACCATCCCTGGGCAGCAGGTGGCGCCAGAGAGGTCCAGGCGGAACCGCTTTTCCCTAGCAGCCAATTAGAGGAGTTTTCCCTCGCGGGGCATGCTGGGGAGGAGTATTTCTGTGGCGGAAGCCGTTGTTCTGGGTTCTTCGCGGGTTTCAGGTGCGGCACCCACCTTTAGGGTGTGCGCTCATCGCGGGCCCCACCACTATAGCCTACCTGGCCTGGGGTTGCGCGCAACGTGGAGTTCCTGACTCTGGGCCCTCATGGCCTGGAGCAACTGATGCTACCAGGGGCCCCAGTGACTTGCTGGGTTCCCAACTCTACTGAAGAGATCCCAAGCTGCGTGCTGTGCGGTGGGGAATAGGCTCAAGGAGAACCAAGAGGCAGGTTGTCTGAGAAGCTTGAACGGACCATCGAGGATGTGGGTGACCGAATATTGACAGATAACCTTAGTACTGTCAGTCGGTGACCCCAAAGCACATTTTACTGGGAGGATAAGCTCAACTATTCCGCTCATCCAAGTTCTAGGCCTGTGGCAGAGGCCCCACTAGAGCCAGGCCTGTGGCAGAGGCCTGTTCCTCCCAGCAACCTTAAAGTGACACTTTGGCTGCCAGGCTCGTGGCAGGAGTCTGTCCGTGGGCACTTCACCCACTCTGGCTAGAGTGGCGATGAACTGTATCTATTACTACTGAGAGCAGGATTGCTCATCTCCAAGCCTGATACTGCAAGGTTCTCTTACTTCATCAACCTTTTCCTATCTCATGTTGATGTTAGTCGTGTTGGGCCGAGACAATAAAGCATTTAGAAAATCTTATCGCAGATTGGACATTCGTTTACTGCTCTACTCACTACAATCACCCTAGACAACGATTGGAGGTAACTTAATACGCCAATCCCAAAACAACCAGCGGCTCCTGAGGGGGTAGCGCTACACATGGGGGCTCGTCTGGGATATCGGCTGTTGCCTCTGGCAACAAGAACTGTGAGTACAAGATTTACTAAAAGAGCGAAGAGTGTCGTGTTTTGAACTGTCCGGCTACGAGGGAGTTAACCTCACACAGCTAAGCTTGGGCGTACGTGCAGCACAGCGCACGCCTGAAACATGTCTGGACAAGTTCTTCAAGTGGGAGGAGCCACCCTCCCCTGCGTGAGACGTGGGTAAAAGTTTTGCGCCAAACAAGCAAAGAAACGCTCATCTTTGCGCCAAAGCCACAGACCAACCATTTTTCCTGCGAAAGACAGACCGCGTGAAGAATGTCTGCTCCTTTGGAAAAATTGGATTGAGACGCCCCGTGACTACACCGGGAGTCTTCTCCGTGACTGCCGCAAGCGGAATACCTGTGACGTATATGGGCATCCGCTTGTCCACAGAAGGACAATTTGTGTTATTGTCAAGTGGAGGGACAGAGATGCTGGGCCTGGCCTGCCCTCAGTGTAAAGAATTGGCCATCCGCCTCCTGCCTTTTGCCTGATGCCATAGATGCCGGGCTTATTTGTTCAGCGTCACGCCATCTGCTGAACCTCGGATCGGTTCTCAGGGACGGTTACCGCGGGGGTGGAGGCTCCATGGCTGGAACCCTCATTATCCGGGGGAATCAGAAAATTGGAAGTGGTGAACGTTGATGCCATTACTGTCCCGTCCACCAAGACTCTGCTGTCGGCTACTTCGCCCTCCCGCTTATTGGAGGTAAGCCCGCTGGACGGGACAGGGAACAGTGACTATGTGGCCCGTGTGTCAAGTGCGCAGGCCGAACCCACTCCAGAGACTGTATCGGAGGCTGTTTCAGTTGGTGCAGCCTCCGTCCAGTGTGTCGCTATCGGAGGGGGACCCCGCCGACAACTCAGTTGCTGCAGGGGAATATAACTCCTCGGACTTGGAATCCTTGTCGGGTAATTCCCTAACTGATGACGGCGACCTTCCTGACCACCTCTTCGAGCCTCGGTTTCCTGAGTCGCAGGGCTACGGAGGATCCCGTGCCTTCTACGGTGCTCGGAGAAAAAAAAAACGTTCCGTCCGGAGCACACCGCGTGAACCTAGCACAGCATGCCCGAGCACCACATGCCTAACCTGAGGAGCCGGTGAGTCCGTTGCTGTTTCTAATACCACTGCTCCTCCAACCCATGCTGTGCTCATCCTAAAGCGGGTACCTGATGTTTTGTGCTGCCGGGTCCCCGCTTTTACAAGTAGGTCAGATGTTGAGTTTGCCTGACCTACTGACTTTTCAGAAGTTTTGGACAAGGGTTTGCCCCATTCGGGTTGTGTTTTTCTCCCTGTTTCCCCTTTCCCCCTGGCCTCTCCGGATCCACATCAAGGCTTATGTGAAGAACTTCGGAGGGGTTCGGTTCAGTCAGTTAGAGGGGTTTCTTGCCAACTTCTTCACAGCAGCACCGCAAGTTTCAGTGAGAAAATAAATGTTTTATCTTTTTACTTCCTTTTTGCTGCTACTTCTTTACAATTGAACTTGGACTTCCGCAGTACCAGTGCACTGACCGCTAGGGGCAGTGTTCTGCAACATTCTTTTGCCAAATAAAAAAAAAATTACATTTGGTTTAGAGTTTTATTTTTTCTTACAGAGTAAAGGGTAAATTATGCTCAGCACTTACACTTAAACTCCTCGGGAGGAAGGGAGATTTCGCGCTTTGCCGGGAGCATGCAGTTTCAATTCCGAACTTGGAGACTGTATATAGAAACGTTCTTATTACGCTAGGATGTGTATTTTTGTATGCTCTTTTATATTTTTATGCAGGTTTTTCTGGACCCACCTACTATCAACACTGCGGAGAATGGGCAGCATAGATAGATAGGGTTGTGTATGTGTGTATTGTCATATGTTATTTAAATTGCTAATATTGTAAATTAATGTTTACAAATGTGTTTCCTCTCTTTTCCTAATTTCTATACTGTTTAGCAAGTATCAGGCTGGCATTCAGGCTTGAATACCTTAGGACTAGGGATGAGCTTTGTGTTCGACTCGAACGTATGTTCGACTCGAACATCGCCTGTTTGTACGTTTGACGAAATTCGAACAAAATGGGTCGTTCGCGCCAAATTCGAGTGACACGCAACGGCCCATAATTCACTGCGGCATTGCGCGCTGATGATTGGTCAAGCATGCACTATGAGCCTGCATGCTTGGCCAATCACAGCGCGCAAAAAACAGAGAGCAATAATTGGCCAAAGCCAGGGTGGCTTTGGCCAATTATGGCTCAGGGGGTTTAGTACACGCCCCACACTGTATAAGGCTGCCTGCAAGTCAGCCACGTGTAGTGTGTTGCGGCGTGGTTAAAGAACAGATCAGACAGTCAGTCAGTTAGAGAGAGAGAGAGAGAGAGACCCTGTGTCTTTTCTACCAGATAGATAGATAGATAGATAGATAGATAGATAGATAGAGCAAGCAGGCTAGTCAGTTTAGTTAAATTTACAGTGTGTAGAGGATATATATACATCCTAGGAGTTGTACATATATTTATACACTAGATCAGCTATTCCTATTTGGCAGGCAGTAGATTGTGCTAGCTGCAGTGCTCTAACGTGTTGTATTGCCTGTGTGCGGGGAAATGTGCAGAGCTTCTCACATGTGCAGTGTATAAAGGGATATTGCTTGAGTGAGAACGTCGTTCACAGTCGGTAGAAAACGTCGGAAAAACGATCGTGCAGTACGACGATACGAAACTTAATTTTGGAGTTTATGATCAATGGATGAGTTTGTGGGTTGGATATGGGGAGAAAGCTAAGGCTTGACTGACATTAGCTTTTTTTTGCTTATTTTTGACTTGCAGAAATAATGGAGGCCTTCAGAGAACAGTTCTTCACAGAATTTGTTCAAAGGGGGCCCCGGATGGCAACCCCCCTTTTTTCGAGAATTTTTCTTTCCCCAAAAATTTTTTTATTGAGCCAAGATCTGGCATTGTAATGGCCCCACCCAACCCTAAAATAATCGACATATTGTTGCCACACAGCACGTGCGCTTTGGGGGGCCAAGCCTGCATGGACAGACTCACGGGCCACCACCACTGGAACATCAGTGGCCTCATCAGGCACAAGTGTCATGTAGTTTGTTGAGGGTCTCTTTAGGAAATTGTGCAATATGCAGCAGCAAAGTTTGACATGGTTCAGATTCTACTTAACAAACCTACAGTCCTTATCTTGTTTGCACCGCCTGTATACTGCTGTTCAAAGTATATAGGGCCAAAGGGTCTTGTCAGGGCCGATCCTCCCTATAGGCTCACTATGCAAGCCGCTTAGGGCCCCGCAAAGCTGCGAAGGGCACCCCAAATTACTAAAGGCCCTGCCTGGTGAGAATTCATTTTCGCCCCCTCACCCCGCTTCTAAACTCGCTGGCTGAGTCATTTCCGACAGCAGAACACACCCTCCCCCCGCTTCTCAACTTTCTTTAATGTGACATGTCACTGTTGTCAGCGCCCTCCGCTTCTCATTTTTAAGGTCATTTTGCTTAGGGCCCCAGGGAGGTCAGGATTGGCACTGGATCTTGTAATGACCTGGGGGGAGTGGTGGAAACTCATGCTATTTTTTTCAATGATTTTTATCCATATTGCAGGTGCCAAACATTACATTAAAGCCGCAAGCAGTATTAAATTTATTTTTTCTTATAGTAATCTCATGTTGTGCAGGGACATTTCTAAACACGTGCCACTACTATAGACACCCAGCAGGTACGATATTTAAAGGAATTTTTCATTTTTTTTTTTTACTTTAAGCATCATTAAAATCGCTGCTCCAGAAAAAACTACAGTTTTTAAAACTTTTTTTTCCATTGATACATGTTCCCTGGGGCAAGACCCGGGTTCTCAAATATGTTTTCCAACAATAACTTGCATATTGGGCTTTAAAATTAGCACTTTTGAATTCGAAAAGTTCAAAAGTTCTGGTGCGAACCGAATGCGGGTATGTTCGGCTCATCCCTACTTAGGAAACTGGGGACAGTATCAATTCAAGTGGGAGGAGTATTTTGTAGCGCCCCCTTACTTTCAGTAAAGGCGCTATGCTAAAGTTAGTGGGAGAATGAGAGAGATAATTTGCTCTCATTATGAATTATGTCAAATTTGGCTGTCGCCAAATCTGGATTATTCTGTGTGCTAGACTGTGTTCTAGGGATGAGACACCATCCCTGGGCGGCAGGTGGCGCCAAAGAGGTCCAGGCGGAACCGCTTTTCCCTAGCAGCCAATTAGAGGAGTTTTCCCTCGCGGGGCATGTTGGGGAGGAGTATTTCTGTGGCGGAAGCCGTTGTTCTGGGTTCTTTGCGGGTTCCAGGTGTGGCCTTTAGGGTGTGCGCTCATCGCGGGCCCCACCACTATGGCCTACCTGGCCTGGGGTTGCATGCAACGTGGAGTTCCTGACTCTGGGCCCTCATGGCCTCGAGCTCAGTGACTTGCTGGGTTCCCAACTCTACTGAAGAGATCCCAAGCTGCGTGCTGTGCGGTGGGGAATCGGCTCAAGGAGAACCAAGAGGCAGGTTGTCTGAGAAGCTTGAACAAACCATTGGGGATAACCTTAGTACTGTCAGTCGGTGACCCCAAAGCACATTTTACTGGGAGGATAAGCTCAACTATTCCGCTCATCCAAGTTCTAGGCCTGTGGCAGAGGCCTGTTCCTCCCAGCAACCTTAAAGTGACACTTCGGCTGCCAGGCTCATGGCAGGAGTCTGTCCGGGGGCACTTCACCCACTCTGGCTAGAGTGGCGACGAACTGTATCTATTACTACTGAGAGCAGGATTGCTTGTCTCTTATCCAAGCCTGATACTGCAAGGTTCTCTTACTTCATCCACCTTTTCTGTCCTATCTCATGTTGATGTTAGTCGTGTTGGGCCGAGACAACAAAGCATTCAGAAAATCTTATCCGCTGATTGGACATTCGTTTACTGCTCTACTTACTACAATCACCCTAGACAACGATTGAAGGTTAATACGCCGATCCCAAAACAACCAGCGGCTCCTGAGGGGGGTAGCGCTACACTTTAAACACCAGTGGTTTAAAGAAGGAGCAACTGGGCATGCTCCGGAACATGTACCGCCCACTCTGACATCACTTCTGGTTGCCTGGATTCCATGCTGATCCTGACAGTAAAGCCCTCCATCTTGGATCAGAGACACAGTATTTACCACCGCTGGTTGGATGGAACTTGCACCTGCAGCTGTTTTACTCCCAGGAGGCATCCTGCTGCTTGTTTTCCACTTCCATCTTGTAAGTGTTTTTAACCTTTCCTTGTCATTAAAGTGTTTATTACTGCACTTAGAAGCGCCTTCTTCTCTGCTTTATTTAACCACCAGGCATCCACGCTATAGCCAAATGACGGCTACAGCGCGGACCTGAATTGCTGGGAGGCCGTCAATAGATGCTCTCCCCTTTGCATGCTCCCCGCGCACCCTGCAGGGTGATCACAGATCTGAGTAAGAGGCCGGTCCCGGACCCTTAACACTTGATCAGCTGTCAAACAATGACAGTTAATCACGTGATGTAAACAAAGCTCGGTAATCGTTTTTTCTCCTCACATCCACCTATGGCCAGTTTAGTGTGGTTCCTGTCTGCTCTCCTTTCTCTGCTATCTGCATGAGTCACCTCTAAGGCCCCGTACACACGGTCGGACCAAACCGATGAGACTGGCCCGTCGGACCGTTTTCATCGGTTTACCTCTGAAGTGGCCGTACGGCCTGATATGTGTACACACCATCAGTCCAAAATCCGAGCGGGTCAGAACGCGGTGACGTCAAACACACGACGTGCTGAATAAAACGAAGTTCAATGCTTCCAAGCATGCATCGACTTGATTCTGAGCATGCGCAGGTTTTGAACCAATGCTTTTCTGTACTAACCATCGGTTTGGTCCGATGGGGCAGTGGTCCATCGGTTCGGTTTTGAAGCATGTTTAGAAATTTTGGACCGAAGGAAACCAGACCGATAGCCTATACACATCGGTTTGGTCCGATGAAAATGAACTTCGGTTAATTCTCATCGGACCAAACCGACCGTGTGTACGGGGCCTGACAGTCATTCCAGACATCAGGCAATCCATGGAGATGGACTCAAATTAACAGAACCGCGCACCTGTGCAATAAAGAAAAATACAATACAAAATCAATAAAAAAATAAAGCTGTAAAGATGAGACTGAAAACACTGTGTTGCGCTCAACCAAACTTAATTCATCAAAATAACCTCATAATGACTGTGCAGATGTCCTTAGTTAATCCATTAAACTATCAGAACATACAGTACAAAAAGTGGCTGATATTAGACCCTGACTAAAACATATAAATCATGTCAGGTGATAGTGCAAGTTACAAAAAATATATATATTAAAAATGGAGTAAAATCTCCCCACACCATGAAGTAAAATTGGAAAGCATAAACAAAGTCCAATTCCAGTCCAAGGGGCAGATCCTCAAAGAAATTACGCCAGCGTATCACTTGATACGCCGCGTAATTTCAAATTTTGCGCGTCGTATTTTTGTTTTGGTATCCACCAAACAAGATACGACGGCATCTGTGTTAGATCCGACAGGCGTACGCCTTATTATGCCGTCGGATCTTAGATGCAATTTTCCCGCGGCCGCTAGGTGGCGTTTCCGTTGTATTCTGCGTCGAGTATGCAAATTAGCTATTTCCGACGATCTACGAACGTATGAGCGTCCGTCGCATTTTTTTACGTTGTTTCCATTCGGCTTTTTACGGCGTATAGTTAAAGCTGCTATATGGTGGCGTACTCAATGTTAAGTATGGCCGTCGTTCCGCGTCTAACTTTGAAAATTTTACGTTGTTTGCGTAAGTCATCCGTGAATGGGGCTGGATGCCATTTCCGTTCACGTCAAAACCAATGACGTCCTTGCAACGTCATTTAGCGCAATGCACGGCGGGAAATTTTAGGGACGGCACATGCGCAGTTCGTTCGGCGTGGGGACGCGCTTCATTTAAATGAAACACGCCCCCTACCCGCCGCATTTGAATTCCGCGCCCTTACGCTGCGAGAGATACACTACGCCGCCGTAACTTACGGAGCAAATTCGTTGAGGATTCAAACTAAGCCAAAGTAAGTTACAGCGACGTAGTGTATCTGACATCTGCGCCGGGCGCAGCGTAGGTACGTGGATCTACCCCCAAGTGTGTAATGTGAAGATAATCAGAGGAGAAACATGGTTTACATTCCCATGAATTATATGATGACACCCACCCACGCCTTCACCCAAAGTGATAGATGAAATAGCTGTTTACCGACTCCACATGACCCCCCCCCCCCCCTAGGATGGTTATAACTTGCTTTTTTGGACAATAAGGGTGGACCCCAAATCTCCACTGTTGGCACTCTAATAAAACAGGGATACTGGTATTCACATATGGCTTCAATGTTCTATATCCAGTGCTTAGGTAAATTAAACAGATAGACACCATAGAGATGGTCCACTGAAGCCCCCCAGGACACCAGGTGGTTAACAGCCTCAGATTTCTATGTTTCCTAGTGAGACTGTGTTGGGGGGGGGGGTGTATTTGTCAATTTCCTACCCTCAGGCCCCGTACACACGAGAGGATCCATCCGCTGGAATTGATCCGCGGACCGGCTCCAGCGGATAGATCCCCTGGTGTGTACAATCCAGCGGATCTGTTTCCGTGGATTTTTATCCCCTGGGATGGATTTCAAGCGGATAAAAATTTGAAGACATGCTTTCAAATCTATCCGCTTGAATCCATCCCAACGGATTGATCCGCTGGTCTGTACAGACTCACCGGATCAATCCGTCCGAATGGATCCCCCGCATGCGTCGTAATGATTCGACGCATGCGTGGAATTCCTTATATGACAGCGTCGCGCACGTCGCTGCGTCATCATCGCGGCGACGGCGCGACACGTCATCGCGATGGGATTTCGGCGCGGATTTCGATCCGATGGTGAGTACACTCCATCGGACCTTCGGACTGTATCCGCGGATAAATCCTCTCGTGTGTACTAGGCCTGAGTCATCAGAATTCTCTCAACTCTGTGTTGTGCAGTGTGTGACATAATCCCGGCCCTGGCCTCCTGAATGTTGAGAAATACCATCTGGTCTGTGTACTTTGGAAGACTGTAAAGGAGAGAGGGCTGCACTTATGTAGGAGGATTTACTTAATCTCTGGGTATCTCCTGAGTCTGTTAGTGGACTTATATAACGAATATATTAACACTTTAGGCCTCTTTCACATGTGTGCGACTTGTCCTGCGACTTGGGACTTCAAAGTCACATGACAGTCGTACCCCATGATTTCCAATGAGTACCATTCATGTCTGTGCAACTTCAAAACGCAGTGACTTCAAAGTTGTCCCTGTACTACCTTGGTTTGTCCATAGACCTCAAGATTACACAGGCATTTCTTCAAGTCGCGTCAAAGTCACGGCAAAATCACAGTGGCAAATTGCAGAAAAAAAGGAGCCTTAATGTAAGTCTGTAACAAACATAAAAAGGTAAACATGCAGTAAGTGTTCTGCACAATGGCTGTACTTTACTCTTGCTTTAAAGGGTATGTAAAGATTTTTTTTTTAATAACAAACATGGTATACTTACCTCCACTGTGCAGCTCGTTTCACCAGCCAATTGCTGCGCTGCTTTCAATCAACCAATGAATGAGCCGAGAAACCTGGCCGAGAAGCAAGCACGTTCACGGCGCAACCCCTTTAATCTCAATATAGTCCAGGTTTTACTGACTGAAAATAATAAACCCTCTATAAGGTTGACTGAGTTTATCTCAGCAGTCAGAGATGTTATTCATAGTAGCTGATTAGCTGATCTAAAGATAATTGAAGGTCATATCAAAAAATACTTTTTATGTGAATGCTACAATAGGAATTAAAAATGTATAAAAAAAACACAAACAAACAAAAAAATAATTAAAGACTTTAACATTCTGTTAACTCTTTTTTGCTTCAACAAATACTATAGCAGGGCAATTAAAGGCTTATAGTAGATCCAAGCCCTAACTGGATGACATTTATTTTGCTGAAACATTATGTATCATAAAAATGTTCTATTGTTTTTGAAAGTACTGTTTTGCTCTTTTTTCCCTTTTTTCACCTAAGTGCTGCTGATTTCCTACAACCTCTTTACATCCACTTCCTTTCTGGAATGCATGGCATCACTATAGACTGACTTTCTGATGAGGACATGTTTGCACAATGATTGCTGGCCCAACCACTTACAGTCTTCACTAGAAGTGCATGTGAGAGGGTGATAATGGAGAAGCAAAATTCAGGAAATGGGGACAGAATGTTGTTATCCTAAAACAGGATATCCCTAAACAATGTATATCTTGTAAGAAGAATAGAATCAACTGTAGTGGTAAACAATTCACAAGACAGGGGCACCCAGGAACAATCCTGCACTTGTATTCAGAAATGCAGTAAATACACATACCTTCAATACAGAAGGGCAGTCTATAGCATACAACGAAACATCTGCTCCTCCAAGCCACTAGTTAACTCTAGTCAGCCCTTGACTAATGGAAACATCATTTATTGACTTGCATTGTTTCCTTTATTTAAATCTATCCATTGTAGTGGAGAATGAACTGTAATCAATCGGAACTGTCTGGCAAAAAAAAAAAAAAAACCTCAGCGACTCTAGGGCCCACTTTATGGGCAGACACTTCCTTTTCACTAATGAAGAGTTTCCCTCTGCAGGGGTTTGTTTCCGGCTGAGGTATGCTACTGGGTGTTCTTCCTATTAATTTCCTGAGACACAACTGCTGCAAAGCCAGCATCAAAGGCATCTGTTTGTACAGGAATTGTTGACTAAATTTGGAGTGGTTAACATTGGTTTCTCACACCATACTACCTTTAGCTCCAGAAATATCTCTCTACTGCCGCATACACACGATCGGAAATTCCGACAAAAAAAACGAGGAATGTTGGCTCAAACTTGTCTTGCATACACATGGTCACACAAATGTTGTCGGAAATTTCGAACATCAAGAACGCGGTGACGTATAACACTACGACGAGCCGAGAAAAATTAAGGTCAATGTTTCTGAGCATGCGTAGGATTTTTGTGCGTCGGAATTGCATACAGACAATCGGAATTTCCGACAAGAACGTTTGCTGTCGGAAAAATTGAGAACCAGCTCTCAAATTTTTCTTGTCGGAAATTCTGACAGCAAATGGAGCCTACACACGGTCGGAATTTCCGACAAAAAGCTCACATCGAACATTTGTTGTCGGAATTTTCGATTGTGTGTAGGCGGCATAACTCTTTATTCCATTTTACCATGGTAGACTTCCTTCCTTTGATGAGATCAGTATGCTGCTATAGTAATAAAGTAGTAGTTAAGTTAGTAGTAAAGTTAGGCAAAAACCTCTGGTAGTATAGAAGGCTCTAACCATTTTTCACACTGGCAGTGGACAACTTTAAATTGCTTTAATATTGTCCATTAGAAGTTTCATGATCCCATTGGTGTATCCCAAATATTTAGCTTCTTCCAGGTCTGTTGCGCAATTTTTGGGATTGGTTGTTAACCTGGCCATACAAATCTATATATATAAAACTCAACGTGTGTGTGTATGTATGTATGTATGTATGTATGTTCCAGCATCACGTCCAAACGGCTAAAGATATTAACATGAAACTTGGCACACATGTTACTTATATGTCAGCAACAAACATAGGATAGGTGGTTTAACCCTTACCCACCCCCATTTGCCATGGTCGGGGTTTTTCTTTAAAGTCCCATTCAACTCTATGGGAAATACATGTTACTTCATGTTCCAGCATCACGTCCAAACGGCTAAAGATATTAACATGAAACTTGGCTTGGTCCACTTAAACTATAGGATAGTTAATTTATCCCTTAACTACCCCCATTTGTGAGGGTCAGGGTTTTTGTTTAAAGTCCCATGCAAATCAATGGGAAATGTATGTTCCCACATAACTTCTGTACGCCTGGAGATATTTCAATAATACCTGGTACACATATTACTTATATGCCAAATAAAAATATATGACAGTTAAATTAACCCTTACCTACACCCTCATATAAAAGATGGGTATATTTATATTACTATGATTTTCCTCCTCAAAAGGTTAAGATAGGAAGACCGGGCAACGCCGGGTATTCAGCTAGTGAAATATAAAACTGTCTTGACCATTTGTAGGTAGGAATCATAGTCCAAACTAAAAATGACAACATCATCTAGATATGTTTTGTGGGGGCTTAAGAATGTGGTCCATCGTTCTTTGGAATGAGATTGGGCCCCGTGTAAAGCCTCGTACACACGACCGAGGAACTCGACGGGCGAAACACATTGTTTTCCTCGTCGAGTTCCTTGTTAGGCTGTCGAGGAACTCAACAAGGCAAGTTTCTCCATTTCCGTAGAGGAAAAAGAAGACATGCTCTCTTTTTGGCTCGACGGGATCCTCGACAGTTTCTTTGTCGAAAAAAAAATCCCAGCAAGTTTCTTGCTGGTTTTTGCCGAGAAACTTGGTCGTGTGTACGAGGCTTAAGATAAATGGGAGGACTATGTACTGGTGCAGACTATCTTATATCGAAAAAACTGCCCTTTTCATTGCCATGTATGCTAATACCCTTTAGTGATGCTGGGAGTGGTAATATACCTGGTGGGACCGAATAGGGTTGATTTACTAAAACTGAGTGCAAAATCTTGTGCAGCTGTGCGTAGTAGCCAATCAGCTTCTAACTTAAGCTTTGGTTTCTGCACCTGATTTTGCACTCTTTCATTTTAGTAATTCAACCCCAATCTGTCTATCAACTCGACCACATGGGGCATTGAATATTAATCACATTTGGATATTTCATTTTGTTTTATGAAGGCATTGCAGAACCTTCTGGTTTAGGGATGAGCACTATAGGACTTGACGACTCGCTGTTAAATTCTTCTATGACCCCAAGGGCTAACTTTTTCTGTACCTATTCTGAAATGTGAAAAAAAACTACCACACTATGTGCAAAAAAATAAAAAATAACCGGGAAAAAAAACCCTCTTAGCTGGGATCATCCCATGAGCCTCTGCATACACGCTACGCCCTGTGGAGACCGAGGAGGTGACACCCTCGGAGCTCCCCCGCCCTTCCCCCTTTTCCTACCTCCCCCCTTTTTTTTTTCTTTCCCTCTCTATCTCTCTCTCTCTCTTCTTTTCCCTCTTACTTAATTATTTTCTCTTGCCCTATTTCGGGTGACACCATCCCGCACACACCTCCTTGTTTGCACATTAGCCCAGATGACTGACTGATATTCTTACTCTCCACACCAGACAGGTTAATCACGACTGTTCCCCCACACAATCTTGCCCCCACCAGAGGATCCTTTCTTTTCATAATTTCTTATGTTTTCACAAGGTCCTATATATGAGTGAATTGGGCGCTGCCTTTACGCTGAGCCTCACACCTGATAGGTGGTAATTGGGGCGATTGCCTTGTCTATGTTTGGTTACAGAAATATATTGAATGCGTTCTTTTGGGTTTTTGACTTGTTTGGGTATAACACTTGTTTGGATATATTTTCATGAGTAAGGACATTCTGTATGTGACTATGATGCTCACTCACCTTTTGTTTGTATGTAAAAGTGTGTATTTATACTTTATTCTTAATAAATTTTATATGGAAAAAAAAAAAAAAAAAAAAAAATAGATAAATGAAGCCAATCTGGACAAATCTTTTGTTAAACTTCAGAGATCAGTAGAAAAGAAAGTCAGAATTTTCTGGCATAGGAGATATTTTTAAAAGTACATTGAAAACAAGATTATCCCATGAGGATTAAGAATACTAATTTTTCCAAATTTGAAGAAGGTAGACGAAACCTTGAAAAATAGATGAGAATTAAACCCACAATCATGTTCCCTAGAGATGATGGCCCGGATTCAGAAAGAAGTTATGCTGGCGTATCTATTGATACGCCGCGTAACTTCTAGGATGCGCCGGCGTATCTTTTTTCTGTATTCAGAAGACAAGATACGCCGGAATTTTGCTAAGATCCGACTGGCGTAAGCCTCTTACGCCGTCGTATCTTAGTTGCATATTTACGCTGGCCGCTAGGTGGCGCTTCCGTAGATTTACGCAAGGAATATGCAAATTAGGTAGATACGCCGATTCACAAACGTACGTACGCCTGGCGCATTTTTTTACGTCGTTTACGTAAGGCTTTTTCCGGCGTAAAATTACCCCTCATAAAGCAGGGGTAAGTCATGTTAGGTATGGACGTCAGAAACGTACGAACAGCGTCGTATTTTACGTCGTTTGCGTAAGTCGTCCGTGAATGGGGTTGTTCCTAAATTACGTTCACGTCGAAAGCATTGACTATTTGCAACGTGATTTTGAGCATGCGCACTAGGATACGTCCACGGACAACGCATGCGCCGTTCGAAAACAGCGTCAATTACGTGGGGTCATGATAGTTTAACATAAAACAGGCCCACTACCAGCCAAATTTGAATTAGGCGGGCTTACGCCGACACATTTACACTACGCCGCCGTAACTTAGGGCGCAAGTTCTTTCTGAATACGAAACTTGCGCCCTAAGTTACGGCGGCGTAGTGTATCTGAGATACACTATGCCCACCGATAGATACGATAATGTATCTGAATCTGGCCCGATGTCTCTACTGTGTTATCAATATGAGACTGAACACAATGAGGTGGACGAAGAAATTAGCAAATGATATGCTGAACATGTGTCTCTTGCAAGCCTACCTTCCTTTATTGGTAAGGAGCGCAAGCTAAGGGAACATATTAAACAATATACCATTGAGATTATAAATAATAAAGAAACTACATTTTTACGTGATCAATCAGCACATGATATGGGCTTTGCCTATAAATGGAATCAACAAAAACAACTATGACATCCAACTAAACAAAATAATCAAACACAGCCTAACCATACTGCTCATGTATCTTATGTCTGTTCTGTTTCCTCTGTATCTTCTAGTCAATCTACTATCTACCAAGATTTCATAAATGAGAGATCCTCTAAAAAATGCAAAGGAGATTCAAATATATCCTTTTCAGATAATGTGAAAAATGTAACTGCACCTATGCACGAATGCAAATTACAGATGATCCGTCCTAAAAACTCTCAGCACTGTCTTAAAATACGGTATTGCCCTAAATACAGTAAGGTTTAAAAATGTAATAAAACAATGATTCTTACTTAGGTTGTTTTATAACATTGAATTAAATAGTATAGAGTAGAATATAAAAGAAGATATTTGATTCTATTCTCTTATTTTCTATTCTATTAATTTATGTTCTAGTATATTCTATTCTTTTTTTTTCTATTATTTTCTATTCCATTCAATGTTTTTATTCCATTCTATTCAGTTGTTCCATTCTATTCCTTTATTTTCTATTCTATTCTTTTGTTTTCTATTATATTTTATTCTATCCTATTTTTATTCTGTTATATTCTAGAAAAGCTAAGTTGGTTTATCAGCTGTGTAGGTTTATGGCAATTTTTTTTACAATTTTCAAACACTTGTAACAAAACACTTTGGGGCAGATCCACAAAGATCTGCCCTGGCGCATCGTATCCGAGATACGCTACGCCGCCGTACCTTACCTGGCTTTAAATCGAATCCATAAAGAATTTTGAGCCATAAGTTACGGCGGCGTAGTGTATCTCAAGCAGCGTAACGGCGCGGAATGAAGCGCGTCCCCGCGCCGAATGAACTGCGCATGCGCCGTCCCTAAATTTCCCGCCGTGCATTGCGCTAAATGACGTCGCAAGGACGTCATTTTTTTTAACATAGACGTGAATTACGTCCATCCCGATTCACGGACGACTTACGCAAACAAAAAAAAATAATTCTAAATAAATGCAGGAACGACGGCCATACTTAACATGGCAGGTCTAACTATACACCACAAAATACCAGCTTTAACTATACGCCGAAAAAAACTGACTAGAGACGACGTAAAAGAATGCGCCGGCCGCTCGTACGTTCGTGGATTGTCGGAAATAGCTCATTTGCATACTCGACGAGGAAAACGACGTGAACGCCACCCAGCGGACGCCGAAGAATTCCATCTTAGATCCGAAGGCGTATGAAGACGTAAGCCTGTCGGATCTAACCCAGATGCCGTCATATCTTGGTTTGGAGATTCAAAACAACGATACGACGCGGGTAATTTGAAAGTACGCCGGCGTATCAGTAGATACGCCGGCGTACTCGCTCTGTGGATCTGCCCCTCTCTTTTGATTAGACCAAAAAACAACGAACAAGAGAATTTCATTGTTAGAATTTACATATGCTTTAAATAAAACCAAGGGGCTTTCAACTCACTGGAAATACCAGTACTTAAAACTCTGAGGCACATAATGGTTAAAATGTTCATATGCCCTACTGGATTTGTCTTCTGGTGTAACTCCAATCATTTCTATCTGAGGTGTGTCTTAAAATATATCCAAAAGAAAAATAAAATAAATAAAGGGTTAGGAAAAGATAGTAATATTTATTTCCAGAAGCATGCTACTAATATACATAAACTGAACCTAGAGAATCAAAGTAAAGTAAAGCAAAGTAAAAAATGAGTAAGAAACAGTCATAAATCTTTCCCAGGCAAGCCATGCTACAGTCCTGTAGCATTGGCTGTGTATACTGTCATTTTTTCCTATAATTCCTATTTCTCACTCACCTCTGATGTTTATATCACCTCCTCTAGGAGTCAGTGATGCTAGGCATGCACATATTACATGAAAATATATTTTCACACTCTTGAGTGTGCTGGGATGTTATCACATGAGATAGGACAGGTGAAAAGACTGTGGGGAAAATGTATTGCCAACCAAGAAAGCACTGCGCCCATATTTTTGATGGACATTTGGGTTATGGCTTTAATTATACTCCAAAAGAATAAAGGTCTTGCATATTAAATTTCTATTCACACCTTGTAAAATTGCACACGCTTTTAATGTGCATGTTAATGATGATGCATTGATGTGTGTTTTCTAGCATGAAAATATCCACTAAAAATGCACATCAATGCATACATTAAAACATGTGCATTTTAAAATTGCAAAGTATTGCAATGTTTCAGTAAGGATAAAAAAAAATACATGCATGCACAATTCCACTATTATATCATATCATTAAAATAACACGTCATATGTGCCCTTTTTATTCTTTTTAGAGCTAAAGTGAAAGCATCAAAATGAAAGAAATTTTTTATTTTTGAAAAGTCAAAAGAGAATCGCAACATGTAATTATTAAACAAAAACCTTGTATTGATAAAATTGAGCACAAACGATTTCAAAACATTGACCTCCGGAAGATTTACCCCCCTTCATTAACATGCCACTTTTTGCGATACGGCACTGCGTTATTTTAACTGACAATTGCGCGGTCATGCAACGTTGTACCCAAATAAAATTGATGTCCTTTTTTCCCAAAAATAGAGCTTTCTTTTGGTGAAATTTGATCACCACTGCATTTTTTTTTTTTGCGCTATAAACAAAAAAAAAGCGACAATTTCGAAAAAAATAAAGAAACAATATTTTTTTTCATTCTGCTATAACACAAATCCAATAAAAAAAAATATTTATAATTTTTTCTTTATAAATTTAGGCCAATATGTATTAAGTTACAAGTTACTTGGAGCAACTTACAACGCAACCTGGAGTTGCCTCCAGGACAGGCGACTTTGGCTGTGGCCAGTCACAGAATAATCAGCTCTGTGGGAGGGGTTTGCCTGAATAAACTATTTTCTCTTCCTGTAAAGTTGCTTCAGTTAAGACAGGGGATCCGACTTGGAGGCAACTTCCATTGAAATCTATGGGTACATGTAGCCTAGAAGTCGCCTTGAAGTAGTACAGGAACCTTTTCTGAAGTCGAAGCGACTTTAGTAGTGTACATTAAGACGGCTCTCATTCACTTCAATTGAATTTCTTGTGTGACTTGGGGCGACACAAGTCGGATCCCAAGTCGCGTTAGTGTGAACCAGCACTAAATGTATCCTAGTTGCTGTAAGTGCATTATTTTTGCTTTAATAACCTTTTTGTAAACATATTATGCGATGAGTCTTCCCTATGTTTACCCACGCATACACCGAGTGGAGAGCATCAAGCGAGTCCAAGCTGGAGTGTGCAGGGCTGGGAAGCAAATTAGGAGGCTGCTGGATTGATCCATCAAGGAAGTCAGGTTACATACAGGAGGAATCCACATATCTGTTCACCTCATGCGATATATGAGCTCTTATAACTTGGAGATCATTGAGATCTGGTAAGCGACGCATTTATTTATATTTGAAAAAATGGATTGAAAATATTTTTTCACTGGAAGTGCTTCACTTGATTTTATGGACAGATTTGAACATGGATTGAAATTAAAACACCAGGACACTTTATATGTACAGTATATATTTTTTTTATGGAAAAATAGTTTTTTTTTATGAGTTTTTATTTTTTGATGAATGTATTTTTTTTGATGAATTTGGTTTCATATTATGTTTGTTTAATCACAGGGTGGTAGTTTTTGTGTTTGTTCACAAAACTTCACTTTAATGATTCACATTAGACAGCGCATATTTTTTATATTTTAATCACGGTACAAAAATACACATTCTGTACCATATTCATGCCGCTGATGTTTCGTCTGGTTTATAAACAGCATTTAAAATATATTCTCCCCCCCCCCCCCGTTTCAGCTCAATTTCCCTCTGTTATCTCCTCCCTCTGTTATCTCCTCATATAGGGAGCTGATATCATCCGGTACCTCTCATCTTGATCTTTCATTGTCATAGTAAGATTCTCCATTTGTTGAATTTTGGCGATTCTGCTGAACCACTGTGTACTGGATGGGGGGCTCTCATTTTTCCACACGGCGTGAACTGTTCCTACCAAAATCCATTTGACTCCAGTTCAGCGCCCTCAGCCAATGTCAGAGAGTGTTGATCGGAGTGTTCTGGCGAGTGGGCCACCACCCTGTCAGAGCGCAACAGCTCAGCCAGGAAGAAGGTTGGGCTAACTTTGCATGGTTAGTACAGCGGCTCCCAATTGTAGTGTGTACCCGGCTATACTATCTAGGTCACTTTTCTTTCAATAGGCAAAGTGTTATAAGGTTCAAATCACAAAATATGTAGAAGAATACATATCGCCCTAAACTGAGGATTTTTTTTTTTAATTCGGATATTTATTATAGCAAAAAGTAAAAAATATTGTGTTATTTTCAAACTTGTCGCTCTTCTTTTGTTTATAGCACTAAAAATAAAAACTGCAGAGGTGATCAAATACCACCAAAATAAAGTGAAAACTATTTTTTTTGTGGGTACAGCGTTGCATGATTGCGCAATTGTCATTCAAAGTGTGACAGCTCTGAAATCTGAAAATTGGCCTGGGCAGGAAGGGGGTGAAAATGCCCTGTATTGAAGTGGTTAAGCTATGGATTAACATAAGCAGATGTGACTGAACCTAGATATGTAAAGTATGTGCATTTTTCTACTTGTTTCTCGTCAGCTAAAAAAAAAAATCCTGTGTATTTTAGCTACTTTGGCTGGATTTCACTTTAACCACTTGACCTCTGAAAGATTTACCCCCTCTATGGCCAGGCCATTTTTTGCGTTACTTTAACTGACAATTGCGCGGTTGTCCGACGTTGTACATAATAAAATGTATGTATTTTTTTCCCCCCAAATAGAGCTTTCTTTTCGTGGTATTTGACCACCTCTGTTTTTATTTTTTTTGCGCTATAAATAAAAAGATGCTGAAAATTTTTGAAAAAATAAAACAATATTTTTTAATAAAAAAAAAACAAATTCCTTCATATCTTTAGGGAAATATGTTTTCTGTGACATAAAAAATCCCAATAAGCGTATATTTATTGGTTTGTGCAAAGGTTATCGTGTCTATAAACAAGGGAAATATTTCTATTTTTTATTTTTTTTACCAGTAAAGGCGGCAATCAGTGACTTATATCGGGACTGCAATATTGCAGCGGACATTTAGACAATAAATTACACTTCGACACTTTTTGGGAACCAGCAAAACTAATATAGTGATCAGTGCTCATTTTATGGCAGTGGCTCACTAATGGCACTGGCTGGGAACGGGGTTAACATCAGGGGTGATCAAAGGGTTAACTGTGCCTAACCAGTGTTTATGTGAACTGTGTTAGTTGCTTTTACTAGGGGAAGAGATGGAATTTATCCCCTGCTTTGCAGGGACACACATTCCATCCCCTCCCCCCTGTCAGAATGGCAATCTGCCTTGTTTACATAGGCAGATTGCAGTTCTGTGTCTCTGCCTGATAATCAGCAGACATTGATTACCCAGCATCCACCAACCATCCACCAACGGCATGCATGCACACCCCCTACTCGGAAGTGCGGGATTACGTGTATATATAATTTGGCGCAGAGCTGCTACCCTGTAGCAGTAAAACTGCTATAGGGAGGTTGGCACTCAAGGGTCAATTCACATCACATACGCTGCCATGCACTGATCAATTCAGGCCAGGGCATATACATTGTAAAAGTAATGTATTTCAATAGAATCAGTTCACGCTAAAACAAGGTAGAACAGGCCCTACTTTTTCCAGCGCAATGTAATGTGTGTAAACATATGTAAGCACACCTCAACATCAACACACATTCATAGTCCAGTGAAGTTTCTTTTGCAAATAAAGATTTCTGAAGTTAATGTTTTCCATGTAACACGGCAGAAGGTCCTGTAAAAAGAAACACACAGTACATTTTAAATGCTGTTTATAAACCAGATGAAACATCAGCGGCATGAATATGGCACACAGGTAATCAAACTGGCATCAGCAATCTAGGGGAAGCAAGAAAACGACAGTATCAAGAACAATTTTAATGAAACAACACTAGTGGTTTACAAAACACAAGAAGACAGGGAGGAAATCAGAGACAATAAAGAAACATCCTTTGCATTTTTATTCTTCAGTTATAATAAATATCTTGATTTGCTAGATAAATAAGTTTAGCATATTTTTATACATGTAGCTATATTTATCAAATCATTTATTGTTTTGCTTTGTTTGCATTGCTGACAACGTGACTAGCACTAGACATAATACAAATTCACAAAACTACGTGAAAATTCCAAAACGAAGATGTTGCATCACTGACTGCTGCACTTGTACACAGCCAGGCACAATGCCAGCAGCTTGCATATTGCTTTTGTAAGAGAAAAAGAATGTGCAACATTCTCTAATCAATAACCCCTTAACCTCTCCTGTCTAAGGGGAAAGTAGAATTGTATTTATGTGCAAATCTGAACCTGCACCCCTTGTGGTGGGCAGCAAACTATCCCTTACTCTCTCTATGTTAGGGATTAATGGATTATCTGCACGCATCCCCCCTCGTTACTGTTTTCCCTCCTCCCTCAGCTCAAGCCAGTTATTTCAGGACAGCTGCCCCTAAATCTTTTCCCAGGCAGACATGTCACGTGGCAGGCCCCAGAAGAGCAGCTAATGCGGCATACAACTTTTCTGACAAAAGCCGAGAGGGGGCACATTTACCAAACAACAGAAAGTCCCTGCTAATCAATAAGGCCGAGCCCACGACGGCCACACACCGCTCCTGATGGCTAATCAATAAACTGTTCCTGCTGACTCCAGCACATCTGGTGTTGCCAGTGATGAAAACAGAGAAGGGACAAGAAGATCCTGAATCCACGCAACTGGCTACCTGGCGCCGTCAGTATTTCATTATGTATGATTAGCCAGGTAATTCATTAAAAGATCAGGTTCAAGACTACAATTTCTACAATATCTTTTTCCTATCTCCTAATACTACATTATAGAGTAGAACAGTAACAAATTGTCATTATCGAAAAAAACACCTGGGAATTGCTGAATACCAATCTGCGTTGAGTAAGGTAAATACGGTGTAATGCATCGATACATCTTCCTACAGCAATGCTCAGTAGAATATAATTCATTCTTCAATTATCTCCGTATGATGCTATGTTACTAGTTACTGTTAGTTCAGGGAAGTCCGAGCAAGCCTAGACAGCTGCCATCTGGAAATGTGCAAATTAAACAAGGATTCTGAAATAGGATTTTCACATCCTGTTTTTAGGATGCTGAAATGGGTGTTAAACTGTGCGTAGTATGTTTCCCTGAATGTGTGCAATAAAGGCTTTATACATGCTGGTGATTTTTAGGTGGAACTCTAGCTCTATTCGGTCTCAGGCAACAATAAAAACCAAGCAAAGTTTGCAACCCATCCCATCTCTAGCCAAAACAAACAAAACCATTTCAGCTAAAACCTAGGTTCCATTCTTTAGTGCACTTTGGGGATAAATCAATAAACAACCAAATGTTTTTCAACTACATTTTAATAATATCATATGATGACATTCTCATAAAAATGTTCAAATATTGCAGCTGACTTGAATCCTGTTTTTACAAATGAAAAGACTTAAAGCCCAAATCTGGACACAACAAAAAATGTTCCCTGGCAGTATCACCCCCTTCACCTGCACAGCAAGTGTTAACTGTTGGTTATATCTAGGGGTGCTGGAATAAACATTTTCCTCACTCCAGGCTTCCTGTATATGCAATGATCAATAGCCCTTCATTGATTGTGATGATGCCGAGGGATGACCCACAGACCAGAGCTTCAGGGAGAAGAGGAGGGTGCCCGAGAGGGGATAGGGTAGGTAATACTTCCTCTTTTTTTATTTACGTATGTGTTTAATACCTTTTACCCTTTGGTCTAATTTCTATTCGCTTGTTACATGCATTCCCAGTCACTTCCTTTGAACCTTATTGGATTTCATTGTTATTTTTTGTCTACCTATCTTTTCTGCCTCTTTTCTTATTTTTTTAAAGCTCATTTTATCTGCCTTTTGTATGTGTTCTGGCCCCAGACTTACCCGATGCCATCAGCTAAGAATACGTTTGTGGAGGTCTCTCCACGTGGCTGGGACTCCTGGTGTATACCCATGTAATTGTTGGTGTTCTAGTTTAGATTTTTTGATTTTTCAACTGATATGTAAGTATGCTGTCCTGCACACGCAGGGGGTCTACTCCTTTTTCTTGGTGTGTTGTTCTATTATGGTTACTGATTATTTATTATTTTTTCTGCATGACATGGTCTTCCCACAGATACACACAGATCCAATCTTGGCTGTCTTCTGAGGAATTGGGTGCTGTTCCATGAAACGTGTAGAGACTACAGCTTTAAGAATACATAAATTTAGGCACCTCTGTAATATTTCCTTATTCTTAATATATCTTTTTATTGTGATATGCTT
The DNA here is from genome assembly GCF_905171775.1 of Rana temporaria. NCBI lineage: Eukaryota > Metazoa > Chordata > Amphibia > Anura > Ranidae > Rana > Rana temporaria. The sequence goes on from NC_053490.1 coordinate 288,263,077, forward strand.
TTTATGATAACATATTCAAATGCCCATGTTTGTCTGTTTTTTACAATACATGAAATAAACTTTGTATTTTTATAACATTTAGTTACTTTGTTTAGCACCTCTCCTTAAAGTCCCATGGACAAATTGTTTTCTTTTTGGTTCTACTAAGTATTGGGGACAGAGTTCTGCCTTGGTCTAAGCACACGTGGCCTTTTTTTTTCTTTTAAGTAATAATTCCTCTCATATCTACCCCCTAGACATTACTAGCATTTAACCCTTGCAGTGCAGTAGGCCAATTCTAAAGATAGATTTGTATCAAAGCTGGCCATACATGGATCAAAATTCTGCTGAACCAAACAATTTTCCATCCTTGTATGGCCATCCCCATTTGATATGTAGCGCTAGTGATAACATGGAAACAATAGTTTCTCTTATAAGAATAAGTGAATGTGAATGAATAGTCACTGTACTGAAACTGTGATAATTGTGACAAAAAACAATATTGAGTGAGTAAATGAACAAGTGAAATAAACAAACGCAACCCAACATAACAGTGTAAAGTCCATCAATGAAACTTGTGGATAAATGGTAAAAATGACCACGTAGATCCTCATGGGCAAACAATCATTCCATAGACTCAATTAAGATATGAATGCGCTTACCAGAAGACGTTGATCTGCCTGTCAGCGACAGCAGATCTTTTAGGCATAGAAACTCGGCTCGGCTTCCCCAGACTAGATTGACAAATGCCAAAGATCTTCAGTGGAGGGCCATGGATGCACAATGTCCTGGAATGATGTACCGAGTCTCCCAAGATGTCTACCCCCCAATGAATAAAGGGGGATGGTGATAACCCCTTGGGGGGAAAGGACAAATAGAACTGGAAGGCTCCAAGTAGCATAAGGGGAAGAAAAAGAAAAAAAAAGCCCCAATGGTGCAGGTCAAAAATATAAAGGTTTTATTGTAATAAAACCACAGAATAACATTTAAAAGTGATCACAAATATTAAAAAGGGGCAATATGAGAAACAGTGAAACCAAGCCCTATGCGTTTCGTCCTAAAAGGACTTTAACTGGGGCATTTGATAAAAGTTGATTTAACAATCGACTTCTGTCAATTGGGGACAGCCATACTTGGATTGAAATTTGGCATGTCAGAATACAATGATCAGCGGGTCAGTCGCTGATCGACAAAAGTATCCCAACATTCCTGTTGGGCAGAAGTCGATCGAATGATCAAATTCTATATAATGGGAATGTTGGAAATCTTTTGTCATCTGAGGAATCCCGCTATAAGAATGTCCCAGCAGGATTTCTCTATCCACCTCGCTTGTGTGGATGGAGAAATCTGGCTGACAGAAAAGTACCAAGTCATCTTTGGCCAGCTTAAAGGAGTTGTAAAGGAAAACATTTTTTTGCCTAAAATTAATGTCTGCAAGGTAGACAGACAGAATAGTGTAATGATTCTGTTAAAATATGAGTTAATACCTATTAAATTCCTTCATCTATATCACCTCCGGCATTCTAGTTTCTGTTCTCTCATTCACTTCCTGGTTTGCATCACTCGTCCATGTAAGAACTACATTTCCCAGTATGAATTGTGGCACGCCCAGTAATTCACACCTCCTTGAAGTTTCTAACACGTAGAGAGTGTCCTGCCACACACACAGATGTAGTTCCCAGGAGGGGGCGAGCACATTACTGGCCACTGTAGTAAAGCCTCCCTTCACGGTGGTCAGTAAAATCAGACAAGCCGGAAGTGAACAGAACAGAGAATAAATGGAGCAAAAACGAACAATGAGGAATTGAAAAGAGGAATGTCTGCAGGTAAAGGATGCTTATTATGAAAAAAAATGTTTTCCTTTACAACCCCTTTAATTCCTGGAGTTGGGCTTTAACCATTATAAGCCCATACTGCTCATTAACTGTGATTTCATCTCATGGTTCTTTTTTTACCTCTAAGTTTGTGCGTAATTTCAGTTTATTGACTTATTTGCACAATATACACTAAAAAAGGAAATGACATGCATATGGTAAATTAAACTGAGCCATGTAATAAATGTTACCATGAATTGAAAAAAAATCTGTTTTTGATGGTAACAATTAGCAGAAGATGCACAGAAATAAAAAAATTCTATTTGGTATGACCTTTTTTTTATGCCCAATGAGCTTTAATGTTTAAGTTCAGCTTTACAAAAAGCACAATTTGCTGTTCCATATAGGTATAGCAGCATAATGTGCTAAACCTACCTACCAGCCAGGGCTCTCTTTCTGTTTAAACAGTGAAGTCCATGATTGCATTTAGAATAAGCTTAATTAAATCCTTTGATGCCAAAATTGGTTCCGTCTTAAGATATTGTAGGAAAGAGCAGCTGTTGGAACCAGCACCCCCTAGTGCCATGGCAGGGAGAGCTGCCTATTGCTCTGCCCACATGTGACATCATCTATAAGGCCCCCTGCAACAAACTGTGCCTGCGTATAGAGCTCTGGTCCTACAGCTGTAGTTATTCCTTCCAACTGACAGCACTGCTATCCAGGACCAGAAGTGTGAATACAGAGAGGCTGAGAGTGTTGAGTGTATTCTTTTTCTATTTTAATTTTGTGAGTGGCCAATTTGCATTTGATTTTAGCATTAAACCCTTCAACCCTACAGCACTTACTGTGCGCTTAGCTTGTTTATTTGCCTATTATTTTGGGCCACACCCATGGAGTGTGTAATCCCTCTCTCCTGTCACCAATGATAAACTCAGTGGCTGGGAGAGGAGAGAGTAGATGTTGCGCTTGTGTGGGCCAAAAGCACAGTACAACCTTGCCTTCCGTGGTACTAGGGGGCACTGATCTCAACTACTGTTCCATCTTTACGATAACTCAGGACTGAGCCATCGCTGGCTCCAGAGAATTTTTAAAAATCTTTTCTAAAAGTGGTTGTGGGCTTCATTGTTTAATGGCTTCAAGACCAGACTGTTTCATCCCCTTCCTGTTTAGGCCATTTTTTTTTTCAGCACTGTAACTCTTTGAATGACAATTACTAAGTCATGCAACATTGTACCCATATAAATGTTATATAATTTTTTGAGACAGATAGAGCTTTCTTTTTTAGATATTCATCACCTCTGGTAATTTTTATTTGTAAATTTTCTGTCCCCTCAAAATAACTCAACACAAGTGAAAATGTCCAAATTGGTCCCAAAGTGTCAATATTTTGTGTGGCCACTATTATTTTCCAGCACTGCCTTAACCCTCTTGGGAATGGAGTTCACCAGAGCATCACAGGTTGCCACTGGAGTCCTCTTCCACCCCTCCATGACGACATTACAGAGCTGGTGGATGTTAGAGACCTTGCGCTCCTCCACTTTCTATTTGAGAATGCCCCACAAATGCCCAATAGGATTTAGGTCTGGAGACATGCTTGGTCAGGCCATCACCTTTACCCTCGGCTTCTTTAGCAAAGCATTGGAGGTGTGTTTGGGGTTGTTATCATGTTGGAATACTGACCTGCAGCCCAGTCTTCAAAGGGAGGGGATCATGCTCTGCTTCAGTATGTCACAGTACATGTTGGCATTCATGATTCCCTCAATGAACTGTAGATCCCCAGTGCTGACAGCACTCATGCAGCCACAGACCATGACACTCCCACCACCATGCTTGACTGTAGGCATGACACACATGTCTTTGTACACCTCACCTGGTTACCGCCACACATGCTTGACACCATCTGAACCAAATACGTTTATCTTGGTCTCATCATAAAACCACAGGACATGGTTCCTGTAATCCATGCCCTTAGTCTGCTTGTCTTCAGCAAACTGTTTGCGGGCTTTCTTGTGCATCACATGACTCCGGGGAGGGAAAATGGCTAAATGGGCCCAATTTGGAAATTTTCACTTAGGGGTGTACTCACTTTTGTTGCCAGCGATTTAGACATTAATGGTTGTGTGTTGAGTTATTTTGAGGGGACAGCAAATTTACACTGTACACTCACTGATTTACATTGTAGCAAAGTGTAATTTCTTCAGTGTTGTCACATGAAAAGATATAATAAAATATTTACAAAAATGTGAGGGGTGTACTGACTTTTGTGAGATACTGTATGAAAATTGATCGATCCTAATGTACTGACTTCCTATCTAATTTCTTGAGGCCCTAAAATGCCAGAACAGTGCAAATACCCCCCAAATGACCCCTTTTTAGAAAGCAGACAGTTCAAGGCATTTAGTAAGTAGCATTGTGAGTTTGTTAAAGTTGTAATGTTTTGTCCCCTTTTTTTAGGACATTAAATACATTTTTAGGACATTAATTACATTTTCCACAAAGTTGTAATTTTAATAAGTTATTTCTCACACACAGCATGGACATACATACAATTACACCCCAAAAAACATTCTGCTACACCTCCCGATTATGGGGGATTCCCCTATGTTTGAGACTTTTTCACAGCCTAGCCAAATAGATGGGTCCAAAATCAAAGGAGCACCTTTAGGCGTTCCAGGGACATATATTACATATCTAATTTTCTGACTAATGTTATCAATTAATACGTTATTTCTAACACACAGCATAGGTATACTTATAATTACACTCCAAAACACATTCTGCTACTCCTTCTGAGTGCAGCAATAAAACATGTATGAAACTTTTTCAATGTTTGGACTACTTTTTCACTGAACACGGTATCTTGTGTATCACATAAATCAATTGTATCAAAATGAATGTACTGTAATGGTCACCTCTGTAAAAATTATCAGGGAATATAGCTTAGAATAGTGTCACTTATAGCAGTCCCAATTCCTAAAAGCAGGGCCGGCCCTACCATAGGTCCCGGTGGGGCCATGGGTCCTGCGTGGCACTTTCAGAGGGGCAGTAAACTCCCGTCCGCCAGCCAGCTGTTCCGCCTGCTCTACTGCTTATTTCACGGTTGACCGATCAGGCCAGTAGATGCCGAGCACCAGTGTGTACTCCTATTTCCTGGTGATGGTGGAACGCACGATGGGGCGAACGTGATGTCATCAGCTGGAAGTGATGGCTGCATCGCCTCCCACGTCTTGCATTATTTCCATCAAATAACATCACAGCTTCAGGGCTGCTGTTAGAAATCATGAGGGTACCTAATTTTTATTTTTATTTACTGATATTGCTGCATAGTTTCTTTTAGTGTATTTGCTTACTAAAGTTATTTTTCAGATATAAACATATTTTTATATATATTATCCCAGTGCAGTACATGAAATGTATTAATCTCACATAACCACTAATCAGGCACATTATAATACGTTCTGTTACTACTGTGAGCTGTATTTTTCCCCTTTTACATTTCTATCAATCTTCTTTATATGTCTTCCATATCCATCAATCACTCATTACCTTTATATATCAATCATGCATTACCATTACCTATCATCTATATCTATCCCACAGTTTCTTCGTCTAATCATCTCTGCATTTCAATCCCTCTGTGTGGTATCCATTAAAGGTCTGTTAGTGCAGATCATAGCAGTACATCACTGCAACTCATAGACTTAAAAAGATCTCAAGAAAATAGACACTCCATAGGGAAGATTCTCTTTTGAAAATAGGAGTAATGTTAAATTTTAAGGAAACTTCAGAATATCCAATTTATCTGGCTCTGTTGAAATTATATTGAAATGAGATTCACGTTCCACTCCTTGCAAAAGTATTCAGACCCTTAACCAATTTTCTCATTTTACTGAATAACAAATCGTGTCTTTTTTTCTGTGTTATTCTCATTTTATACAAATTAAATTTGAAGTTTTTTTTTTTTACTTTTAAGATAATAATTGTATATTAGAAACACATCTTAAGAAAATACAAAATGTGCTATTTGCGTACATGTTTACCATCTGTGTTGTGGAAGCTGTACATTTACACAGGTAAAAAATAATAGCCTAACAAGGACATAGTTGCCTTACAATTGGCCTCCACTAGTAAATCATTAAAATAATGGATATATTCTCTGGATAAAAACACTACAGTTACATGATCATTATTCAGTTTGTGAATCTGAAGGACAGCTGTGAAAATGGAGGCTAAAGAGCACTCCAAAGAATTTAGAGATAAAGCAATACAAGTGCATAAATTCAAAAAAGGGTACACAATAATATCCAAACGTTTGGAAGTTGCTGTTAGGACTGCTGGTGAGAGGGTCAGAAGCAGGTTAGAAGGAGGTCAGAAGCAAGTCAGAAGACTGTTAGAAGGAGGTCAGAAAGAGGTCAAGAGAAGGTTAGAAGGAGGTCAAAAGCAGGTCAGAAGAAGGTTAGAAGGAGGTCAGAGGGAGGTCAGAAGAAGGTTAGAAGGAGGTCAGAAGAAGGTTAGAAGGAGGTCAGAAGCAGGTCAGAAGAAGGTTAGAAGGAGGTCAGAAGCAGGTCAGAAGAAGGTTAGAAGGAGGTCAGAAGCAGGTCAGAAGAAGGTTAGAAGGAGGTCAGAAGAAGGTTAGAGGGAGGTCAGAAGCAGGTCAGAAGAAGGTTAGAGGGAGGTCAGAAGAAGGTTAGAAGGAGGTCAGAAGCAGGTCAGAAGAAGGTTAGAGGGAGGTCAGAAGAGGGTTAGAGGAAGGTTAGAAGGAGGTCAGAAGCAGGTCAGAAGACGGTTAGAAGGAGGTCAGAATCAGGTCAGAAGAAGGTAAGAGGGAGGTCAAAACACTAGTTAAGAAATTCAGATAGAAGCCTCTTAAACAGATCTCAAATTCAAGCTAAATGCACCTGAAAGCATCCTGAATGTGTCCGTGTACACAAGCCCGGAATGCCTTCTGCAGTCTGTTTTAAAAGCAGATAACCTGTAAGGCCCATGACTCTTTGAAACCATGCTGAAACTCCCTCATCCTCTCATGCCCTTGGCATACAGCATGATATCTGGGTAGTGGGATCTGTGACATGCTGGACTTTGTTCATTTTTAAAATGATATTAGGTTGCAAGGTGTGTATGCATGCATAACTTCATCTATACGTTATTTGCCTGTGCCCCCTCTAAAGGCAAAACATTTATCCTGTTAAGTCAACTTCATGAAATAAATGTACATACTATTCCTGGGGGGAAAAAAAGTGTTCTAGGCACCTTTCTATAGCTAAATACAGTATGTGACTATCATAGAAATAAATAGGAAGAGCTGCATATTGGCTGGCCCTGGCTGAATAAGGCTCTTTGCAGCCCTTCTTACTGGAAACTGGGAAGTTGTAGCTGTTGTATGAAGTTGTAGGAAGTTTACAGCTTCAACTAAATAGTTTTATTGCTGTAGGTGGCTTTGCAAAACGTTAAAGTGTAGGGATTAAAAATTTAGGCAGTAAACATATTGTACTTTTTAAACCAAAAAGAAAAAAAAAAGTAAATGAAGAGAACTAACCAAGGTTCTGAAAACTTTTGCAAGACACTAGATAACAAAGGAGATTGTTTTACAGTGATCAAATGGTTAGGCCTTGGTCCTGTTATCTTAACAGAGAGAGAGAGGCTAAAGAAGAGATAATCACGCAAAGCAGGCCAATCAGCAGCTCTCCCTGATCGCTTTCTTTGGATGATATACATGACCTGCTCTGTCATTGTGTGATTTGTCCAGCACCATTTATATCCCTATCTTTGGCTTAGCACAGCAACATAAACTTACAAGTGTTTATTTGGGATTATACTTGTATCATTTAAAACATGCTATCAAAATGGGTGCATGTAGCATTGTATTTGTCAAATCTCACCTCTTGATGTGAGGACCCCATATTTTAAAGGTATATACTGAAAAAAGGATGCTTTTGAGTACATTTGCTGTGCAGTTGTGTTGTGGTTGTTATGTAGCACAATTGCTGACTATGCAATAAATGTGTGCTGCTCGCTAGTCGCCATGTCAAAACACAACACTATGTGAGAACACAGCTGTCAGTATACTTCACTGTGTCAGAACATTTTAGTATGTGAAAACTCATGACTTGTCATGTCATGTCACACTACACACATCAACTGGCAGAATATACTCTACACCTCCACACTTACTATATCAAGGTATGCAGCATATGAGGTCACTCATACTAGGGTGCAGATGGAGGAGGGAAAAGTCATTTATTATTTTTAGTACAGGAGGGGCTAACGGGGAAAATTAGTATTAATTGGGAAATAACAGACTTCCATGTAATAGAAATTGTTTAATTATACTTTTGTACAGACTATGCATGCTCAAGCATTTACACATTCTAAACAAAATATAAAAGCACTTAAAACCTGTTATTAACCTCTGTAGATAAAGGAAAGTGGGGAAATGCATATTTAAGTATCACAAAATAGGCACTGAAATCTCAGATCTTTTCTATTTACTTCCTATAGAAAACAGAATCTTGTCAGTATGCCATTCCTTTTAATGTAAACAACCAGTGGGTGTTTCTAAGTTGCTAAAAACTGACTAAAACCCTACTTAGAGATCTTTGTTAAAATCTTGTTTTTGAGAATGAATTACTTTATACTACATGCAACTGCAGAGGTAAGTTTTAAAACTCTTTTACTGCTTATTAAGAATATATAAACACAAGTGACAACTTGCCTCCAGTCCACAGTAGATTTACTGTGAGCGAGTGGCAGATACAGGCCAGGCAACATACCTGTATGTGGCCCAGCACATGCACACTGGCATGCCACTTGTGGTGCTTAGTGCACTACTCCCTGGACCGATGTGTCCACCACTCAAAGCAGCCAGGTATCACCTAATCACCAAATCACATTATCACAATGTAAACGCATCTGTTATGAATGAGTTTCATTCATAACAGCTGTGCTTAGTATTGTGATGCTGTGATTGACCCATAGCTATCACATGGTACCTGGGCCAATCACAGAACGCTGTACCATGTGATAGCTGTGGGTCAATCACAGCTGTTATGAAAGAAACACATTTTTGACAGTTCAAAACATTGATGTTGCATGTAATGAAATAATCTGTATAGCAAGTTAATCTTAATATTTAAAATTAAGAAATAAAAAAAGACATTTTATGAAATGGGTTTAAGTTACTCCAATTTAATATACTGTATCTACTGTATGGGATGCAATTATGTTTCATTCAGATGCTCCAGTTCACTTCTACAACCCAAAAATGAGGTGATACTCCAAACTGTCATCAACCTGAAACTGGTCCTAGTGTGTGTGTGTAATTTTCTTAGCTCCTTCATCATGACTAGGGACTAATGAAAGTAGCGTTAAATGTAACAGAAACAGAATGTTACAAAATATGTTAGATCTTTGCAAATGAATACAGGACATGACTAAATAATTGTCAGGGTACTAGCTCCATCTCTGACAGATTCCCGCACATGCCCAGTAGAATGACATTTCGGCACATGCCTGTGCGTGGTTTGCGCGCACGCATGCGCGGTACGGCAGCGCGCCGTGTGCGTGGAAGCGCGCACGTGCACGTATGCGGCAACCCTGGGGCCAATCAGAGGCCGGACATTCCTATTTAAACCAGCAGCCTTCCCTGAACAGGTTGCTGGTTTGTCTTCAGCTCCTATGTGTTTACCTGTTGCCGTACCTGCCTGTTTTGACCCGGAATTCCTGACGACTCTCCTCTCACCTGGAACCTCTGACCCTTTGGCTAACGTTACCTGGATTGCTGTTGTCTCCTGCCCCTTGACCTTGGCTTGCTCTCATGGACTCCCTCTGAACTCTCCTGCCCTTGACCCTCGGCTTGTGACTCGGATTTGCCCTCATCTCCTGTGGACCCTACCAGACTCACCTACCAGTTCCTGCCTGACCAACGCTTGTCTCCAGTCTTCTGCACCTGCCCTGCTTCTGTCAGCTGCACCAAGTCTTCCTGCCAGCTCCCGGCACCGGTGCCTCCTTGTGCCGTCCCTCCTCTGTCCCAACTCCAGGGAGTGGTCTGCACAGGGTCGCAAAGGTGAGCCGCCCTCAGCATCTCGGTCTCGGTGAGTACAGGTTCTGACAGTACAAACCAGCCAGATGTCTGAGACCGACAGGGCGCGCTCACCCTTTGAGACGCTGTGCCAACAGGTCTCCGCCTTAACAGAGGCAGTCCAGAAGCTTCAGGAAGGCTACCTCCAGATTGATGGCCGCCTCCAACAACTGGCCGGTTCCCCAGGTCCATCCACTGCGGCCCTAGCCTCTTCACCCGGACCTTCTGCTGCCCAAGCTCCTGCAAGCCCTGCCATGATGGGGAGTAATCCCGAACCCCGGGTCTCCATGCCCGAGCGATTCTCAGGCGACCGCCGGAAATATCGGGCTTTCAAGAATGCCTGTTCCCTTTACCTGGCCTTGCAACCTAGAACTTTTGCGACCGAAGCTGTTAAGGTTGGATTCGTAATCTCTCTCCTTTCTGAGGAGCCTCAAGCATGGGCACACTCCTTAATGGAACAACGCAGTCCAATACTTGACTCTATGGACACCTTCTTCACCCACATGGGGAAATTATACGACGACCCCCTACGTGCAGCCACCGCAGAGGGTACTCTGCACAGCTTAAATCAAGGGAGACGGCCGGTGGAAGACTACACCGCCGAATTTAGAAAGTGGTCTGCTGACACAGGCTGGAATGAGTTGGCCCTCAGGTACCAATACCGCCAGGGCCTCTCTGAGAACCTAAAGGATGAGCTTGCAAGGTCGGCACCCCCTGCCTCTCTGGAGGATTTAATCCAAACCGCCACTCAGCTGGATAGGCGCCTTCGAGAACGTCGTTCAGAGAGGTTCCAGTCCAACCGGCCTAACTGGGTTCCACCAAGATATGCTCCAGTACCTCCGCCTCACCCAGCTCCACCAAACACCTCATTACCCGACCCAGAGCCGATGCAGCTTGGTATAGTACGGGCCCCTCTGACTCCAGAAGAAAGACTCCGGAGGCGTCAATCTAACCTCTGTCTGTACTGCGGAGCCGCCGGACACTTTTTGCGCACTTGCCCAGTAAGGCCTTGTAAGTCGAAACCTCCATCTGCTATCAATTTCCCTGTTACCAGTTTGCCTCAGACTTATGTTATCCTCTTTCTTTCCCTACAGCTCCCGGAAGGGGCAACACGTCTGCCGGCGATAATTGATTCCGGGGCCTGCAGCTGCTTCTTGGACTCATCCTTGGCCCAAAAGCTGCGTATCCCCTGCCGTACCAAGGATTTTCAGCTGCAAGTTCATCTGGCTGATGGCTCTCTTCCCCGTTCCGGATTGATTACCCAGGAAACCCTTCCTCTTTGTGCCATCTCAGATTCTGGGCACCGGGAGTTCCTTTGTTTGGACTTGATCCCGTCCCCCATGTTCCCTATCATTCTGGGTCTCCCTTGGCTACAAGTTCATCTGCCCTGCATTGATTGGCTCAAGAAAGAAGTCAGCTTCCCTTCCACCTACTGTTCCCAGCACTGTCTCGCACCCGCTCCAGTCGCCTGCTCCACGCTAGCTACTCCACCTGAAGACCTACTGCATGTTCCTCCAGCCTACCTAGACTTCAAGGATGTCTTTGACAAAAAACAAGCCGATTGTCTCCCACCACATCGGTCATATTACTGCCCCATTGACCTCTTGCCCGGATCTGAAATTCCCTTTGGGCGCATATTCCCCTTGTCAGAGACTGAGTTGAAGACCCTCAAGGTCTATATTGAAGAAAATTTAAGTAAGAAGTTCATCCGTCCCTCCTCCTCGCCAGCGGGGGCGGGGATCTTCTTTGTCGAGAAAAAAGATGGATCGCTTAGACCCTGCATTGATTATAGGGAGTTAAACAAAATTACCATCAAGAACCGGTACCCGCTGCCTCTAATCCCCGAGCTCTTTCAAAGGTTCCGATCAGCTCAGGTTTTTTCTAAATTGGACCTCCGGGGCGCCTACAATTTGGTCCGAATAAGGGCAGGAGATGAGTGGAAGACTGCGTTCAGGTCCAGATTCGGGCACTTCGAGTATCTGGTCATGCCCTTTGGGCTCTGTAATGCGCCCGCCACCTTCCAGCATCTAGTCAATGACATTTTTCGACAATTTTTAGATGACTTCCTCGTAGTCTACTTGGACGATATTCTCATCTTTTCAGCCACAAAAGAATTACATCGGCAACATGTCAGGCAGGTTCTCACCATCTTGAGACAACACCGGCTTTATCTCAAATCAGAAAAATGCGAGTTCGAAAAGACATCAGTGCAATTTTTAGGATTTATCATTTCTGTGCATGGGGTAGCCATGGATCCCCAGAAAATCAGTGCTATTCAGGAGTGGGCACCTCCAACAGACAAAAAGGGCGTTCAGCGCTTCATTGGCTTCGCCAATTTTTATAGACGATTCATCATCGGTTTTTCATCAATTGTTTCTCCCATCACCAAGTTGACCCGCCAGGGGCACCGCTTCCAGTGGCCACAAGAGGCTCAGGAGGCCTTTATCAAACTCAAAACGGCCTTTACCTCGGCACCTGTACTTTGTCATCCGGATTCTACGTTACCTTTTGTTCTAGAAGTGGACGCCTCGGAATCTGCTACAGGCGCTATTCTTTCCCAGAGACAGGGACCGAAGTCGCTTCTTCACCCAGTAGCCTACGCCTCTCGGAAACTAAGTCCTCCTGAGCGCAATTACGACGTAGGCGATAGAGAACTACTGGCCATAAAATTTGCACTGGAGGAGTGGAGGTACCTGCTGGAGGGGGCAGCGCATCCCATTATCATTTTCACTGACCACAGGAACCTGGAATACTTACGGTCTGCAAAACGCCTTAGGCCCAGACAAGCCCGTTGGGCTCTTTTTTTTGCTCGCTTCAATTTCCATATTACCTATCGTCCTGGCGCAAAAAATGGAAAAGCTGATGCCCTCTCCAGGATGTTTCCAGAGACGCCCGATACTTCCGAGCCCAGCACGATCCTGTCACCTCAAAATTTTTTGCTTCTCCCTCAAACAGATTTGTTGACTGCTCTAAAGACCGCATGCCAACGGTGCCCTGATCATGAGGTTTCCTCCTTGGAGAAAAAGGACGACCTGCTGTGGTCTCGTGGGAAGATTTTTGTTCCAACAGAGGCAAGACAGTTAATCCTCAGCACCTTCCATGATCGTAAATTGGCTGGCCATTTTGGTACCCGTAAAACTTCCGAACTGATCTCTCGCTCCTTCTGGTGGCCTAAATGGAGGTCCGACTGCAAGGATTATGTCTCTTCCTGCATTCGCTGCCAGCGGAGTAAGGGGCCAAACACGAAGACCTGGGGGCTGCTGAAACCCCTTCCTATCCCAGAACGGCCCTGGATTGACATCTCCATGGACTTTATTGTCGATTTGCCTCCTTCAGCCGGGTTTACCACGATCCTAGTCGTGGTGGACCGTCTGTCCAAGATGGCGCATTTTTTGCCCATGGTGGGTACGCCCTCCGCGGCAGACACAGCCAAAATCTTTTTTAAAGAGATTATCAAGCTCCATGGAGTGCCCAAAAGCATAGTATCTGACAGAGGTACTCAATTCACATCCAAATTTTGGAAGGAACTTTGCAGAGCTTTGGAAGTGAAGATCTGTCTGTCCTCGGCCTATCACCCTCAAAGTAATGGCCAGACAGAGCGCACTAATCAAACGCTAGAACAGTATCTACGATGCTTTTGCTCAGTCTCCCAAGACGATTGGTCCTCCTTGTTATCTACAGCCGAGTTCGCTTACAATAATTCCATACATTCTTCCACAAACCAAACCCCGTTCTGGGCTAACTTCGGTTTCCACCCTTCCTTTTTGCCGGACTCCATCCCGGAAACATCTGTGCCAGCGGTTCAGGAACGTGTGACCTGCATCCAGCAAAACTTTCAGAAGTTACAGGAAAGCATGCAGCAAGCTCAGCAGGACTATAAGAGGTTCCATGACAAGGGGAGGAAGGATTGCCCTGTCTTCAAAGTGGGTGAGAAGGTCTGGCTATCCGCCATCAACCTCAAGTTACCTATTCCCTCTCGGAAGCTGGGTCCAAGGTTCATCGGGCCATTTGAGATCAGGCGAGAAATCAACCCAGTAGCTTTTGAGTTGGCTTTACCCAGGTCCTACAAGATCCACCCTGTGTTTCACGCCTCTCTGCTTAAGCCCGTTGTGTCTGACCCCTTCAACGGTAGAGAAGAACTGCCACCTCCACCAGTGGAGATTGAGGGTGAAAAAGAATTTGAGGTGGAGGCTATCTTGAGCTGCAGGAAAAGAGGAAGGCAGTTGCAATACCTTATAAAGTGGAAGGGATATCCCCCTGAAGATAACTCTTGGGAGCCTTCCCGGAATCTCCATGCCCCTCGCCTGATTCGGGCCTTTCACCTGGAACACCCGGAGTTAATGACCAGTTTGGGCGTCCGGAGTCCGCCCCTTGGGGGGGGGGCACTGTCAGGGTACTAGCTCCATCTCTGACAGATTCCCGCACATGCCCAGTAGAATGACATTTCGGCGCATGCCTGTGCGTGGTTTGCGCGCACGCATGCGCGGTACGGCAGCGCGCCGTGTGCGTGGAAGCGCGCACGTGCACGTATGCGGCAACCCTGGGGCCAATCAGAGGCCGGACATTCCTATTTAAACCAGCAGCCTTCCCTGAACAGGTTGCTGGTTTGTCTTCAGCTCCTATGTGTTTACCTGTTGCCGTACCTGCCTGTTTTGACCCGGAATTCCTGACGACTCTCCTCTCACCTGGAACCTCTGACCCTTTGGCTAACGTTACCTGGATTGCTGTTGTCTCCTGCCCCTTGACCTTGGCTTGCTCTCATGGACTCCCTCTGAACTCTCCTGCCCTTGACCCTCGGCTTGTGACTCGGATTTGCCCTCATCTCCTGTGGACCCTACCAGACTCACCTACCAGTTCCTGCCTGACCAACGCTTGTCTCCAGTCTTCTGCACCTGCCCTGCTTCTGTCAGCTGCACCAAGTCTTCCTGCCAGCTCCCGGCACCGGTGCCTCCTTGTGCCGTCCCTCCTCTGTCCCAACTCCAGGGAGTGGTCTGCACAGGGTCGCAAAGGTGAGCCGCCCTCAGCATCTCGGTCTCGGTGAGTACAGGTTCTGACAATAATAGGCTGTGTACAGGTATTTGCTTTACAAAACAGACAAAGTGCTAGACAATAGATATGTGCATTCCCGTTCGTACAAATAAGAAGGCCAGTATGGTGGCCTGAGTTTATGGGAGGAGCCCGGAGGGTATTTAAGCAGCCCACTCACACATGCTCTTTGTCGGTTCAGTGTGCGGTACTACACGTCACTGGGCCGACTCTTTCCAGCTCACCTCATGTCCGTGAGTCTGCACATTCAATCGCATTCGACATCGCAAGCGCTTTGCGGCTTCTCCCTTCATGGTCTTCGCCGGCGGTTCCCGCTTACTGTCGCAGGTAGGATTCAAACCTTTTCGAATCTTGTGCAATCTTACAATTCGTTATGCTTCCTATCCTGCATCCCTTTTGGGAAAAAATCTGCCTGAGTTACTTTTGCTTATGTTCCAACATCATTCGGCTCAGGCATAATACATTTGCAACTTCCTTCTGCCAAACATACGATTCATTTGTAAATCCATTTGGAGATTGACATGTGTTTGTATGGGTTCTTTGGCAGATTGAGGTGGTAATTGGACTCACATGGTGCCTTCTCTGCACTTGATTAGCCTGGGGGGATGGGTGGTTGGTAGGTGTTCGGTTTCAAAGCAAGGGGTAGCATACACTCTACAACCAATTCGTATCAGATTCGTTCAATACTCCTTACTATCAATTCGTATCAGATTAATTTCATGCATTTTACAACCTTTTTGTATCAGATACAATTGCATACTTTCTACCGTTGTCATTCATTGTTTCCCCCATGTCGTGTGTTTTAGTTCCCACAGCGGAACTTACGAATTGTTTGTTCACGGCTCCTCTCTCTCATTTATTTACTAAAGTTATTGCCTGTGCGTCATGCATGGCGCCACACCACACTCTTGGGATGTGTTGCACATCCACTCCAGTCCAAAGCAAACCCAGTCGCACGTTCACTGTCCCAGGTAGGATTCGTTAGCTTGTTTGTCATGTCAAATTCGTGGCCACTCATGGTGTCACCTGTACCATATGTTTGGTTCCCGCAGTGGAGCTTACAAAGCATTGATACGTACTTCTCGTGTTCTATTTTCTACACCAAACCTCCTTGTTTTGCCCCATGCACGGCATCACGCTACACGTTCCCGACATGTTTCACTCCAGCCACAGTCCGCCGCAAACTCACTCGCATGGCCCACTGTCGCAAGTAAGATTACACATGCTTTATGTCTTATCAATTTGCTACCATTCGTTGTCTCCCATATCGTTCATTAGTGGCCCCTATGGAACCTACGATTCAAACAGGCGTTGTCCTTCTACCTTATACTGCTTGCTTAAGGTACAAACAAACCAGGTGTTTCTATCCTTTCTCAGTAACCCAATTCTTATTGATTGAGACCTTGCAACCATGCAAATCATCTCGGCAGTCTGAGACCCTTGCAACACATGACCCTTACAAAATGCAAAAAAAAAAAAACGCAAAAAGTTAAAAAATATATAAAACGCAAAAAAAAAAAAAAAAAAAAAAAACTATTGCCACCACGTAATCTCAGCCCAGCAACCTGACACCTGTTGAGACCGTTGCAACGATGCAAAATTCGTCTCCACAGCCTGACACCCTTGTTAAGACCCTTGCAAACGCAATACCGTCTTAGCAGCCCCACACTCATCGAGTCTTGCAACCACACTAAATCGTCTCAGCAGTCTGACACCCTTGTTAAGACCCTTGCAACACATGACCCTTACAAAACAAAAAAAAAACAAAAAAACGCAAAAAAAATAAAATAAAAAAAAAAACGCAAAAAAATAAAAAAAAACGCAAAAAGAAAAAAGAAATATAAAAGTGCAGAAAAAAAAATATAATTGCCACCACACAATCTCAGCCCCGCAACCTGACACCTGTTAAGACCGTTGCAACAGCGCAAAATTCGTCTTCGCAGCCTGACACCCTTGTTGAGACCCTTGCAAACGCAATACCGTCTCAGCAGCCCCCCACTCATGGAGACTCTGGCAAGCACAGAAAATTGTCTCAGCAGCCTGACACCCTTGCAAACGCAATACCGTCTCAGCAGCCCCACACTCATGGAGACTCTTGCATGCACGCAAAATTTGTCTCCTCAGCCTGACACCCTTGTTGAGACCCTTGCAAACGCAATACCGTGTCAGCAGCCCCACACTCATGGAGACTCTTGCAAGCACACAAAATTGTCTCAGCAGCCTGATACCCTTGTTAAGACCCTTGCAACACATGACCCTTACAAAACGCAAAAAAAAAAAAAAAAATATGCAAAAAAAAAAAAAAAAATTGTCACCACACAATCTCGGCCCAGCAACCTGACACCTCTTGAGACCATTGCAACCATGCAAAATCGTCTCAGCAGCCTGACACCATTGTTGAGATCCTTGCAAACGCAATACCGTCTCAGCAGCCCTACACTCATCAAGACTCTTGCAACCACACAATACCATCTCAGTAGCCTCACACCATTGTTGAGACCCATGCAAACGCAATACCATCTCAGCAGCCCTACACTCATCAAGTCCCTTGCAACCACGCAATACCGTCTCAGCAGCCTCACACCATTGTTGAGACCCTCGCAAACGCAATACCGTCTCAGCAGCCCCACACTCATCAAGACCCTTGCAACCACACAATACCGTCTCAGCAGCCTTACACCATAGTTCATACCCTTGCAAACGCAATACCGTCTCAGCAGCCCCACACTCATCAAGGCCCTTGCAACCACGGAATACCGTCTCAGCAGCCTCACACCATAGTTCAGACCCTTGCAAACACAATACCGTCTCAGCAGCCCCACACTCATCAAGACTCTTGCAACCACGCAATACTGTCTTGAGCAACCTCCCACTCGTCAAAGACCTTTGTGACCATACAGTCTCGCCCCAGCAACCTGGCATTCATTGAGACCCTTGCAGCCAGACAAATCATCTTTGGCCTCATGTACACTGCTGTTGGTAAAAAAAAAAAAAAAAAAATGGGTTCAGACGGATGTTCAGAGGCATTCGAAACGCATTCGAAACGCCAATGCCTGTAACAGCTTGTAAACACTGCCAGATGCGGTAACTCATGTTTACCAGCGTTTCATTCACAGTCGTTTTCATAAAAAATTAAAATAAAGGGGAATATTGTCTCAGCAACTTGACACTCATTTGAGACCCTTGCTAAATGTAATATCATCTCAGCTACCTCACACCCTTCTAGACCTTTGCAACCACACAATCTCATCTCAGCAACCTGACACCCGTTCAGACCTTTGCAGCCATACAAAGTCATCTTAGCAACCTGACACTCATTTGAGACCATTGCAAATGCAATATCGTCTCAGCAACCTGACACTCATTTAGACCCTTGCAGCCATACAAAGTTGTCTCAGCGGCCGACACTCATTTGAGACCATTGCAAAACGCAACATCGTCTCAGCAACCCCTCACTTGTTGAGACCTGTGCAACCACACCATGCCATCTCAAAACAAACCTCATAATCATCGACACCTTTGCAACCATGCAATATCGTCTCAGCAAACGACTGAGACCCTTGCAACCACCAATACCATCAAACCTTCATACTCAAGGCCCCTGCCACCACACAATATCGTCCCAGCAACCTGACACTCACTGACACCCTTGCAACCGCACAATATTGTCTGCAGTAGTATAAAACACTTAGCGGCACGCACCTACGTGCAAACCCGAATACAAACTAAACTTGCAAACACACCTCAGTGACAAACAATCAGCCACACAAACACACAGTGGCACCCAGTTGGCCATTCATCTTCAGTGGCACGCGGGCCACTCATCTTTTCTCAGTTTTTTCCCTGCGGTTAGTTCAGGTTTTCATCCAGCACCAGCGAGTGCACGTTGGCCTGCGAGTGCATGTATATCGTCTTGTTGAGCACCTGTGTATTGTCTTGATTTTCTCACACCAATGCAAGATCCAGTCCAAGTTCTCAAACTAGACCAAGCATCAGTAGCAGACTTAGCTATGTGGGACAACTTCCCCACCTGATAGAACATCATTTCAATCTTCATCCCGGCAGTGTCAGCCGAGCCACCAAAGGCTTTTGCAGCCATTTTTTAGGCCGCCACTGGTTCTCCAAACCTTGGCCCCCAGAAATTCTCTTAAATTTTTGCTTCACCCAGTCTTCATCACGCCTCGTGCTGCACCCCATCGTGGCAGCTGCCCAGGTCTGGGACCACACTTGAACAGGACAGACACTGTTCTTCACCACAGACAATCAGGCCACAGCCGACATCATCAATTAAGATAGATCTAAGTCACTCCCCATCACTTCCTGCACAGGCTCGCGCAGCTGTCACTCCGTCACCAGTTAATATCTTATGTAGACCTTTTCCAGGCAAATGCAGCAGCTGATGCGCTTTCCTATTCCAACCTTGGAATGTATGTTTTTTCCAGCAAGAGCCTGGAGCCGACCCAACAACTATCCCTGTCCCACCATGGACATTGCTGACGATGGACTGAAGTCGCATCTCGCCAACGCAATCCAACTTATTAACCACTCCTTGGCACGCAACACACTGAAGGCCTATCGCACTGCTTGGAACACTAATCGCAAATTTTTGGCCCCTTGCCCCGAAGCAGCAGTTGGACACATCCTAGCCTTCATATCGTATTGCCACATGCAGCTGACCATTTCTCAATACTATCACGCCATATCTAGATGGCATCCAGCATTTCCTGTCCCTGCAGGACCCCAGTAAACCGTCAGTATTCTCGAGCCCATGCAGTCAAGTCCCTCCTACAGGGCATACAGAAGCACCAACCTGTAGTCAGTGGCAAGCACCTACCTTTCAAGAGTCCCCTCTTTAGGGACATGTCTAAAATCCTTACTCGTTCCCTGTTTAGCGCTTTGCCCAGTCTAGTCACCCAACAGCCATCTACCAGGCCTTCTACGGTTCCCTACAACCTAGTGAATTTAGTCAGCGGCTCCGGCAGTCACACACTGCTCCGACGCCACCCGACTCGCTTTCGAACCACTACACTCTCACAGTCTGCAAACGCAACAAACCAGCCCCTGGGGTTGACATCAACCTGTTTCAGACTGACAACGCCTGACGCCCAGTGACGGTGTTCGACCCACTACTGCTCCATCTACCCAGCCACTCTGATGGTAGCTCGTTGCTACCCTTTCTAAACCAGCTCCCTGAGTGTCAGCCAGTGTGTCAAGCATGTCAGAATCCTCCTAAGTAACTTGGGCTTCAAACCCCAGTCAGTTCTCTGGACATTCTTTCCGAATTGGAGCAGTCTCAGTTGCCTCCCAACAGGGAGTACCAGACTACGTAATCAAGATACCAGGCTGATGGAAGTCTCCTTGTTTTGCCACATACATCCCAAATCCTCATGAAGGAATGGCACAAGCCTTTACCAAGCTGGCTCAATAAATACAAGAAATCAATATAAACTATTTCCCTATCTGAGTCTTTTGCCCCCTTTTCTTGGCATACTGACCAGACCACCAAGGCACACTTCAGGTCTATTTATGTTGTAAGTCTTGTCGCGTGTTTATGTGATCCACATCTCTCTCGGTCAGAGGGTAACGACCATAAATAAGAAGGCCAGTATGGTGGCCTGAGTTTATGGGAGGAGCCCGGAGGGTATTTAAGCAGCCCACTCACACATGCTCTTTGTCGGTTCAGTGTGCGGTACTACACGTCACTGGGCCGACTCTTTCCAGCTCACCTCATGTCCGTGAGTCTGCACATTCAATCGCATTCGACACCCTCCCGCCCTTCCCTTTTTCAGGGCACTTCTCAGCATGTCCTTCTTCAATTAACTACCCATTACTTACCTTGGGTATGTCCCCTTTTCTTGGCATACTGACCAGACCACCAAGGCACACTTCAGGTCTATTTATGTTGTAAGTCTTGTCGCGTGTTTATGTGATCCACATCTCTCTCGGTCAGAGGGTAACGACCATAAATGTTATTTTCGTACGAAAATGTTCATTTTCGTACCCGCAGAATAATGTGTACATACGAAAAAATTAAAGCACCAAAATACGAAAACGACGGGATTACGAATGAGCTGCATAACGAACAACCGCAAATACGAACGAACAATCCGACGAAAATACGACAAAACGAAAACAGCAAAAGAACGAAAATGATATGTTGTCGTATGTTCATTGTTCATATGACATCTAACAAAAGATTTTCATTCTGTATTTTTTTTTAATCCTTTTTCTGTTTGTATGTTCATATGACATCTATAACAAAAGATTGTATTCTGTATTCTGAATTCCTTTTTTCTGTTCGTAATTTGGTTTCAAAATAAAGAATGCAAATCTTTTGTTATAGATGTCATTTTCGTTTTTTTGAATGGGCAGTGAGTGTAGTTAGTTAGTGAAGCAGCTTCTCTTTTGTGCTGAGTACAGTAGTACAGTAAAGCCAAATAAACTTTTCTGTGGATTTTCGTCTGAAGGGAGAGATCAGTTGGCCAGACTTTTGAACCTGGAACCCAAAAATGGTTTTCTGATGGAGTTTAAAAACGAACGAACGTTCGGTAAAACGATCGTTATGTTTGTTGTTAAAAAAGTCTGACCAAGTGTATGGGGCTTAACAATAGTTAATATGGATGAGCCGCGTGTTGAAAGTGCCACGAATCCCGCGATATATTTACGAAAGTACAAAACGACGAAAATTCACGAAAATTATTGTCTAACAAGTAACGAACATGAATTAAACAGAATAACGAACCATCCCGCATGTACGAAAATAAAGCGGAAACCAAAATACGAAACGATCAGAATACGAAAAAAATCGCGTCGTACGAAAAACGAACGGGAACGAACAGGAAAACGGGCGTCTTACGAAAAACGAACAGAAACGAACCTATGGAACGATACGAAACGGAACAAAAAAAAATTCTGTGCACATGTCTACTAGACAATAGACAACAACTGCCCTTGTCTTTCATTAGCAAATGTAAATCACCATCATTTTAAGGTTGCTTAGACTAATCAACAATATTATACTTTTCCAATGCAAAAGTAACCTTTGTAAAAGTATATATCAAGAAGTAGTAGTAGTAGCTCTTTTAAGAGGACCTGTTTCTTACAGAAAATTGTAAGCAAGTAGTACATTCTGCATTATGCAGTACACATGACTAAAAAGTACATTCAGTCATGTGTACTGCATAATGCAGAATGTACTACTTGCTTGCAATTCATTTTAAAGTAGTTGTAAACCTCAGGCATTGAATATGAACAAAGCATATCCTTCTATACTGTGTAGTTGTCTCGATCCAGAGCATAAGTGTAATTTTTGCCTACCGCCCCCGTTCCTTCATCTGCATGAATCACTTCTGACAAGTTTTCCTGACACCAAGAAGAAAAAGGTGATAGAGGAGGAGCTCCAGCCTCAGCTCTGTTCCTGTGTGCAGTGTGAAGGGGAATGTGTCCCTTTTCTCCATTCAGCTCTCAGAGCTCCCCTTGCTGATCTCTGCAGAGTGTAAAGCTCTGCAGAGAGTAAAACTCCTGTTTTCTGTCAGGTTTTTACTAGTATAAGTGAATGCAAGAATTATATGGGCTGCAACTCCTCTGAGCTCCACTGAAACATCCTCACCATCCCTGGGTGCAGCTGCTGTCATATACAGTATAGGAAGGGGGGCACCAATGGAATCACTACCGTCAATCACAATCATCCAGGCATTGCTGTGATGTGATTGCCGACACCGGCACCCACAGTATCTTTCCAGCAACTGCCACTTGTCACACTACTGAAACAAAGTGGAGGAAGCTTCCACTAGGCTCCTCCTTGCCCCTAACCTGGTATGCTAGACAATATGGAGGAGCCTGAGAGGAAGAACATATACCGCCCCACATCGAGCCACGCTAGGGTCTGTGTTGGGAGGGGAAATTTGGGGGGTGTACAGCAGGATTAGTACATCTAAGGGGAAGGGGGAAGGGCAGGGGGGAATTCTGATGGCATAGGCCAAGGATTTACAGTGTATGGGGGGATAGGGGGCTTGTGTTAGAATTGGGATGGGGATAGAGGATGGGGATATGGGGGTGTAAGAAGAACTCTGTACTGGCGGAGGGGGGAAGAGATTTGGAGGGGGGATTTTGTCATTTTTGGTTTAACGATGCCAGTGAGATATGCAGTCCTGAACACTGCAAGCTGTCACGTACCTAGATAGCCTAACGTGTAGAGGAGAGCCTCTCTTTTGCCGCACCGACTTGTGGGACCCTGAGGTTGAGACAGTATTCACAGAAGCACAGTGACGCAGGAGTGCCTAGGATCAGTCCAGTATTTGGTATGGCTGGATGTTCATGGCTGGTGATGCAACAGGCAGACCGGCAGGGCTGGGTAGACCAGAGCTGTGGCAGGCTGGATCGCAGAAGAGACAGGAACTGGTGTGATTTGCAACGCAGAACTGCAGCAGGCAGAGAAGCAGATGCAGAGTCAGGCAGGCTGGGTTGGTAGCATTCAGGTGGATCAGGCAGAGCAGTAGGCAGAAGAGAAGTCCAAAACAAGCCAAAGTCAGGGTATCAAGCAGACAAGGTTAGTGAGAGCAAGCCGGGTTCAAGATCAGAAGTCAGCACAGGTAACAGGGTTCAGACACACAGAAGCTGCAGACAAAACATCAAGGAGCCTTTGGTGCACTCACTCACTTCACTCTTTTGCGCCATGTTGGTGACAGGCGCATGTGTGCATGCGCTGTCGACGCACCGTGAATGCGAGTGTCTGGCGTGCAATTCCTGCTGGACGGCTACGCCTTTCTTGGCACAAGCTGTACATAGCACACTACTAAACTCTGCACTCTTTATGTAGTGCACTCCTGAACCTTGAACTCTGTACCCAGCACACTCCTGAACCCTGCACTCTGTACAAATCCCATTCCTAAACTCTGTACTCTGTACAATAGCACATTACTGCACTGTGCATAGAGCACTCCTGAACCCTGCACTTTGTACGTAGAGCACTCCTGAAACCTGCAGTTTGTACATAGTTCACTCCTGAACCCTGCATTCTATATGTAGCACACTCCTGAACCCAGCACACTGTACATAACGCGCTACTGAATCCTGCACTTTGTACAAGGCCCATTCCTGAACTCTGTATGTAAACCACTCTTGAGCCTTGCACTCTGTATGCTTCCCACTCCTGAACTCTGCATTCTGTACGTAGTGCATTCCTAAACCCTGCACTCTGTTCATAGCACACTCCTGAACCCTGCACTCTATATGTAGTTCACTTCTGAACCCTGTACTTTGTATGTAGTGCACTCCTAAACCCTGCACTCTGCACAAGGCCCTTTCCTGAACTCTGCACTCTGTACGTAGCGCGCTAATACCCACTTCCGCTCAGATTCCCTAGGCAATCAGAGGGGAAGGTCTCCTCTCCCCCTCTCTTCATGCAGTCTTTTGGGGCACGTCACAAGTCCCAGAAGACTGCCAGACCATTCAGCAGGAGCAGCGTGACTCACATGTCACAAGCTGTCACAGCCAGGTGCTCACAGTTAAAATGCTGGCACCATGGAGAGGAGAGGGAGACAAGCAATGGTTCAGGTGACCACATTACAGGTGAGTGTGTGATTATTAAAAGTCAGCAGCTACACTTTTTGTAGCTGCTGACTTTAAAGCGGAGTTCCACCCAAAGGTGGAACTTCCGCTTAATCCACTCCTCGCCCCCTTACATGCCACATTTGGCATGTAATTTTTTTGGGGGGTGGAGTGGGGGCTTCAGGAGGAGTGGGACTTCCTGTCCCACTTCCTCCTTCCGCCGAGGGGCTGCAAAGGCGAATACTCTAATGGCCTTTTGGCAGCCCCTCCCTGTAGGCGATCGCCTGGGACACGTGACAGGTCCCAGGCGATCGCCTGTCTAATCAAATGGCGCAGCGCCGGTCGCGCATGCGCAGTGGGTGCCCGGCCGTGAAGCCGAAAGCTATCGCGGCCGGGTGCCCACAGTTGCAGTGGAGGTGCCGGCGGTGAAGGGGGGACCGGAACAAAGCTCCCAGCGGCACGTCGCTGGACCGGGGAACAGGTAAGTGTATGTTTGTGTATCACTTTTTGTAGCTGCTGACTTTTAATAAACATAAAAAAAGACTGGAACATCCCTTTAAGGCTGGGTTCACACTAAAAACGGATGCGGCTGACAGCAGGGTTCCGGTGCGTCCCTGTTCTCCATTTCAGGGATGAAAAAGGCCCAAATTTGTGCCTGAATTCAGACCTTAACCACTTAACCCCCGGACCATATTGCTGGTCAAAGACCAGAGCACTTTTTGAGATTCGGCACTGCGTTGCTTTTACTGACAATTGCGCGGTCGTGCGACGTGGCTCCCAAACAAAATTGGCGTCCTTTTTTACCCACAAATAGAGCTTTCTTTTGGTGGTATTTGATCACCTCTGCGGTTTTTAGTTTTTGCGCTATAAACAAAAATAGAGCGACAATTTTGAAAAAAATGAATATTTTTTACTTTTTGCTATAATAAATATCCCCCAAAAATATATATATATAAAAAAAATGTTCCTCAGTTTAGGCCGATACATATTCTTCTACATATTTTTCGTAAAAAAAAATCGCATAAGCGTTTATTGATTGTTTTGCGCAAAAAGGTATTTTTATGGCATTTTTATTAATATTTTTTTTTACTAGTAATGGCGGCGATCAGCGTTTTATTTCGGTACTGCGACATTATGGCGGACTCTTCGGACACTTTTGACACATTTTTGGGACCATTGGCATTTTTATAGCGATCAGTGCTATAAAAATGCATTGGATACTATAAAAATGCCACTGGCAGTGAAGGGGTTAACACTAGGGGGCGGGGAAGGGGTTAAGTATGTTCCCTGGGTGTGTTTTAACTGTGGGGGGGGGGTGGACTGACATGGGGAAATGACTGATCTTCTGTTCATACATTGTATGAACAGAAGATCAGCATTTCTCCCCCTGACAGGACCGGGAGCTGTGTGTTTACACACACAGCTCCCGGTCCCCGCTTTGTAACGAGCGATCGCGTGTGCCCGGCGGCGATCGCGCCCGCCGGGCACGCGCCCGGGAGTCGGGGGAGAGCGGAGGGGTGGGCGTGCGCGCACCCCTAGTGGCCTGCGAGAGAGCCGACGTAGAGCTACGGGCTGTCGCGCAGGGGAGCCAACCTGCCGCCGTAAAATGACGGCGGCTGGTCGGCAAGTAGTTAAACTAAACCAAAGATGCACAGGACCCTTGTGCAATTCGCTCTGCAGCATTGAGAGCCAGTAAAAATCTCCTGAATGTGGGGAAACTTGCATCCAATTCGCGCTAGTGTGAACCCAGCCTCAATAAACACAAAAACAGCTGGAGCTCCTCTTTAATTGTGAGCACCTGGCTGTGACTGCTTGTGGCTTCATAGCTGGCTGCTCACTGCACATGCATGGACCCACAGTCTTTTGAGACCTGTGATGTGTCCCAGAAGGCTGCGGGCAAGGGGGGTGGATAACTCTGCTCATATCGCCTGGGCGATCAGGTTGAAAGTGGGAGTGGGTACCTGTCAAAACCAGGTGCCGGCTTCCTCCCAAAAGAAAATTATGTGCCAAACATGAAAGAGGAGGAGGAAGAGTGGAACTTCCCCTTTTGGGTGAATTATCACTTTAATACATGTAAAAATATATTCGTGCCCTGCAATTTTTTTTTAATTGCAACTATGTCTGTTTAAAATAAACATCATATTCCGCAAATTCTGGGTGCAGGCTCAAAGCTGGATTATTTCATCTTCCTTCTTGTGCTTTGGTCAGTCACACAGAGAACATGAAACATGAACATGAACATGAAAGTGAGTATTCCTGCTAACTGGAAGTATAGGAGTGTGAGGGGTGGGGGGCCAGCCACACATACTCAATTGCCCTTTGCATCCCTGCTGCTTCATTCATCTACTCTATTCAACCACCACATGCAAAGAAAAATACCCAGTAAATCTGAGTATGGGGAGTATATGGCTTATTCATCCTCCTACGTGACAATGATGGTGCCTGGTGATTGGCTGCTTAGGCACCCAGCAAAGAGGTGAGAGACAATATTTTGTCCTGCATAAGCTAGGAGCTTACACAGGGCATTCCTACTTTGCTTCTGAACAGAATATCAGGAGATGGAAACTGAAGAAAGTATGTGCAGCTGAGAATTCTGCCACATTAGACAGATCTACATACAAATAAAACATTTAAAATTCACATTTGTTGATTCTCCTTTAGGTGTGCCTGAATATGTGCATTCAGCTATGTCTTATGTGTGAAGAATCACATACAGTAGGATGTAGACAATGAATCTGGAATAATAAATTATACAATTCTTCACAGACTGGACAAGTCTGCATGAATACATTTTGTTGGATGAAAAAAGTTTGAAATTCGAAATTTAATGCCAATCGATTTATTCAGAATAATAAAGCGATCCATATAGCTTGATGTACTGTAGGTTGATAGGCGCAGAGATGGTGCTCATCCAAATACAAATATAAGTTACTTAAAAATATGTGATTAATAAATATTAACATGGCATTACGTTAAAATGAACTTTTTCTAATGAGTTCTACCTGCTGTTGGCTCAGATAGTCAGTCCAAGCTACTACGCGTTGCTTTAACAATGCATCTGTCAATTTTTTATCGGAGGACAAAGAGTTAAAAGGTTTGTAACATCGTAGACTGCAATTGGCAGAGCCAGCTCAGGCTGAGCCATGGTATTATTTTCTTTTAACATGTCCATTGTGCTCCTATCTGACCTCTAACCCCTAATGCACAGCCCTGAACTGTGGTCTGGGATTCCCAGGAATGGGTACATGGAGGTGGGGTGAAGCAAAGGGAGAAAGGAAATGCTTACAGTTGCCAGGGTAACATGACCTTGCTCTGTCTGTGGGTAACAAAGGAGAGATTCACGTCTACTCTATTAGTGGTCAGCCTCCTTTTCACCAACCCCTCCAGGGGATGTGAAAGCTGCACTTGGGGCAAAACAGGACGAGCACTGTGCACACTGCAATTTAGGACACTTGTTTAGTGGGAATCCTGTTAAACAAAGACCCAACCTTCCCACGTCTGGAAACCTTTTCTATGATTCAGCATGCATCAATCCTGCATTCAGGGGGAATGAAGTAAGAGATCTACAACTTGGTGTCAAAGAGAAAAATTCACAAAGCAAATGTGCCTGTTGATGTTTCATAAATGTGTCAGACTTACTTGCCGTAGAAGCTTTGTCCAAGCGTCTACACTACACTTGCATGTACTGCATGGGTTAACACGGAAAGCTTTCTTTGTGAAATTCAGAAGAACTATGTGATCACCCTACAAGCTATTATTCCTATTTTTCTTGTACCTATTATAATGTGAAACCATGCCTGTATATCTCCCTGCTCTGCGGTTTCTTCTGTAAGCTTGTATTGCTTTATTTATTTGCAAACTGCAAAGCAGTAGAAAGAACATTGTGATGACATCCAAAGTGGTCACTCAACTTTTTATCCTCCAATAGATAGATTTTTGCAAGATGTTCCTCAAACTGCTTCTAAGTTTGAATGTTAATTTGCATTCTGTTGAAGTCATGGGGAGCTAAATATTTAAAATCCACTATGGTCCTTTTCAAGGCTAATAGACACACAATGGGCATGGAGACCTTGGCACTGTTGTGGGGGATATGCACTAGTGTAAAAAAAATATATATATATATAACTATATATAACTATATATATATATATATATATATATATATATATATTACAGTGGAGAGCAGGATTCATTTAAATAACATGCTTGGTGGATGCCCTAAACCTGCTTGTATAGTGGCACACCTGTAGAATATGAAGGGGGAACTGAAACAAAACTTACTTTTTCGGGAAAGAAAAAATATGTCATTTGTGTTAAATTACATTTTGCAGCAGACTTTGTTTTTTGTTTTTAACAATATAGGGACTCCCCAAATTTTATACCAGACTGGGTCTGGTAAGGTTATAGTGGGTCCCAGTGCTGTTTAAAAGAAAATACACACAAGCAAAATGTCATTTACTGGGGGTGATGGTGACCACAAATATCCATATAAGATCCCGTGCCCTTAACATGGGGAGGGTACCTTTCCAGGGTGGCTTCTTGACAAGGCACCATGGGGATAAGGGCCTCTTCCCCACATCTTTGAGCCAGTGGATGGAGGGGGGGTTCTGTAGATGGGTGTTAAACATAAGGGGGCCCCCAGATATCCACAACCTCCTATATTTAAATGAGTAAGGGATACATACACACTTCTACTACTGTCACACCCCTGGATACCACTAACAGATTCCAGGGCTGGTAGCTTGTATGTAGCGCTCACCCCCAAAGGAGCCGCTGATTGAATTTGGGATCGGCCTATTAAGTTACCATGGCGTTGTCTAGGGGTGTAGCTGTGAGAGTAGAGTTAGTGAGCGAATGTCCAGGCAGTGAATAAAGGTTTTTCCAATGCTTTATTTTCCAGGCCAAACACGGCCAACATCAACATCAATAGGAAGAACAAGGTTGATGAAGGAAGAGAGAGAGAAACCTTGCAGTATCAGGCCTGGTTATTAAATGGAGCAGTACTGCTCTATATAGTACCAATTTGTAACACGTCGCCACTCTGCTTGGAGTGGGTGAAGTGCCCCCGGACAGACCCCTGCCACAAGCCTGGCAGCCGAGGCGTCACTTTAGATTTCTGGGAGGAACAGGCCTCTCTCACAGACCTGGCTCTAGGGCATCTGCCACTGGCCAATTTCAATAAAGGAGTTAGGTGGATAAAGAGAGCGAATCCTCCCAGTAGACTTTTCTATATAGGTCCCCAGATGACGGTAAGGATACCTGTCAGCGGTCCGGTCACCCGATCCCAACCTGGGATTTTCTCAATAGGTCCAGGAACCCAGTGAAACACTAGTGTCCACTCTTACCTCCGGATGAGGTTCAATGCAGTCTGCAGCTTTGGCCCGGTAGGCCGTGCCGGCGGGGTTCATGAATGCGCGCACGCTGAAGGTGGATGCCGCACCTGGAACGGGGACCCCGCGAAGATTTTAGAACACATGACACCTGTCACAGATATACTCCTCTCCAGAACGCCCCGCAAGGGAAAAGGCTCCTCTGATTGGCTGCTGGAGAAACTTACTCTGTCAGAACCCTT
Source organism: Rana temporaria (assembly GCF_905171775.1). Classification (NCBI taxonomy): domain Eukaryota; kingdom Metazoa; phylum Chordata; class Amphibia; order Anura; family Ranidae; genus Rana; species Rana temporaria. The sequence goes on from NC_053490.1 coordinate 288,293,114, forward strand.
CTGGCGCCAACTGCAGGCCAGGGATGGTATTGCATCCCTGGGCCACAGACTGACCCAGTGGACATTTCTGGAATGATAGAAGTCCCAAAATGTAAACAGATTATGAATGGGAGCAAAGTAACTCTACCATTCCCTATTAACTTTTGCGTAGTGCCCATGCTAAAAGCAAGGGGGTGCTACATGTAAATAAAAAGGTGGGGATGCTGGCTAATGAGGTGCCATGTTGAACTTCCAGTGACCATTATGAGAGAGTGAGAGTGATAACACCAAATTTAACACACCTGCTCTCCATTCACACTTGAGACCTTGTAACACTAACGAGGCACATGACACCGGGGAGGGAAAATGCCTAACTGGGCCCAATTTGGACATTTTCACAGGGGTGTACTCGCATTTGTTGCCAGCGGTTTAGACATTAATAGCTGTGTGTTGAGTTATTTTGAGGGGACAGCAAATTTACATTGTTATACAAGCTGTACACTCACTACTTTACATTGTAGCAAAGTGTCATTTCTTCAGTGTTGTCACATTAAAAGATATAATAAAATATTTTCAAAAATGTATGGAGTGTACTCACTTTTGTTAGATACTGTATCAGTGAAAAATATTTGGTACCATATTCCAGCATTTTGGTACATATCTGTAGACCAACCATTCACCAGCTTTTAGACGTCCAGCCCATTTCTAACATGTTACTATTTATAGTAGCCTGTAAGTTGTTTCATATAGTTTATATACGTGTTACACAAGGAGTGTGTTGGTAGACTACAATATCTTTCTATAAATGTATTTAAGGTGTATAAAACTACTGTATGTGGGCACACAAATCAGTGACCATATAGAGTGGTACAGTAAAGGTGGTCTAGTGGGCATGTGACTGATAGCCAGCACTGACAGGCAGATGTGTTCTCTTTAAGATCTCCATTTTTACAGCATCCAGTATTAAATAGGTCTGAAAAGATCACTGAACAACAAATCATCATTTGTGCACAGTAGGCCCAAAATACATCTTGTAGGAAGGTTACACATTACTTATGAGAAATAGAACTCCAACAAACTGTGTCTCTCTCAGTCACCCATCTGTCAGTGGAGAAGACAGATTTTCACACATACAATGTCTGCTTTAAACAGAGCTGTTAATTTTCTAATATTGAATGCTTGGCTGTTCCAAGTTTATCAGCAGTGTATATGTTAGTTAAGGCAAAAAAATGAAGGCCTTGGCTTAATTATTTCCAATTTAAGAAAATATGTGCAGCATATACAAGTTTATTTTGGAAGCAATAATGAGTGGAATACCAATATAAAACTCTAAAATGTGCCTTTGAAATCTATGTTCTAGGTGCCTGTCAAGATCAGAGCTAACATCACCAGTTGTGGGTAGCAGCCATGCTGCAAAAGGTAAATAAGTGAGTGCTAGACATGTGCGTTCCTGTTCGTAACGAAAGGATTTTCGTACGAATTTGTTAGTATTCGTACATTCGGATCAATTCGAACATCCGAAAAGCTGAAATAACCAAAATACAAAAATTACGGAATAACAAATAAGCGAAATAACGAACAAGCGAAAATACGAACGTATGATTGGAAAATCTTACTAAAATACGAAACACCGAAAAAGCAAAAGAACGAAAATGACATCTATAATGAATTGCATTCCGTATTTTAAATCCTTTGTCTGTTCGTATTTTCATTCGTATGTTCGTATTTTCATTTGTGTGTTTTGTAAATCCGTTTCTTTGTCTATTCGTAAATTTGTGTACTTGTATAGTTCTTTCGAATGGGCACTGGGCAGTGTAGTTAGTGAGTGATGTATCTTACTTAATATCTTAGCCAATCAGCTTATCTCTTTTGTGCTGAGTCACATTGTACAGTGTAAAGCCTCGTACACACGATCGGACTTCAAACAAACTTTTCTGTGGATTTTTGTCTGAAGGGAGGTGGCCAGACTTTTGAAACCGAAAAAGTTTGTCCGATAGAGCGTACACACAGTCGTTTTTTTGGGAAAACGCTCATTTTGACGTTTGTTGGCAAAAAGTCAGACCGTGTGTACGGGGCTTAAGAAAAAGTATATCTTAATATGGATTAGCCGTGTGTTGCTATGTATTTACGAAAGTACAAAATTATGAATCCATTAAACAAAAATTATTATCTAACAAAATTAAGAATTTCGAATCAACGAAAATAAATTAGACAGAATTACGAATCATTCAGTATAAACGAAAATAAAACTGTTATGAAGATACGAAAGGGTCCGAATAGGAAAACTTGCGTCTTACAAAATACGAACGGGTCCGAATAGGAAAACTTGAGTCTTACGAAATTACGAATCTTTCCGAAGCCACGGAACGAGACGAAACGGAACAAAAAAATAAAAATAAATTTGTTGTGCACATGTCTAGTGAGTGCACCTGCTGCTTGGTAACAGGAAATGGCCCAGCAAACTGCAGAGGTGTCAGCATGGCAGGGGCTGGGGTCGGTTTTGACAAGTCTTTCAAACTGGAATTCTCAGTGGACAGCTCAGTTCTGATCAAAACTGAACAAAGCCAGCCACATGAGCTAGGTGCCGTAGCCAAAATATTTATTTCACTGTTACCAAAAGATCTCCTACATGGATTATACCTTCAAGAAATAAAGTGGTCTGGTTCAGTGGATGGCATTACTACTGGAAGGAATGGAAGGTAATTTCAGAACAGTAAAGGGGAGTTTGAGGACATTTCCTAAAGGAAACTTGTTATGGATTTCATGAGTTTATCTTTATGCTGCAATTACTTATGGGCCTGTGTTGACAGGCTGGTGTTGATCACATACATTTGGCATCGGTCTGAGATGCTTCCGAGATCATTCAGAATTGTTTGATAGGTGCGTACATCTGACGTGCAGTGGATCTCCTTCTGACTGCAAGTGACATGGAATGCAAAACTGTTGCAACTTAAGTAAATAAAAGTCGATCATCACAGGCTCTTACTATGATCTACAGTACCTGCTTTAGGTGAGGTTTCCAGAGACACTCTGGAGTTGGAACATTGCACTCAATCATGGTGCATATATAGGACTACGGCAGGCTGTAAACAATTCTCAACCCTGGTTAGGTAATGGCATACAAATCACAGAAGACTTAAATACTATCTATCAGGTGATTACATTTTTTTAGAAAGAGAGCAACTAGTGATGCACTAGGGCAATTTATTTCAAAGTACTCCTGTCCGTTAAGTACATGATTATCAAAGAATATTTTCTTTCAATCCCTTAAGGAGACTGGCAGAGAGAGAGAGAGAGACAGAGAGAAGAAAGCACAAAGAACCCTTTCTTCTTCAACAAGTGCCCAAAGATAGAAGGCGTTAGGATGTATACAAATTTTTCTGTCCAACTTTAGTCTTAGTGGCTGAAAGGCCAAAAAATGGTCTACTACTGTCATAAATATGCAATAGTCTGGCAGCTTACCTGTTTCCATTTGTCCATTAAGAGGCCTGACTCTGTTCTGGTCACCTTCTTATCTCCTCTACTTCCTGTATGGCCCCACCCAGGCCATCCCAGGAAGTCTATATTAACTGTTGCACTACAGGCCTGCAGTGCTGTTCAACAGTGTTGTTTGCTTAAGTTCCTGTCTGCAGTGTGCTACAATTACCTCCCTGTGTACCGTTTTTGTCTTGTCCCTGATTTCTCCTGTTTGCCTGTGCCCTTGACCTTTTGCCCATCCCTCAGTTACCCTGTCTGCCTGTTGCCCTGACCTTGGCTTACCCATCACTTCCGTTTGTCATGCTTGCTGCTTCCCCTCTCTCTCTGCGGAGCAAGACATAGGGGATCCCAGGGGTCGCCACCTGGATCCAGCTGCGGCAAAGGCCATCGTCACCACTAGAGGCTCTGGTGAACACAAAGCTGGGTCTTAGACTTTGCGCCCTGGGTGATCTTGGGTTCTCGCTTCCTCTCTGGTAGCAGCAGTCAACTATAGGGTTCACTACCCTGAGGTGCATCCCTGACCCCAACGGGGTGCACTTGTCACCTGGCCACAGGTGACAGGACAACTACTCTAAGAATTCTTGCATTCTAATGTTTGTAATAATTGCTTTGTTATCCATAGACAGGCACATGACATGGGGTAATGTTTCACAGCAGTGTCCTGTGTGTCTTCCACAGAAAAGTGCACTCAGCCTGTGCCCTCTCTCAAGTTATCCTTTATTTATTCTAGACCAGAGCCCTAGAGGTGTAGAATGAGGGGCAGGGGAATTATGAGCCCCAAATGTGGAAACCTAAGAAGGATGCAGTATTTTACAGTGAAAGAGCAATGTTTTATTGCTTACAGCACGTAAAGTCCAACCCCTTGAAATGTTGTTTTTAATTTGTACAAATGGGTGAGGACTGTGTCCCCATTCACATTCTGTTCGTTGGGCTGCAATCTTCAACACAAGTTTAGTGCAATGGCAAGATAAAGTCCATAGGGGTTTATTTACTAAAGGCAAATCCACTTTGCACTACAAGTGCACTGCAAGTGCACTTGGAAGTGCAGTCGTTGTAGATACAAGGGGGACATGCAAGGAAAATAAAAAACAGCATTTTTGCTTGTACACGATTGGATGATAAAATCAGCAGAGCTTACCCTCATTTCAGATCTTCCCCTCAGACCTAAAGTGACTGCACTTCCAAGTCCACTTGTAGCGCAAAGTGGATTTGCCTTGAGTAAATACACCCCATAGTGTTGCATGTCAACTCGAATGTGTCTAGTGAGTGTCAGCATTCTCTAAATGCAATGCAAGTGGTGTGAATCCAGCTTTAATTTTAAAGCAGCAAAGGCATATTTTTAGTAGCATGGAACAGGGTAAAACATCTGTCAGGTTTGTATTGCTTTCTTTGTCCACCTTTACTGGTTCCTACTCAAAAACTAGATACAAGTTGGCTTTAACTAAGATTATTTTTACTTTGCATGGGAGTGAATGTGGTGGAAATTCACTTAAGAATACCCAATCACTTAAAAGGAAAAAAAGCATTTTTGCTTACACATGATTGGATGATGGAAGAAAGTAGAGCTTCAACTCATTCACTAAGTTTTTGGGAACATTTCTTTGAGAAATTAAACTCCCCTTTAAAAGTGAACGGTCTATTTGCCTTTACTAACATCCTTTTTCCCTTGAGATCTGGAGAATATAAAAAAACACTAAATCTCACTCCCAACTAGAGTTGAGCGGGCACCTGGATGTTCGGGTTCGGGTCCGAACTCGAACTTTAAAAAAAATTTAAGGTCTGGTATGGATATTAAGGGGAACCCCGCCGTCAATTAAAAAAAAAATGACGTGCGGTTCCCCCTAAATATCCATAACCAGACCCTTCAGGTCTGGTATGGATATTCAGGGGAACCCCGCCGTCAATTTAAAACAAAAATGACGTGCGGTTCCCCCTAAATATCCATAACCAGACCCGTTATCCGAGCACGTTGACCTGGCCGGCCGCAGAAAAGAGGGGGGGACAGAGTGCGGCCCCCCCTCTCCTGAACTGCACCAGGCCACATGCCCTCAACATTGGGAGGATGTCCCCATGTTGATGGGGACAAGGGTCTCATCCCCAAAACCCTTGCCTGGTGGTTGTGGGGGTATGCAGGTGGGAGGTTTATCAGAATCTGGAAGACCCCTTTAACAAAGGGGACCCCCAGATCCTGATCCCCCCCCTGTGTGAAATGGTAATGGGGTACACTGTACCACTACCATTTCACGAAGGAAGTGTAAAGTATTGCAAAAAAACACACTGACACCATAGAATAAAGTCCTTTATTAAAAAAAAAAAAAAAACTCCAGCGGTGAGAAATCCACTCGTTCCCGGCTTCCTGCGTTGTCCTGATCCTGCGACGGCTGCGGGTGATCTCCCGCGATGAGAAGATCCTGCGTCGGGTGATCTCCGCTCCAGCGCTGAGAAGATCCATCCATCCAGCGCAGCAGCATCCCCGACCTCCTCTCACCACTGGACACAGCCCAGCGAATGACGCGCTGCAGCTGTGACATTACTTATAGAGGAGGCAGGGCCACCCGTCACGTGACCCCGCACCCTCTGACGTACCCTCTGCTACGTCACTGGGTAAGCCCAGGGTCTTTCCTGGAAGAGGAAAGACCCTGGGCTTACCCAGTGACGTATGGGAGCATTTGGTCGGAAATTCCAACCATGTGTAAGCCTCATCTGACTTTTTCTGTCGTAATTTCCGACAACAACAATTTGAGAGCTGGTTGAAATCCGTTCTCGTAAATTCTGAGCGTGTATAGACAATTCCGACGCACAAAATTCCATGCATGCTCTGAATCAAGTACAAGATGGAAGCGCTCAGTCTAGTAAAACTAGCATTCGTAATGGAGATAGCACATTGGTCACGCTGTAACAGATTCAAAAGCACAAAGCTGAAAAACGTGATTAGCACTTACTATGGAACTTCCATTTTATTGTGCCGTCGTACGTGCTGTATGTGACCGCGTTCTTGACGTTCGCAATTTCTGACAACATTTGTGCGACCGTGTGTATGCAAGACAAGTTTGAGCCAACATCCGTCGGAAATATATCCACGGTTTTGTTGTCGAAATGTCTGAATTCAAATTTTGTGCCATCTGTTTCTCAATGGGGAGATTTCCCTTCACATTTTGCACTGTGCTTGTATACACATTAGGAAGTAAAAGGAACTCTCCGAAACAAACGTCCTTATTGGAAGATTTTTCCTCTATTCCTGCTTTGGTTACAACTCAAAATTTTGGATTTTCTCTCACTTTCAATCCTGGTGAAAATGGTCATTAAGAAAAAAAAAGGGTGTATCTCCTAAGCAGAAACACAGGGAAAATTTAAATTTTAGTTTGTTATTTGTAAAATTTTGAATTTCAGTTATGGAATGGTCACTGGCCAGCAGTGCACTGACTGGAGCAGAGAAAATAAGTAGATATGTCACGCAAAAAATTTCAAAATAGCAATTTCCTACAGTGTTTAATAGTATACTTGAATCACTTTAATTATACTGATCCTCTCAAACGTGTAGTATTTTATTTATTCACAATTTTCTTCTTTTTTTTTTTTTTAAATCACTTCAGCCCCGGAAGGATTTGTCCCCTTCCTGAACAGTCAATTTTTTGCGATATGGCACTGCGTCGCTTTAACTGACAATTGCGTGGTCGTGCGACATTGTACCCAAACAAAATATATGTCCTTTTTTCCCCACAAATAGAGATTTATTTTGGTGGTATTTGATCACCTCTGTGGTTTTTATTTTTTGCACTATAAACAAAAAAAATTGGCAATTTTTAAAAAAAATAACAATATTTTGTTCTTTTTGTTATAATAAATATCCAAATAATAAAAAAAAGTTTCTTCGTTAGTTTAGACCGATATGTATTCTTCTACATATTTTTGGTAAAACAAAATGCAATAAGCGTATAGTGATTGGTTTGCGCAAAAGTTATAGCGTCTACAAAATAGGGATAGATTTATGGCATTTTTATAATTTTTTTACTAGTAATGGTGGCGATCTGCGATTTTTATCGGGACTGAGACATTGCGGGGGACAGGTCAGACACTTTTGACGCTTTTTTGGGATCATTGACTTTTATATAGCGATCAGTGCTATCTGTCACGAGCGATCGTGGGTGCCCGCCGCATCGGCTCCAGGGAACCCTGCTACAGCATCTTAAAGAGCTGACTTAGAGCTACAATGGCTCATGCAGCAGTGCCAACCTGCCTCAGTATAATTGCGGCGGCTGGTCAGGAAGGGGTTAAACAAGGACCACCATTTTGAAAATATAATACTCACTCTTTCTGATTAAATTGTACAGAATCAGTAGTCTATAAAAGTGTCCCATAAAACATATGCCTGTAAAGTCTACAGTTACTAACATACATCTTTTAACATGCAGTGGAATGCCTTGCATGCTTTGGGCATTATACCTCACTGACACTTTAGGCTACTAACTTCTCTTAAGTCGCATCGCTTGAATCCAAATTCAGTTTTCTGAAATTTGGCTATCACCAATGAATGATCTCCTCATTAGTGTTGATACATCCCTTTCGAGGAGTGTCCTTTCCATCACACCATCTCACCAGTGAACATTAAGCAGTAACTGCCTTCCTAACATATGTCATTACTCAATTAGTAGACTCTTGGCAGATTATGACTGAGGTCTAATGACTTGTTAAACATGTCTAACACACTTTGGTTTTTAATTTACAATGGATTGCTCTGATCTTGATTCCTTTAACTTTCATCTGGGGAAAAATCTGCAAAAGACTGATTAGGAGGATTGCCACTTTAACATGAAGAGAAATGAGATGCATCAATATTTTTTTTAATTCAGATTCTTCTGCATTTACGCAATATGCTTGTTCAGTTTAACTGAACAGGTTGTTGTAATACCATTCCTTATAGCAACACTTAAATTCTTAGGGTATGGCTACAGGTGTTATTTTCAGTCACAGCAAGGAGCCAAAAAATGCCTACATTTAAATACAAAATTACCAATAATTGTGCTGAATGTGACAATAGAGCTATACAAGATGGACTACAAGGTAGCAAACATATATTTAATAAATAGCTTTCAATATTGCATACAGTTTACATACAGTACTCATTTTGATCAACCTAAAGCGTTTCTAGATCCAAGATTAAAAGTATAATATATTGAAACTTACCAGTACTTAGACGTGGTGACTAAATCTGATTACATTTTTCTAGGTTTTCTATTTTATTTTCACCTGATGATCCTACCAGTGCCATACTTGTAACAAGTACTGTATGTGCTTCACCTAGAAATACTTGCAATTAATGTTTAGCTACACCCATAAAATGTACCCCAACCTAAAAAAAATATATACATGTAAATGTATACATGCATGTGAAACAAAAACTGTTCCACATGTGCGTGATGATGTCACATGGCCATGCCCTGTCACCCAGATGTGACGTAACCACGTGAAGCCATCATGCACAGGTTGAACAGGAAGTGAGATATACACACATGCAATCACTGATCATGTTGTACCTAAGGAGGCAATTCATGTTTTAAAAAGGCAATGGCCCAATGTGCACAGGTTTATGGTTTACTATATTTGTAAAAAGTCATTCTAGTATTTTTTTTAATAATGGGATTGACTATTAAAGTCGTTGTAACCCTAAAAAAAGAAAGAGATACTGTTCCCTTATAGCTGATTAAACAGCACTGTGCTTGTGCTTTGTAATCTGCCACTTTCTAAGATGTAAAAAACCTGGCTGATCCTGCCAGTCCCTGTGTCACTCTCTGTGTGCTAACCATGATAATCATGGCTGCTGAGCCCTGATTGCCATAGTCAGTTTGCATGCTTATGTCAAACACAGCTCCCCTTTCTCCCCCTCTCCACCTCACCCTGCCTGTCAGCTCTGTGTGTCTGTGTCCCCGCCCCTCCCCCTCATGTCGCTCTTAGTATAAAAGTAAACTTTAAGAAATGTCACTGCCAGCCCCTCTCTTAGTTCCAGCCATAATGCACTGTGTAAGTGTAACCAAGCCTCTGAATACCTTTTTCAGAGATCTTCAGGCTGGTCAGGTGACTCCCGGTTGACATCAGAGGAAGATCTTGGCCCCTCCTGCTGTAGCCCTGATTCGGAGTATGAGAGCGGCTCAGAGTCCCATGGCTGGCCTAAAGATCTTTGAAAAAAAAAAGGAATTTAGAGGCTTTGTTTTAAAAACAACACTTACACATGCCTTATGGCTGGATACAAGAGAGGGGCTGGCAGTGACATTAAAGTGAATTAAAATTCTCATTTTTTTTTCTATTAAAATAACAAACATGTCATACTTACCTGCTCTGTGAAAAACCATTGCACAGAGCAGGTAAGTATGACATGTTTGTTATTTTAATAGAAAAAAAATGAGAATTTACATCTTCTCGGGTCCCTGGCTGGAGCTCCTGGTCCTTCCCTTCTACTGCTTGCCCCCAACAGCAAGCAGCTTGCTATGGGGGCACACATGCCAAGCTGAAGCTCCGTGTATCCATTCAGCCATTAACTGAGTCAATGGCGCCGCTGCTGTGTCTCAGCCAAACAGGAGAGAGAGTCCTGGACAGCCGAGGGATTTGTGGGCATTAGATATGGGCCACAGGTAAGTATTGCTGCAAAAAATGCATTAAGATAAAAAAAAATCCTTCTGCCTTTACAGCCCCTTTAATGTTTAAGGTTACAAACACTTAAATATGCTGCACCAGTGGTGGTGCGTGTATAGAGGGCGCTGGAGCGCCGCCCCCTCTGGCTCCCGCACACGCCACTGATCACAATATACATAGATTCATGTATTGCCGCCAAATATTCAGATGGCCGGCCCCCTGTTGAGCGCCGGCCATCTGAATAACGGCGGCTGTGGAAGTGCCCATCAGAGCCAGCGGCTTTCCGATTACAGCCCTCTGGCTTCCAGATGCTTATCCTCGGGACGCACGGGGGGGTGCGTTCCTTGGATAAGAGTGACAGGTGTCTCAGCCAATCAGGTTCACCGGTTCTGGTTACCGGTAACCTGGTTGGCTGAAGCGTCACCGAGGGCGGGAGAAGACATAGAGGGACGGTGGAAGCACGGCTGACCCCAGAAAGGTAAGTGTCAGGCGGGGGGGGGGCATTTTACAGGTCACAGTGGCAGCCAGCAATTTACTGGGCACAGTGGCGACATTTGCCTGGCACAGTGGCTACAATTGCTGGGCACAGTGGTAACAATTGATGGGCACAGTGGTAACAATTGCTGGGCACAGTGGTAACAATTGATGGGCACAGTGGTAACAATTGATGGGCACAGTGGTAACAATTGATGTCACAGTGGTAACAATTGATAGCACAGTGGCTGCGTTTGGCATGGCACAGTGGTGACAATTGATGGCACAGTGGCTGAGTTTGATGGCATGGCATAGTGGTGACAATTGCTGAGCACAGTGGTAACAATTGATGGGCACAGTGGTAACAATTGATGTCACAGTGGTAACAATTGATGGCACAGTGGTAACAATTGATAGCACAGTGGCTGCGTTTGGCATGGCACAGTGGTGACAATTGATGGCACAGTGGCTGAGTTTGATGGCATGGCATAGTGGTGACAATTGCTGAGCACAGTGGTGACAATTGATGACACAGTGGTAACAATTGATGGCACAGTGGTGACAATTTATGGCACAGTGATGACAATTGATGGGCACAGTGGTGACGATTGATGGCACAGTGGTGACGATTGATAGCACAGTGGTGACAATTGATGGCACAGTGGCTGCGTTTGATGGCATGGCACAGTGGTGACAATTGATGGCACAGTGGTAACAATTGATGGCACAGTGGTGACAATTGATGGCACAGTAGCGACAATGGGCACAGTGGCGACAATTGATGGCACAGTGGTTGCGTTTGATGGCATGGCACAGTGGTGACAATTGATGGGCACAGTGGCGATAAATGACGGCACAGTGGCTGCATTTGATGGCATGGCACAGTGGCTGCATTTGATGGGCACAGTGGCTGCATTTGATGGGCACATTGGCTGCATTTGATGGGCACAGTGGTTGCAATTGATGTGCACAGTAGCTGCGTTTGATGGGCACAGTGAGGCTGCAATTGTTTGTTTTTTTCGTTTGTTTGCGCCCCCCCAAAAAATTCTGAGCACCAGCCGCCACTGTGCTGCACTATAAGAGCTATTTTGGTTTAGTTGAGCTGAGATTGCTGGATGAGGTTTGGTGGCATACATTCACAGAAGATTGATACATCTGGTGTATACAAGAACAGCAGTCTAATTTAAAGGGCCAGGAGTATTTAGACCTTACTTTACAGCGGGTCAAACATAGAGGTAAGCAGCTTGTGTGGATGGTGGAGGAACACAGCACTGATGATAAGGATTTGCACAGCGATATCATAAGAGCAGAAACACTTTTGTACGAGTTAAATTAGTACACTTGTTTTTGGACTTTTATTGATATAGCAGGAAGCACAGAACTTTATGTATACATGCATGTATAAAATAGCACATATTGCATAAATTGTTATAAATTGCACTTATTCATATTACTATAACATGTTACATGATACACCCTAAATACAGGGGTAACATATAACATGTTACTAAAGGTGAACTTATCCTTTAATGTGCAATGTTTTAGTTTTAGTACCCATTTTTGAGCTGCTACCATTGGGTAATCATTATAGAAGCATTAGGGGTCATACTAATAGCTTAACATGTTTTATTTTTCTTGTAGCTATCAAATACCAGTAAGGTAAATTGTTAGGATAAGGTGATGCAAGTTATTTTAGATGTGTATTTTTTTTATATGTATGTATGTATGTATATATATATATATATATATATATATATATATATATATATATATATATATATATATATATATATATGTTAGATTTTGAATGTTGAAATGTTTGTGTTGGGTTCTGTGTATGCCTGAATTTCAATATAAGATCTATGACTGTATAATTACAATCCTTTTTAAATCCTTTATACACTTGATTATTTACAACACAGCAGAAGCTATAAACAAACAACAACCTTTTATACTATTTTTGCCCCTTTTTATTTACTTTTAGATACAGGTAAAAAGCTGACCTCATGGGTGTTCTAACTTGTGCAACATGTCTCGCAAAAGCAGATCATAGAGAGACTGCCACTGATCCTGTTTATTGCACTGCTGAACCTCTCCTAACTCAGAGAGACCTTAATAAGATGGAATTTTAAACAGCAACAACTCAGTGTTTCCTGAATGACCCGATAGTAGACCCATTAGAAAAAGCCATTGAGTTAATTAGCATATAGATTTTTCCATAGAAAACTAATTTTCAAAATGATTAACACTTGAGTCTTTTGACCGCAAATCTATTGACTTTTCAACTCTTTTCACTTTTTCCTTTTTTTTTTTGCTTAATTTTGATTTTTTTCCAAAATTTGTGGCTCTGGTCCTAGGTGCCGTTTGTTACAAGTTTTGAAGTTTGTCAACTTGTTTTCTGATTTCTGCTTGAAGGCACTTTATTTGCATTGCAAAACTGAAGTCCATAATATTCAAAGTGTCTCTGCAGCCTTGAAATATTGTGTATAGTATACATAGCCTATGCATATTACTAGAACAGTCCATTCAGGGCAAGTAGCTGTTTTGCAGGCTAATTAGTTGAATAATGACACTTGGATTTACCTGCTTCCTTACCACATAACTAACATTTCAGTATAATCAGCACGGAGGTCAGAAAAGGGAATGCAGCAGTGCCATTTCTGATGAGAAAGTAAATAAGATGAAGCATTTTAAATCTCAGATGTAATTCATAGGTCCACTGAAAGTCTTCACCACAGCTACTTAAAAGTCCAATTCTTGAGGCCGTTTTTCGAGAAGGACACCATAAAAAACAGCAATGTTAACACAGCCAATTAAAATGGAGAAAAGTTTGACTACTGTAGCAATCAAAGGACTTAAACTTGTACAGAATAAGCTGGAAGGACAATATTTTAACTTACAAATTTAGCAGATACTACTATACCTAATCATGAGCTGGAGTAAACTATTATAACTGTAACGTGTTTTGTTTTATTATTATTATTATTATATTTGAAAGGTCATTTCATGCTAATCATCTTAATCAGCTTATATATAGGCCAATTATTCTGACAAGGTAAGCCATTTGATAAATAATATGCAGATAATAGTCCTCTGTTTAGTACAACACCATCTCTGGATGACAATTGATAAATATATAACAGCTTACCACTACATGCATAGACTTGTAGGGCAGCAGTTGTCCAGTTGCAGTCACTCAGAAATAGAAAGTACATTTTACAAAATCTACAAAATCTAACTTGCAATATACATAGTTAAATGTACTTACAGTTCTTTCTGGGTGACAAATAACACTATTATGCCCTGTACACACGATCGGCTCATCCGATGAAAGCGGTCTGATGGATTTTTTCATCAGATATCCGATGAAGCTGACTTTCATCAGTCTTGCCTACACACCATCAGTTAAAAAAATGGTCGTGTCAGAACGCGGTGACGTAAAACACAACGACGTGCTGAGAAAAATGAAGTTCAATGCTTGCGTCGACTTGATTCTGAGCATGCGTGGATTTTTAACCGATGGACGTACCCACAGACGATTGTTTTTTTCTATCAGTTTTTTAACCATCAGATAATTTTAAAACAAGTTCCTAGTTTTTTCACCGATGGATAAAAAAATGATGGGGACCACACACGATCGGTTCGTCTGATGAAAATGTTTTTCCTAAATAGTTTCCTTTACCTTAGTGCAGTCCTCGTTCACTTACCTCATTCTTCAATTTTGCCTTTAAATGTCATTATTTCTTCTGAGAAATCCTCACTTACTGTTCTTCTGTCTGTAACTCCACACAGAAATGTGAGGCTTTCTCCCTGGTGTGGAGTGTCGTGCCTTCCCCCTCCCTTGAACAACAGGAGAGTCAGGGCACCCACTAACACACAGCTCCTTTCTCTATCTGCAATGTAGAGAGCGTCCTGACTCTCCTGTTGTCCAAGGGAGGGGGCGAGCATGACACTCCACACCAGGGAGAAAGCCGTCTCTACCACTACCAGAATAACCAAAAAAAATTATAAATATAAATGACACAATGGATTTTTTCTAGCTGCAATGCATTCCCCAAACCTTGGAGAGGTTTATGTGTTCTTAAAGGGGTTGTAAAGGTTTGTCTTTTATTCTCTAAATTTGTTTCTTTAAGCTAGTGCATTGTTGGATCACTTACCTTTTCCTTCAATTTCCCTTCTAAATTTTTTTTTCTTTGTTTGAATTTCTCACTTCCTGTTTCTCCTTAGTAAGCTTTCCACCATCATCTGAGCGGTGGAAAGTCATTTAGAACAGCTTACTGAGGAGGAACAGGAAGTGAGAAATTCAGACAAAGAAAACAAAGAAAAAAAGACATTTAGAAGGGAAATTGAAGGAAAAGGTAAGTGAACCAACAATGCACTAGCTTAAAGGAACCTATTTAGAGAAAAAAAAAAAAACCTTTACAATCCCTTTAATAGTCCAAAGAGTCTGAGAGTTTTATGCGAAAAACTATCATGTGGTAGACTATCCGGTTACAGGGAAAAATACCAATGTGAAAGACCATCCTTTTAGAAAGAGAGCATGCCATATGAGAGACAGAGGCTGTCATATCAGAGACTATTGCCATGCAACCAAACATGATAGAAAAAAGCCTACCATGTGATATACAACTTGGAGGGAGATTGGGACTTTAAATGAAGCAATTGGATAGTGGAGGTAATTGTCCATATAAATGTTTAATTATTGGTATAGATCTGAAAACAATAAAATATATTTTTCATATATATACAATTTGCGTGCACAAGGCATTCACATGATGGAAGGTACATACATAGAAGCACATGATTATAATGATAAATATACAGAATAATATAGCATAAAAGTTGCCAGTGGCAACATGCACGACACCCACATGTAGACTCACAAAATATGTGTACGTCTACTAGATAATGTATGGAAACAGCATCATAAAATATAATAGGTAGTAAATGAGTAGGTATAATTCCATATGAGATGTGACTGTAGCATCAGATAGAGCTCTACGCGTTTCGTGGATATGTCCATTTGTCAGGAGCAGATGCAGCAGAATTCCAGCTCAAACAGTGGGTGCAGTGCGCGGCAACTGGTGCAGGGTAGGCTGGGAGCTCAACATCTCCATGGGAGCTGAGGCAGCACATATAGGGATGCGAAACTGGGCAGAGTGCAAGGGTGCAAAATATGACAGGAATCTCCATGTGACAAGGATAATGAGAAGTTCTTAAGATAGGAATATCCCATAGTCGCATTATGGCGCCACCAGCAGATCAATGTAGCTGGTGTGCAACAATCCCAAGAGGAGACTGGCCGTACCATGTGATATACTACAATCATAAAGAAAGCTTGCCATGTCAATGATTATGCAGTTAGTAAGAGATTATCCTGTGAGGAAAAAAGGGAGCTTGTCATATGAGAAATGACAGGTGAGAGAGTTGTCCGAGAGGAACTGACATATAAGAGACTACAATGTTACAAAAACTGTAACATGAACAATTGTCTGATTAAGGCGCTGTGACCACGTGAGTGAATATCAGGTTCAAGACTGCTATCTAGGAGACATATAAAACACTACCTAATGAAGAAAAGGATGTACTGTTAGGCCGCGTACACACGGTCGGTCAAAACCAATGAAAACGGACTAAAGGACATTTTCATCGGACCAAACCGACCGTGTGTGGGCCCCATCGGTCAGTTATCCTTCAGTCAAAAAATGTAGAACTTGCTTTAAAATTGAACCGATGGACGCCTAACCGATAGGTCAAAACCGACGGTTAGTATGCAAAAGCATCGGTTAAAAATCCACGCATGCTCTGAATCAAGTCGAAGCATGCTTGGAAGCATTGAACTTCGTTTTTTTCAGCACGTCGTTGTGTTTTACGTCACCGCGTTCTGACACCATTGGTTATTTAACCTATAGTGTGTAGGCACATCAGACCATCAGTCAGCTTCATCGGATGGACCGACCGTGTGTAAGCAGCCTTAGAGTTTGGCCTTTTTAGATCTAGACTACCCTATTAGAGAATGATTGTCTTGTTTAAAGTGAAGCGAAAGAATGCCTAGTGAGAGACTGTACTGTTAGACAGAGCCTTCTTTGTTAGAGAGTGACTACATTGCTATATAAGAAAATGCACTATTAGAAAGTGGTTGCACTATAAGGGATAGGTGTTGTTATAAGGCAGATTGAAGGTAGAACAGACTGAAGTAGGACAGGTTTCATGGAAAAAACAGGATCTGGAGTCTCTATCTACCATTTTCTTTAAATTAGTAAGGATACATGTATTTCAACTTTCATTCATTATATTATCTTTTTTACTTCGTATTCAGAACACACGATCATCGATGGACATCTGGAACAGCTCTTGTGGCCTCTGTACCAGCTCCAATCTCTGCAATCAAATCCAGTTCTCAACACCTTGAGACGTAAAATTGAAGGTGATATTTTGAAGGCAATGCTCGGCTTAACACATAATCTTTTTTTCTTAAGGAGGGGTGAACTTTGAAACACTTCAGCAAGCAAAGGCAATATTAGTTAATGGCTTGAGATATTGTAGCGTTTAAATATTCAGCTTGGTGTAGTAGAAATGTATTTCAGCTGACTTCTCCAGCTCCGATATAACTACTGATTCCCTTCTCCTCTTGGCTTGCTGGAATAAGTGAATAATTGGCCGAGATAGGGGGACGTTTATCAGGGAGAGTCCTAATCTGAGTAGAGACATGAGGGTGATGGAAGAGTAATGGTTGGAAAACGTAACAGATAAGAGGCTGAGGGCTGGATTTCTAGAATGTAGACGCTTGTAATGCGGAAAAAAAGTAGGTTTGTAACTGGTAGTGGGAAAGAGGTGATACTATGTATCTATTGCTAGATGTGTGTTAACCACTTGAGTGCCTGCATGCTACTACAAGAGGTCACATGCTAGTGAAGTTAAAATGTTCCTATGCTACAGATAAGCAAACTGATATATTCACATTTGAGAATAATATAGAGAATATGGGGTTATTCAACAAAAAAAAAACACAGAGCAAAATATTGTATTGCAGAAATTTCTTCTTGAACTCAAGTCAGTGAACGATGGTTGTGAAGGAAGGAAGGATGGTTTGCTATAATGTACAGTAACTGATTGTAGAAGTCTGATTAAAGTTAGCCTCATTATTATTGCGTGACTTTGCATCTGCAGTTCCTGCTCTTGCACTTGTTTCTTGTCCCTGCACATTCTAAATTCTACCATCATTTGAATGGAATTAGATGCTGCAGTAGAAGTCTATGTAGTTGCTGCTACAGCAACTAATTCTATTCAAATGATGGGAAGGGACCGGTATTGCTGTGCAAGATCTGAGTTTTTAGAGAACTGAATCTCAGAGAGAACAGTACACAAGTACATGTAATTAACAGATGACAGTTACAGCTTAAGAAGTCTCCTTTAAACGTATTAGATCATTTTGACTGTAGATAATTTAAATCCAGCCTTGAGAGCCCCAAAAATTGGGTCATACTGAGTGTTCCAGTATGACAATTCCAATGAGGAGCTGACATGTACCCTTCCACACTTACTTTTGGCCCTTCAATAAACGATCCAATTTACCAACAGAAAAGTGCAACCATTGGAAGTAAGTGGTCCATCTTTCAGTTTCTAAATTAAGTGTCCTAATTTGCATAATAAAGCGTACTGGATTTTATATTTAATATAAAAAATAAAATATTATTTGTGTGTATTCATGATTTATTTAAATTTAATAAAACTATAGCTGCATATATTTTGATTCAGTATGCTAGTAGAAAGTATCCTTTTCAATAAGCCTTGCCAGGAGTCTGCTGCAAACGTATTATGGTGCCAGTGTTCACGAAGGGGTATGTGAAGTATGTAAGAATACAGATAAGTAATTAAAACAATTGGATCTTAAGATTAATTCCTTAAATAGAATAGGTAATCCGCCAAGTGGTCAGACATGGAGTACTGTAATTGCAGTTTACTAAACAGATGCAATTTAGAAGCAATAATGCAAATCAGGTTTAGGATGGCAAAGAGCTTGCATACACTGCAGAATAATACAAAACCGATTATGAAAGCTTCAGAAACATAGACTCTTTACAACAATGTCTCTGTGGTTTAATCCGGAAACATGTGGCTGTGTAGACTCTATGGGGTTGATTGACTAAATGCAAACAGGCTGTTCACTTTGCAAAGGGAATTTTCCCTTTGCAAAGTTTAGTAAATGGGGTGAAGCTCTGCTGACCTTTATCATCCAACCATGTGTATACAAAAACATCTGTTCTTTTTTATTTCCCTTGCATATAAATTGGCATTCTTTTCAAAGTAAATTTTCACAATATTCACTAAGCTAAGGTAAACTTCCCCAGCAAAGTAAACATTCTCTTGCAATGTTAGCAGCATATTTGCCTTTTAAAAATCAATTCATATTACAATAGAGATGGTAAAATGGTTCAGAATACAAATAGCTGCTTGCTCTTTGAGTCCAGGGTAGCTATGATAACACAGGCGAAAAACTGGAGGTTTCCAAGGCCTGAGGACAAAGGGACACCCACTGTAATTACAGTACAATCAGAGAGGTGTTTCTCAGAGTATCTGGGTCTTCTGGAGAGGGTGCATGCTATTTAGCTCCTGCAAGGCTGCCCACATGTCAGATCTGACAGTTGACAGACGCTCACCTGAATGCAGATAACCTGAACACGGTCATACAACACTGTACTTAAATTACATTTTTATATATATTTTTCCCACAAATAGAGCTTTCTTTTGGCTGTATTTGATCAACTCTGTTTTTTTATATTTTGTTATAAAATTTTGCAAATGGGTACTTTTTCTCCTTCATTGATGTATGCTGATGAAGCTGCACTGATGGGCACTGCTAGACTGCACTAATTGGCACTTCTAGACTGCACTGATGGGCACCGATAGGCTGCATTGATGGGCACTGATAAGGCAGCACTGCTGGGCACTGATGAGGTGGCAATGGTGGGCACTGATAGGTGGCACTGGTGAGCACTGAGGGGTGGCACTGAGAGGTGACACTGATCAGTGGCACTGATGGACACTGAGGGGTGGAACTGAAGAGCATTAGCTGGCACTGATGGGCACTGATAGGTGGAAGTGATGGGCACTGATGGGCGACAGTGATGGGCACTGGTAGGTGACACCAATAGGCAGCACTGATAATTGGCACTGA
This sequence comes from Rana temporaria, assembly GCF_905171775.1. Classification (NCBI taxonomy): domain Eukaryota; kingdom Metazoa; phylum Chordata; class Amphibia; order Anura; family Ranidae; genus Rana; species Rana temporaria. The sequence goes on from NC_053490.1 coordinate 288,312,849, forward strand.
AGGGGCATTGGTTGGCACCACTGGTGGGCATTAATAGGTGGCACACATGGACATTGATAGGTGCCACTGATTGGTAGCACTGATATACACTGGTGGGCACAGATTGGTGGCACTGATATGCACTGTGTCACTGGCAGGTGGCACTGGCAGATGGTACTTGTGGGCACAGATGAAGTGGCTGTGCCTCTTCCTTTTCGGGACCCTATGTCCCTTACACAGAAGTCGGTGATCGACTTTTTTTCTCCTCAGGCTGTCAGCAGTTTCAGTGTCTCAGTATTACCTCCTGGGACAAGAGGCAACATTTATCTGTCTTCAAGCACATTAGTGGAGTGTGGCTTAGAGTTCTCCACAGTGGGGTCACGGACCTTAGCTTGGTGACTACTAGGCTGTGTAATATTGTCAGGATCCAGGGCTTCTCCTTGGGAAAGGGGGTTCTTACAGATAGTGATAGGCGAACAGGAGGCAACAACCATTGAACCTCTGGTGAAAGACAAATTTGTGGCTCACAAACTTGAACAGCTTCTTCAGAAACATATTTTTGGGAATCTCTCTGCATCTCAATTGGTTTGAGGAGTTCATAATGTAGACAGCTTGTTTTTTTCATGCCTTCCTTCTCACTGGAAATTATAGACTGGCACAACTGGTATGGGCTGCTGTATGACAACTCTGAGGATATCTTGCGCCCAGGTTGAAGATTAAAGTCTGAGGCTTGGAACTCTTTTCGCATACCTATGACCTAACTTTAACAAACTGTTGAACTTCAGACAGGCATCAACGTCACTTCCAAATGCAGGCAGTTGAACTATGCTCTTGGGGCACTGTGAACCATGGGTCTGTGGGCATCCTAAGAATACAGTCAAAAATAACATGATATAATGAGCAACCTGTCAATGAATGTATTGTATGGTTCCATTTCCAGATCGCTTTGGCTAAAAAATGGGCCAATTTCCTTCATTTTTTTTTTACAAGCTGAAACTTTCATCTGTTGTACCAGGGTTTTCTCTTGAACAAGTTGAATGTCTTGCAGACAAACCAGTGTCTCACTCCTATGTGGATTCTCTCAGGTACAGAGGGTATTTATTGACACAATATGTAGAAAAGATTGGGATAATGGCGCTGCAAAATGGGTCACCCTTAGGTGTTCCGAGTTTCTGTGTGTTCACAGGTGTTGGGTAATCTGTTAACAGGAAAGATCCAATCCAATGGACCTCCTTAATAGGAAGCACGATCCTTCAGATACCCTATTTAATGATGGCAATAGTAAACCTTGTTAGAGAGGATTAGTATGGGTGTGTCCTATTGTAGGATCTATTATTCAGATGCCTAGTGGTCTATGTTATCCAATAGACAGCTGATTGAAATATGTTGTCACTTAGAAATATAAATGTTTCTAATTGCCAGAAACTAAATAAAAACAAAACAAAGCTGGAATAAATATACACCTTCTTGAGGTAAAACACCGATCTCAGGGGGCAGGTAATAATCGCAGGTGAATGGTGAGAAGTGCTTTTTTTTAAAAACAATTCTAATGAGCTAGAGTGTGTATATATATATATATATATGTCTATATTAGATGTCCTCTGTGTTGTAGCGAGTTAACAAAGGGGCACTAACCGCCCTGTATGGTGAATATATAAACGTGTTCTTATTTTAAGTGTCTACTACCATTAGAAAAAATAATGTTATATTACACCATTTAGTAGCAAGAAAAAAAGGGTATCAATGCAAATAGTGCAACAAAGTATTGCGAGGAAATTGAGAGTAAGTGCAGGTCCTCACAGAAAAATCCAATGTGTAAAAGTTAATAAGTAGAAATATATGAATGATAAAAAAATTCCATATATATACAATTATTCTTTGCAACTTCAGTGAAAAAAATTGGAAAAAGTGAAGGATTATTCCAAAGGCTTACAGGCCAACACAATTATTAAACAAAATAAGACAGTCATAGGTTAACGTTTCTTCAATCGGGTTAACCCTCAATTAGCTGGTGACTTGAAGTGCCATTAACGTGCTTTGAAATAATAGTGACAGCAGTGCTTCCCCACATGGGTCCCCACTCACCAGATGTCGTCACCCCCCAGGGGGCAAAAAGCGGGTGGTGATGGTACCTCGATACCTGCAAGATGATGGTTTCCTGCGATCAGTCCTCGAGTGTCTCCTTATTCCAGGGATCACGGGGTGCTTGAAATGGTTTTTCAGATGCTCACGTGGGATCATTCATTAAGTAAAAAATAAAAAGAAGGAACGCATAGTGTAATACGTTTTGATAGTGTTAGGATATACCCAACAAAGTAATTTATTTAAAAAAGGAAAACAATTGTTGATCAGTTGGAATAAAATGTCCAAGTGGATCCCTGCGCAAAGGGAGTTCCAACGAGCAATGTATTTAAAAACAAACACAGAATAAAAGGTGAATAATTAAAAGAAAAAGAAAAAAACAAAGAGCCACAAGTTGCCCTAGCACTCTGCTCTCCGCTGTTAGTAGTTGCTTCACTGCTGGGATAGCCAATTTAAAATCCTCCCTTGGCGCCCGTATGTACTAGAGCAGTGATCAGCTGAGGCAGATAGCGTGCTGACAGGCAGTGTGTGAGCGAGTGTATGAGCGTCTGTCTAGGTCACCTGACGCGTTTCGTCATTTGACGTTCTCAAAGGCGATGACAGACTTCATACGTTGAAGGTTCATATAGCTGCTTCAGATGTGTCCCGCCCCCAGATTGTGGGAGGATTAATTTTGATTGGTGTTATCAATCAAGGGAAATAGCATGCCTGGATGTAATTTAACCCCTTGGCCATCTAATATTGGGGACGGGATATACATATGCTGCGGCCGTGAAATACAAGTGAAACAAAAGTTCATTTATGCATTGATCTCTATCCGATAGTATTGCTGTATAATTTTGTCTCAGGAACAAAAAAGGAAGTATGCATATTATATCTAAAAAAAGATCAATGTCAAGACTTAGACGTATCCCCAAATTCTAGTCTTATGTGAAATGTATATGCTATTAGCTGTTGTTCGAAGGGTGAATAAACCTTATATCAGTAAGTTTGGAGTTAGATCTCACAGAACGATACTCCTGGCTAAGTTTTAAATAGGTGTTAATTTACACAGGAAATATTTATGAAAATATAAGTAAATATAATTAATTCCCCGGACAATCCGATATATATGAGGTCAAAGGATTCCAAATAGTAAAACCTGTATGTAAATGAATTATAAGAATATATTGGTGGAAGACCTTATTATAATTGGTCAAAGGAAAAATGTTTTGCCATTATACTATCTGGAAAAGGATATATGTTAATTAGTATATGATGTTTAAATGGGTGGTATATCTTCAATTTTTATGCCCATATGCATTTACTATAAAAAGGTCCAAAGAAAATATATTTCAGGACCAATTAGCATGTGCATGAAGCTGTTGTACTAACTAGGAGAGGGTATCTCGTTATGACTAAAGAATGCCAAAAATGGGTTTCCAGGTACAGTAACCGTCCATAAACGCATAAAACCCCAATGTGGCATTTTTATTATTAACCCTCAAAGAAAAAAGTGGTATTAATGTGCTGGGTGAATGATAATTATATAAAATTCAAATTCAAGAACGTCCAATAACAACTCTTGAGAAGGGTGCCTCTGAGGTCCCTCATAGCCAGGGCCCCAGATAAACATCCACTATGATGTATTAGTTCAATTTTTAAACATAGGCTTAGTATATTAACCGTACTGGTCTGAAAAAGAGGCGAATCTATAATTTTTTATTTTTTATTTTTTAGGGGAGTAGTATGTAGACTGCAGTAGTCAAGTCCAAGGTTCCCATGGGTATTGAGATCTAGGAGACTTATCCAAAAAGCAGTCTATAAATATAATGTACCATTGTACTGTCTGGGAGAGGATATCACATTGCAGCTCAAACGGCTAAGAAAAAATAATAATAATGTTTTTTCTCTTTTTGTATGCGATATCAGTCTCTAGAACTCTGGGCTATATATGTAGAGCCCTATGTGACCCCAAGGATGATAAGAGTTACTAGTGGGTGTGGAATCCGGTATTGTTCCAAAAAACATTTTTTAAAATGTTCAGAAGGCCTAAAATAATATATTTCTAAACGAAAATGAGTCAGGGAGTGAGCTGACACTACATATTTCAATGTCCATAGTTATAGACATTATTTGTATATTAGGTCATAGGTCTATATAGTGTCAATCATTTGTTAAGTTGTGTTTAGGATGATAATTCAATAGTGTAAAAAGTGAAAGCTCATGTTAACATAACAGCATATTGAGTGTTGATTATTATTCATTGTATAGTGTAAAAATATCATCAATGTTAGTCATAGACATATTGTCACAGATATTGGGATGTGAGTTCAGGTATTTAAGGTCTGTGCCTGTTCTTAAAATATTTATCTTATAAGCTTTTGGACAACATTTATCTTACTTGTTCAACATAAAGATACTAAAATAAACCCAAGTAAAGGGAATATTGCAGTGGTAGAGATAGCAATCAAGTTTTAAGATTAGCTCATCTGTTTCTTATTTTCAAGGTGATATGTCATTTTCTTAAAAGTTTGAAATAAAGCAATTTAAATCGATATCCAGGTTGAGGCCGCCAGGTGCTAGCGACCCCAACCTGTGTATCCAGCGGGTCTCGTTCTGAGAGATCTGAATTCTTTTGTTTCCCCCCCTCCAATGGTCCTTTATAATGTCAATACCGAAAAAAGTCAGGCATGAAGGGTCTCTGTGGTGTTTTTCATCAAAATGTCTGGAAAGACTATGTTTGGGAAAACCATTTCTGATATTAGCGATATGTTCCCGTATTCTTACTCGTAAGGGTCTGGTGGTTCTGCCAACATATTGTAACCGGCACGGGCACTCTATAACATATGTCACATGTGTGCTGTTACAAGTGATCAATTCTTTGATCTGGAATTCCTTATTGTTCACGTGCGATTTGAAGCTGGTTTTCCTTCGGGGTTGCGGTCTGTTGGTTCTACAGGGCAAGCATCTCTGACATCGGTAAAAACCTTTTAGCTCTGGGCAAATGTTTACTTGTTTTGGAGGGTCTAGAACATTATAGACAAGATGCGTCCTAAGGGTAGGTGCTTTGCGGTAGATGAATTTGGGACGTTGGGGTAATAATGTGGCTAAAGTTCTATCTTCTCTCAGGATTGGCCAATATTTATTAAAGATTTTTTCCAGGTCATGGTATTGGTGACTATACCCTGTAATAAAGGCCATATCCATCCCGGAATTAGTTTTTGGTGGTTTCTTTTTAAACATTGCTCCCCTGTCCATGTCACGTATTAGCGTTTTTAATTTCATTAGCACTTCTAGTTTGTAACCCTTTTCCAGGAACTTTTTGACTAACATATCAGCCTGCAGATCGTAATCCTCTATTCGATGGCAATTTCTTCTGATACGGAGTAGCTGTCCTTTCGGAATGTTTCCTGTCCACTTTGGGTGATGGCAGCTGGATACTGGTATATAACCATTCCTATCCGTCTTCTTGAAGAAGGTTTTGGTGGCCAATATGCCATTGTGTTTGAAGATCTGCAGGTCTAGATAGTCGATGGTTTGTGTGTCCCATTTTCCTGTAAAGGTGATTCCAAACCTATTGTCATTCAGTTGTTTTATGAAATTGTCCAGAGACTCTGGTGTTCCCTCCCATAGAATCATCAGATCGTCTATATAACGTCTATACAGCCTGAGTTGTGGTATATCAAGACTGTATATATATTCGGCTTCCCACATGTCCATGAAGAGGTTCGCCACGCTCGGAGCGTAGCGAGCCCCCATCGCGACTCCTTTCTTTTGTACATAGAAGTCATTTTTATACCAGAAATGGTTGTTCATCATAGCCATCTTGAGGCCTTCCAAAATAAACGAGATTTGTTCTTGCTTCATTGTGGTATGATTGTGTAATGCCACTTCGACTCCCTTAAGGCCATCCGGTTGTCTGATACTCGTGTAGAGGGAATCAACGTCTATGGTTGCCAATATTAGATTGTCTGTATTGGCAATATTTTGGAGTTCCATTATTAGTTGTGTGCCATCTTTTAAGTGTGACCTTCCTTTGGCAACTAGTGGTTTGAGGAACTGATCCAAATATTCACCTAGACGTGAGAATATGGAATTTATACCACTTACAATAGGTCTTCCGGGTGGTTTAACTAATCTCTTGTGTATTTTGGGCACTAGATAGATGACCGGAGTCTTTGTGGATTCCGAGATAAGATAGGTTGCCTCCTTTTTGTTTAAAATTCCTATGGTTTTACCTTTATTGACAAATTTTAAAAGTTGTTTCTTGTAAGCATATGCAGGATTCTTCTTTAACTTTACATAAGTGTCTGGTACCCGTAACAGGTTCTCCATTTCTGATTCGTAGTCAGCTTTTGTTAGTATGACCAGTCCTCCTCCCTTATCCGCAGGTCTTATGACTACTCCTTTCTTCTTCCCGATTTGTTTAATGGTTTTCCAGATATTTTTGTTTCCCTTATGTTGTTTTCTTTCCATTTTTTCAATATCTTTTTCAACCATCTTTCTAAAGGCATTTAAACATTGGTTCCCTGGTGTTTTGGGGTTGTATACCGATTTATTTTTCAACGTGGTGTGAGTGTATTGTGAAAAAGCCTGTATAGGTGTATCTTCATTTAAAGCAAAATGTTTTTTCAAATTTAATTTCCTCATAAATTTTTGCAAGTCGATATAGGTGTCAAATTTATCTAGGGCTTTTGTAGGTGCAAATTTAAGACCAAGATCCAAAGCTTGCCATTCTTCATCCGTGAAGGTAACATTGGTGAGATTATAAATGCCTTCACCTAAAACTCTCTTTGGCGTTTTCTTCTTCCCCCCTCTCTTGCCTCTGGGTTGTCTCCTCTTTCTTGTTGCCATTCTGATGTTGGGTTGTTCCTCTCCCAATCTTGAGCTCTCCCGGTTCTGCCATTGATGTTCTGACTCCAATGTTGATGTTGTTCTTGGGGTTCTTGTCCTCTGTCCCTGTCTCGGGGTGTAGTTTCCCATCCGGGGGCGGATCCCCTGTTCCATGGTTGGCCTCCCCAACGGGGGTTTCTGTAGGTGATTCTTGATGGTCGTCTTGCCGGGGGTCTTTGGTTGGGACCACCCCTGGGAAAACCCCTGTATCCCCGTTGATCTCTTTGTGGGGAGTTCCGTCTCCAACCCCCATTTCTAGTATTGGGGGACCTCTGTCTTCTAGGGGTATATTGAGGGCGATTATATGTTCTGTCTGGTCCATGATTACGTGTTTGATCCCTTCGACCTCTGGGATATGGGCTGAAATGGTCAGATGTCCTGAGTTCTGGTTCAGGCGATGTTTCAAATCTTAAAATTGGTCTATCTATTTCTAAATCTTCCAAGTCTTCACTTGAAGATTCATCTTCTGAATTATCGTCTAAGGGGCATTCATCCTCTGCTTGCCATTTAAAACCTATTTAAACCTATTTAAAACTTAGCCAGGAGTATCGTTCTGTGAGATCTAACTCCAAACTTACTGATATAAGGTTTATTCACCCTTCGAACAACAGCTAATAGCATATACATTTCACATAAGACTAGAATTTGGGGATACGTCTAAGTCTTGACATTGATCTTTTTTTAGATATAATATGCATACTTCCTTTTTTGTTCCTGAGACAAAATTATACAGCAATACTATCGGATAGAGATCAATGCATAAATGAACTTTTGTTTCACTTGTATTTCACGGCCGCAGCATATGTATATCCCGTCCCCAATATTAGATGGCCAAGGGGTTAAATTACATCCAGGCATGCTATTTCCCTTGATTGATAACACCAATCAAAATTAATCCTCCCACAATCTGGGGGCGGGACACATCTGAAGCAGCTATATGAACCTTCAACGTATGAAGTCTGTCATCGCCTTTGAGAACGTCAAATGACGAAACGCGTCAGGTGACCTAGACAGACGCTCATACACTCGCTCACACACTGCCTGTCAGCACGCTATCTGCCTCAGCTGATCACTGCTCTAGTACATACGGGCGCCAAGGGAGGATTTTAAATTGGCTATCCCAGCAGTGAAGCAACTACTAACAGCGGAGAGCAGAGTGCTAGGGCAACTTGTGGCTCTTTGTTTTTTTCTTTTTCTTTTAATTATTCACCTTTTATTCTGTGTTTGTTTTTAAATACATTGCTCGTTGGAACTCCCTTTGCGCAGGGATCCACTTGGACATTTTATTCCAACTGATCAACAATTGTTTTCCTTTTTTAAATAAATTACTTTGTTGGGTATATCCTAACACTATCAAAACGTATTACACTATGCGTTCCTTCTTTTTATTTTTTACTTAATGAATGATCCCACGTGAGCATCTGAAAAACCATTTCAAGCACCCCGTGATCCCTGGAATAAGGAGACACTCGAGGACTGATCGCAGGAAACCATCATCTTGCAGGTATCGAGGTACCATCACCACCCGCTTTTTGCCCCCTGGGGGGTGACGACATCTGGTGAGTGGGGACCCATGTGGGGAAGCACTGCTGTCACTATTATTTCAAAGCACGTTAATGGCACTTCAAGTCACCAGCTAATTGAGGGTTAACCCGATTGAAGAAACGTTAACCTATGACTGTCTTATTTTGTTTAATAATTGTGTTGGCCTGTAAGCCTTTGGAATAATCCTTCACTTTTTCCAATTTTTTTCACTGAAGTTGCAAAGAATAATTGTATATATATGGAATTTTTTTATCATTCATATATTTCTACTTATTAACTTTTACACATTGGATTTTTCTGTGAGGACCTGCACTTACTCTCAATTTCCTCGCAATACTTTGTTGCACTATTTGCATTGATACCCTTTTTTTCTTGCTACTAAATGGTGTAATATAACATTATTTTTTCTAATGGTAGTAGACACTTAAAATAAGAACACGTTTATATATTCACCATACAGGGCGGTTAGTGCCCCTTTGTTAACTCGCTACAACACAGAGGACATCTAATATAGACATATATATATATATACACACTCTAGCTCATTAGAATTGTTTTTAAAAAAAAGCACTTCTCACCATTCACCTGCGATTATTACCTGCCCCCTGAGATCGGTGTTTTACCTCAAGAAGGTGTATATTTATTCCAGCTTTGTTTTGTTTTTATTTAGTTTCTGGCAATTAGAAACATTTATATTTCTAAGTGACAACATATTTCAATCAGCTGTCTATTGGATAACATAGACCACTAGGCATCTGAATAATAGATCCTACAATAGGACACACCCATACTAATCCTCTCTAACAAGGTTTACTATTGCCATCATTAAATAGGGTATCTGAAGGATCGTGCTTCCTATTAAGGAGGTCCATTGGATTGGATCTTTCCTGTTAACAGATTACCCAACACCTGTGAACACACAGAAACTCGGAACACCTAAGGGTGACCCATTTTGCAGCGCCATTATCCCAATCTTTTCTACATCTTTTTTGATCTCATCACTGAGGTTTTTTAGGGAGGCAGCAGCATCTAATTTACATCCTAAGCGCGGATCCCTTCCTATTTTTCATTTATTTCAGTGTATATTCTGCACTTGCTTCTGCTGCTATGGATATTTTTGGATACATGTCCAATAGAAATATAGATGTGGGAGGAATTTTTAGTCAGGAACAAGTCAATATTAAGCAGGACATGGAGAGCCTTCTTAGACAGCTTAAACACACTATGGAGAAACAACTAAGGGTCTGGTGGGACATAGCCACATTGGAAACCTATGTCAAAGAAAAAATGACCCCCCGTCGACTCAGGTGGGATGTTAACCCCAATGACCATCTTAATGAACCATCCTTAACCGAAAAATGGTATCAATTCTTCAATAAAAGTGAAAGTGACCTATTACATACAATAATAAAAAGAAGACAATTTAAACTTAAAGGGATCGAAACACACATTGTGGAATTAAAGAATTCCCTACTACCCTACGCAGATAAAACAGAATATAAAGAAAAAGAAAGTCAACTGCAATCTAACATTAAAAAATATGATACTGAAATACAAAACAGGAAACAAAAAAAGTTTAAAAGAGATGTCTTAGACTATAAGAACAACAGAGTCTACAAATGGCAAGCAGAGGATGAATGCCCCTTAGACGATAATTCAGAAGATGAATCTTCAAGTGAAGACTTGGAAGATTTAGAAATAGATAGACCAATTTTAAGATTTGAAACATCGCCTGAACCAGAACTCAGGACATCTGACCATTTCAGCCCATATCCCAGAGGTCGAAGGGATCAAACACGTAATCATGGACCAGACAGAACATATAATCGCCCTCAATATACCCCTAGAAGACAGAGGTCCCCCAATACTAGAAATGGGGGTTGGAGACGGAACTCCCCACAAAGAGATCAACGGGGATACAGGGGTTTTCCCAGGGGTGGTCCCAACCAAAGACCCCCGGCAAGACGACCATCAAGAATCACCTACAGAAACCCCCGTTGGGGAGGCCAACCATGGAACAGGGGATCCGCCCCCGGATGGGAAACTACACCCCGAGACAGGGACAGAGGACAAGAACCCCAAGAACAACATCAACATTGGAGTCAGAACATCAATGGCAGAACCGGGAGAGCTCAAGATTGGGAGAGGAACAACCCAACATCAGAATGGCAACAAGAAAGAGGAGACAACCCAGAGGCAAGAGAGGGGGGAAGAAGAAAACGCCAAAGAGAGTTTTAGGTGAAGGCATTTATAATCTCACCAATGTTACCTTCACGGATGAAGAATGGCAAGCTTTGGATCTTGGTCTTAAATTTGCACCTACAAAAGCCCTAGATAAATTTGACACCTATATCGACTTGCAAAAATTTATGAGGAAATTAAATTTGAAAAAACATTTTGCTTTAAATGAAGATACACCTATACAGGCTTTTTCACAATACACTCACACCACGTTGAAAAATAAATCGGTATACAACCCCAAAACACCAGGGAACCAATGTTTAAATGCCTTTAGAAAGATGGTTGAAAAAGATATTGAAAAAATGGAAAGAAAACAACATAAGGGAAACAAAAATATCTGGAAAACCATTAAACAAATCGGGAAGAAGAAAGGAGTAGTCATAAGACCTGCGGATAAGGGAGGAGGACTGGTCATACTAACAAAAGCTGACTACGAATCAGAAATGGAGAACCTGTTACGGGTACCAGACACTTATGTAAAGTTAAAGAAGAATCCTGCATATGCTTACAAGAAACAACTTTTAAAATTTGTCAATAAAGGTAAAACCATAGGAATTTTAAACAAAAAGGAGGCAACCTATCTTATCTCGGAATCCACAAAGACTCCGGTCATCTATCTAGTGCCCAAAATACACAAGAGATTAGTTAAACCACCCGGAAGACCTATTGTAAGTGGTATAAATTCCATATTCTCACGTCTAGGTGAATATTTGGATCAGTTCCTCAAACCACTAGTTGCCAAAGGAAGGTCACACTTAAAAGATGGCACACAACTAATAATGGAACTCCAAAATATTGCCAATACAGACAATCTAATATTGGCAACCATAGACGTTGATTCCCTCTACACGAGTATCAGACAACCGGATGGCCTTAAGGGAGTCGAAGTGGCATTACACAATCATACCACAATGAAGCAAGAACAAATCTCGTTTATTTTGGAAGGCCTCAAGATGGCTATGATGAACAACCATTTCTGGTATAAAAATGACTTCTATGTACAAAAGAAAGGAGTCGCGATGGGGGCTCGCTACGCTCCGAGCGTGGCGAACCTCTTCATGGACATGTGGGAAGCCGAATATATATACAGTCTTGATATACCACAACTCAGGCTGTATAGACGTTATATAGACGATCTGATGATTCTATGGGAGGGAACACCAGAGTCTCTGGACAATTTCATAAAACAACTGAATGACAATAGGTTTGGAATCACCTTTACAGGAAAATGGGACACACAAACCATCGACTATCTAGACCTGCAGATCTTCAAACACAATGGCATATTGGCCACCAAAACCTTCTTCAAGAAGACGGATAGGAATGGTTATATACCAGTATCCAGCTGCCATCACCCAAAGTGGACAGGAAACATTCCGAAAGGACAGCTACTCCGTATCAGAAGAAATTGCCATCGAATAGAGGATTACGATCTGCAGGCTGATATGTTAGTCAAAAAGTTCCTGGAAAAGGGTTACAAACTAGAAGTGCTAATGAAATTAAAAACGCTAATACGTGACATGGACAGGGGAGCAATGTTTAAAAAGAAACCACCAAAAACTAATTCCGGGATGGATATGGCCTTTATTACAGGGTATAGTCACCAATACCATGACCTGGAAAAAATCTTTAATAAATATTGGCCAATCCTGAGAGAAGATAGAACTTTAGCCACATTATTACCCCAACGTCCCAAATTCATCTACCGCAAAGCACCTACCCTTAGGACGCATCTTGTCTATAATGTTCTAGACCCTCCAAAACAAGTAAACATTTGCCCAGAGCTAAAAGGTTTTTACCGATGTCAGAGATGCTTGCCCTGTAGAACCAACAGACCGCAACCCCGAAGGAAAACCAGCTTCAAATCGCACGTGAACAATAAGGAATTCCAGATCAAAGAATTGATCACTTGTAACAGCACACATGTGACATATGTTATAGAGTGCCCGTGCCGGTTACAATATGTTGGCAGAACCACCAGACCCTTACGAGTAAGAATACGGGAACATATCGCTAATATCAGAAATGGTTTTCCCAAACATAGTCTTTCCAGACATTTTGATGAAAAACACCACAGAGACCCTTCATGCCTGACTTTTTTCGGTATTGACATTATAAAGGACCATTGGAGGGGGGGAAACAAAAGAATTCAGATCTCTCAGAACGAGACCCGCTGGATACACAGGTTGGGGTCGCTAGCACCTGGCGGCCTCAACCTGGATATCGATTTAAATTGCTTTATTTCAAACTTTTAAGAAAATGACATATCACCTTGAAAATAAGAAACAGATGAGCTAATCTTAAAACTTGATTGCTATCTCTACCACTGCAATATTCCCTTTACTTGGGTTTATTTTAGTATCTTTATGTTGAACAAGTAAGATAAATGTTGTCCAAAAGCTTATAAGATAAATATTTTAAGAACAGGCACAGACCTTAAATACCTGAACTCACATCCCAATATCTGTGACAATATGTCTATGACTAACATTGATGATATTTTTACACTATACAATGAATAATAATCAACACTCAATATGCTGTTATGTTAACATGAGCTTTCACTTTTTACACTATTGAATTATCATCCTAAACACAACTTAACAAATGATTGACACTATATAGACCTATGACCTAATATACAAATAATGTCTATAACTATGGACATTGAAATATGTAGTGTCAGCTCACTCCCTGACTCATTTTCGTTTAGAAATATATTATTTTAGGCCTTCTGAACATTTTAAAAAATGTTTTTTGGAACAATACCGGATTCCACACCCACTAGTAACTCTTATCATCCTTGGGGTCACATAGGGCTCTACATATATAGCCCAGAGTTCTAGAGACTGATATCGCATACAAAAAGAGAAAAAACATTATTATTATTTTTTCTTAGCCGTTTGAGCTGCAATGTGATATCCTCTCCCAGACAGTACAATGGTACATTATATTTATAGACTGCTTTTTGGATAAGTCTCCTAGATCTCAATACCCATGGGAACCTTGGACTTGACTACTGCAGTCTACATACTACTCCCCTAAAAAATAAAAAATAAAAAATTATAGATTCGCCTCTTTTTCAGACCAGTACGGTTAATATACTAAGCCTATGTTTAAAAATTGAACTAATACATCATAGTGGATGTTTATCTGGGGCCCTGGCTATGAGGGACCTCAGAGGCACCCTTCTCAAGAGTTGTTATTGGACGTTCTTGAATTTGAATTTTATATAATTATCATTCACCCAGCACATTAATACCACTTTTTTCTTTGAGGGTTAATAATAAAAATGCCACATTGGGGTTTTATGCGTTTATGGACGGTTACTGTACCTGGAAACCCATTTTTGGCATTCTTTAGTCATAACGAGATACCCTCTCCTAGTTAGTACAACAGCTTCATGCACATGCTAATTGGTCCTGAAATATATTTTCTTTGGACCTTTTTATAGTAAATGCATATGGGCATAAAAATTGAAGATATACCACCCATTTAAACATCATATACTAATTAACATATATCCTTTTCCAGATAGTATAATGGCAAAACATTTTTCCTTTGACCAATTATAATAAGGTCTTCCACCAATATATTCTTATAATTCATTTACATACAGGTTTTACTATTTGGAATCCTTTGACCTCATATATATCGGATTGTCCGGGGAATTAATTATATTTACTTATATTTTCATAAATATTTCCTGTGTAAATTAACACCTATTTAAAACTTAGCCAGGAGTATCGTTCTGTGAGATCTAACTCCAAACTTACTGATATAAGGTTTATTCACCCTTCGAACAACAGCTAATAGCATATACATTTCACATAAGACTAGAATTTGGGGATACGTCTAAGTCTTGACATTGATCTTTTTTTAGATATAATATGCATACTTCCTTTTTTGTTCCTGAGACAAAATTATACAGCAATACTATCGGATAGAGATCAATGCATAAATGAACTTTTGTTTCACTTGTATTTCACGGCCGCAGCATATGTATATCCCGTCCCCAATATTAGATGGCCAAGGGGTTAAATTACATCCAGGCATGCTATTTCCCTTGATTGATAACACCAATCAAAATTAATCCTCCCACAATCTGGGGGCGGGACACATCTGAAGCAGCTATATGAACCTTCAACGTATGAAGTCTGTCATCGCCTTTGAGAACGTCAAATGACGAAACGCGTCAGGTGACCTAGACAGACGCTCATACACTCGCTCACACACTGCCTGTCAGCACGCTATCTGCCTCAGCTGATCACTGCTCTAGTACATACGGGCGCCAAGGGAGGATTTTAAATTGGCTATCCCAGCAGTGAAGCAACTACTAACAGCGGAGAGCAGAGTGCTAGGGCAACTTGTGGCTCTTTGTTTTTTTCTTTTTCTTTTAATTATTCACCTTTTATTCTGTGTTTGTTTTTAAATACATTGCTCGTTGGAACTCCCTTTGCGCAGGGATCCACTTGGACATTTTATTCCAACTGATCAACAATTGTTTTCCTTTTTTAAATAAATTACTTTGTTGGGTATATCCTAACACTATCAAAACGTATTACACTATGCGTTCCTTCTTTTTATTTTTTACTTAATGAATGATCCCACGTGAGCATCTGAAAAACCATTTCAAGCACCCCGTGATCCCTGGAATAAGGAGACACTCGAGGACTGATCGCAGGAAACCATCATCTTGCAGGTATCGAGGTACCATCACCACCCGCTTTTTGCCCCCTGGGGGGTGACGACATCTGGTGAGTGGGGACCCATGTGGGGAAGCACTGCTGTCACTATTATTTCAAAGCACGTTAATGGCACTTCAAGTCACCAGCTAATTGAGGGTTAACCCGATTGAAGAAACGTTAACCTATGACTGTCTTATTTTGTTTAATAATTGTGTTGGCCTGTAAGCCTTTGGAATAATCCTTCACTTTTTCCAATTTTTTTCACTGAAGTTGCAAAGAATAATTGTATATATATGGAATTTTTTTATCATTCATATATTTCTACTTATTAACTTTTACACATTGGATTTTTCTGTGAGGACCTGCACTTACTCTCAATTTCCTCGCAATACTTTGTTGCACTATTTGCATTGATACCCTTTTTTTCTTGCTACTAAATGGTGTAATATAACATTATTTTTTCTAATGGTAGTAGACACTTAAAATAAGAACACGTTTATATATTCACCATACAGGGCGGTTAGTGCCCCTTTGTTAACTCGCTACAACACAGAGGACATCTAATATAGACATATATATATATATACACACTCTAGCTCATTAGAATTGTTTTTAAAAAAAAAGCACTTCTCACCATTCACCTGCGATTATTACCTGCCCCCTGAGATCGGTGTTTTACCTCAAGAAGGTGTATATTTATTCCAGCTTTGTTTTGTTTTTATTTAGTTTCTGGCAATTAGAAACATTTATATTTCTAAGTGACAACATATTTCAATCAGCTGTCTATTGGATAACATAGACCACTAGGCATCTGAATAATAGATCCTACAATAGGACACACCCATACTAATCCTCTCTAACAAGGTTTACTATTGCCATCATTAAATAGGGTATCTGAAGGATCGTGCTTCCTATTAAGGAGGTCCATTGGATTGGATCTTTCCTGTTAACAGATTACCCAACACCTGTGAACACACAGAAACTCGGAACACCTAAGGGTGACCCATTTTGCAGCGCCATTATCCCAATCTTTTCTACATCTTTTTTGATCTCATCACTGAGGTTTTTTAGGGAGGCAGCAGCATCTAATTTACATCCTAAGCGCGGATCCCTTCCTATTTTTCATTTTTTTTATTTATTGACACAATAAGCTGCCAGGTCAGTGACGAGTCATGGAGGAACATTGTTCTGTGGTTCAGTATACCATCCCTCAGGACAAGACAGCCCCACTCACTTATCAGTTTGTTGGTTTCTTGTAATAGCATTGTTCTTTCTCCGGGACTACGTTGGGGCAACCAATAGATCCTCTCTCTGTGTTCTGCCCAGTTATACTCTTCTCATATGTGAATATGGTTCACCTGAGACCTATTCTCAGGCTTTCCTCCAGTCAAGTCATTTCTTATCTCTGTAGCTTTTTTTTCTACATCTTCAGTTTTTGAAAGAAGAGTTATTCCACTTTACTGCCCCAATGCATGTCACCTGGCAGTGGGGCGTTATAGTTTATTGAATTCCTCTATGTATGGTTTGGGCAGTCTCTCTAAAGATGACCCAGCTTGGCATTCCCTAAACAGGGATGGGGGCCTTGATGCTTTGACCACCTCTGAGGCAGTATTTGTCTGCACTTCAATACAGATAACTCTGTCCAGAGCTAAGCCAACTCTTCTTTTAATTTCCAGGTGACTACCTTCTATTAAGCCATCTATTTAGTTATTCTGACACATTATGGCTATTTCTAACAGTTTGTGGAGCTTCAAATTGGGGTGGCTTCTATATTTCCTTGTCAGACAACAGTCAATTTACAAATTGTTCCTTCAGCCATCTGTCCACATTGTCCACATTACCCAAGCCAGGTTGTCCCACTCAGCCCCTTTCCCTACAACTATATCTGCTGACATACAGTGTCTTGCAGTTCCAGTGCATACTGCAGGAATAAATTCTTCTGCTCTATGCTTTCTGCAGAGTAAGTTGGCCTCTAAGTTGTTAACTATCTTGTCAAGAAAATCCTGGTCTTCTGCTGGGAGGTGCAAGATTAACCTTCTTGCATTCCCATCTAAGGCATCAATGGCAAGTTCTGCCTACTGAGCAGACAGTATTCCATATGATCAAGATCAGGCAATCTCTTGACCCAAATAACAAAGTCCTGTCCTCTCCCTGTGTACTTGGCAAATTGCTGCAGCAGGAATTCTATCAGGAATAAGGAGAGCAGTATTGCAGGGGAAGTAGGTTGCTTACCTTCCTCTGGAATCGTACTACAAGGCACTGCAGTCATACCATTTCCATCACCATTGTCTGACATTACTGATCCTATTCATAGATGCCAAGTATAAGAGAATAGGTAAATGATCAGACAGGTAACTTTAACTTTCAGTTTACTAAGCAGGTGCAAATTTAGAAGTAAGAACGCAAAACAGGTTTAGGAAAGCAGAGTATACAAACACTGCAGAAGAATACAAATCAGGTTTCGAAAGCTGCACAAACATGGACCCTTTTCAGCAATGTCTCTATGGTTCAATGTGGCTGCATAGAAGAGTCTCTATAAGGCTCAATGCACACTAGTGTTTTTTTAAGCTCCTAGAAGCTGTAATTGCTATTTTTTCTACTCCTCGAAGCTAAATAGCGTTATCCTATGTGTCCATGCACACTACTTTCGGCTTATAGCATATTTTGAGATTATAAAAAACACTAGTGTGCATGGAACCTAACACTCTTTAACAAAAGAGAATCTAGCTGAGAATCACTACATTACAAAAACAAGTACAGAACACAAACAGCTACCTGTGCTTATTTTCATAATCAGTGTCCGTGAATTCAAGGGAAGCTCTGGTAACAGGTGAATATCTGGATGGATAAAAGGACCAAAAACAAAGGGCCACCCCACTAGGATTATGTTAGCATGGTAGAAATTTGGAAGGAGTTTCCTACAGTGACTTGGTTTTCTAGAAAAGCTGCATGCTATTAGACTTCGGTTGAACTGCTGTACGCTAGTTATGATGATAAAGGGCCACACACCTGTATGTAAATCACTTGGCAAGCTACCTATGTCTCAACAGGTGTGACCTATCTGAGCTGCTGAGAATGGGAAAATGGGCAACATATCTTCCCTGGGCATGTCCAGCTATCAATAGAGTTGTGGGAAATTGAGTTAAAGGGGTTGTAAAGGTTTGTTTTTTATTTTCTAAAGAGGTTACTTTAAGCTAGTGCATTGTTGGTTCACTTACTTTTTCCTTACATTTCCCTTCTAAATGTTTTTTTTTCCTTTGTTTTCTTTGTCTGAATTTCTCACTTCCTGTTTCTCCTCAGTAAGGTGTTCAGTAAGCTGTTTTAAATGACTTTCCACTGCTCGGATGATGGTGGAAAGCTTACTGAGGATAAACAGGAAGTGAGAAATTCAAACAAAGAAAAAAAAAAATTTAGAAGGGAAATCAAAGGTAAGTGACCCAACAATGCACTAGCTTAAAGGAACCTATTTAGAAAATAAAAGATGAACCTTTACAACCCCTTTAAGCCTACTCCTGCATCTGAGCATGGTAGAGTAAATACACTAGACTACAGTACTAGAAACGTACAGATTTTACCTCTATTACAATGAAACATATTGCCTCTTTCTGATACATACATAGTACCAGAGCTATTCCCCCCACTTCCTACTTAGCATATTTCCATTTTATTTGTGGGGCAGACGTTCATTTTAAATCCAGCATGCTGGAAAATTCTTATGTCGAAACACGGGGACCTATGTCACACAAAGACACTTATCACATATTTATTAACACAACCCCCAATCTCATAACACCTACATTTTTTTTAATTACATCTCATTAAGACAGTTAGAAGTTAAGTTCTGTTCTGAGACTCTTACATCCCACCGGTACATCACTGTTTTGTTATTTTATTTTTCACAATCACCCCTCCTCTGGAAAAAAAAATTAAGCACACGTTCGTTTATCCACAGCTATCAGGGTTGATTGAAAGCTAATGAAAAAGCTGTCCCACGTCAGTTTATTCCTTGTATCCATTAAGAATAATTACGGCTGAACAATTTTTGATGTCTGTAACCTTCGCAAGTGTTGCTAATGGCATTATAAATTGCTCCTTGTCCAATGAGTAACGCTGGATGCTTAATTCCGAAGCTTTCTGTCAACGAGGTTGATTTGTACGGCTAATGAGTGCATTTTAAACAAGAGCCACAGCTCATGCATCCTGATGCCAATAACAAGATTTGGTTCAATAAAGAGGCTTGTCCGTAATAATTAGCAAAGGCAAAAGCTTCAGGTTAGTGTGATGGAAGCATGTACATCTTCATTTTTTTTTTGTGTGTACTTAAAACACAATTCACCTACTTAATCTTTTTCTCTTTTGCTTGATGTCTGCACAGGTGGATCCAGAAATATTTGAAGAACATTGGCCAGAAAACATAATTTATTATATACAAAAGAAATTACATGTACTGTATTAACAATGTACTTTACTAAAATGTAAAGGCTACACACACTTTTCAGCAATTATTATGTTACTTCAAAAGAAAAAAGTGCTGAGAAAACAATAGGCAGACACTACAGACTTCTCATTCTGAAAATGCTAATTGCCTAGTTTTTATGCTGATCCAATGGCTTCAGTCATTTAGAAATGACTGAACTAGAACAAGAATGTATGTTGGGAATTCTGATTTGATCACTGGCTTCATTCCTGTTCCTGGTCAGTAACGCAGGGTTAGCATGACAGTCAGGCAACTAAGAATTAACTCCTCTCTGTTATAGGCAAAGCAACTAAGCATTAACCCTGTTTTATTCTACATTAAGCTTTATTGCAAATATACACTCACATAATGGAAAGTCACTCAGGGGCAGATCCACAAAGAGAGTACGCCGGCGTATCTACTGATACGCCGGCGTACTTTCAAATTTCCCGCGTCGTATCTTTGTTTTGAATCCTCAAACCAAGATACAACGGCATCTGGGTTAGATCCGACAGGTGTACGTCTTCGTATGCCTTCGGATCTTAGATGCAATTCTTCGGCGTCCGCTGGGTGGCGTTCCCGTCGTTTTCCGCGTCGAGTATGCAAATTAGCTATTTCCGACGATCCACGATAGACGTGCCATGTTAAAGTATGGCCGTCGTTACCGCGTCAAATTTAAATTTTTTTATTTTTTTGCGTAAGTCGTCCGTGAATAGGAAAGGACGTAACTCACGTCGACGTTCAAAAAATCACGTCGGTGCAATGTAATTTCGCGCATGCACAGTACGTTTGGCGCGGGAACGCGCCTAATTTAAATGATCCACACCCCCTACCCAGATCATTTGAATTAGGTGGGCTTGCGCCGGAGGGATTTACGCTACGCCGCCGCAACTTTACAGGCAAGTGCTTTGTGAATCAAGCACTTGTCCGTAAAACTTGCGGCGGTGTAACGTAAATGTGATACATTACGCCGCCGCAAATGTACCTGAATCTGGCCCTACAGACTTTTCATTCTGAAAATGCTACTTGCCTAGTTTTTATGCTGATCCAATGGCTTCAGTCGTTTAGAAATGACTGAACTAGAACAAGAATTTATGTTGGGAATTCTGATTTGATCATTGGCTTCATTCCTGTTCCTAGTCAGTGACTCAAAGCTCATAAAAACAAAGGATTAGCATGACAGTCAGGCAACTAAGAATTAACTCCTCTCTGTTATAGGCAAAGGAACTAAGCATTAACCCTATTTTATTCTACATAAAGCTTTATTGCAAATATACACTCACATAATGGAAAGTCACTCAGTCTTTAGTATAAATATTCTTACATTAGTGGTCATTTTGACCACTTTTTATTTAGAGTACCATTTCTTTTTAATACTGTCCTCCTACTGTAAATATTGACATGAAAACACTGATTATATTGCATATAGTATATCTCAACATAAAATGTTGTTATTTTTTGTATGTAAGAATTGTTTCTTCTAATTTCGCTGCAAATTATTAGATGTTCAAGTCGTTGGACTTGCCAACTAAAGGTGCCATTATATCAGACATGTTGTATTGTTTTGTATTAGGCCACATGCATTTTTTTAGATCCCTCTCTGTGGATCCTTAGCTGCCATAAAGAATAAACGCACATTCACGAGTACATGTATCCTTACAATTTAGGGCTCTTCACCTAAACTAACCCACCCTACTGTACCTGAGGTATTTACTTACCTGCATCCCACTGCCATGGCCTGCTGCAATCTTCACATCTGAGCAGTCCTTTCCCATAGACTTCATACAGGTCAGTCACCCACAAAATGAAAACCACAGGCAGCTAGACAACCAGAATTTTTGGAAGAAGATTAGTAATAGCCCCCTCCACATTTGAACTGGCTACTCAAATCATCGTATTATTCCTTGCTCAACAGAAACCATTACATAACAATGATGTACTCAGACAGATACAGTAATCCTGTAGATATCTGAATAGAAGTTTGCACAAGTATCTGTAGAAAATGAACATGCACAATCCTTTTTGCAGCTCAATGCTAGAATTTCACTTTACTTGGTTAAGGTTAGTAATGTATAATGGCATATTTGCAAAATTCACAGCTGCAAATTGTGGGAACATTTTAAATGGTCACCATCTACAGCCCCAAGAAGACAGCAAATACCCCATATAGAGCCACCCCCCCCGCAAAAACCCCTATTCCACAAAACCACATATGCAGGGCTGGTGCAGGGATTTTTGACACCCTAGGCGAAACCTAATTTTGCAGACTCCTTGGCCCCACCCCTGACTCCACCTCCTTAGCTCTGCACATGTATACGGTGGAGGTGGCACCTCTTTTTGTGGCACCTCTCTACCTATTTCTTCAGGCGCAAACCACAGGTCTGCCCCTGTGCCTCTGGACCCAGGCTGAAGACAAATAGTGGCGGCACAGGCTCGCTTCCCTACACCACCTGTGGTCCACAGGTATATGGACAGACTAGGGTAGTATATGGACAAGCTAGGGTAGTAAATAGACAGGCTAGTGTAGTACATAGACATGCTAGGGTAGTATACAGACAGGCTAGGGTAGTATACAGACAGGCTAGGGTAGTAAATAGACAGGCTAGGGTAGCATATAGACAGACTAGGGTAGTAAATAGACAGGCTAGGGTTGCATATGGAAAGGCTATGGTAGTATATGGACAGGCTAGGGTAATATACGAACAGTCTAGGGTAGTATACAGACAGGCTGGGGTAGTATATGGACAAGCTAGAGTAGTATACGGACATGCTAGGGTAGCATATGGACAAGCTTGGGTAGTATACGGACAGGCTAATGTAGTATATGGACAGGCTAGGGTAGTATATAGTCAGGCTAGGGTAGTATACGGACAGACTAGGGTAGTGAATAGACAGGTTAGGGTAGTATACAGACAGCCTAGGGTAGTATACGGACAGGCTAGGGTAGTAAATAGACAGGCTAGGGTAGTATACAGACAGGCTAGGGTAGTAAACAGACAAGCTAGGGTAGTATACAGACAGGCTAGGGTAGTATATAGATAGGCTAACCTACTGGGTGCTTTTTAATGCTGTCTCATTTTGAATGACAATTGTGTGGTCATGCAAAACTGTACTCATATGAATCATTGATTTTTCACACAAATAGAGCTTTCTTTTGGTGGTATTTAATCACCACTGGGTTTTTTATTTTTTGCTACATAAGTGAAAAATTAATGAACATTTTGAGGATTTTTTTTTTTCTTCGTTTATGTTATATAATTTTGCAAACTCTTTTACTGATGTGCGCATATGATGCTGCACTGATGGGCACTGATAGACACTGATGAGGCGGCACTGATGGTCACTGATAGGCTGCACTGATGAGCACCAATGAGGAGGCACTGATATGCCGCACTGATAGGTGGCACAGAAGGGCACTTATAGGCAGCACTGATGGGCACTGATAGGAGGTACTGATGAGCACTAATAGGCAGCACTGATAGGCGGAAATGATGAGGAGGCAGTGAAGGGCACTGATTGGCAGCACTGGTGAGCACTGTTGGGGGCTGCACTGATAATTAGGACACTGATGATCAGTGTAGATGTCCCTTCTCACACTTGCTGGTTACCAGCTCTCCTCTCCTCAGGGTGTGACAGCATGAGGAAAGGAATGCCGATAACCGGCAAGTGTGTTTACATTGTGATCAGCTCTGATTGGACATAGCTGATTAAATGGTAAAGGGCCACTGTGATTGGCCCTTTACCCCAATCTGTGATCAGCTGTGTCTGAAGGACACAGTGCCTCAGCAGACGTGTGGGGGCGTGGTTCTGGGAGGATGTCAATAGAAGTTCTCCCAGAACTGGTAATTTGGCTATAGCACAGTCGGCAAGCGATTAAATACTGCCAGTTTCCTAATCATCAAATTGGTCAGTAAGGGGTAGATCCACATACAATTAGATCGGCGCAGTGTATGTGAGATACGCTACGCCGCTGTAACTTACATTAGGCCGGTTCGAATCCCCAAAGAATTTGTGCCGTAAGTTACGGCGGCGTAGTGTATCTCAAGCGGCGTAACGGCGCGGAATTCAAATCGGCGATTAGGGGGCGTGTTTCATTTAAATGAAGTGCGTCCCCACGCAGAATGAACTGCGCATTCGCCGTCCCTTAATTTCCCGCCGTGCTTTGGGCTAAATGACGTCACAAGGACGTAATTTTTTTTAACATAGACGTGAATTACGTCCATCCCGATTCACGGAAGACTTACGCAAAAAAAAAAAAAAAAATTTGAACTAAACGCGGGAACGACGGCCATACTTAACATGGCAAGTCGAACTATACGCAACAAATACCAGCTTTAACTATACGCTGGAAAAAGCCGACTACAGACGACGTAAAAAAATGCGACGGCCGCTCGTACGTTCGTGGATCGTCGGAAATAGCTAATTTGCATACCCGACGCGGAAAACGACGTGATCACCACCCAGCGGACGCCGAAGAATTGCATCTTAGATCCGAAGGCGTACGAAGACGTACACCTGTCGAATCTAACCCAGAAGCCGTCGTATCTTGTTTTGAGGATTCAAAACATCGATACGACGCAGGAAATTTGAAAGTACGTTGGCGTATCAGTAGATACACCGGCGTACTCGCTCTGTGGATCTACCCCCAGATCTTTAAGAATCTGTTGCCATAGAGACAGGATCTAATTTGGCAACAGTTAGAACAACTTTGATTTACTGCATGTAAAAGTGATGCACTGGCGCAAATGATTGCCTGAATTAGGAGCAAGTAGTTCTTTAGGAAACTACCACCAGAAAAATGTTGTTAGGACATTCTGAAATCCTGATTGTGTTTTTTTATTACTATTCTTTTAATTCTGGAATATCTCCCTTGGCATTGCTTGACTTCCCATGGCTTTTGTTTGACAATAGCTTGCTCATTAGCCCTACAGTTGGACAGAATTGAATACAAAATACAAAATACATCCTAGCCCAGAGATTTTAATGGGGTCCATTGCTAAGACCATGAACTTTGATCAAGATTCGTGAACCGGACCCAGACAGATTTGCTCATCCCTAGTGACCTGACTTATGCTGGTGGGCAGCACTAGGGAGATTCGACATAATTATGCTTCAGTGTACCTGTGTCTGTTCTCATTCAACTTAACTTGACATGAAAAATGTACCAGAGAAAAAAACAGAGTGGGGTTTGATGGGAGCACTGGCAGCACAAAGAAAATGATGGTTGTGCCTAGACAAGGGGCACCAAAAAATAGATTGGGAGCAAATAGATTGCTCAGCAAGTGCCCCTAGGGTTCAGACTTAGCTATGCTCTCAGGATTATTCTTTGACTAAGGAAGAATGATTCTGTTACTTTTTATAAATTCCATGAACAGCCAATCTAAAATGTGTTTACAAACATGCCTAGAGCAGCACAATGTATAAGAGATTTGGTAGAGAAAAGTTGTTTAATTACAGTCTTCTCATTCTTGATTTTATTCAATTATCACCCTTAGCAAGATGAGCTTATTGTCAGATAATTTTCACAATACACTGGATGCAGCTATGGTAGAAAAGAACATTTTATTATCTTAGGGATAATAGAGTATGCATATGTCGTTTCTTATGCAAGCAAATATTTGTAGGCTTATTGAATAAAGCAATAAAGCTATGCAGAGACCACTGATGATGTCAAATTAACAGTAACAATGACACGTTATTGCTGATAGGTTGCTATGGGTTACTAAACTTAGCTTGTTATGTTTTGATATATTAATTAAACCTGTGTGTTTCCATACATTCAAATCAGCCTTACATTAGGATTGCGAATGAAACATTAGTGCATGATTTTATTACTCAGAAACTTTTGCTGTGTTTTTTTTTTTATTTATTTTTTATTTCTATTACGTTCATTAAACACAAATTGCTTTGTCACAAGCATGTTTACAGACCTGGTAAAAGAAATGCATTACTACAATATGTCATTTTAATACAGTGCTTCATATGTCAGCCAAGGTCTGTAGAGACTTGACTCCACTGACCTAAAGTCTCCTCATGGGGATTTTACAGTGAAATAGCCTACAGGCTTTTGACTAGTTCTCCTTAGCAAATTTAAGACCAACTATTACTGACCGGTACAATGGTTAATGTTTGTTCTCTGATTGGGGATATCCAGAGGACCTTAGCAAATAATAAAGGAGATGTTACCAGTTTGGTTCAAAACCTTACACAGAACTTTGATTATTGTCCATGTAATGTTCTCCATTATATCCATGTGATGACAATACAGGTTAATACATGAATAATTAATTGGTGTCTTGCCTTACACATAGAAATCATGCTTTCACTATCATAAAATGAAGTCTGAGTACTACTTGCTTGAGGGGATCTGTATAATTATTCACATAATCACTAAAGCTTTTTTATTTTTTACTTTTTAAAACAATATTCTGAAGCTTTTCAAATCTTTTGTTTGACTTTGCCTCTTGTCATTCTAATATAATGCATCAATGATTATAATACAATACATTAAAGGCAGGGCAATGTACCTAGGCTTTACAAGGTATTGGATGAACTTACTAACCATTTTGCACAATTGTTTATAGAAATGAAAAACAGAGGGCCAAATCCACAAAGCAGATGCGCCGACTTAACTCAAGATTTCTAAATTTACACGGCGCGTATCTTTGCGCCTGATCCTCAAAACGAGATACGCCTTAAAATCATGTTTTTCCGTCCTACCTAAAATAATTACACCGGCGCTTTTCTGTGCGCAAATTACGCTAAAAACGCCGCTGTTTTTGATAGGCAAAGATGCAAATGAGGGAGATAGGGCGATCCACAAAATTAAGTGTGTGCGCCGTAGATTACGCCCTGTGCGCACCTGTTAGTTTCCCGGCTGGAAGTTACACTTTATAAAAGCAGCCCTAATTTTACACCTGCCGTGTAAAGGTCTGCTGAAGCAACAGCATTGAGGAAGAGCTGAGCACACATATTTGCTGGACTACAATCTGTCTGCCAACATGCCAGGGCCATCCATGATCATAACTGCACTCGTTACTTTAGAGGCGCAAAGAAGGAGGAGGGCAAAGAGGAGGAGGAGGAGGGCACAGGAGAGGGTATACCGCCCACGCCGAGATCTCTTTGGCATGACTGCTTCTGAGGTCTATGGCAACTTCCGTTTCAACCATGAAGCCATCCTGGAATTAATCCAGAATCCTGCAGGATGATCTCACCACCCCAACACAACGATCCCATGCCCTGCCGCCTCTGATCAAAGTAATGGCAACACTCCATTTCCTTGCCACTGGCTCTTTCCAATGCACAAGTGGAGGTCTGGCTGGGATGGCACAATCCTCCATGAGCAGGTGTGTGCACCAAGTAGTCCCTGCAATACTGAGACGCATGGGCAATCAATTCCAAAAACCCACCCAGGAGGTCCAGTGATTGAAAACCATGACGGACTTTTACCACATTGCCCGATTCCCACGGACCATCGGGGCCATTGATTGTACCCATGTGGCACTACAGCCCCCCCATGAGACAGAGCACATGTTCCATGATAGGAAGCACTGGCATTCCATAAATGTCCAGGTAATAGTGGATGCACAATCCCTCATCTGGCACGTCTGTGCAAAATTCCCTGGATCCTGCCATGACAGCTATATATTCCGGCAGACCAACATCTCCAGAGATTTGCAGTTGAACGTGTATGGAGACAGCTGGCTGGTTGGTGAGTGATATGGGTGTCAGGTATGTCCCCCCCCATGATGCAGACATCACAAGGGGCACATGCATGACTAACATCCTTCTGTCTTTTCCCTTACAGGTGACTCTGCATATGCACTGGGACCCCATATGATGACCCCATTCCGGAACCCCCAAACCCCAGGAGAGCAACGTTATAATGAGGCTCACATACGTACCCGTGCAGTGGTGGAACGCACATTTGGCCCCCTGAAGTCCCGCTTCAGATGCCTGGATAAGTCTGGGGGTACACTGTTGTATTCCCCAGACTTTGTGTGCCAGATCATCGGTGCATGTTGTATTCTGCACAACTTTGCAGTGAGAAGGGGCCTGCAGATTGACATACGTGGTGACCTGACCCCCCACCCAGGCAATCCCCCCCTAACCAACTATACCCGGTCTGCTGAGGGCACAGCAGCCAGGAGACGCCTCGCAGAAGGCATTTTTTCACAGTAAACGTACATTAATAATGTCACATTGAGAATGTTTTTTTCCACAGTAAACGCACATTAATTATGTCACAATGAGAATGCATAAATGCACACCACTGTGGTCCCTAGCACAGAAATATCACATGCACATCGAATTGGATTAGATCCAAGTACCCCCCCCTTTGGTACTTGGGAGCAGTAACGCCACGCCACGGCTCCAATTATGTCACTGTGCATTCATACACCATTCAGGAACCTGGGATCACTTCTCCCTGGTCCTGGGGATCCCTTCTCCACCAAAACTGAGGGTGACACCCTTATTTAATCAGGAATCCCCCCCCCCCCCCCCCACATTCACACATCATTCACACACATAAATCAAATCATAAATACAGTATACCAAAATAAATAATAAAAATAAAATCATAAAAACAAAAAAACAAAAGTATCCCTGCTAAGTTAGTTGTGGCGGCGAGTGCTACGCCTGGGCTGGCCACAGGCAAGGGCACGGCCACGGCCAACCGGAGGATCTTCATTGGGGGTGTGTGAGCAGGGGAGGGAGTATCTTCATGGGGGGGTGTGAGCAGGGGAGGGAGTATCTTCATGGGGGGGTGGGTGAGCAGGGGAAGAAGGAGCCTCCCCTGGTGACTGTCCTCCTGCTGGCCTGCCCTCCAAGGCCACTGCTATCCTTGTGAGACACATTGTGAGGGCAGCCGCATTGGCCTGGCCAGACCTGGTATTGTCCTGCACAGCCTGGGTCAGGGCACTCACCTCCTGGGCCACGCCTGTTGTGGCGGTCTGCAGGTCATTCAAGCATGTGATGACCGCCACTGAGTTGGTGGCCACATCACCGAGTGCCTCCTTCATTACATCCAGGCTGTGCTCCATCTGGGTAATTTTTTGTTTCATTTGAGCCAGAGTGCGGGTCTGCTGGGCATTGTCCCTCAGCAGACTGACCGGCAGACGCTCGGCCACCCCCCTGGTGTCCTGGGTCACCATCCTGCCTGCCCCTGAGGCTTGTGGCCCTGGAGGAGGGGAGAGAGTGACCCTTGTGGGTTGCGGCCTGTTGGGGGAGGAGTGGGAGGGGCTACCCCTGATGGTGGCCTGACTGCTGCCAGCCTCTGGGGTAGCCTCAGGGGAAGCCTCAAAGGTCATCATATCAGAGGCCAACAGGACTTCCCGGCCAATCTGTAGATTTTCTTCCTCCTCCCCCTCATCCTCCTCCCCCTCAACCTCCTCATGAGGGGAGGTTTGGCCACTCCCCTCCCGTGGGGAATCCTGCCCTTCTTGGGACTCATCATCAGCCTGTCTTGGGGGTGGTGCAGCAGCCTGGCCTGATGGGCCAGCAACCTCCTGGGCTGATGGGCCTGCAACCTCCTGGGCTGATGGGCCTGCAACCTCCTGGCCATCTGTGGAGGACACAAAACAATCACAGGTTTGAGGATCCACACACTTGGCACATCTTCCCTCCCCCCACCCACACATGCTAATCACCAGAGAGAAAAAACAAAAACTTACCTGTCCTCACAGGAACATCAGATTGATAGCCAGGCAGGCCCACCACCTGCTGTGGGTGGAAACACTGGGCCACTGCCCATTCCTCCTCAGTCAGCCTGACGGGGGCAGGGTCCCCCTCCTCCAGTGCCCGTGGCATGGGCATTGATCCTTGCCATCTTGTTCCGGACCACGCTCCTCAGATCATTTATCTTCTTTTGTATGCCAGCGGGGGTCCTGGTCTCCCCCCCCCCCGCCGCATTGATCTGATCCGTGATCTTTTTAAGTATCTCCTTCCTCCTGGCCGGGGGGGTGTTCTGGCTCTCAGGGCCATGCAGATAACGCCCATATCGGACGATGCCCCGAGCAAGAATTTGCTTCTCTCCCAGGGTAAAATTCAGCTTCCTGCGCTTGGGGGCCATCACAGACACCACCCAGCAACAAGAAACTCACCCAAAAAGCAATCAACAATACACACACACCAAATAATCAACAATACACACACAACAAACAAACACAAATACTCACTGAAAAAACAAACAAAAATCTAAACACACAAGCAGACAGCTACTATAAATTCAAAAACAAATACAAAAATACAATCACAAAAAAACAATCAGAAAATACAATCACAAACAAAAAACAAATATACACTTCTCAAAAACAAACACCAACTATACTCTCCAACTCCTCACAAACTTTTCTCACAAAAACAACTTACCAACAAACGTTCAGAGCAGAAGCAACTTGCTCTAGGAAGGGAAACACTGGGATATACTTTTGCAAGGGAAGTGTGTTTGACTGGGGCTTGTTATACACAGGGCGATCCTCAAACTAAGTATGATTGGCCTTTTACCTATCTCACTGATTGCGCCGAGCCAAGTTCTGCACATGCCCAGTAAGAAGCAGATTCGTGCGCGCATGCGCAGTACGGCCGGCGCCTCATTTGCATGGGGTCACGGCTCATTACAATGAAGCACGCCCACTTTCTTCCCACTTGCAATAACCCTGCCTTACGCCTCGGAATTTAAGTTACGCTGGCGCAAATTTGGGCGCAAATGCGCTGTGGATACGGCACTCACGATACCAAATTAGGACGCCGTAACTTAAATGACATAAGTTTTGAAGAACTAAATTTGCGCCGCTTTTTGTGGATTTGGCCCAGAATGTGTTACTAGAGTCAATTTATTTACTTTACTGTATATTCAAAGCTGTTATTGGACAGTACTGTTGACCCAGTGAAACCTGAATTTTCTTGAGCCACAAGTATTCTTGTCGCTGTTCTTCATTTTTTTAATTCAATTTATTGTATCCACTGTTGTTCAAAAGATACCAGCAAGGTTACTAGGAAAGTAAATAATTCCCCTAATCTTGGAACATTCAATTATGACGTAAATAGGAATGTGACAAACAAGTTGAGGAATCAATGAGCAGGGTTATCCAATTTCTACTGGATTAACCACTTAAGACCCCGGACCTTTAGGCAGCTAAAGGACCCGGCCAGTTTTTACTTTAACTGACAATTGTGCGGTCGTGCGACGTGGCTCCCAAACAAAATTGGCGTCCATTTTTCCCCACAAATAGAGCTTTCTTTTGGTGGTATTTGATCACCTCTGCGGTTTTTATTTTTTGCGCTATAAACAAAAATAGAGCGACAATTTTGAAAAAATTCAATATTTTTTACTTTTTGCTATATTAAATATTCCCCAAAAATATATAACAATTTTTTTTTTCCTCAGTTTAGGCTGATACGTATTCTTCTACCTATTTTTGGTAAAAAAAATCACAATAATCGTTTATTGGTTGGTTTGCGGAAAATTTATAGCATTTACAAAATAGGGGATAGTTTTATTGCATTTTTATAAATAATTTTTTTTTTACTACTAATGGCGGCAATCAGCGATTTTTTTCATGACTGCGACATTATGGCGGACACTTTGGACAATTTTGACACATTTTTGGGACCATTGTCATTTTCACTGCAAAAAATGCATTTAAAATGCATTGTTTACTGTGAAAATGACAATTGCAGTTTGGTATTTAACTACAAGGGGGTGCTGATGGGGTTATGTATGACCTCATCTGTGTTTCTAACTGTAGGGGGGTGTGGCTGGAGGTGTGACGTCATCGATTGTGATTCCCTATATAAGGGAACACACGATCGATCACGGCGCCACAGTGAAGAACGGGGAAGCTGTGTTTACACACAGCTCTCCCCGTTCTTCAGCTCCGGGGACCGATCGTGGGACTCCAGCGGCGATCGGGTCCACGAGTCCCGCTGCTGCGGTCACGGAGCTTCGGACCGGGTCGCGTGCACGCGCCCGCTGCGCGGCTTAAAGGGCAACGTATATATACGTTGATGTGCCCAGCCATGCCATTCTGCTGACATAAATCGGCGTGAAGGGGTTCTTAAGTGGTTAAATTGTATTATAATTGTACTGTCTATCCTCATGTTGTAAAGCGATGCGTAAACTGACGGTGCTATATAAATCCCGTATAATAATGTGTGAGATCATGGAGCATCTTCAAAGTGGCAGCCTGTTGGAAAAGGTGCCAATACATGGGCCCAAATATTAAAAGCTGTTTCAGACTAACTTTGCTGATTTAGTTACATTTTGTGGGTAATCACTGGCTCTAGAAGCTAATAGAATATTTGTTTTTAGATATCTTTCCAGATACTTCAATATCTGAAGAACTAAAGATATTTAAGAAACATGTGTTATTATTACTAGGTAAGAGTTTCTTAAACAGATGCTAAGCTTAATATATATTTAGGATTTCTTGGCCATTTTTCAGAGAATATGAATGATAGCACAAAAATGCTGAAGCCATTTATTATCAATCAACTATGTTTTCTCTTTTTGAATCATAATGACAACAGAAATTACCCAAATGCCCATGATCAAAAGTTTACATACCCTGGTTCTTAATATTGTGTATTGCCCCCTTTAACATCAATGACAGTTTGAAGTCTTTTGTGGTATTTGTGGATGAGGCTCTTTATCTTCTCAGATGGTAAGGCTGCCCATTCTTCTTGGCAAAAAGCCTCCAGTTCCTGTAAATTATCTGGCTGTCTTGCATTAACTGCACATTTAATATCTCCCCAGAGTGGCTCAATGATATTGAGGTCAAGGGAACTGAGATGGCCACTCCAGAACCTTCACTTTAGTCTGCTGTAGCCAATGATAGGTCGATTTGGCCTTGTGTTTTGGATCATTGTCATGTTGGAATGTCCAAGTACGTCCCATGCGCAGCTTCCTGGCTGATGAATGCAAATGTTCCTCCAGTATTTTTTGATAACATAATGCATTCCTCTTGCCAACAATTTTGCCCAAATTTCCTGTGCCTTTGTAGCTCACATATCAGCAAAACATCAGTGATCCACCTCCGTGTTTCACAGTAGGAATTGTGTACTTTTCCCCATGACTCAGAATCCATAAACGCCAGTGCAGCACTGGATGAAAGATGCAAGGGTCTGTCAAGAGTCCAGAAACTCATTGACCTTTTATATACACACACTAATTAAAAGCAAACAGATCATAGGTGAGGATGGTTACCATTCAAACCCCTTTGTGTCAACTTATGTGCATGTTAATTGGACCCAAATCACCAGGATATTCAAACTTTTGATCAGGGTTATTTGGGTAGTTTATGTTGTCATTATGATTTAAAAAGAGTAAACATAGTTGAAAAATGGCCAAGAAATCATAAATTCTTCCAGGGTATGTAAACTTATGAGTATATGTATATACTGTATATATATATATATATATATATATATATATATATATATATATATATATATATATATATATATATATATATATATATATACACATACATAGAGAGAGAAAGAAAGCGAGAGAGAGAGAAAAAAACTCTAGCATACTAAAACAGTTAAAGGACCAATATCAAGATAAACAGTTGGAACATAAAGGATAGTAATGTGCTACTATGCATCTACTGCACTTAGTCATCACCACTGTGGTATACTCTGGCTAAGCAAATGAGCAAGTTCAGTTTACACCAAAAAGCTGTAATGTGAATTAAAACAAATCGCCCATCAGCCTTCACACTCACCAAATATGGTGGACCAACATTTTTGCAGGCTATGTTTGTGGATAAGCCTCACAGCTGCTGGTTCTCAACAGGCAATATAATGCCAGATGCAGCTACCTTTCCTCTTCTCTTGCTTGCAGGAAGTCCTGAATATTTCTTGTCAGGACAGATGGAGCGTAACTATCCCAGATCACCTCAGATCCAACCTTCTTAACTGCTTGTGAACAAGGATTTAATCCTGCAAATTAGCCCAAGTGGAATTTGACTCTTCACGGTGTTGGTATACAGTATATGGAAGAAAAAAAGCAAACATATTGTGAATAGGCTTGGAGAAGTTAAAAATCTAAACACAAGCGTTCATATTACAGCCACAATATCCCTGATATGTTTCGGCATATTGTACACCTACTTCAGAGGCATATCACAACAGAAGTCTCTAAAGAATCATATAATGCATATTGTGGCATGGTACCCTGCATTCTCATGCCGCGTACACACAACCGTTTTTAATGTCATGGAAAAAAACAATGTTTTTCTCGACGTGATTCTTGTCAAGCCTGCCTTGCATACACACGATCGTGAAATGATCACGCGGTGATGTACAACACGTACGACGGCACTATAAAGGGGAAGTTCCATTGGAATGGCGCCACTCTTTGGGCTGCTTTTGCTGATTTTGTGTTAGTAAAAGTTTGGTGAGAGATGATTTGCGCTTTTCAGTCTTCGTGCTTTTCAGTCTGTTACAGTGTGACAAATGAGCTATCTCTAATTCAAACGCTAGTTTTACCAGAACGAGTGCTCCCGTCTCATAACTTGCTTCTGAGCATGCACGTTTTTTTCCATTGTTAAAGCCTACACAAGACCACATGCCCATTTTTCACGTCGAGAAAAATGCTCTAGAGCCTACACACGGTAGTTTTTAATGACCAATTTAAAAACATTGAATTTTCTAATCATGAAAAACGGTTGTGTATACGCGGCATCAGTGTCCAGAAACACAGCCACAGCCAGGAGAAGACTTAAAATGGAAGAAAAAGCTTTCATTCACCCTCCCAACAATAATGTTACATCCTTAAAGTTCAAATTGTAAAAGTTGTATGTTTTTCTCTACCTTACCTTACTTGGCTTAAAAATCCCTCCATCCTGTCATGTGACTGAAAAGCCCTTGCCCTTAATTCTTCAGGGCGGCTGTTGGGCATGTCTATTGCCTTCTAGCATCGTAATTTCTGGAGGATAGGAGGCTGGGAAGATAGCATTGCTGACAATTATGCTGATAGCCATGGGATGATGGCAGGGATGGGCAGGGGCATGGCTAATCAGAGCTGTGATGAAACTAATGCACAGATACTGACAGAGTGAAATGAATTGGGGGTGTGGCCTGGTCGGAATCCAGGCTGAGGTTGCCACTTCATTCATTGCAGCAAGACACCATAGATGTGCGACTTGCAGGGGTCATCCTTCCTTTCTTGAACAGTTTAGGGAAGTGCTTGAAAGAAGACACATTCAGTTGCACAGGCACACTGTTGGCAGTAATACTCTTAATCTAGCTATTAATCAGCATTTGAGAAAATGCAGAGTATGAATGTTATTGTTGCTACATACACTAAGCAAAGGCAAATTTAGATTTTTAACAGGAATTCCACTTTAACATGTCCATGAGTGACCAGAAGACATCAGAAAAACTTGAGAAAAAAAGCATACTATACTTCTGGGGGCCTCAAGGGGTCCATGGGCGGGCAGTTCAGTCCCTAGAGTTGCTCTTTAAGCATGAACTAGCAGACAACAGTTTTTAACAGATGCAGGTGTAGTGATATGTAATGGGATAGGAGTGTTTGATATCATGGATCGTACAAGTGTAGTCCCAGTCATAAAAGTCCTGGACACCCATGGTGGACACAGTGATTGTCACATGTATCTTGATGTGGAGAGGAAGGCATTCTCTCACACCTCTGGCTTGGTACCCCTGGTAAGTAACAGGAGGCATGAGAGCCCTGAGTGGCATGAGTGCCTTGCAGTTCTTGAGATGACCGCTACAGATGAGTAGACTGTGTGCACTCAGATTCAGGCTGGACCGTAACACAGAATGGCAGGTTGGTGGTAGACAGTCGGCAGGGACTTGACAGGCTGGCAGGTTGCAGACAGCAGGCACTTGCCAGACTGGCAGGTCACAGGAACAGGCAGCAAATTAGCAGAATGTTGTAGAATATAAGGCAAAGTCCTAGTGCAGCAGTGATGTTTAAATAGACCACTAGGCGCCAATCTAGTGGCGGGCGTGTACGCACATGCTCACTCACATGAGGATGAGTCAGGCCAAAATGTATTCTCAGTCTGCGCATAATTATTTACCTGGGCACATTTCGCCTTTCCTGACAGTGATGCCTGTTCCTTGCTGATCTAACTTAAAAAAAAGGGGTTGGGGCTTAGACTGGTCTGGCAGCACCTAGGCAGCCATACCACTGATTAATCTAAGGCATGCAGACTACAAAAAATTGCAGTGAAAAAGCATTTTATCTGCAACCAGGGCACAGCATTTTTCAATGTTGCACACCATTTCCTATGTTACTGTATATAAATGGGTTCTACTGCACCAGGGGTTCAGCTTTAATAGGGAACACAAGATGTACTTGCACTTAGTGTTATTCCATTTGCAGCATTGCTACGCCATGTACTTTACTTGTTAAAAGGGGGACAGACCAGCTACAAAACATAATATGTCACAATCTTGTTTTATTACTGTTACTTTATTTGTTCACTGCTTATATTGCTCATTGAAGCAGATCAAAGCAATATATTACATAGCTTTAGTGTCCATTTAACACCAAAATGGCCAGACTGGGAGCTAAATATATATGACCCTATATTTTTTATTTTTCCAAGACAAACAACCATTACTGCTTGCCATTGATTTTTTTTACAGAAGACTAGACGTATTTTCCAATATTTTCAGACCAAGAGGTCAGCTTTAAACGCAGGTTTTTAGACCCATGTGTGTCTTCCAAGATAACTGCTTAACCCTTTTTGTTACAATGATTCTTGTTATTTATTTTAACACACTCTGAAGTGTCTGTATTACACAGGTAGGCTTTAACAGTTGTTCTCCTTTGCAGTGGCAATTCATTAGATCCTAATGTAAAAATGTTTTATAATTATCTCTGATTTAGGATAGGGCCTGTCTACCCATCCTTCTTTGAGTCAAAATCAACCCCCCCCCCCAACATTTTCAAGGTCACAAGCCATAATTTATGTTTCATATAAGCATTGTCAACTGTATTGTTCTTAATCTTTCTCTTGGGTTATTTTATTACATTATTTATCTATCTTATAGTTGTTACGTGTTAAAGTGTATTTACTATGCATCACATAGTAAAAAGTTATGTATTAAAAGGATTTTCCAGTTAAAATGCCTTAAAGTGGATAAAAACCCACTCTCAACCTTTCTAAACTACTGACATAGTGCTGATCTATAAGGATATAAATGCCTCCTGCATGTATCCTTACCTGTCTCCCCTCTGTCTGTTATAAGAAATGAAAAATGCAGATTCTGTGGGCGGATCTGTTGTCTGGAGCTCTGTGGGTATAGTCGTGATGTCAGTAGACTCCCCGCCCACCTTTACACTCCCCTTGTCAACAGCATTTTTTCCTGTGTATTCATGACACTAAATTATGCTATAATCACTAACACCCAGTCAAAATCCAGAAAAGTAACCACATGACTTCAGAAAAGAGTGGGGGTAGGAATTAAAAAACAATGCCAGTCTCCAGGCTAGTTCATGAGATATGTAAATAACCTGCCACTCACAGCAAGGGGGCGGAACTGACTAAGGTTTTTCTCTGTAAGTCTGTTTTATTTTACTGAACAATAAAAGAGGATTGCTCAGAGCTGGATTAACTCTGTGTGGCAAGACTGTGCACAGATGATAGGAAATCTTATACTGTACATTGTGACATCAAAAAAATAAAATAAAAAAAATTGGGGTTTACATTCACTTTAAGCATGTAATATAATCATCTTCTTGTTACACGACTTTGTGCTGTGCAATGTCCTATTTCTCTTTGCAAAACAAAAAAAAATAAAAAAAAATATTTTTGTGTTATCTAAACTAACAGTGCCTTGGCCACTCTGGGTGAGATTTTAGGACCTATATTTTTGTTGGTTAGATTAATTCACCAAGCAGTAGGAGTTAATTGAACTGTATATATTCTTCTCTCTCGTGATAATTTTCTCTTTAATATTCTGTTTACACGCATACATATTATATAAGGTGTTTAACCAATATTTTTTTATTCATTTTAGTGAACTATTATTTTACTTATCCTTTGTATACTATTTATGATAATTAATAAGTATGAGTGAATGTGTCTGGGTTTGGTTTGTGGAGATTTTATCTAACCCATTGTAACGTCCAAGAATTATGCACCTAAATTCAAACTCCATTAAAGTCTACAGGGGCAAATCTTTAAAAGTTGGCAAATTTCAAAGCTAATTGGCAAGGGTGATGTAGGAAAATATTAATGCTTTTTTGTACATGCTTGAAAGATGCCTTTAACCTTTATGTGGTGTATAGGATAAAATCAGCGTCACTATGTTCTGGTCTTACATATTTTGCCTGTGTAATACTTTATTACTTTTAAATACAGAAGCAGCACTCCCCTTTTATTCATTACAGTTTGAAACAATACTTTTTTAATATTTTTGGCTTTAGCACTGGAATTTGTTAACCAGGGATAACAGGCCTGCATTAATCAGTGGAAGTAGTAGCCACAATAGATCTAACAGTTACAGTATAGGAAAGTTTACTCTCAGGCCTCGTACACACGACCGAGAAACTCGACGGGCGAAACACATCGTTTTCCTCGTCGAGTTCCTTGCTAGGCTGTCGAGGAACTCGACAAGCCAATTTTCTCCATTCCCGTCAAGGAAATAGAGAACATGCTCTCTTTTTGGCTCGTCGAGTTTCTCGACAGTTTCCTCGACGAAAATGTACACACGACCGGTTTCCTCGGCAAAAAAATTTCTCCTAGTAAGTTTCTTGCTGGTTTTTGCTGAGAAACTCGGTCGTGTGTACGAGGCCTTACAAAAAATAAAATGAAAGACCTCTTCTTAATACTAACTGTGATGTCCTAATCTGACCTAATTTACCCTGCCACGTACCTGTGTGTCATTTGTAGGGGGGGAATTATAACTGGGAAGCTGACTTTTAAAAACCTGATGGGTGTATAGTTTTTTTACTTTTTATTAGGGGTGCATTGAGATGCTGGGACAAGCAACTATCTGATGCGATCTAATAAACTCAAGCTAAAAGTTGTAATCTAAAAAAAAAATTGGTGCAGCAGCAGTAAAATTTGAATTAGCACTTTTAGTCCTGGTTCACACATATGCGATGTGGGAACCAGAGCGATTTCAGTGCGGTTACCGAATCGCATGTCACTCGCTGGCAGTTCACACTGACATCTGCGAACCTCTGTGGGTGTCAATGTAAAGTTAATGACACTCCAGATCGGTTCGCAGGTCGTAGTGCGAACTGTAAAAATGGTGCAGGAATTGGATTGCATAGGTGTAAAAAACCCATGCGATCTATTTCCAGTGCAGACCAAAAAAGGGTCCTGCACCATTTTGGTGCAAATGTGATGCGATTTCAGCCATACAGTTTGTATGTAGTGCAAATCACATGCAATGTCGGTCATCACACAAATGTGAACCCAGCCTTAGGTGCAAAGTTACTAGAAACAAAGGGCCAGATCCACAACAGGGATACGACGGCGTATCAGTAGATACGCCTGCGTATCCCTGTTTCTATCTATGCGGCTGATTCATAGAATCAGTTACGCATAGATATTCCTAAGATCCGGCAGGTGTAATAGTTTTACACTGTCGGATCTTAGGATGCAGTACCGCGGCCGCCGCTGGGGGCATTTCTCGTCGAAATTCCGCGTCGGGTATGCAAATTAGCACTTACGGAGATCCACAAAGCTTTTTCCCTTCGTGAAGTCTCTGTAAGTTGTTAGTTTGCCGTCGCAAAGATAGGGCTGCTTTTACAAAGTGTAAAGTTAGTACACCTTGTAAAAGTATACCCTTCTTTCACTCGTCGCTGTCAAATTTTGTTTTACATTTTTTTTTTTTCCGCCGCATCTTTTTTTTTCCCGACGCAACTTTTTTTTACCTGTCGCGATTCACAAAACTCGGCGCAGCGTAACTTCGCGCAAAGCACGTCGGGAAAATCGCATCGGGAGCATTCGCAGTACGTCCGGCGGGAGCACGCCTAATTTAAATGGGACTCGCCCCATTAGATTGGGCCCGCCTTGCGCCGGACTGATTTAAGTTACACCGCTGCAAATTTCTAGGTAAGTGCTTTGTGGATCGGGCACTTAGGTAGAAATTTTGCGGCGGTGTAACTTAAATCTGAATATTTAAGTTGCGCCCGCTGTACATGGATCTGGCCCAAAGAGCACAGGTAGTTGGTTTTACTACAATAATTAAATGGCCCCAATGGATACAGCAATAAAAAGCTGGCCAGCAGCAGGACAATTTTGAATAGCAAGGCTAGGTCAAATTTACTAGCGACAAGAAACAGGGGCTGGGGCTTTACTACAAGAATGTAGATACCAAGGGCATCTGGATTAAGGGGACTGGTGAGAACACATGACTCCCAGAGGCAGAAGCATAAAAGGTACTTTATAGTTCTGAAAAGGTAGTTCTGAAACAGCTGGAGGACCTAAGTTTGCCTACCCGTGGTCTAGAAGATATTTGGAGAGAGTACTGTACCACTTGACACATTAAACTATTCAGGCATGCATGACTTGAACCTACCTGTACTTATAGACAAATGGAACAAACTAAATCAAACCGTATATTTTTTCATTTGACAACTTCATTATTGAAGTTGAGCAACTGCATCTAAATTAACTTCTGACATAGCTGGAGATACTAATGCATTTTTTTCCCTAAAGGATATTCAGTAAGGGATTACATATACTTTAGGATGCTGATGCACAATATTTAGGCAGATTATTAGGATGCAATGTATGAGGGACAGTAAACACAGTTTGTATCATTACCTAAAAATGAGAATGGGTTACAGCGTATTTCAGAGACAATGGCCAGAAATATTGTACAGTGACTGCACAGTATGTAAGCTTCAATGTAAGTGGGAGAGATAAGTCTGAGTTTAGCATGAAAAAATATTAGGTTGTATTATGGCATAGACAATAAACAGAAATATTGTACAGTTGATGTGAGTAGCTTTATTTGGCAACACTTTAAAAGGGAGGGATACAGCTGTTTTTTTTCCCCCATGATTAAATAGTGTATTGTTTCAATAGACATAAATACTGTACAGTTGATGCAGAGTATGTAGGCAGATTTATTAGACCACCATTTAGGAAGGAGAGATCAGGTTGATTTCATGAAGAAATAAAAATGATACTGTGTTTCAGGGTTACTTGAACTAAGCCCCTATAATGCTGCTTTCACAATGATGTGCTGCAGTTTATTTGGACAGGTGCATATATATATATATATATATATATATATATATATATATATATATATATATATATATATACAGTATATATAATAAAAATATCTACCTCAAAAAAACCTGTGGAGAGGATGTGTCAAAGTTGGCAGTTAAACACCAACTGAAGCTGTGCTGACACACACAAAAAATGTATAAAGCACTGTGTGGTACAGCTAATATGTAGTCCACCACACTTCATATCACAATAAGAGAGCACAATACTGTATTGTGGATAGCACTGTATGGAACTGTATATAGCAGTGTAGAGCATTATATTACAGCAAATATCTCTTACTGCCCAATATAGAACTGTGTATAACACTATATAGCACTGTATAGCAGCAACTATAGCAGCAACTATCTTTTTCAGAAAAATTTAGCACAGTACATTGTATAGCACTGTATAGCAGCAATGATCTCTCCTGCAAAGTGTAGTACAATACAACAATATGTATAGCACTGTATAGCACAACCATTCCTCCCTAATCACTCACTGCTAGTTCTCCCTATCTACTCCAAGTCTCCAACACACACTGACAGAAGGCTGTTTTCATGAAGTAAAGGTCCCATGCCGATCCTCTCCCGAAGATACTCTATTGCAAATGACATCTCCCCAGTTGCTGCTGACTGTAAACCAACCAGCTAGGATGCTTGATGATATCATTGGCCAAATATGGTCATGACTGGTCAATGATGTCACCTGGGATTCCTAGTCAGTCAAGCTGCTGGCTGGGGAGCTGTCATTCTGTGATGGAATATTGGCAGGAAGCAGTATCGTCTTGCATAGGCCATCTTATTTTTGATGTCGGGTTCTTGGTGCATCATTCATCGTGATTAACGATGGATCTACATCGCTGGATGACATGAATGACAATGGATATACACCTTGGGATATTTAAAAAAAAAAAACATTATCACAGCGTGGCTGAAATGATTTGCGGTAATATATACTTTTTTTAGTAAATGAGTACAAAAGGGTAATCATATCATTTATGTGGGGTGGTGGACATCTTGTGGCCCACTTATATTAAAGGGGGCTTCCAGACTCTAATAAGTCTCCCACACAAACCCCCATAATCAGCAGGTCAGGGATGTGGGGAAGAGGTCCTTGTCCCCATTAACATGGCAGTGTCCAGCTACCTACACCCTATTTTATAATAATAGCTTGCAAATTTACTGTTATAGATTCAGTTGGGTTTGAACGGTATATTCAGGGCTTGTAGATTACAGACTACTGTATGTTCATCGAAGGGTCCATGAATAAAACCCAGGCCAATATGCCAATATAGCAATTGGGTGTTGACCTTCCATAATACACTGCTGCATTTTTCAGCTACTAGGTGTCAGTATTTCTTGCTTTATGCTGTGTTAGTTAACTTGATCTGCTGATGCAGCTCATTGCTCATTACTAGTGGACTTCTACCCCTCTTCCAATGTAGTTGCACTGTTCTCCAAGCCTTCCAAGTCCTCAGTTTGCATACTATAAAAGTAAACATGATCTACTACTTTAGTAAATCAGGGCCAACTTAACCCAAATATAAATGACTGTACACGACAACACTTACTGCAAACAAAAACCAAAAAAAATAACAATAACCATT
The DNA here is from genome assembly GCF_905171775.1 of Rana temporaria. Classification (NCBI taxonomy): domain Eukaryota; kingdom Metazoa; phylum Chordata; class Amphibia; order Anura; family Ranidae; genus Rana; species Rana temporaria. The sequence goes on from NC_053490.1 coordinate 288,355,542, forward strand.
TCAGGACAATGCAGCATTTTCAAATTATTAAAACCTTAAATTATCATCACTTCTGAGATGATTATGGAAGTTTGATTAACCATTTACTGTAGATTTTGCTGTTTCAACTTTTACTTTATAAAAAATTGGGTAGTGGCGCTGAAAAAAACAATAGAAAAAAAGTAGCTAACAATAAATCGTTGTGCAAAGAAAGGAACCTCATGAATGTAGATAAATAAATATGGAACAATGATAAATAAATAAAACCTTAAAATTGGGCTGGAGCATGGATATGATAAGAGAGATGCAGTCCTTTGAGAAAGCAGATGGTATCAGTCCATAATCCGGGGCAAAGCCTTCACAGGTTGGGGAGATAAAAGCAAAACTCCAATATGCAAAAAAGAAAGAGAGAAAGAGAAGGCGCCTCCAGGTTAGTGAACATAAAAACTTTAATCATACAAAGGTGCAGCATCCACTTACAGTGAAGTAGTAGAAAAACGGCATGTTTTTGAAAGTCCCTTAGGTGATGTCTTGCCGCGCTCGATGGTAGAGATAGCCTGTGTTTCTGTCCTATGTCCGGTCCAACGATCCTGCAGTGAAGTCCAGCTGGTATACTGAAGCGTTTTCAAGCATTGCTTGAAAAAGGAGCGCGCTCTGTCATTCACAAGCGCCGACTCTGAAACGTCGTCGCATCCCAGTGACGTCACCGCGGCCTACGTTTTCCCCTAATCCCATCCACAATGCTGCAGTATACCAGCTGGACTTCACTGCAGGATCGTTGGACCGGACATAGGACAGAAACACAGGCTATCTCTACCATCGAGCGCTGCAAGACATCACCTAAGGGACTTTCAAAAACATGCCGTTTTTCTACTACTTCACTGTAAGTGGATGCTGCACCTTTGTATGATTAAAGTTTTTATGTTCACTAACCTGGAGGCGCCTTCTCTTTCTCTCTTTCTTTTTAACTTTTACTTTATAAATGAGAAGTACATGTTGGCCAATTAACCTGCCTGGCGGTCTTCCCGAGTGTGACTCGGGGTGAGATTTTCAGGCTGCGAATTGTAACCCCGAGTCACACTCGGGCTTGCCTCGCTCGATGCAGAAAAAAGGTTTTCTTACCTTTTCTCCGCGATCCAGCGTTGAATCCTCGCAGTGCACGGCGGGCGGATGTCCGCTCGATGCTGTGTGTTCCCCTGATTCCCTTCCCTGCGAGCGTCGCGACGCAGGGGGCGGAAGGAGGGGGGCGGCGCGAAATTCAAACGTATAAAAAGTAAAACAAAGTAAAACACAGTAAAAACACACTGATATCATTGGATAAAATTAAAAAAAAAATACAGTGACCTTTGATTGCCCCCCCCAGTGCTTTCCAGTGCCCTGTCTGCAGAATTACTGTATCAGTGTCTGTATATTGCACAGCAATAATGGCAAAGCGCGCCTCTGCATCAAACTTATTATGCGACCTGCTGCCAAACAGCGACAGCGATGCCGAATCCATTGCGGAGGAGCTGAGCGACAGCGACGTGTGGGAAAGTTCATCGTCGGATGCAGAAAGTGATGTGGTTGACGATCCTGCACCTGTGCCCAGCGACGTGCGGACCTGGTGCGCAATTGATTGCGCTACGGAGCACGTAGCGCCCCCTAGGTTTCCGTTCACAGGATCACCTGGAATAAAAGTGGACATAGAGGATGACAATCCCTTAGAATACCTCCGACTATTTTTGACCGATGAGGTGATCGACAAAATTGTTTTGGAGACCAATCGGTATGAAGAACAGCAATCTGCTACCCAGCAGTTATTTTCAAGACGCAGAAAATGGGAGCCTGTGACCAGCGAGGATATATGGAAATTCCTTGGCCTCCTAATTTTGCAGGGAGTGGTGGGAAAACCACTCCAAAAGTGGTACTGGACCACAAATAAATTATTGGCCACACCTTTTTTTGGAACAGTAATGTCCGAATATCGGTTTTCACTTATAATGAAATATTTGCACTTTGCAAATAATGAGGAATTTGACGAACGGTCTCATCCAGCTCCAAAGCTTAAAAAAATTTGGGATATTTACCAAATGGTCCTGCAGAATTTCCAGCGGACCTACATACCTGAGAGGGACATTACAATAGACGAAAGTCTCATGGCCTACAAAGGTCGCCTAAGCTGGATTCAATTCATTGCGTCTAAGCGCGCTCGCTTTGGGATAAAATCCTTTATGTTATGTGAGTCCAGCTCGGGATATATTTGGAACTCAGTACTTTATACTGGCAAAGGGACCAAATTCTCCCCGAGATTCAGTGATTTTGGGATGGCAACCGCGTCAGTGCTTTCATTGATAGAGCCCTTGCTCAACCAGGGCTACTGTATCACTACGGACAATTTCTATACGTCCCCAGAACTATACGAGTTCCTACTTCTGAATAGGACAGACGCTTATGGGACTGTGAGGCCTAACCGGCGTGACATGCCGTCAGGATTTCCAAACAAAAAGCTCGGGAAAGGACAAGTAGCTGCATGGCAAAAGGGGAAAATGTTGGCTCTGAAGTGGCGGGACAAAAAGGACGTTTCCCTTTTGAGCACGGTCCACAACACCTCGACCGCCATGGTCCATACCAAAGGTGGAAAAGACGTTCTAAAGCCACAGGTGGTGTTGGACTACAACCACACGATGGGAGGTGTGGACAGGGCTGACCAGGCCATGACTTTTTACCCTGCAATGAGAAAGCAGCAAAAAAAATATTATAAAAAGATTTTCCGACATCTTTTGGAGCAATGTCTTTGGAACTCTTTCATCCTGCTCAAAAAAAAAAATGTCAGGTCTATGGTCCATGCGGACTTTATGTGGAAGGTGGCTGAACAAATTTTCCTCAAAAAACAAACACCAACGGCGGTAAACCGTTCTGGACGACGGGCTTCTGGGGTTGTAAATCCAGAGCGACTAACTGGTCGTCATTTTTTGGAACATGTACCACCCACTCCAAAAAAAGCAGCACCCACACGTATGTGTGTGGTTTTCTGCTCCAAGCGCGACGCCAGCGGAAGGAAAATTCGCAAAGAAACGCGCTACTGTTGTCTCGACTGTGATGTTGGACTTTGCGCCATACCGTGCTTTAAGGATTTCCACACCCGAGACATTTATTGAATTATCATTTTGCACCCCTGTTTGACCCCCCAAAAAATCAGAGTATCTGAATATATTATTTGTTTATTATTTATTGAATAAAAACTATTGTTATTATTAAATTATTATTTGTTATTATTTATTATATTATAATTTATGATTTTGTGTTTCAAACTTTGTCATAGTCTATTAGAGACTCTGGTTTGGACAGATTTAGGTTAGTTATTCCTAAGAATTGCAGGCCTGCAATCTAAAACGCCAAATTTCCATGCAAAATAATGGTACCGCTTTCAGCACCTTTTTTCAGAAAGAATCATACCGCCAGGGAGGTTAAAGTAATAAATTGCTGAATTCAGATTTCAGTTAAATGAAAGAATTACACCTGTCTTTATAAGTAGGACCATTACTCCCAGTTTGTCAATTCCCTTTGCCAAAAACAAGTGATGTTTAAAAGGAAAATAACTACTTATTTACAGGATTAAAAAACTGTGTACAACCACAAATTAGAAAAAAACTGAAATCAAAGTTCTGATTGTTTTACAATGCTCATTCGTTGTTTATTGTGAAAGAGTAGGACACTCCAAGTTTTTTTTTAAGGATTTTTGTAATCTATAAAGAAGTTACCTCCAGCATTGGTTATGTGAAAAAATTCTCAGGGTCTGAGTATTGATTAGGCATAATGGATGCTGCCACAATGCACTTCTACAACGGCCAGTTTTTTGGAAAGCTTTATATGTTTTATCTCTATTCGGGTGCCCCAAGGTTTTATGCTTTGGATTATCTTGTCAAGTAAACATTCCCAAATATTGTACAAAAGGGGCTGCAGACAAGGCTTCAATATAAGTGAGTTACAAAAGGGGAAGAAGATATAAGTCAAATTAATCAGACCAAGTACAGCATTGAATCCAAATCAGCAGGCAGGGGACAGAGAGGTATAAAACGCAAGCTAGACTAGTGTAAGGAAACAGGAAAACAGTAAGCAGCACATCCATAAGACAGCAAGATAAACTATATCCCAGGTGATGAACGCTTAAAGATGCAGGACCCTGGAAGTTGGAAACTCTGCAAATGCCCACTGCTGGGCATATGTATAGCTGACAAATTGCATAAACAGTACCTGCTATCCTGGAACATCTGAAAATCTACAGGCATAGAGTGGGCAGACTCAACAATAAGTTGCTAGTTTTACTAAGAAAAGATTTGCTCCGAAAATTGTGCTAATTGGAATGGTGAGTCAATAGGAAAAGTGGATACTAAGGCACTGTGCATTTGAGCAGGTGTGTGTATGGGTATGTGTGTGCCCATCACTGAGTGTACACAAGCAACACCGAGTTTGGTAATAGCACACCAGAACATGAAGACATAGGCCCGGATTCACATACATCGGCGCATATTTATGCCGCCGTAGCGTATCTATTTTACGCTACGCCAGCGCAGCGCACAGATGCAAGCACAGTATTCACAAAGCACTCGCCCCCAGTCGCTCTCAAATCTACGCTGGGTTTCCTCAGCGTAAGCCAGTGTAGGTGGAAGTGGGCGTGAGCCATGCTAATGAGGCGTGACCCCATGTAAATGAAGGACTGAGCGTCATAAAGTTACGAATAACGTACGGCGCATGCGCCGTCCCGTGGACGCATCCCAGTGCGCATGCTCAGAATCACGTCGAAACAACTGCCTAAGATACGTCGAATCACTGCCTACGACGTGAACGTAACCTACGCCTAGCCCTATTCAAATACTACGTAAACAACGTAAAATACGACTGCTGGGTTCCCTGGTCCATACCTTTGCATGACTTGCCTCCTATATGGGGAATAACTTTACGCCGGACGTACGACTTACGCAAACCGCGTAATATATTATGCATATGCGTATATTATGCGCAACTACATTTCTAGAATCGGCGCATCTCCCTCATTAGTATATGTGCATAGAAAATCAATGGGAGCGGAAAATGCGCCCAGCATAAATATGCACCCACGATACGACGGCGTAGGCAAGTTACGTCGGTCATAGGAAGCCTATTTTTATCATATCTCGGATTGTGGGCACAGCGCACAGATACGACGGCGCATAGATAAACTTACGCGGCGTATCTCGAGATACGTCGGCGTAAGTGCTTTGTGAATCCGGGCCATAATGTTCAGAATAATTAGACATTTAGGGCCAGATTCTCATAGAATCGGCGTTGGCCTGGTGTAAGCCATTTACACTACGCCGCCGCAAATTACTGGAGCAAGTGCCGTATTCTTTAAGCACTTGCTCCGTAATTTGCGGCGGCGTAGTGTAAATGGCCTGGCGTAAGGCCGCGTAATTCAAAGGGGGCGGCTTGTATTTAAATTAAGCGCACCCCCACGCCGACCGGGCAGAAAATTAGCCCAGTGCGCATGCTCCAGCTCACGACGGAAAACGTCAATGATGCCAACGTGAGCGTCATTGACGTAAAGTCGTATTCGCGGACGACTTAGGAAAACGACGTAAACGACGGAAAAAGACGACGCTGACCCGACGCTATACTTAACATGGCATACGACGGACCTACGTAAACTTACCCCTCATATAGCAGGGGTAAGTTTACGATTACGTAAACATCGTAAATTCACTGCGTACGCGCGTACATTCGGGAATCTCGTGTAAATAGCTAATTTGCATAGACGACGGGGAAAATTACGAGGCGACACCTAGCGGCGGGAAAAAACAATTGCATTTAAGATCTGACAGCGTAAGAGCCTTACGCCTGTCAGATCTAAGGGATATCTATGCGTAACTGATTCTAAGAATCAGTCGCATAGATACGACGGCCCAGATTAGGACTTACGACAGCGCAAATGGCGTTGCGCCGTCGTAAGCCCTTTGAGAATCTGGGCCTTATTTTCTAACTTATTTTTTAACTTCTCTATGTCACTATGTCACAACTGTGTTGCAAAGCCTTATATTCATAGAAATATGTACCAACATAATTTAGCTGTATCATTAAGAGTAATAAGTAAGATTATCCATAATATAATCTCACATGTCAACAAATGTAACTGATTTAATGAGGCAAAGAGATTTTTTAGTTCAGTAAACTGAAATGTGGGTGGTTACTAAAGGATTGTGCACTTTGTTCATTATAAGCATTCTTTCTGCTGCCTATATAAGCCTAATGTGTACTCATTTGTGTAGCAGACATCACTTAGTGGCCATGGTCAAATGTATGTGTTGTCCTATTAATGGGGACAGTGTGATTTCCACCTATTCAACAGGAATACTGATCACAGAAGAGAAAGTTATCTTACAAAAGGACTTTAGATCTTTTGTCTAGGTTCAATGAGACCCTTAGAAAATTGCTCTAATCATGCTCTTATCTATAGGTAGAGGAAAAGGCTTAATCCTGGTATACACTAAAGCCGCGTACACACGATCGGTTTGTCCGCTGAAAACAGACCGATGGACTGTTTTCATCAGACAAACCGATCGTGTGTGGGCCCCATCAGTTTTATTTCCATCGGTGTAAAAAAATAGAACATGTTTTAAATCTTTCCTATGGATAAAATAAACGATAGAAAAATCCGATCGACTGTATGGAACTCCATCGGTCAAAAATCCATGCATGCTCAGAATCAAGTCGACGCATGCTCGGAAACATTGAACTTCATTTTTTTTTCAGTTCGTCGTAGTGTTGTACGATCGGATTTTTCATAGTTTTGGCACGATCGGATTTTTGACTAATGGTGTGTAGTCACGACTGATGAAAGTCAGCTTCATTGGATATCCGACAAAAAAATACATCAGATTAGATTCCATCAGATATCCGATCGTGTGTACAGGGCTTAACAGTTTTTGGTGACCGGCAGATATTTTTTGGTCATGCCCCTACGACAGAATAGCTGCCAAATGTAGGCCTGTTTCTATTGAGGCGCCAATGCCACCCAATATTCAAATTGATTGACATAAAAAAACAAAAGAACAAAGTAATTTAGGGGTGTGTGTGTGTGTGTCTAAACAGCAGGTAATGACATAACATTTTTTAATAAAAAATGGAACGCTTGGTAAAAGTTCAGTCCACACAAAGGGGATGTTTCAGATACATGTGAGACTCCTTTTATAATTTGGTTTAAATCCAGCAGTAAGATTTCCCTCTTATCTCCCAATCTCAGCTTTATTTTTGTCCACCAATAAAACTAACCCTTCCATGTAAAACAGGGGAGTTTCCACTAATTTTGTGGCATTCTGCATAATATAGAATATATAAAAATGACCTGTTACCAGCTGAAAAAATGCAGGTAAAAGCACAGAAAAAAAACCATCTGTTTATATATGCAGAACAAATCAAAAAAGGTTTTTGTCCAAATAAACCATTATTAACAGATGTCAACCATTTATGTCCATTCTGTTTACCTGCGTTTTTAGGCAAAATGTGTTTCTTTATAATTTGGTCCACCTACTGAATACAAATATTTTATTAACTAACTAAAAAATAGGACATGTGGAAATTGGATGTATACTGATGTAAACTGAACTTATTTTGTATTAATTTACAATGAGCTTTTGAATGTGCTAGAAAATTAGACCCAGGAAGAGTCAATTCCCAAGCACAACTCCTTTTCTTCTTGCAAGTGAATGAAAAATTTATAGAGCGCAACACATGCGAACTGAATCGCTTCTGGGCGCTAGTTGTCTGTGACTCATGACCTCAAAAGAGCAGAGTTTTGATCCGTCTTCTGAAAATCAGGTGGTTTTCCTCCAACCGAATGCTGGTTGGTAAAGCGTTCCATAGTCTAGGACCCTGGAAAGCAAACCTTCTTTCTCCTTTGGACTTGTATTTAGTTTTTGGTATCCTGACCAGATTTTGGTCGGTGGATCGCAAAACGCGATTCGAATTGTGAGGTTCTATCTTGTCGCAAAGATATTGCGGAGCCTTCCCATGGATGCACTTATGTGTCAGGCAGAGTGCTTTAAATGCAATTCTGTCTTTTACTGGCAGCCAGTGAAGGGTTCTCAGCGAAGGTGAGATTGATTCCCATTTTTTTTCCCAGTCACCAGTCTGGCGGCCGTATTCTGTACGACTTGCAGGCGGGAGATTTGGTACTTTGGGAGTCCGAGGTACAGTGCGTTGGCATAGTCCAGTCTGGAGTTTATGATTGTTCCCACCACGACTGCTACGTCTTCTTTAGGGATAAATGGAATAAGTCTGCGTAGTAGGCGCAACAGATAGTCATAGCCCTTTCCTTTTCTGGGAGTGTCAAAGTATGTCTCCCTTTTTAACCTAAGCTGCTGGGGGTGATGCAAAGGGGAGTGACAGCTCTGAGTAAGCTTGAGTTGCTGACATCACATTCAAGATGGTGGCCCGTGCAGTAGTATCTAGGTTTTAGGATGTCTATACAAAAGAGATTTTTATAGGTAAATATCATGCCTACATTTCTTTGCATGCACATATGATCTTATGGAAGACATTGCTGTTGAAAATAATTGTCTGGTGTTCCAATGTAAGAACAGGGTTCTCTTTCATTATGTGTATCCGAAGACCTAGAACAGTGATGTAGGTCCAAAACATCTGGGGTGTCAAGGTTCGCCATCACTGACCTTGGCACTCTAGGGCAGATATCAGAACTACCAGATTTGGAACCATTTCTTTGGTCACAGCATACAATTTCATTTTTATAATATCAGCATTGTAATAGAAATGCAAAGAATAGCTATTTTTCGCGATCACTATAAGCTTACTTAATTCTTCTTTCATGTTGTGAGTGCTGCCTGTCTGCTGGTAATCTCTTTTCACAACTTCCTGGATTCCTGCATGCTTTGGAGCTTCTCCTCTGATGTTTACTTTCAGTTTCTAAGGACTATATATCCCATGGTACCTTGTTGCCTGCAAGCAGTGATTCCTGTACTGACTCCGCCTCCTGAAACTCATCCTCTCAGCAGCGCTCTAGTTCAGAAGGCAGGCTATATGAAATGTGTAACGTAGCAATGCCTAGGCACAGGGCATAGGGGATATGTGTTACACCTTTCAAGGAACTATATATGCGAGGATCTTCACAAAGTAAGTTTACAGTATGGTTCAAATTAATAGAAGTAGGCTAAAAATAATTGAAATACAATGTAGAAATTAATATATGACTTTACATTTTTACCATAGATATTCTTCATATTATCTATTGTCATATGCACTTTATTTGTACAGGCAAGTAAATGCTCACACCCCCGTTTTCAAATCACTGTTAACTATTAAAGGTCGGAGGAAAGCTTAAGCCTTCTAGAAGGTGTCTGTTAGATCCTTGTTCAAACTCATTCTCTTGATTAATTGAGCATAGAAAATTGGGCCTCGCCTCCTTCCACTTAATGCTGTTTCTTCCAGGTTACACCACAGGCCAGGGAAAATTCAGGAGCTGTACAAATGAGCAGAATCTCTGGTTAAAGGCAAAGAGGTCGCAGGTTAAATGTAGACGGCTTCTCCGAAGGACACGTGCCTGCATCTATTTGCATTTTAATATCCTCAGTGAGAGGCATGAGCTCTGCGTTTTAAGGACAGCTTGTTTGCAAAACACCATTAACGGGATATTTATAGGGCCAGCGGCAGGCCGACCCTTAGCCTTGTTTTGTTAAACACAAATGAGACATTAATCAGATGGACTTCCGGCCAGAGTTACTATTGTCTAAATGTCAATGAGAGACGTTATCCTGAATGCAGAGCTTCAGCCCTAACTGCTGCTAGGCTGAGTGGCAAGAACTGTTCAAAATAGATTTCATTTTACCATTCTGCTGATAGCTAGTTCAGTAAAGTACATCTCACTGTTTATTTCTGACATTCCTGCCAAAGAGCGCACACTTTCCAAAATATGAAAAATGTTTCCAGGAATTATTTACTGCAGGCGAGGTAAATCTGCGCTTGTTGTATATCAAACAGACTATGTTTAGCTAGAACACTACATGTACGCTGCATGAGATGATGACTGGACTTAATTATAATATACCGTACATGTATTACAGGGTACAGTGACATAAAAGAAAACACCTTTCCAACATGAACATAATATAAATATACTATACTTTAAACAGGTTTAGAACAATGTCTATCCAACTAACATAGGGTCTTATGGCTGTTCATTGTTAAATTGCTTCATATAAAACAATATAAATGCACTACACATAGCAGACTTTTCTAAAAATAATTTACTGAAATAGAATTATAAATGTATTACACTAAAGTATGTTATACTTACCTGCCCTGTGCAGTGGATTTGCACAGAGCAGCCTGGATCCTGTTCTTCTCAGGTCCCTCTTTGGCTCTCCTAGCCCCTCCCTCCTGTTGATTTCCCCCACAGCATTCAGACACTGAGCCGTGGTCCAGCCCTGCCCCCTTTCTCTCCTGATTGGCTGGCTGACTTTGAATCGACAGTCTCAACCAATGAGGAGAGGAGACCCGGCCAACCGAGTGTCTCGTGCAACATCGCTAAATAGAGATAGGGCTCAGGTAAGTATTAAGGGGGCTGAGGGGGGATGCTACACAAAGAAGGTTTTTTATCTTAATGCATAGAATGCATTAAGATAAAAAAAAAACTTCTGCCTTTACAATCACTTTTATTTACAGAAGCCCTACAGGTTTAGTCATTTACACGTAAATAAGTATTTCCCATGTTGTGCTGATGTTGACAGCTGGATCCGGGAGAAATCTTCACTGCAGGGGTGCCAGTCCTCTTCCTGGCTTTGAACTTCTGAAGCTGCAATGGTTAACAGTTTCAGGAAGGTCCAAAAATGACACACACCCTCCTTCCTCATTCAATGAGAAAAGAAGTTCTATAAAAAAGTATTTTTTTCAATAAATATAACAAACATTTCATACTTACCTGCTCTGTCAGGAGATGGTCAGGAGAAAGCCAAGTGGTTACAAGCAGGAATGCCTAACACAAATGTTAATCTGCAATGCTTGGCTTGCAGTGCACAGGTTAATATAGTGTTTCCTGTTAGAGGCTGAGGTGGAGCCATGCTTGAAGGAAAATTACTTAAGCACACAGGTGAACAGCAATTGGTCTCTGAGCTGAACACAACAGAGAGGTAAGCAGACAGACAGATATGAAGTTTACTGCAGATTTGTGACAGCCACACAGCTAATGTTGTCAATGGCTGTTAAGAAAGCAGTAGCTGCTAGCAGCCACCCTGTCCTTACCAACCACTGATGTTACCTGGCACATTCGCTTACAAGGCCAAGGCCATATTTGAGCATTACTGTCATCACTACTATCCCTGCCCCTTCCTTTATAAAGCTAATGACCGCTTGTGGAGCTGTCATTTAGCTAATGTTACCATTGGTATTGGTCATGTGTGGTGGGCTGTCGTGGTTTTTTTTTTTTTTTTTTTTTAGCAAGTCAGATGCATCAGTCATCAAGATTGATGATGGATTTACTAGGGATGCAGCAACATTGGTAGGCTGCTGGGCACTGGTGAGGCTGCATTGATCTCCTGTACCATGGCTGCAGTCTCTGACCATCTCCTGCACCATGTCCACAGTCTTTGACCATCTCCTGTACCATGTCCGCAGTCTCTGACCAACTCCTATACCCTGTCTGCAGTCTCTGTCCATCTCCTGTACCATGTCTGCGGTCTCTGACCATCTCCTGTACCATGTCCCCAGTCTCTGACCATCTACCGTACTATGTCCCCAGTCTTTAACCATCTCCTGTACTATGTCTTCAGTCTCTGACCATCTTCTTTACTATGTCCCAAGTCTCCCACCATCTCCTGTACCATGTCCCCAGTCGCTGACCATCTTCAGTACTATTTCTGCAGTCTCTGACCATCTCCTCTACTATGTCTTCAGTCTCTGACCATCTCCTGTACCATGTCCCCAGTCTCTGACCATCTCTTGTACCATGTCCCCAGTCTCTGACCATCTCCTGTACTATGTCTGCAGTCTCTGACCATCTCCTGCATCATATCTGCTAGAGGTGCACCGCATGGACATTTTGCTAATATTAGCAATGTGTTTAAAAGGATTTACAATGTGGGACATTCTGGGGGATTTTTTAATAAAGGACTTGTCAAATGTTTGGATGTCCTTTTTTCTAGGCTTAAACTCTTATTTGAGTGGGGGTGAGTAGGTTAATATATACATCATACTCTTTCACCTGGGGAGTGGATGCAGTACCTGAGGGTTCCTAAAATACTTATTATTAAAGAGGTTCGCCCCTGTTAAGTCCCCACCCACAGACCCCCAAATCCACTGGCAAGGGTTGTGGGAAAGGAGGCCCTTGTCTTCATCAACATCGCAAGGCAAGGCACCCCCACCCCCTGTGGCCTGATATGCTTCAGGCGGCCCCCGTTTTTCCTAGCCATACAGACTGCCTGTTTGGATTAAGAGTCTGATATGGAGGGGACTTTATGCTATTTTATTTTCATTCTTATTGTAGCACGTACTACAGCAAAACTGACATTTGCAGGGGAAAAAAATGAATCAGTCAAAATTGCTGGTAAATGATATACAAATTAGTACACAAATCCCAACAACGTTCCCTCAAAATATTCAAAGTCATTAGTTGCCAATTTTCTTTTGTCAGTGCTGCAGCTTTCTGTGCATCATGGAGATGTGCACCTTCAGAATTGGGACACCCACCGACATGTTGTTTTAAGAAATTGGACATGTTTAATGTTTCCCTTTAAGCATTTAAAAAAAAAATCACTGTTCCTGGCTGAAGGGAATTTTTAAAACATTTTTGGTATTGGTACATAGTCCCCAGGGCAATGCCTACCCCTCATTCTATTTTATAAACCCTTTGCATTTTGGCCCAGAAAATTAATTTTTTTTGGCTTCCATTGATTTCAATAAGGTTCAGGTTTCGAAACCCTGCCAAACTGAACCCAGGGCTTTTTGGGTTATCACTACTTCATTATCTGTAAATGGAGGAGAGGATCCTGTGACTGATCAGACTCTCCCCCATTTACATATTTTGTTACAGGCAGTGTAATCAGTGAAAGAGTTTTTTGGAACATCCATACTGCTGTTATGCCTGAAGATCTGAAGCTGGTAAAGTAAAAAGAAGAGGGGCTCAGAGGAGCCATAGTGTCAACTCTCAGAGCAAGCAACCCATTTGTTTGCCTTTTTTTTATTATTGAGGTTGTTTTTGTCTTTTATTTTTTTTTCTACATTGCCCTATTTTGTTTCTGGGGTTAGTATTTGGGGAGTTCATTTAATATAAGTGCATTTTTTTACTTTATATTGATATGATTGTTTTTGTTTTGTTTCAAGAGTAGTTATTTTGGGGATTTATTTTGTGTGTCTTTTTTTATTTTTATTTTATGTTGATGGGGTCTTTTTTTTAAGTGGAATGTTTAAAGTGGAACATTCAGTGGAGCTGCCTTTTGCTCACAGCGCACTGCTGCAACTTTTGAAAGGAAAGAAAAAAACAAAGCCCAAGAACAGTGGGCATCTAAACCACTTCACATTATATCACTGACATTCGGTGCACCCCGCGTCTCCATAGATCAAATCAAAAGCTAGGCATGGTGACCCTTATCCAACAACTTAGAGCACCGCACAAAGCACTTCAAAACTTCCCCCCCTGCAATCCAAAGCACAGATCAGGTGCCGATGTTCAAACAAGCTCATCCAGGCTAGCTGACACAGATTGGAAGACAGAAGGTGGAAATGCCGCACACCAAGATTTCTATGATTAAGCCCCGTGGGCTGGTTGAAACATGTCAGAGAAGCATAGCCAGGAGGAGTTCAGGCTGAAGCTGTATCTTTACCTCTCTACATAGTGGCTGAGTTCTGGTGTGTGGCATTTCCACCTTCTGTCTTCCGAAATGCTAGGCATGCACTAATAAGGTCCCCTGATATTACCCTTGATTAAAACTGGCCTGCTATTGGAAAAGTTTACACTGCTGTATCATCTGTGGTCTCTTAATTCTTAATGAAAGTTTGAAATAAATTGGTTAGTGGCAGGACATGTTCTCAACCGAGTCAGCTGCAAACTACTGTGCAGTATCTATTTGACAGTCAAAGCCGACCTACAGTATTACCATTTGGTAAAAAAGCATTGGTCGCTCCTAAAGCCTTTTTTTTTTTTTTAAGATTCAAAATGAATCAGCTTGGGGTACTCTATATAAGCCAATCTTAATGTAAAGGTAAAAAAATTAATTCTGCAACCAAATTTGCTCTGCCAGTGTATGCTGTTGCTGAGACTGTTTGCAAAAAATGTACTGTTCTGTAACAGGTATAGCTATAGGGCATCAGCAAAGCATGCAATTTCAAATATCTGTTTATGTTCAATGTTGGGCTTATAGCAGCATAAAAATACAATCTCTATGCTGTGCAGTATTTTATTAAATTTTTTTACATTAATATACAGTATGTCACTTATAAGTTGCCCAGCTTCCCATGCCATTTTGACAGTAGTTTGCTCATTAGCCCTAAAAATGTCCATTATTTAATAACAAGATGTGCCTCTAAGTTCGGGTTCACTGAATTTCCAACAAAATTTCAACCCGAAACGAGTCTGGACAGATTCACCTAGCACTATTCCCCATACCAATGGCCTTCAAAGTAAACATAAAGTAAAAGATTTACAGTTGCCCACATTACATAACTATTATGATCATTTCCTGATGGATACATTGTTATAAAACCAGCAGCATATTTTCAGCAGTTTTAGCTATCTAATTTTTTTCTGCTTTTCCATTTTAAGATCTGAATTGTTAATATAAAACGTTAAACAGAATGACTGGATTGTAATGCATTAAGTTAATGCAATATTACTTAGTTCAGGTATAATGAAATGGGGATAGGGAATTCCAAAAGGGAGAAAGTTCCTTCAGAGGACAGAGATAACGAAGTCATGATTAGCCCAGCATAACAATTTTTGAAACAAGGCAGATTTTTTTTTTAATTATCTAGGAAAAGCAATGGCATGTCACTGTTAGGCCTTGTACACACGATCAATCCAAACTGATGAAAACGGACTGATGGTCTGATGGTCTGATGGTCTGATGGTCTGATGGTCTAATGGTCTAATGTGCCTACACACCATCGGTTCAAAAACCGATCGAGTCCAACATGGTAATGTAAAACACAACAACGTGCTGAAAAAAACAAAGTTCAATGCTTCCAAGCATGCGTCGACTTGATTCTGAGCATGCGCGGGTTTTGAACCGATGCTTTTGCGTACTACCCATCGGTTTTGACCGATCAATCATCAAGTCCATCAGTCTGATTTTAAAGCAAGTTCTAAAACTTTGGTCTGAAGGACAAAAGTCCGATGGGGCATATACACGGTAGGTTTGGACTGATGAAACTGAACTGCAGTCCGTTTTCATCAGTTTGGACTGATCGTGTGTACAAGGCCTTAGGGTAATGAGAGTGGAATGGACCATCTCTTAAAATCTGAACTCCAAGCAAATAGCCAAATACACAAATTAAACGTATTAAGTGAATGTTTTCATCTGTCAAGAGATTTGTATTTCTGTCTATCCAGTTTTGAGTTTTACACAGCACTGTCTGGCAGAGGATAACAAAGCAAAGTGGCGTAGTAAACTCTGTACTGTGATTCGCTAAGCCAATCAGCAGGTCCCTGCCATATATCCTTGCCTGGGATCTGATGAACGACTTGTCCTGTACTGACTGACAGCACCGACCGGGGGGCAGGCACGTGTGTGCCTCTACCCGGAAATTCCGGATCATGTACATATACTGTACATGACCTGGAGCAGAGCGGCCAAACTGCCACATTATTTGTACAATGGGGTGCCCTGCAAGTGGTTAAAGTGTGTACATACTGTAGATTCTTCAAGCCAGACTCCAGCTTTCTGTCATTTTAAAACAGTTCATAATTACATTGTTAGTCAGATTGAAAAAAAGACACATCTAGTTCAACCAAGGGGAAAAAAACAAAAAACCTACAATCCTATATACACAATCCTATACCCACAATTGTTTTAAACAAGGGAAAAAGAAACAGCAAAGCGTGATCCAGCAAGGGTTTTTTCCTGATCCTTCCTGATCCCCCAAGAGGCAATCAGATATTCCCTGAATAAACTTTACCTACAAATGTTAGTATCCAGTTACAGTACATGATATACATTTAGGAAAGAATCTAGTCCTTAAAGGGGTTGTAAAGGTACAATTAATTTTTCCTAAATAGCTTCCTTTACCTTAGTGCAGTCCTTCTTCACTTACCTCATCCTTCCATTTTGCTTTTAAATGTCCTTATTTCTTCTAAGAAATCCTCACTTCCTGTTTTTCTGTCTGTAACTCCACACAGTAATATGAGGCTTTCTACCTGGTGTGGAGTGTCATGCTCGCCCCCTCCCTTGGACTACAGGAGAGTCAGGACGCTCTCTACGTTGCAGATAGAGAAAGGAGTTGTGTGTTAGTGGGGGTCCTGACTCTCCTGTAGTCCAAGGGAGGGGCGAGCACGACACTCCACACTGGGGAGAAAGCCTTGCATTACTGTGGGGAGTTACAGACAGAAGAACAGGAAGTGAGGATTTCTCAGAAAAATAAGTACATTTAAAAGTAAAATCGAAGGATGAGGTAAGTGAAGAAGGACTGTGCATAAAGAGGAAAAAAGGTGCGCTACAAAAAATAGTTGCAAAAAAATTGCATATAAAAAAATTCTGTGAATGACAAACAAATTAAATGAAATCAAGTGTCCTTGAATATATCTCAAGAAAAGCATGTGCAATCAGTGAATGAGTCCTGTCAGGGAAACATCAATGCGCTAGCTCATATATGATCTCAATCCTCCGCTGTAAAACTGGATGAATGCATATAACTTTAGCGGCACAGGGCAGACAACTTGTAAGCAACTCAAAACCCACGTTAAGAGAAATAGATGGCTGCTTACCAGAACCATTGGACCCCCAAAGGGATCAATCAGGCACTGTAATTAAGATGTCTGTCACTGGATCCAGGTGGCTGCTCCGGGTTTATCCCTCTGCAGGAAGCTCGGGAACACAAATGCTGTTGTTTCACACCAATTATTCCAGGATATAGCAGCCTCTCCAGACCAGGTAGGAACGTGTGGGTTAAAGGTAAAAAGAGGACTTCATAGTGCAGTAGTTTTGTTAAAAATTGGTGCTTTATTCCAACAGACACTTTTAAAAAACACTGCACTGATACAAAGTTTCAACGTTTTCAAGGCTTAAGAAAACAAGTGTAAATCTTTCCAGCATCGGCTCAGACCGATCAGCTGGAAGCGTGGTGACATCAGCGATACTCGCTCCACCCGATGCTGCGTTTCTCCCAAAAGGGCATCGACAGGGAAAGAGGCATCCTTCCCTGTCAATGCCCTTTTGGGAGAAATGCAGCGAAAATGACATTGGTCCCAAAAATGTGTCAAAATTGTCTGATGTGTCCGCCATAATGTCGCAGTCACAAAAAAAAACGCTGATCGCCGCCATTAGTAGTAAAAAAAATTATTACTAAAAATGCCATAAAACTATCCCCTATTTTGTAAACGCTATAAATTTTGCGCAAACCAATCGTTAAACGCTTACTGCGATTTTTTTTTTACCGAAAATAGGTAGAAGAATATGTATCGGCCTAAACTGAGGAAAAAAAAAGTTGTTTTATATATTTTTTGGGGATATTTATTATAGCAAAAACTAAAAAAATAATGAATTTTTTTCAAAAATGTCACTCTATTTTTGTTTATAGCGCAAAAAATAAAGACCGCAGAGGTGATCAAATGCCACCAAAAGAAAGCTCTATTTGTGGCATGACCGCTCAATTGTCAGTTAAAGAGACACAGTGCCGAATCACAAAAAGGGGCCTGGTCCTTTACCTGCATATTGGTCCGGGTCTTACGTGGTTAAATAACCACATTATTGTGTATACACTAAAAAAAATAATCAATACAAATCATAAAGAACAGTTTATCATTTTATCCAATTGCATGTTTATTACAAGATAGAAAGGTTCCTTTTAGTTTTAGACGTAGAGAATCTTTATTTTTTAAGTTGAACACTTTAAAACTTTATTTTAGAGGTCTAAGCTGATTTATTTTGGATTGAAATAGAAGTTTTGAGTACTATTTCATGACCCTTGGATTTAAATGTAAAATCATATTTTCTTGTTTTAAAAATAGATCTCCCCCTTTAAAGCTCATTTGAAACCAACATCCTCCTAATAGAACTTGATTCATCTTAAGAGGTTAGGAGAACAATGCGTCTTCAGAACAGTGCATGCGAGAGACATGATAGTGGGTCTAATTTGCACATCTTGGCCTATTTAAGCCTCAGATTGGCTCATTGTACTGTAGAAAGATGTGGCTGATAGAACCCAGAATTAGGGCTCTGTTCGGTGGTAGAAATGGCACCAATTGGCTGCATGATATATCCTGATTGCAGACCTAATCTTGCTATAAAAACCTAGAGCAGACCCCATGGGGAAATATTTATGAATTCTGATTGTGACATCCCATTTAAAGCCTCATTCTAGATTTACCTGCATTTACAACTCATGGATACATAAAAGAGATGCTGCATTTACTTTTCAGGCTCCTGTCTCAGAAAAAGAAAATCTTTCATTTTATAAAATGTCAAGGATACGGTCATGCTAGTGTGCTGCCATCATTATCCAGCTCTTGCTAATCTCTCCTCAGCTCTAAAAGATGTATCCTATCAAATTTTTTCTCACAGGTCTTAGCCATGTTTTGATGCCTTAAAATTTTAAATATAAATAAAATACAATTCAGGTATTTGGATTATGTGATAAAACATGATAACAATCTTTACTTGCTACGAAACTACAGTTAGAGGTGAAGGCAAAATATGTCTACATGTCCATTATTGAAATCTGCATGCTATAAACAATCACACAGTCCTTTTTAGAAATGGGGGTTATTTATTTTATTTTTTTGCGTGGAGTGGAAAGCATTAGAACGCCTGTAAAGTATGTATTGCTGTCTGGGTCTCTGCATGAGGGATTTGTCTTCACTAGTTATCCTGAGGACTGCTGTACCTGCAACAGAAAGGGATGGGAAATCCAAAACTTTACAGTTGTCGTCAGGACAAAAGGGCAGGGGAAATCGTCTAATGGGGACACCAGTTTTGGTGACAGCTGTCAAAGAGGGTGACTTCCTTAACATTTAACCTAATGGGGTTTAAACTCTTCCTTATGCTTTAAAAAAAAAAAAAAAGTTTTGGCTAACACTTTAATTAAGGAATAGAGATGTTTACTGAGCAAAATTAATGTTTAATTGACAAAGTAAATAAGTTAAAGACAAGTTTACTTTGAATGCCCAATTGTGTGCAAGGAAATAAAAAAAATAATAATAAGGAATTTACTTCCACAAAATTGGATGAGTAAAGTGAATAAAGCTTCAAATTATTAAGCAAGCTAAGCCAACATACACTTTCCAAATTAAACATTTGCTTTGCAGTGCTAACAGTCTTTTCTGGGGATGAAAACGGTAGTTGCAACGAAAACTGGTTAAGGCGGCCATACACGGTTCGCTTTAGCCACAAACCTTTGCCATATGAGATTTTTTGTGTTTGATTATTTGTTTATCAATGCCTTATTTTTTTTTATTTTTTTATTTCATTGTCTGTTCTTTCTTCCTCTGGATTAAAAAAGTAAAAATAACGAGGCTAATAAGGGACAGTTTTTTTGACACGAGGATAGGTTCAATATAGTGAAATGACCTTTGATAACTTTTGGGAGCTATTTAAAAGTAATTTAAAACCCATTTTGTTTGTAAGAAACATTTAAAAAAAAAGCACATTCCCAATTAAACCCATTGAAATTTCCCTGAAAGCTTCCAATTTAAGGGACATACGAATTCTCAGATTTTTTTCTCCCTGGCCCTATCCCTCAGTAGATTAACCACTTAAGACCCGGACCATTACGCTGGTCAAAGACCAGGCCACTTTTTGCAATTCGGCACTGAGTCGTGTTAACTGACAATTGCGCGGTCATGCGACGTGACTCCCAAACAAAATTGACGTCCTTTTTTTCCACAAATAGAGCTTTCTTTGGGGGGTAATTGATCACCGCTGCGGTTTTTATTTTTTGCACTATAAACAAAAATAGAGTGACAATTTTGAAAAAAGTTTTGGCTGATATGTATTCTTCTACATATTTTTGGGAAAAAAATCGCAATAAGCGTTTATTGATCGGTTTGCGCAAAAGTTATAGTGCCCCACTTAGACGGGGTAGAGAGCCTGCTTGAGGTCCAATGAATTACTTGCAGTCAAGTTGAAGGACAAACGGAACGTTTTCATTCTGTCTTCCATTCACGCAGACATGGCAGTCCAAACTGCAACATCGACTGGTGTTGTTGAGAAGCCCCTGTGTGTCCATGACTACAACGTTAAAATGGGAGGGGTGGACTTCAATGACCAGATAATGGGGCTGTACTTAGTTGCCTGTAAGGTCAGATGCTGGCACAAGAAAGTATCTGTATACTGTATGTATTCCACTTGGCTCTGTTCAACGCTTTATGTACTATACAAAGCGTCAGGAAGAAGTGGATGCTTCCTAAAATTCCAGGAAGAGATCATCACAGCCCTTTTGTATCCAGAAGGTGCTGTGGCCCAATTTCCCAATCCAGATGCAGTGTGCATGAGAGGCATTTTTCTAGATGTCCTCCCTGGTAAATGCTTATTTAGGTGTGGCACCTGCTATTCTTGCCCCTCCTGACCTCATCTCTGCAAACAGGACTGTTTCTGTCGCTACCACACACTAGTGGAGTATTAGTGTAGAGTACAGCACAGCACAGTCTAGGGCACACATTCACACACATTCTAAAGATGTTAGATGGCTATCACATTTTGACAGAGATCCTAGCCTGGAACATTTAAAGTTTTTCATAGTTACAAAAAAAGTGTAAGAAAAATAAAAAAATAAACATAAAAAATAAAAACGAATTAAAAAGCCATTAACCATTGTTTGCTTTGCAAGTACGCCATTCAGCTGCAGCACTAATCTTTTTATTCTGACAGCAACAGGGTTTTTTCTCACTATACGTAAATCAGTGACTCCAGCGCTGTGGGAGGTGATTTCACCACTGCAGTTAAAAAAAGAGCATATATGCTGAAGCATAGGGGCTGGGGTGGACAAAAATTAAACATTCAATGGACTCAACATGCCTCTCAACACATAGCTTGGGGTGTCTACTTTCCAAAAAGGGGTCACGGGAGGGGGGTTGTGCTATCTTGGCATTTCTGGGTATCAGAAACTGTGATAGGTAGTGAGTACTGTGACTGTGATAGGTAGTGAGGAAGTGAAATGAGCAATTTATGCCCTTTGAAATCCTGAAGGCGGTTATTGGATTTCGCACCCCCGTACGTGGCTAGGCTCCCAAAAAGTCGCTCAAATGTGGTATCCCCGTACTCAGGAGAAGCAGCAGAATGAATTGTGAGGTGTAATTCCACCTATACCCATGGCATATGTGAACAATATATAATTTCAGTGACAATTGTGTAACAACTATTATTATTTTTGGTAATTTTTTAATCACTTGTGACAAAAATTAAATATTCAATAGGCTCAAAATACCTCTCAGCAAATTCCTTGGGGTGTCTACTTTTCAAGAAGGGGGTCATTGGGGGGGTTGTACTGCCCTGCCATTTTAGCACCTCAAGAAATCAGATAGGCAGTTAGAAAGTAAAAGCTGCTTAAATTCCGTAAATATACCCTAGTTTGTAAGCAATATAGCTTTTGCGCAAACCAATAAATATACACTTATTGATTATTGAGGCAAAACAAAATCAATACATTTTCTGGTAGATCCAGAGTCAATTATGATGATCCACCACCAGGAGGCCATCACCTGACAATCTTGTTCCAGCGCACTACTGCCACAGACAGCAGTTGTAAACTTACTGGCATAGGGCCATGGGTGACATCACTGAACAATATATATTCTATATTGACCAATATTTTATATGTAGTTAAGTAATGTACCTTTATTTGTATACTGTATACGCTCCAGTCCAGGATTACCCTACTTATTTTGGCAGCTTCTAATTATTATTTTGTTCTCCAAATTGTGTTCCTATATTTATTTCAAAAACCTAATAAAACTTTCTTTTTTTTAAGGATGCCGGGTGATGTCATTAGCCAAGAATGGTCTTGAATATATTTGATCAGCACCATTAACAATGGTCCTTGGCTGGCAGCAGCCAGTTGGGGATCTGTCATTTGTGGTGGTAGTGCTACCAACGCTAAATGCCAGATCCCTGGTCAGCCTGAGATCTTGAATAACCACATTGATCAAATATGGTCAATCATATCATAAATTATTAGCAAATAAACTCGCTGTTGTCTTGAAAACACTTGCCTGTGAGCCTTAGATAATAAACTGCCTTATATTCTACTGTTGTCTGTTTAAATTCTTTAGTGTTGGCTTTCTAAGAAAGAATGTCAATTATGAATATGTATGGCATTTGATTTTTTTTGTTATCCAAGTTATGTTTTATGAAATCCATAGACAAAGAGTTAGGGTTCAGTACTTTCATTGTCCCCTTGTGTCAGGCTGCATCCTGAGGGTTCAAGAAGTGAGGATGTTTTTTCAAGGTAAATGCATATGAGTAATATTCACGGCAGACTTTTTCATGGTAATGTTTAATATGGTATGCAGAAAAGCAGCTCTATTACACTGCATGGTGAAGGCCATACCGTGCACTCCCTACTCATTACTGACCCACCTATTCTGCCATGATCACAGATATACTCCAGGAGGCTCAGCTGAGAGTAAGCAAGGGAATTAATTAACAATCAGCAGCACTGTGCATCTAGTAGGGCAAACTTAATAAGCCTAGTCTGGGCCAGGGATGAGAAAAGGGCTATAATAGAAAATTCATATACATTAATGGATTCAAGCCCATTTTGAAGAGACAGAGGAAAGGTCAATCTTTAAAGCTATAGAGTATATATTTAAAGGGCCTTGTGCAAACATATAAATCTATAGAGAAAGAAGCAATGAAAAATAAGCATAAAATCTAAAATCTTAACCATATTTGTTGTATTGGCTATATGTATGTACTCAAAAATCTATTCAGAGTGATCAATACCTAGACAATAGAAATTACAATCTAATATCTCCCACTCATCCTTTCTTTCTTGTTCTCTCTTTCTATATAACCATACACAATAAAGTGGTTTGTAATGTATATCCCCTACAAATACATGCTTTTCTTTTGGTAAAAAAAAAAGCTACATGTTGTTGATCAATACTGTAGGCGCAGGGTTAAATATAATGCACGTGTGCTTAAAATGATTGTGCAAAACATAATTGCACTGAAGGCATAGCTTAAATGTTAGCTTATCAATAATAACTAACAGTCTATATGCAAATAAAGCCCTCAGGATTGTATTAATAGTAAAGCTAAAATGGTATTCGCCCTGGGTCTATTGCATATATAGCATATATAGCATACATCACTGGAAAGTAAATCCCACAAGGGCACTGTCGGCTTCACCCACTATTCTTTATTTAATCTCCAGGCAAAAAACAGCATATTTTAAAAACAGCTAAAATATATCTGTGCATGCGCAATGGTGAGTCATTGACCAGACGAGGGTTTCAGCTGTTTTTAAAATATGATTATGTGTGTGATGCCAAGCAAGCCCTTGTGGTGTTTTCTTTTGCATCGTATACATGAACTAAATATACAAAAGCATTCAGAAAACAGGGGGCAGAGAGCAGAATTTATATTCTGCTGAGCTTAGTGAGGAGAATTCTGAGAGCTGATTGGAGGGAAGGGACACCACCCCTTCAAACAACACATGGGAACAGAGCTAAGGCTATCAAGCAGCTGTCAGAAGTTACTCATGCTGATATCAGAGGAATGAAGCAGCAGACAGAAATTACAGTTAGTGCTCTGGATTGAGACAAGTACACACTATACAGGGATATGCTTTGTTCATATTTCATGTTTGAGATTTACAACCACTTTAAGTTTCAATTCAGATGTAGACAGATCTAAATCAGATTGTAACTGTCTAAAATTGACCTAAAACACCTGTTATATTTACTCCCTAAATTATGAAAATTTTGCAAATGCCTTCAAATTCCTCTAAAAGTATAAACATATGTTTTTGTTTTTTAAGTTTTTAGTTTGTTTAAGAAAAAACAATCTTTCTAAACCCAGAGTTTCAAAATGGTTTTCCCTTTTCAAACAGTTACTATGTTGGGAAAGCCAGTTTGCACTACCAGAAAAGGGAACTCAAGGCATCAATTCCTAATGCATGACAAACAAAAAGGGTAGTTCTCCTCTAGATGCTAGCTGGCTCACTAAAAAATAACCATTAAGTTGCTTTAAGCTGCATTGTGCTACAATGAATGCTGACTGATATCCATGTTGAGTTTTATTAGTTTCTACCCTTTGCCAGACATGAAGCAGATTTGCTGTGATTGTGCTGGTGCAGTGTGTAATAACTTATAATGACACACCAGGCCAAATGCCTGAACCAGGCATGCCAGGCTGGTGTCTTTTCAGCTTTAAGGGTTTAAACATTTATAACTGATTGAGACCCTAGCTGCTCTACAGTTGATAACAGGTATACTGTACTTCCTTAAAGTGGAACTTTAGTAAGAATGTTAAGTCCTGGTAGGTCACTTCATTAGCAGGTATAGCTATGTGAAACATTAAAAATAAGCACCATTACTGTTTAAAATCCGGTAATAAACTCAGCTGTGATTTTTAAGCTTTACTGTTGCTGAAGGGGGAAACAAGCAACAGAAATGACACAGATTGTGTAGAGCAGTGAGGACCAGTTTTGTGGAAGAAAATTTTGCCAAGGATAGGGGGGTAAATTGGCGAGGGGGCACAGCAGGCTCTGTGGCCAATTTGTCGTGGCAATAACTGGTGGTAGCACTTCAATCATCAAGACACCATGGTTGATATAGTGTCAGGATGATTGAAGCGCATTATTTCTATTACTACATTGTAATATAAAATTAAATAGTTCAATTCACCATAATGCAGAATCAGTGGGAGCCCTGAGTGTGTCACTTGTCACCGTCACCTGCCTTCAGATGCAGCTTGTCACTTGCCACCATAACCTGCCACTAGATGTAGCTTGTCACTTGCCACCATCATCCTGCCTTCAGATGCAGCTGGTCACTTGCCACTGTTGCCTGCCACCAGATGCAGCTTGTCACTTGCCACCATAACCTGCCTTAAGATGCAGCTTGTCACTTTCCATTGTTGCCTGCCTTCAGATGCAGCTGGTCACTTGCCCCCTGTCACCTACCTTCAGATATAGCTTGTCACTTGCCACCGTTGCCTGCCACCAGATGCAGCTTGTCACTTGCCACCATCGCCTGCCACCAGATGCAGTTTGTGACTTGCCACTGTAGCCTGCCTTCAAATGCAGCTGGTCACTTGCCACCATCGCCTACCTTCAGATGCAGCTTGTTACTCACCACTGTTGCCTGCCACCAGATGCAGCTTGTCACTTGCTACCATCGCCTCTCACAAGATACGGCTTGTCACTTGGCGTCATCGCCTGCCTTCAGATGCAGTTTGTCACTTGCCACCGTTGCCTGCCACCAGATGCAGCTTGTTACTTGCCACCTTCGCCTGCCCTCAGATGCAGCTGGTCACTTGCGGCCGTCGCCAACCTTTAGATGCAGCTTGTCACTTGCTACCATCGCCTGCCACCAGATTCAGCTTTAATCATTTAAAGGCAGTTTGTAAAGGTTTTTTTTCTGCAGTAAAAGACTTACAACCTCTTCTCACAGCCTCTCCCAACGCTATGGCGTCCAAGTGGGGAAACTGGCACACACGCAGTGATTGGGTTCCCTCCTATCCTAGAGTGAGGGTGCAACAGCGGTGATGTGGGTTGAAGATGTCATCTCTCTGCTTAACCACCGGACTTTGACAGTGCAGCCTTTGCGGCCTGGCTGTGAGGGTGGAACAGCGGTGATGCTGGGCAGGTGGTCAGAGATGATGTCATCTATCTGTTCGCCCGCCGGACTTCTGACAGTGCAGCCATCGCGGCCTGCCTGAAAACAGATCATGGTCTGGCACCGGTCCGCAGTCTGGTGGTTGGAGACCCCCTGTGTAAAGGGAACACAGATTAGGGAGGGAGAAAAGAAAAGCAGGAAAGGTCACAGAATAAATAGTGCTTCCAGGGAGACACAAAAGTGTTTAAGTAGTATTAAACCCAAAATCAAAAATTAAATATATTGCAGCTTACTAATCATTAGATGTGTTAGAAGAAATAAGAGATTTAAATACAGTAACAAACTGAAGTTTAACTCCAGCCTAGTACTTTATTAGTTACGTATACCCATATTTAAGTTAAGTGAAAATTATTTGATTTTTACTTTTAAAGATATTTACAAGGAAAAAGTAAAATTTTTACTTTTGTAAAGCACCCTCCAGAGAGCTGCTGGTAGTTTGGGCCTCCCCCAATGCACACAAACATAGCCAGACACACAGGATTTTCGGCATTTTTTATCTAGCTCAAGAATCAATCTATAGGGTTTCTTTTTAAAAAAAAATGTTTTAAAGAACAATTAACTTGAATAGAGATACAGTGTATTCATACGCCTTGCAATTTTTCACATTTTGTCATGTTACAACCAAAAACGTAAATGTATTGGGATTTCATGTGATAGACCAACACAAAGTGCCACATTATTGTGAAGTACAAGGAAAATGACAAATGGTTTTCCAATTTTTTTTTACAAAATAAATATGGAAAAAGTGTGGCGTGCATTTATATTCAGCCCCCCTGAATCAATACTTTGTAGAACCACCTTTCAATGCAATTACAGCTGCAAGTATTTTTGGGGATGTCTCTACCAGCTTTGCACGTTTAGAGAGTAACATTTTTGCCCATTCTTCTTTGCAAAACAGCTCAAGCTCTGTCAGATTGTATGAAGAACATCTGTGAACAGCAATTTTCTAGTCTTGCCACAGATTCTCAATTGGATTTAGGTCTGGACTTTGACTGGTCCATTCTAACACATGCATATTCTTTGATCTAAACCATTCCATTTTAGCGCTGGCTGATATCCACCAGGCTCTTTCCCTATAAATAATAATAAAGACTCACTCAGTCTCCGGACAACTTAGGTTATCTCTCACAGCCTCCTTCCTGGCGCTCTTACTGAGAGCTCTCTGCTGACCCACTGGATTCCTAGGATGCTCTTTATTTTGGTCTCCCCAGCTAGGCCTAGCTGGGACCTTAGTGTCTTCTTCTGGAAACTTCCATGGCTTTTGCCCAAGAGGACATGGCCCCTCAAAAAGGGGTCTCCTCCCAACTGGACCCTGGAATGCTGCCTTACACAAGCATGCTGAAATCTCCCCCTTGCTTCTCAGACTCAAACTATTTATGGGCTCTTCCCTCACCTTCTGCAACACCTCCCCAGAGTTGGTGGTGCCCTCCCGCCCACTGTTTTCCACAGATCTCTGGAATACATGTGGAAAGTAGCAGAGCAGCAGCCTGTAAAAAGCCTGAGCATCCCTAACCAATCAACCTCTGCTCTACTGATTACAGTGGAGCCAAACTAAGTTTTTCCTCAGAGCCTTTCCCAAATCCGGGAGGGTGCTACATCTTTATTGCTAGATTAAGCAGTAATGTGTACATTTCAGCTCCTTCATTTCCGTAAGAGGGCTGTACTGTCTGAGACCAGCTTTAAAATAAGCTGTCAGAGTCATAGGCCCCATACACACGAGAGGATTTATCCGCGAATACGGTCCAGCGGACCGTTTCCGCGGATAAATCCTCTCGAGGATTTGAGCGGATTTCCATGCGATGGAGTGTACTCACCATCGCATTGAAATCCACGCCGAAATCCTCTGGCGATGATGTGTCGCGCCGTTGCCGCGATTATGACGCGGCGACGTGCGCGACGCTGTCATATAAGGAATTCCACGCATGCGTCGAATCATTACGACGCATGCGGGGGATCCCTTCGGACGGATGGATCCGGTGAGTCTATACAGACCAGCGGATCCATCCGTTGGGATGGATTCCAGCGGATAGATTTGTTTAGCATGTCAGCAAATATTTATCTGCTGGAATCCATCCCAGGGGATAAATATCCGCGGAAAAAGATCCGCTGGAGTGTACACACCATAGGATCTATCCGCTGAAACCCATTCACTGGGATTTTTCAGCGGATGGATTCTATCGTGTGTATGGGGCCATACTGGTTGTAAGGTAATTGCGTCTATATACTCTATATATCTAATAAGTTCTATCGCAGCACCTCCCCTAACAATCAGTCTACCACAGCATGCCTGATTTAAGTGTAATGTAAAACTTGCCACTCCCTTGGAAGTTAATGAGCTGAAGAATGCAATCAGTGAAACCCAGAATATTTTAACATATTATTTCAGTTTTTTTTTTTCCAGGGATCCTATCTATTTTCTTTAATCATGATATCAACTACACATTAACGCTACATAATTTTATAAATTCTGAGCATTTTAGTTTAATACAAATATAGGTGTATCCAAAATTTAGGCCCAGGCTACACATGATCTAAAGTTTTTATTGTAAAGGAATGTACATGTAGCGCTACCACCGCAAGGGCTGCTGGAAGTTGATGGTACCCATTGTTGCTCTGACTTTGCAAGCTTCCCAACCCCTGCTCTGGGCTCATATTTAAAGCAGACATGAAATGCAAAGTCACCAATAATTAGTAAAGTTTGTAAGTTAACTCTTTACTGGGATAATAAGTTAAACAGACAATAACAGACAGTTACAGTATAACCCAAACTGGGTGATAATGCAGCAAAATGAATTCACAAGAACACACAAAGATATGACCATAACAGTAAGATGAATTGTTATCATGAACTGGTTGATTAGGGATTTATAACCCCAGAGCAAGAGGCAAGAGGGAGAAGAGGAGACTTTTAGTCAATCCACTCCCTCTAGGCCAGTGGTTCTCTACCTTCTAGTGCCATGACCCTTTGATAAAATTTCCCAAGTTGTGGGGACCCCTTACAGTAAAATAATTTTCGTAGCGTGGGTTGTCAGCACCCAAGGCAAGACAAGTAATTTGCGCCCTTAACCCACGCACATTTAGCTCTTCTTAAGTGCTTTTAATGGCAACTATACTCACAGGTAGTGTTACTGTCTCCAGCTTCAGTGTCTCCGACTTTGTGGTAACTCGTAGCAGTGACACCTATGCCGAAATGAGGAGATAGCGTCTCCTCCAGCCCCTCCCACTTCATTCCTCACCAGTCAGCTGACCTCTAGTCTCTGCCCCCCAGCCATGCCGTGAACTAAATGGGCGCCTGCGAAGAGGCTGAGTGGACAGCCGCGGGTTCCAGGAACAGCTCAGCTAAGTGGCCACAGGCTCCAGGGACTGCCATGCTGGGTGGCCGCAAAAAGGCTGGGAGAGTGGTGCGGGCTTCAGGAACAGCCCAGGATGCGGTGACCTCTGCCAAATCTTTATTCAACCCCCGAGGGGGTCCCAACCCCCAGGTTGAGAACCACTGCTCTAGGCCCTGATGCCACAAGAAGTAGAGAGTAATCAATATATAAGGTCTGTGCAGGAGTTCCCCCTTAATAAACGGTAGTGTAACGATTAGTAAGTAATGTTCTGCCATAAGTTCTATAAGAGTCTGTGTTGAAAAAAGGAGGTTCTTGAATTGTTGGTATCCTTGATCTTCAGCTAGCTATGATGGGGCCCATAGTTGTTACAGGGCAGCAACAGCTTAAAGAGGTTGGATGAAAAAGGTGTAATAGTTCCCTAGCAAAGACCCTCCAATAGGTCAGGTGTAATGGTGTCTGCATGCAGTGTCCTTGAGAACAGTGTCAGAGATAAGATGGGCTTCTGCCCACTCACCAATCAAGCAGATACTTGGGTTCTGTAAAGCTTTAAATCAGTGCTCAGGCCCTTGAATGACAGCAGTGAGTTGTGAGGCACCCCACTGGCCTTCTGTGGACTCAAGAACTTAGTGATGACTGAGTGGGTGTGCAGGGAAAGGGTGTCAGGGATCGGATGGGAGACTGATTTGATGAGGTCGGCCTCTCTTATATCTCCTGTCCTGGCTCTGCTGAAGGTGAGACAGAGGAAACCGAATGACAAGAGGTACACAAGTGCCTGGAGCAGGAGGTCCCGGGTGAACAGATTGGCAGGGTTCAGTGGCCTGGAGTAGATTGTGATGAGCTGAGCAGGAACAGGTGACAGCCAGGCAGGTAACCAAGATTTAACAGCAACCAGGAACATAGACAGGAACAAGTTCTCAGGGATAGCCAGGTTCATCAGCAGGCGGGCAGTGAGGTACCAAATCATAGACAGAGCCAGAGTCAGGAACGGAGCCGGGTCAGAGATGGGCATCAGTACAGGAACAGAACACAGAGCCAAGGTCAAGAGCAAGCCGGGTCTAAATACTGGGAGGACACGCAGGATCAAAGCAGGATTCAGGAACACAGCTAAAGATCAGTCAGCAAAGCACAAGAGCCCAGACTTCCTTTAAATAGGCTGTCTGGCGCCAAGTGGAATTAGGCTTGTACATCTGCGCAAACTTGCGCATATGCGCGCGCCTGTGCGCATGCAATGCTCTGGCGTCTGCGTGCTATTCTATGGCAAAGGCTATGTGCTTGTGCACGTCTGTGTGCAAAACGTCTCACAGGAGTTCCCTGACAAAGGGGGACCCGAACAGCAGTGCAACAGATGCAGTGGCAGTGATAGCCACCCCTGCGTCCAGCAGTGCAGTCTCCAGAGCGAGAGGTCCCAGCACTGCCTAACATGCGGTGCCTGCCAGCATCACCCGGAGTGACAGCCTCAGGCCCTTGTAGCTTTGAAGCCTGTGTCCCAAGAGAGCAAGCCCGCCCAGGACAGTCCAATGTATCTGCTTACCCAGAATTCCTTTAGTCTTTCAGCACTCTGGAGCTTGTAGTTTACAACAGTGTGCAGTCTATTATAATGTCAGGTGATTGGACTACATGTCCCACATTCCACTGCTGTCAGTGAATGGCTTCCCCTCTGCATTCAGGAAGTGATGTGATAATCTGTCTACATCCATATCATAGTATTGCAAACCCTTGAGTAGGGATGAGCTCAAGGTTCTTCCAAATTTCAGACTGTTTGATTATTTGTTTGGAGCCAAACAGCATGTATAGTCATCGACTTTCTACTGCTGTAATGTCTGACAACTTCCTCTGTTGTTGGGAAAGCAGCAAGCACCTACAACTATTGCATCCTTCACAACTGGTGATGTCATCTGTCCCCATTAATGCTAAGGAAGACTTACATCAATTCCAGATTCCAGGCCATTAGCCAGAAATAGGTTCTTATTTGCTAACCCGTGGGATTAAGGTCCAGAGGACCACAATAAACCAGGAAGGTGGAGAGGAGCAATGGAATCATGCTCAAAACGCACCCAAAGGACTCTAGGGTTATTAATAGGTACAACCAAATTTGGGGAACTTCCAAGCCCCCCAACCTGAAGGGTCTATATAACACCTCTTTAAAAAATCTGGAAGGTTTATCGTGCCAAATAAATCTGTTTATGTAGGATTGGAACTTCAGAAGATAGGTTTTGGGGATCAAGATTGGTAGGGCACGAAATAAATAGAGCAGTTTAGGAAGGATAGACATCTTCACTGCGGTAATCTTACCTAAAAAGGAGATCCTATAAGAGGACCAAGTTTTCAACAACTGTTTTAATATAGCTATCAAAGGGGGAAAATTTAAATGGAAAAAATCATTAAAATTCCCTGGGAGCTTCACTCCAAGATAAGGGAGAGAGGACCGGGCCCATGAAAAGGAAAAATAATGTTTTAAAGCTTCCAGCTCAGCAGGGGGAAACCCGACAGGCAGGGCCAAGGATTTAGAAACGTTAACAGACAAACCCGAGATGTCCGCAAAGATAGAAAGGGTCTGAAGAAGATTCAACCAGCATGTCTTTGGAGTATGGGAGGAAACCAGAATATCAGGAGCAAACTCATGCAAGCACAAGGAGAGCACACAAACTCTAGGTAGTGCTGTGGCAGCTCAGACATTGCAATGGTAGCTCAATGAGGGTCATTGTAAAGTTCAGTCAGCACCCCAAACAGAGAGGAGACACTACTCAAACCTCACTTCTCTGTTCCATTAGGCAACGCCCATGCTTGATGCTTCCACTGAAGGATGGTGACTAAAGTGCCCTCTCTGTTGGTTGTAGAGAAAGTGGGGGAGAGAATCACTTTGAAAGACCTGAACTGGCTACAGTCTCCCATGAAATGATCTGCAAGAGATCCTTGGATTCTGAGCTCTGAAATCTGCTTACAGAGTTAAGGAAGTTGAGAACTGTCCTGTAACCAGCTGCAGTAGCCAGCCATGGCACAGTCTAAGTTGCAGTTGGCCTTCACTAGAGCTCATATTAGTGGAGTAAAGCCTTGTACACACGGCGCTTGTCACATTTGATGCCGTCGCCGACATCTTGCTTCACCCTACCTATGCCTTGGAAGCTACCGCGCATGCGTCAAAGTCATTTCGAGCATGCGCGGGTTTCCATGGAGGCAGGTAAATATACACATGCTCAGGTTTCTCGGCAGGAACCCCCGGCGAGAAAAAAAGAGAGCAGGTTCTCGATTTTTCTCATCGAGATTCTGGGCAGTTTTCTGACAAGAAACCTCAAAGCCTCGTATACACGCACAGTTTACTTGGCAAGAAAGCTCTGCCAGAAGTTTTCTTGCTGTTTCTGGCCGAGAAAATCATGCGTGTGTACAAGGCTTAAGAATGGGAACCCCAGTGGTTTTCTTTGCTGAAAACTGGCACTAGGTCACAAGCCTCAGGATTACTTCACCAAGGTGGATGGCTGGATCAGAAAGGCTATGATGGAGAGACTGTTCACAGGGCTGCAGGCAAAATTATAGTCATGTCAGACAGAGGTATTAGCTTGCAGCAGGCAGCAGGCAAGGAAATAGTCAGATCCAGGCAGGGGTCAAGGCAGGCAGCAGGTAGAAGAGTATTCAGGTCCAGGCAGGGTTTGAGGTAAGCAGCAGTTGAAGGAGTAACCAGGTCCATGCAGGGGTCTAAGCAGGCGAGAGGCTGCAGGCGAGAGAGTAGTCAGGTCAATCCAGATCAGGAAAAGACAAGCTTCAGCTCTGGGAAAGCTAGTGATAAGACACAGCACCAGCCACTGGTGCTTAACTATTATTCTGGTCAGAGGACACACCCAGTATCATTTCAGGAAGACCATCATGGAAAGTCTGGAAGAAACTGGAAATTCAGGGAAACTTTGAATACTGAAGATCCTGGGAATCCTTGAAATCCTAGAAGACCCAACAGAAATCCTATCAGTCTTGTAATAATGAAATTTGCAATATTGGAAGCATGATATTTGAACCTGCAGTACTGTAGGTCTGACTTGTAGTACTACATGCCTGATATCTGGACCTGCATTATTGGAAGCCTGAATATCTGGACTTGCAGTGCTAATTGCCTGGTATTTAAACCTGCAGTATTAAAGGCTTAATATTAAGACCTGCAGTATTAAAAGCCTATTATCTGGACCTGCAGTACTTAATGTCTGATATCTAGCTCTGCAGTATTGGAGTTATGCTATTTAGACTTCCTCCACCTTCCTACATAACCTTTTATATAACTCTTAAGGAAGATGCCATGATGCCCAACTACACTGCAGAGTGCATGAACATCATGGGAAATATAGTTCCAAAACATCTGGGGTGCCAAGGTTCACCATCACTGCTATCGTTTTTGTTGTCTTATGCCTCGTTTCCACTGAACGGATCGGTTTGGGTCGGTACAGTTTGAAACATTTAGAATGGTCCGGTCTATTCTGGTGAGCGTTTCCACTGCAATTCGGACCACCAGGGGCCATACAGGTTTTAGAAAAAATGCCTCTCGTGATGTCACACTAGTGCGACGAGAACCGTGATGCAGCGTCACTCAGCGTCAGCCAAACAACAACAACAATGGAGGTCATTCAGCAGCTCGTCTTTTCTCTACTTGCCTTTTGGTTCTTTGTAGTCAAAATAGATGCCGCACTGTATGAGAGAAGGTTGCGCGCGGCAATGAGAAACACAGAAGATAATAAAATAAAACTTCTAGCTTGGATGTTTAGCCGGGAGGAGAAGTACACATTTGTGCGGCTAACACAAAGACGGCAGCGCTATAGGGTAAGCACAACTGACCGACTTACCTGAAACACACATATACACACACTGACCCACCAACCTGACATACACACACACACACACTGACCCACCAACCTGACATACACACACACACACTGACCCACCAACCTGACACACACACACTGACTGACACTTATGTTATATATGTTGAATGATGTTTTATTTTTTGTCATATGTTACCATCTGTGTTTTTTTTTTAGATGCTTCTCCTTTTGGCAAAGCAGCGCCGCCGACCAGTCATTTGGACTTTCCCCCGTGCCATTGAGTGGTGGCATGTGACCGTCCCAGGATTCACACACACACAGTGGGTGCAGAATTTAAGAATGTCAGAGGAAACCTTCCCATACCTTTGTGCCAAGCTACGTCCAGCGATGGAGAAGCAAAGCACCAACTTCAGAGCCTGTTTGCCTGTGAGGAAAAGAGTTGCCATTGCACTGTGGAAGCTGGCTACCAATAGTGAATACAGAATATAGGTCATCATTTTGGTGTCAGTAAATCATCAGTGTGCCGGTGTGTGCAGGACTTCTGTAAGGCTGTGTGCACATTGCTAGCTCCTGAAATTGTTCATTTTCCGGACAGGGAAAAGCTTAAAGACTTGGCTGAGTACTTTGAGAACAGGTGGGGCCTTCCACAGTGTGTTGGTGCTATCGATGGCTCACACATACCAATAATAGCACCACAATAATACCACACTGACTTCTTCAATAGAAAAGGCTGGCATTCCATCATCCTCCAGGGAGTAGTGGATGGCAAGGAACTATTCTGGAATGTGAATGTAGGAAAGCCTGGGAGTTTGCATGATGCTCGGGTTCTACGATTGTCCACATTTTGGGATTGGTTTTAGCCAGGAGGCCTGTACCCTGTTTGCATTAAGAACATTTGTGGGGTGAATAGTGGCTATTATGTGCTTGGGGACTCTGCCTACCCTTTACAAAATTGGCTCCTGAAACCATTTCCTGACAATGGCCGGCTAACAACAGAGCAGCAAACCTACAACAAGAAAACATCCAGGGCACGTGTCATAGTGGAAAATGCTTTTGGAAGACTTAATGGTAGATGGAGGTGTTATATTAAGAGAAATGACAGTGACATTAAACTTGCCAAATCCATGATACTAACTTGCTGTGCTCGTCACAATCTTTGTGAAAGTCATGGAGAAGACTTTGACCAGGACTGGAATACATCTCCAGAAGAGCCAGTACCAGTAATAGCAGCACAGGATATGGAAGAAGAGTACTGTGAAATACGTCAGGCTCGGATGCGGCACCTTAACGTTTAAGTTCTTACCATGAATTATTACAATTTTTAATTACTTTTTGCTATATTTTTAACCACTTCCATACCAGGCACTTATGCACCTTCCCGCCCAAGCCAATTTTCAGCTTTCAGCACTGTCGCACTTTGAATGACAATTGCGCGGTCATGCTACACTATATCCAAACAAATTTGGCGTCTTTTTTTCCCCACAAATAGAGCTTTCTTTTGGTGGTATTTGATCACCTCTGCGATTTTTTTTTTTTGCGCAACAACTAAAAAAATAATGACAATTTTGAAAAAAAATATAGTTTTTATTTTTTTCTGTAATGTTTTTTGTAAATAAGTAAGTTTTCTCTTTCAATTACGGGCACTGATATGGCGGCACTGATGGGCACCTATGAGGTGGCACTGATGGACACCGATGAGGTAGTACTGATGGGCACTGATGAGGTGGCACTGATGGGCACTGATAGGCGACGCTGGTATGCGGCCAGTGATGGGCACTCATAGGCGGCACTGATGGGCACTCATAGGCGGCACTGATGGGCACTCATAGGCGGCAATTAATGGACGGCACTGATGGGCACTCATGGGCGGCACTGGGCACTCATAGGCAGCACAGATGGGCACTCATGGGCGGCACTTATGGGTGGCACTGATGGGTACTTATGGGTGGCACAGATGGGCACTGATAGATGGGCACTGGGCATGGATAGGCACTGCGGGGTGGCACTGATGGACACTGTAGGGTGGCACTGATGGACACTGAGGGGTGGCACTGATGGATCCATGTTGCCAGTCAGTGCCCATTTGTGGGCACTGATTGGCATCTTTTTTTTACTGCCTTTTTTTTTTACTGCCTTTTTATTTATTTTTTGCCCTTCCCTGGTGGTCCAGTGTGGACTTCCCTGGTGGTCTAGTGTGGGCATCCGAGGGGGGGGGCTTCACTGATAAACAATCAGCGTGAACCCCCCCTGTCAGGAGAGCCGCCGATCGGCTCTCCTGTACTCGCGTCTGTCAGATGCGAGTAAGGAAGAGCCATCAACGGCTCTTCCTGTTTACATCGTGATCAGCCGTGATTGGACACGGCTGATCACGTGGTAAAGAGCCTCCGCCGGAGGCTCTTTACTGAGATTAGGAAATGCAGGGTGCCGCGCGCCGGCATGAAATCCTGCAGGACGTCAATAGACGTCCAGTCAGGATTTCAGAACCACTTACCGGACGTCAATGTGCTATTGACCAGGCGGGAAGTGGTTAATAAAGTGTTAAATGAAATCAGACATACTCAAAGAAGTCTCTCATGTTTTTTATTCAACTTAAAACTCATCTTTCTATATATTCTTTAAAGTAAAAATGTTAAAAATATAGAATTTGTTTTTACAAAAACTTAAAGGGGTTGTAAAGGCTTGTTTTTTATTTTCTAAATAGATTGCTTTAAGCTAGTGCATTGTTGGTTCACTTACCTTTTCCTTTGATTTCCCTTTTCTTTGTTTTCTTTGTCTGAATTTCTCACTTCATGTTCCTCCTCAGTAAGCTGTTCAGTAAGCTGTTCTGACTATACACCGCTCGGATGATGGTGTCAAGTTTACTGAGAAGGAACAGGAAGTGAGAAATTCAGACAAAGAAAAAAAACATTTAGAAGGGAAATGCAAGGAAAAGGTACGTGAACCAACAATGCACTAGCCTAAAGGAACCTATTTAGAAAATAAAAAACTACATTTTTTTTAAACAAAAACATGGCCTGTACCCATGTTTTTGTTTAAAAAAAATGTAGTTTTTTATTTTCCTGTGCTGCATGAAAGGCACTACTGTCTGGGTGGTGACCTGGGTTGATGACTGGCTCCAAGCACTTGAACAAGCTGACCAAGGAGACCGAGGAAGGCCTGGTTGAAGGTAGCCAACTGCTCCATCTGCTGCCGGGCGATTTCTGCCTCCTGGCGCATTGCTTCCTGTGCATCCTGACGCAGTGCCTGAAAGCGCCTCTCAGAAAGGTTCCCCATTATTTCCAGCTGCCTTTCTTCTGCTACCCGCATATCCTCCATGACTGTGCACAGATCCAACTGCAACCGTCTACTTTCACCTTTAATATACAAAAGACCAAAATATTATTTTTGGTAACATCTGTCAAACCACTACTGTAAGCCCCTTTCTCATCTGCCCCACTAGACTGTACCACACTGATCGACTGCCCCGACTCTGTTCCCCCTGCTCATTTGCTCCACCAATACATAGCACTGCTCTTCTGCCCCACTGCTGAACCCCCCTTCTCATCTCTTCCACCACTGTACCCCCTGCACATCCGCCCCACTGCTGAACCCCCCTTCTCATCTCTTCCACTACTGTACATCTACCACACTGCTGATTTACTTTAAGAAAATGCACAATTAAAAATGTCTCTATTATCATCATGTCTTACCATTGTGACGGGGTGCATTGGGCGTACTCTGTGGTTGGCTACTCTGTGGTTGGCTTGATGAAATACTACTGGTGCTTCTGAAAGATGTTGAAGGTCCATCATCTGAAAAGTTTGATGCATCATTGGAGAGTCCATCAACTGTTTCTGAAAATAAACATGGTTATATATTTTTTTCAAATGGTTAGCAGACGATATCCTATGCCAAGTTTAAAAAAAAAACACTTACCAAAGGGGTCTACCATGCATTCGAGAATTGCAGTTGCAGAGTCCAGACCTCCCTCCCTGCCTTGGTTTGCTGGCCGATGACCGTAAATGGTGTCCATGGCGTCTTACCACCTCCAAGTACTCGGACAGTTTACACTACAGCTGTTGGCGTCCTTAATTTTTTTATATTGTACTTTAAGCTTTTTAAGTTTTGCCCTACACTGACCCGACGTCCGTTCAAATCCCTTGGCTGCCATCCGCTAAAAAATATCTTTATACACCTTTTCATTTCTCACTGATCCATCAAGTTCACTCTGAATAACGCTATCACCAATTATTGCTAGGAAAGTAGATAGTTCCTGAGATAACCAGACCCTGCTGTTGTTTGCCGGCATCCTTCTTCTTTATATGGACTGCAAGGCGACGTGGTGTTTGTTTGGCGCTTTGCTTTGACGTCAGCATTGACGTTTTCTGTCCACTAATCAGTAGCTCTGTCCTAACCGTACCGTTTCATTTTCTATGGCCCCACATCTGAAGCAGGACCCTGAATGGTGTGGTACGGTGAGGTTTTATGGCACGCTTTCATAATGGAAACACCAAAAATAGCTTACCGTACCGAACCGATCCGCTCGGTGGAAACGAGGCATTATTGTGTGTCATGTAAATGACAGCTATGAGTAATCTGGGACTATTGACATCACATTCAAAATGACAAGTCTTTAATGGGATGCTTCTGCTGGACCTGCAGCATCGGAGATCTGATATATGGACCTGCAGTACTGGAGGCCTGATATCTGAATCTGCTTTATTTTCAGTCTGATATCTAGAACTACAGTATTGCATATCTTATATTTGGATCTTCTGTATTGGAGGCCTGATTTTTGGGCCTGTAGTAATAGAGGCCTGCTTTTTGGATCTGTAGTAATAGAGGCCTTATATTTGAACTTGCAATACTGGAGGCTTGGTATCTGGAATTGCATTTTTGGAGGCCTGATATTTGGATCTGCAGTATTGGGGGACTGATGTTTGGACCTGTAGTTTTAGATGCCGATACCTGGGCCTGTAGTTTTAGATGCCCAGTTTTGTACCTGTTGTACTAGAGGCCTTATAAATAAATGTCTCTGAATAGTGCCAACGTAATGAAATATATGAAAGATATGGTCGGTTTATTCTTACAATAAAGGGGTAGTTTGTCAACTGTTATGAGAACAGTGACACACAACTTCAAGAAAGCCTGTCATAACAGAAACAATGGAAGGTGCCTTTGCTGAACCTTCTCTGAAAATACTCTTTCTAGCTCCAGTTTATGAATTGAAAGAACAAAGTAAAATGTTTCCCCTTATTTCCCTACAGGACTAAGGTACACATTACAGATAATTAAAAATGTTCTAGTTCTAGTCTTGAGTTTATTCAGAGAAAACAACATTAGTCAGCCACAACTTTCTGATGGAAGTTATAGTCTAAGTGCAACATTCACACTTTGTAAAAATGCTAAACGGATTAGACTACCACCAATCTTAATGAAGGAATTTTGGGGGAAGGGCTGAAGTAAAACAGTTGTATTTTAAAACCAGAAGAAAAGATTTGCAAGCTTAGCCCTGCAGGAGCAGAGAAATCTATTTCCATTATAAGAAGTATTGATTTTTGTATTAAAAAAGTCTCATTACTTGAGATAATTACCCTGGGGTTTCTTGGTTACTCCTTTGGTTCCTAAATCTTGCAACTCAATCTTTTGTGTCTCTGAAAAGGTAAAGTCTTATAAACAACAAGATAACTGAGAAACACTTTGCTGATATGATACCAATAACATTTTGTAATGGTTTCTACATTTACCATTGTTAATTCATTTGAAGTCACTTGAGATAACTTTTGCTGCTTTTTGACTGTTGTGATCACATCTGATGATCCACCAAACCTACCTCAAATCTTTCATCCAACTCTGTTAATTTTCTATGTCATCATGTATTTTAAAAGCATGTTTTCTGTACAATTTGGAAACAATGTTAACTTGGATATATAAGATCCTTCATGCTGGAAAACATATAATCAATGCAGTTGCTTAAATATAAACCCATCTAATGCTGATTGTCCCAAGACCTGGTGGGCTAGCATTGATTCAGGGGGCAAGGAATGGAACCAGAACTCTATTTATGCTTTATTTTTTAATAATTGCACATGCACAATCCACAAGGAAGGACTGCCATGGAATAAGAGAAACAGCTTTTGGCATCACGTCACTGGCCTAAAGACTGAAGGGAAAAAAAAACATTTTAGAAAAACGAAAAAAAAAAAAATATCTTTGGGTGTGCTTCGGGTCCTCCACCTATTCCTTAACCCTCCAAAATATTATTTATATTAACTACTAAGGGAGAAAATGTCCTCTTTCCCTCTTCTTCACATCTCATTCCCCCCACCTTACATCACAGACCTCTGCCCTTTACATCAGTTTCCTCAGCCCCCTTCCTTGCATCTAGGGATGGGCTATCTGTACGAGTTAAACATGAGTTCAACTCCAAAATTGTGGGGTGTTCACGGCAAATTCGAAAAGCCACGGAACACCCTTTAAAAGTCTATAGGAGAAATCAAAAGTGCTAATTTTAAAAGTTAATATGAATGTTATTGTCATAAAAAGTGTTTGGGGACCTGTGTCCTACCCCAGGGGACATGTATCAATGCAAAAAAAAAAGTTTTAAAAACTGCATTTTTTTTTCGGGAGCAGTGATTTTAATAATGCTTAAAGTGAAACTGTAAAAGTGAAATATTCCTTTCAATTTCGTAGCTAGGGGGGTGTATAGTATGCCTATAAAATAGCGCATGTTTCCCGTGCTTAGAAAAGTCCCTGCAGCAAAGGAAAAAAAGTCATTTAAAACTGATCGTGGCTATAACGAATTGCCGGTCCCGACAAAATTGCTATTTTTAACGGCTTATATGCAAGTTATTGCCAAAAAAGTGCTTGGGGACCCGGGTCCTGCCCCAGGGGAAAGGTATCAATGCAAAATGTTTTTTTAAAAACTGAAGTTTTTTCGGGAGCAGTGATTTTAATAATTCTTAAAGTGAAACAATAAAAGTGAAATATTTTAGTACCTGGGGGGTGTCTATAGTTTTCTTGTAAAGTAGCCCATGTTTCCTGTGCTTAGAAAAGTCCCTGCACAATATGACATTTCTAAAGGAAAAATGTCATTTAAAACTGATCCCGGCTGTAATGAATTGTCGTGTCCCAGCAATACAGATAAAAGTAATTGAAAAAAAACAGCATGGGTTCCCCCTTAGTCCATTACCAGGCCCTTTAGGTCTGGTATGAATATTAAGGGGAACCCCAAACCAAAATTAAAAAAAAAAGCGTGGGCGTCCCCCCAAATTCTATATCAGGCCCTTCAGGTCTGGTATGGATATTAAAGGGAACCCTGCGCCATTTAAAAATAAAAATGACGTGGGTTCCCCCCAAAAATCCATACCAGACCCTTATCTGAGCACACAACTTGGCAGGCCACAGGAAAAGAGGGGGGGACGAGAGAGCGCCCCCCCTCCTGAACTGTACCAGGCCACATGCCCTCAACATGGGGAGGATGTCTCCATGTTGATAGGGACAAGAGCCTTATCCCCACAACCCTTGTCCGGTGGTTGTGGGGGTCTGCTTATCGGAATCTGGAAGCCCCCTTTAAGAAAGGGGATCCCCAGATCCCGCCCCCCTATGTGAATTGGTAATGGGGTACATTGTACCCCTACCATTTCACAAAGAAAAAGTGTGAACATTTTAAAAATGACAGGAGACTGCTTGGGACAAATCCTTTATTAAAAATTAAAAATTAAAAAAACATTCCAGCGATGTAATCCAGTCTGTCCAGCGTTGTAATCCATTCTCGATGTCCCGTGGTGATCCTTTCTCCAGCGAAGCTCTCTACTCCAGCGAGAAACGAAGCACGATCTTGCCTGCACAGAGGCACCCGCCTAATGACGCACAAGTTGTTTGACAGTTTTTTAACCAAGGGCGGGGCCATCTGTTACGTGAACATTGACCCCTCCCCCTCTAACGCGTGACTTATATATAGAAACTGAACTGCCTGCATGCCACTAACTAACCTGTCTAATCTAGCTCAAGTTATTTCAATCTCCATGTTATCACACTACAGTCGGCTGCCGTGTAAGCAGCTTTATATTGTGTGGGGCGTGGACTTAGCCCCCTGAGCCATGATTGGCCAAAGGCACCCTGCTTTTGGCCAATCATGGCTCTCACAGCAGATTGCACTGTGATTGGCCATAGCATGCAGGTCAAGTGCATGCTTTGGTCAATCAGCAGCCGTCCATGCACTCCGATCTCACAGTGCAATATGGGGCACTCCACGGCTCTGGAATTTGCCGCCAACGTTCCATATGTTTTTGTTTGTACTGAGAACAAATGAACAGCAGATGTTCAAGTCGAACTTACATTTGACTCGAAGATCCAGACCATCCCTACTTAGGTTTAAAATGGTAAGGCACTTGCACTGTTAAATGTAACATCATTACACAGGCAGGACAGGATCACATTTGGCAGAAAGGCAAACAGTTGGTTTTAGCACATGTGCCCGTTATCCTTGAGAAACAAGAATTTCTTTCTTTGAAGCTGGTTTACCCATTCATTAAGCCATTACATGCCTAATTAATGCATAATTACAGTTCTGTCACATTAAAAGATGGTTTGGTGTGTTGACATTCATATTTTCTTCTTTAACTAGTATGTTACCTTTTGCCAACTGATTAATTTTGTGGTATCTATAAATATTATATGCTCTCTTATTTGGTAAATAAAAAGTCTGTAGAACATACAGTAGATTGACATGTTGCTTTTAATTTTGTGTAGCTCCAGTCATTTGTGTGTTTATTTAAAGTCAGCAGCTACAAAAATTGTAGCTGCTGACTTTTAAAAAGCACACACTCACCTGTCCCATGATCCAGCAATGTGCTCACCCAAGCCATCCCTTCTCTCAGTCTTGTCTCCCGGGCGCCAGCATCTAAACTGTGGGTGCCCAGCTCTAACAGCTTGCAGCTTCAAAGCTGGGTGCTCACTGAGCATGTGCGATCGGCGCTGTGCACTGTATATGGTCCCACAGTTTTTTGGGACCTGCAGGTGACTGCACAGAGGGAGGGGAGGGAGAACAAGGTACCGGCTCCCCTCCCCCCAAAAAGTGTCATTTAGAGAAGAGGTCTTAAAGTGGAACTTCCCCTTTTGAGTGGAGCTCTGCTTTACGTTACATTCATTTACAAAGAGATTGTGATAACCTTCTCCAGTGCAGTTTTACTTTAGCTAATTGCAGTACAGAAGAATTTTTCCAGTCTTTGGAAATTTGAAAAGACAATGACTTTCCCAAGCCCTGTCTCCACATAGAAATAACAATGAGTGAGGGAACATAATATATATGATGACCCCCCCACCCCAAAGCACCTCGTCCCCATGTTGATGGGGATAAGGGCCTCTTCCTGGCAACCCTCCAAAACCCTGGGCTGTGGTTGTGGGGGTCTGCGGGTAGGGAGCTTATTGGAATCTGGAAGCCCCTTTTAACAAGGGCCTCCCCCCTAATGGTACTCATTCACCAAAAAAGCGTAAAAAAATGAAATAAAACACCCACACAGTTTTTGACAATTCCTTTATTGAAAAAAAAATGTCCCCCGATGTAGATCCATCCTCAATCAAAGATGCTAAATGGATCAAAAAAGTGTCAAAAATAAAAAACACCCAACACAGTTTTTGGCAAAAAAAACACTATGCCCACCACGACGAAGGCTAACCGCCATCTGCCTGCTCCGCTATCTGAAAGTTCTTAAATTGGTAAGGGGCAGGGGTCACCTGGGGAAATCACCCAGTGACACCTCCCCAATTCTATGTACCCCATACTCATTTACATAGGGTGGTGGCCAGGATATGGGCCCTTTTGTTGAAGGGGGCTTTCAGAATTCTGGTAAGCCCGCTGCCCGCAGACCCCCCACAACAACAGCCCAGAGTTGTGGGGAAGAGGCCCAGGGTTGTGGGGCAGAGCCCCCCTGCCCCAAAACACCCCCCATGTTGAGGGCATGTGGCCTGGTATGGCTTGGGGTGGGGGGAGCTCGCAACTCCCCCTTTCCTGCAAGCTCGGATAAGGGTCTGGTATAGATTTTGGGAATGACCCCACAACAACATGTTTTTTTTTTACTTTGGCCTGATATAGATTGGGGAGGACCCCCACGCCATTTCTTATTTTCTCATTTTTCTATTGTCGGGAATGTTTTTTTTACATTCAGTTGTCAGCGGGAAGCCCATTGACAGCTAATGACTCATCCATTGTTAAGGATGCAGTGGATGGCTCCAGCTATTCACTATGCCCTGATTGGACAAAGCGTTGCCCAATTAGGGCTTAGAATGCACTGTAAAGCATGCACATTTGGTGTTTGCCAAATTTCACCTGCTGATCCAGCCAGCAAGTCTGTTGTTCTTAAAAACCCAAGTGCTTTAGCAGAATGTATCAGTTTGCATGGATGAGACTAACCATTTAACACTAACAGGGGTGCTTACAATGGTCAGCTTTTATTTATTCATGCAAAACCTTTGTCCCAAAAGGGAAAAACATGTTCACTGTAATGTATTATAAAGATGAAGTTTCACTTCAATTTGTTAGTGTA
Organism: Rana temporaria; assembly: GCF_905171775.1. Classification (NCBI taxonomy): domain Eukaryota; kingdom Metazoa; phylum Chordata; class Amphibia; order Anura; family Ranidae; genus Rana; species Rana temporaria. The sequence continues at coordinate 288,400,186 of NC_053490.1, forward strand.
TATAAATCTGCTAATACATTTAACGCTACCCCCTCCCCCCCAAGACTGACAATGCTACTGTCTGCCATGCCTCCTGTTCCTATTCATTTAACTTGTGTATCAGTGAGTTGTGTCTCACTGATACAGGAGGTGTGTTACTGGCCAGATTATTAGGTGAAAACAGAGGCGAAAAAGCCAAAGAAAGCAAAATTGATGCAGCCACCTAATCTAATGATTGGTAAGACCCGGTTCACACTGGGGCAACACGACAGGCAGCTCAGCCGCCTGGCGTGTCGCGTCCCATTCACTGCAATGGAACCGTTCTAATAGGAGCGATGCAAGTCGCTCCGACTTAGAAAAAAGGTTCCTTTAGTATTTCGGGGGCGGCTCGGGGCGATCTGCATTGACTTCTATACAGAAGTCGTTTTGCAAATCGCCTCTGAAGTCGTCCTCTGAAGTCGTCCTGAAGTCGTATCATGAATAGCCAGCAGGTTGTGTGCCCAGGTGCACACAACCAATATAATGAGAGACTGGTGAGAGCAAAGTAGAGAGGAAGGTGGAGTGTGCGCAGCTGGCTGCTGATGTCTCTGTGTTGGGACAGACGATGTGTGCGGACAAACGCTGTATGCGTTGAAGGGCTTCGGAGCCGTGTGCATCCAGAACTGTGGGTCTGGAGGAGCTGCTGGTTTGAGGGACCAGTACCTGTGGCAGCAGTGCCGTTAAAGAGTAGCCAGGTGGGCTGGTATTTTCAGTTGTCTCTGAATAACGTTTAAACCCCTGCGTGGGATTCCTGTGTGGACTTTTGTTTTATTTTTCATCATTTAACCACTTAAGCCCCGGACCATATTGCTGCCTAAAGACCCAAGGGGTTTTTACAGTTCGGGACTGCGTTGCTTTAACAGACAATTGCGCGGTCGTGCGACGTGGCTCCCAAACAAAATTGGCGTCCTTTTTTCCCCATAAATAGAGCTTTCTTTTGGTGGTATTTGATCACCTCTGCGGTTTTTATTTTTTGCGCTATAAACAAAAATAGAGCGACAATTTAAAAAAAAATGAAATATTTTTTACTTTTTGCTGTAATAAATATCCCCCAAAAACATATATACATTTTTTTTTTCCTCAGTTTAGGCCGATACGTATTCTTCTACCTATTTTTGGTAAAAAAAACCTGCAATAATCCTTTATCGGTTGGTTTGCGCAAAATTTATAGCGTTTACAAAATAGGGGATAGTTTTTTTGCATTTTTATTTATTTTATTTTTTTTTACTACTAATGGCGGCGATCAGCGATTTTTTTCGTGACTGCAACATTATGGCGGACACTTCGGACAATTTTGATAAATTTTTGGGACCATTGTCATTTTCACAGCAAAAAATGCATTTAAATTGCATTCTTTATTGTGAAAATGAGAGTTGCAGTTTGGGAGTTAAACACAGGGGGCGATGTAACATTTAGGGATCACTGTGTGTGTGTTTACTAGTGTAGGGGGGTGTGGCTGTAGGAATGACATCATCGATCGGATCTCCCCTATAAAGGGGATCACCCGATCGATGCGCCGCCACAGTGAAGCACGGGTAAGCCGTGTTTACACACGGCTCTCCCCGTTCTTCAGCTCCGGGGAGCGACCGCGATGGAGCGGCTAAAAACAAATAGCCGTGCCGTCGTCCCGGATCGCTCCCCAAGCGGACCCGACCTCCGCATGCTCCCCGATCGGACCCCCCACCAACGTCTAGCAGAGGACGTACAGGTACGTACATGTGCCTGTCCGTGCCATTCTGCTGACGTATATGTACATGAGGAGGTCGGGAAGTGGTTAATAAACGTGGGCTACCAGGCACTTAACGTTATATGCCTGTTTGGTGTCGACTCACTGCACGAAAATGCATCTACCACAAGAGTTAAACACCCCCAATACTACAATATATATTAAGGCTGTTACTGATTAAAATTTTCATGTTCGATCAATAGATTTTTTTTAATCGATTAATCAACTAATTTGGATCACCATCATATATAGTCCCCACTGTAATATCCACAGACATCTCCCTCACTGTAATATCCACAGACATCTCCCCACTGTAATATCCACAGACATCTCCCTACTGAAACATTCACAGACATCTCCCCCGCTGTAATATCCACAGACATCTCCCTCACTGTAATGTCCACAGACATCTCCCCCACTGTAATATCCACAGACATCTCCCTCACTGTAATATCCACAGACATCTCCCTCACTGTAATGTCCACAGACATCTCCCTCACTGTAATGTCCACAGACATCTCCCCCACTGTAATATCCACAGACATCTCCCTCAATGTAATATCCACAGACATCTCCCCCACTGTAATATCCACAGACATCTCCCCACTGTAATATCCACAGACATCTCCCCACTGAAACATCCACAGACATCTCCCCACTGTAATATCCACAGACATCTCCCTCACTGTAATATCCACAGACATCTCCCCCATTGTAATATCCACAGAAATCTCCCTCGCTGTAATATCCACAGACATCTCCCTCACTGTAATATCCACAGACATCTCCCTCACTGTAATATCCACAGACATCTCCCCACTGTAATATCCACAATCACCCCCATTGTAATATCCACAATCTCCCCCACTGTAATATCCACAGACATCTCCCCCATTGTAATAGCCACAGACATCTCTCCCACTGTAATATCCACAGACATCTCCCTCACTGTAATATCCACAGACATCTCCCCACTGTAATAGCCACAGACATCTCCCCACTGTAATATCCACAGACATCTCCCCACTATAATATCCACAGAGATCTCTCCACTGTAATATCCACAATCTCCCCACTGTAATATCCACAGACATCTCTCCACTGTAATATCCACAATCTCCCCACTATAATATCCACAGACATCTCCCTCACTGTAATATCCACAGACATCTCCCCACTGTAATATCCACAATCTCCCCCACTGTAATATCCACAGACATCTCCCCATTGTAATATCCACAATCTCCCCCACTGTAATATCCACAATCTCCCCACTGTAATATCCACAGACATCTCCCCAATTAAATATCCACAGACATCTCCACACTGTAATAGCCACAGACATCTTCCCCACTGTAATATCCACAATCGCCCCCACTGTAATATCCAGAGACACCTCCTCCACTGTAATATCTACAGACATTTTCCCCACTGTAATATCCACAATCTCCCCACTGTAATATCCACAATCACCCCTACTTATCCACAATCTCCCCCACTGTAATATTCACAGACATCTCCCCCACTGTAATATCCACAATCACCCCCACTGTAATATCCACAGACATCTCCCCACTGTAATATCCACAATCTCCCCACTGTAATATCCACAATCTCCCCCACTGTAATATCCACAATCTCCCCCACTGTAATATTCACAGACATCTCCACAGACATCCCCCCACTGTAATATCCACAGACATCTCCCCCACTGCAATTCACAGACATCTCCCCCACTGTAATATCCACAATCACCCCCACTGTAATATCCACAATCTCCCCCACTGTAATATTCACAGACATCCCCCCACTGTAATATGGTCCACATCTACCCCACTGTATAGGAAGATTAGTGCTTGCTTAGTTTTACCAGAGAAGCTGGCCAAACACGAGCAGTTGAGGCCAGGTGATGACATCAGCGTGCCTCTCTAGGCTTACCTAGGCTGCCGCCAGGTGGACCAAGATGGCCGCGGCTTTTCCTATGGCCAAGGCAGCAGCGGAGCTCCGCCGATCACGTGGTATGCCGATCCGCATATGGTGACACGTTTGGATCACGGATCATTTACGATCCGTTGCACCACTAGTACCGATCAAAAGAATTTTGATCGATCAAGCGTTAAAATCTAACAACAATTTTAGTTACACAACATCTGAAAATATATGTCAAAGTCACACTGCCTCACCTAGGCCCCTCTGTAAAGCGCTATCCTAACTCTACTATTTGTGCTGCTGTTTCTCCTCCTCCCCAGAGGGAATGTGATCACTTATAAAAGAAGGGGAAAAAAATATTTATAATGTTTTTTTATATCTATACACAAATGTTTTGCCTTTCATTTCTATTTAAACTGAATGGGTTGTTTCACACGGTGATCATTTACAATCACTTTAATTTATGCATGGCTGTATGCTCAATATGGAGACTCTCAAATATAAGTGATAGGACAGCACTTTACAGAGGGGTCCTGATCAGGCAGTGTGGCTTCCACATATATTTGCAAATGTGTGCAGCTAAAACCTCTGTTTTAGTTAGAACCCCAGGTGAAGTTCTTCTAAAGCGGAACTGAACTCACTCAAACAATATTGATTTGTTTTAATCCTTTCACTACTAGCATTAATAAATAGATATAAAAGTATATTATACAGTATGTACTTGCCTTAACCTTTTTTCTACATTTCTTTAGTTGCTTCCTGATTTCTTCCCAAAGCCAAAATTATGTCATACACCCCAGGAGTCTACAGGAGGGGAGGAGGAGATTTCACAGCTAAGCACACCCTCCTGCCTGTGGTAAGGGCAGATGGATTCCAGGAAGTAAATACTATATTCATCATCTGCCCTTACTCAAGATGGCTGTGGCTAGAAATGCTAGAGGTGTGTTTTTCAAAGTGATTTCTCAACAAAATAAAGCATGGTGAAATGGATGGATGGGTGAGCTTGCTTGAATGTTAAAAACAAATGAAAAAGTATTTTCAGTTTTTGGTGCTCAGATACAGTTTAATTCCCCTTTAGGCAGCTTGTTTCCTAAACTAAGATATAAAGGTAAGTGTAATTTACACCTTATGGCCCGGATTCAGAAAGGAGATACGACGGCGTATCTCCGGATACGCCGTTGTATCTCTGAGTGTGCGTGGTCGTAGCTATGCGACTGATTCAGAGAATCAGTTACGCATAGATTTCCCTAAGATCCGACCGGCGTAAGTGTCTTACACCGTCATATCTTAGGCTGCATATTTACGCTGGCCGCTAGGTGGCGCTTCGTAAAGTTACGCGATGAATATGCTAATTAGGTAGATACGCCGATTCAGAAACGTACGTCCGGCCGGCTCATTTTTTTACGTCGTTTATGTTAGGCTTTTTCCAGCGTAAAGTTACCCCTGCTATATGAGGCGTAGCTAATGTTATGTATGGACGTCGTTCCCGCGTCGAGTTTTGAAAATTTTACATCGTTTGCGTAAGTCGTTCACGAATAGGGCTGTATGTATGTTACGTTCACGTCTAAAGCAATGACGACTTGGGGCGTAATTTTCGAGCATGCTCCGTTCGTAAGATACGTCAAATACGTGGGGTCACAGTGAATTTACACGCCCACATCATCCCCATTTGAATTAGGTGGGCTTACGCCGCCACACATACGTTACGCCGCCGTAACTAAGGGCGCAAGTTCTTTCTGCATACGGAACTTGCGCCCTAAGTTACGGCGGCATACCGTATATGTGATACGTTACGCCGCTCCGACAGATACTGCAATGTACCTGAATCAGGCCCAATATTTACATCATACAGATAGAAAAAAAGGCTTCATAGTCTTTTTCATTATTACACGAGGAGGTGTATTTTTAACCAACTTCAACATTATCAACAACTTAACAATATTACGATATTAGATTATGTAACCTGGTGCTTTCATGAACATAAATATTGCAATTACAATATTGCAAAATTAGATTGTGTAAGCTGATATTATATTAAACATAAAGTGGCAATATAATATAGTACAAAAATAAAAGATGATTTTCTGTATTAGCATCACGTAGCATAGGTGAATGTCAGTGCCCACTTGTGACAAGGACTTTGTAATCTGGGATAAACAGGCTGGATTCCATGTTTTGATTCATAAATGGATGCATGCGAATCGTAACATCATTCATTCAGTCAGATGTGCAGATATTTATACAAAACACTTTTTAAGACAAACGTGAAAAATAATCCCTGTCTGCTTAACTGTAGCTAGACAAAAAAAGGGTCAAACCCATCTAAGAAAACATTAGGTCACCTCTAATTTTACTCATTTTAGTGGCCTATTGGACTAACTATGGTAATACTGCTGCTTTTAAAATAAATAATCCTCAAGCACATTTAGAAATGTGCTTCAACTGCAAGTTAAGTCCCATTAAAGTGTCAGGAGGACTGCTTGAAGTCATGTGATAGCACTCATTTCCTCCCTGGGGGTGTTCCTCCCTGAGGGGTGTTTTCTGTACAGAGAGCATCCTGCAGGACACTGCAAGGCTCCATACTATATGCATTACCTTTATCGATAAAACATAAACTACAGGTGCATTGTGGAATAATTATAGCGATGTCAAGATCGCACAGCAGATACCACAGTATTCTTTAAATATGGCTCTTTGTTTCTAACCTCCCACAGTTAAACGATTTCTGTCATCTACAAAATCAGACTTGTAATATATCCAGTTCAAATTACAATTAGCATTTACTTTTTCTCCTTATTTTTGGCATACTTTCCTGTGTCCTTTACTGTTTTGATACAACCAGCCTGACAAAAAAAAACAAAAAAACGTAATTATTCACTAAACTATTCCAACTGTTGTCCGACCAGAATTTTCTAGGTGAATTCCTTTGGAAAGAGCTATAAAAGGACATTGGAAGTAGAAATGTTCTACTGCAGTGAGATACAAAATCAAAGCTTTGATTCATGTCAGTCCAAGCTAACTGAAACAAGTGCTAGCCTGATATTTCTTTGGTAGCTGATCCAAGGAAATAAGCCAATATTTACTTTGCTTAGAGGGAAAAATGCGCTGGAGCTGTTAATTAACAATCCGGTTCGGGAACTTAGCACAGTGTTCTGCCTTGTCCTCATAAAAAGGTGAGCGTATCTGATGATAGCTGTATCTGGTGATTTACTTCCAAGATTTGGACTGAGATAAGTTTTGTGATATAATAAAAAAAAAAAAAACACGTTTGCTGTATGCCTTTTTTTTTAAATCAACAGATGTGTTTACAGATTTTGCTCTTCTAAGTAATAGGCTGATGTGGAAACTGGAACGTGTTATCGCTATTGAGACATGGACTGAAGGCATGATTGGGAGCTTGTTCTCACATGCACTTGTCATTGTTTTTTTATGTGGCAAGGATAATTGTGTTCACTATATTGTGTCATCTGCTTTTTCTATTTATCTTGTAGAATATAAAATATGTTGCAATTGTTTGTTTTTTTGGCTTACGAAACAACTAGAACTACTGAACCACAGGTCAAGTATTTTGACCTGTGTTACCAAACCCAGAATCTGCATTCACTATATCTGGTCTCCCACAGAACACAGAATATGGAACTACAATTATTTTAGTAAATATAAACGGAAAAATACCTTTTCTCATCAGCAGTAAATAGCAGTATTGTGACTTGTATCAGTTTCCAGTAAAGCTTGTAGGAGGAGTATTTCGTTCTCTCCTGATCCTCTGTCTGGACACGTCTGGACAGTGCTGATTGGCCCTGTGTTGATCACATGCACCCCCCCCCCAAGAAAAAAACAACTCTATAGCAATACACACCAAACAGAGCAGTCCGTCCCCCGGCTCTGTAAATATCAGGTTATTTTCTGGAGACAGTGAAAGAAGAGGAGGATCAAACAGCCTTTATACACAATGCAGAGTGGTTGCCACTTTCAAAAAGTACAAAGATAAGCTTTAGTCCATATTCCATTGTTTGCTGCCCCCAAATTATTTCTACCTTAAATTATAATTATGACAACTGCAATTGCTGCTTTTTTATTCTGAAAATGCTAGCTGCCAAGGATCGTGCATGTGCTGTAGCATGTGTGCATTGCTCCTCCCTACGCATTTCATCAGAGGTGACATCATCAGGGGCACGGACACACGCCGGAGCCATCTGAATATGTACACAATCCAGATGAGTAGGAACCGCTCTAATTGGTTAAAAACAAGGGAGCAGGCATGTTCCATTTAATATTACAGTGAGCAACAAGCCAAGACCACAATATTAGTATTTGTTGTGGAGCTGAAACCAAAAAAGACAAATATATGTAAAGTCAGATAAAAAAATAAATTATATTGGTTTTAAATTATGTTGTTCTTCCATTATTATATCTGTATCATCTCTCATTCACCCTTGATCTTAAATAGGTTATTTTTTGCATCATATGATTGAGGAGAGGAAGAAGAGCCAAAGCCTAACACCCCCCCCCCCCCCGGAGTTGTGCCATCCTGGGGCACGTCTAAGAAGAGAGACAGTCTTCTATACAGCACTATAGAGAGAGAGTACTGTCAGCAGGTGAAGAGAGAGCGAAGGAGGGGTGACAGGACTGTGTGGTAGAACCCCATCTAAAAGAGAGAGTCACGCTGTCTAGCAGCATCTGTGAGAGGAACAGAGAGCCACATTTTTCTGAGACTACTGTGAGAGTGCTGACAGGAAACTGAGGAGAGATGACGGCTGAGGGGAGCCAGGAACATTGACAACTACATGGTTCACCACCGCTCAGCCCAGGGACCCTTCTCAGTAACCCAGTGCCCCCCTGCAGAGACGACCCACACCATTTCAGTGATTGCAATACCCATCCAGGTCATCTGCTCTCCATTCATCTTTCCAATTTGCTACCAGCCATCATGATCGGCCAACAGGAGGTGATCCGGTGCCTTACAACATTGCCAGGAGCCTGAACCAGCATTGAGAATTTCCATTGTGTCATCGCACAGAGGGATTGGTGAGTGGGTGTAAGCCCTAACATCCTTCTTAACACAGTACAGACACTGCATGCAGACACCTATTCCCCCTTCTAGTGTCAAGCCTCGTACACACGCTTGGTTTACTCAGCAAGAACCAGCAAGAAAACTGCTGGCAGAGCTTTCTTTCCGAGTATACCGTGCATGTGTATGAGGCTTTCAGGTTTCTCCTCAAGAAAACTGCCTAAAAGCTTGACGAGAAAAATAGAGAACCTGCTCTCTATTTTCTCGTCATGATTCTTGGCAGTGTTTTCCTGCCGAGAAACCTAAGAGTGTGTATGCTTACCTGTCTCCATGGAAACCCGCGCATGCTCAAAATGACTTTGACGCATGCGCGTCAGCTTCCTAGTCATAGGTAGAGTGCATCAAGATGGGGGCGATGGCATCGAATGTGACAAGCGCATGCTCGTCGTACGCGATGACATCACCGCGTTTTTTGCCATTCAAAATACACTAGGGCGGCAAGAGATTCAAAGTTTTTTCCTGATGAGATTTTGGCCCATGTGTACAGGGCTTCAGAGGATGCTTGTTTAGAGCTGCCATCTTTAGCCAGTTTGTTCTTACAAATCACTACTTAACTTAACGAAATATCCAAGACGATTACTGTATCAATTTTGCTTGATTAAACCTACTCTCTTTACAAGGGGCCCCAACGTTTGCTAGCAGAACATATTAGTACTCCTCACCCCAGGACCTGTAACATTATGGAACTGTGCTTACTGCACCTGTTAACCAATTTCTTCTTTTTGTGTTGTTATTTCTATGGTATTTGTGACTCAGAAGGAGCTGTGAAGTTGACAAACCTTCTCTCTTCCCTCTCAGCTTCTGTGTTATGTACATATAGATTATTGTGTTTTTTTTTTATATTTACAGTTGCTAAATATTAGATTGTAATTTCTATTGTATTAATACTCTGCAGCAAGGTTCAACAGTTCTGTAAGTTTCAAATATTTTTTCCGTGATATGTGTTTCACTAAGAGAGCCCATATTAAATAAGAGAACGAGAAAACAATGATAATACCAATATGTATATTAATCATAGATGAATGCATATACAGATAAATAATAATAGTAGTGATTAACCACTTAAGGACCGAGCCTCTTTCTGAGATATGGTGTTTACAAGTTAAAAACTGGTGTTTTTTTTGCTAGAAAACTACTTAGAACCCCCAAACATTATATGTTTTTTTCTAACACCTTAGAGAACAAAATGGCGGTTATTGCAATACTTTTTGTCAAACCGTATTTGCGCAGCGGTCTTGCAAACGCACTTTTTTGAGAAAAACAATCACTTTTTTAAATTAAAAAAGGAGACAACAGTAAAGTTATCCCACTTTTTTATATCGTGAAAGATAATGTTACACCAAGTAAATTGATACCCAACATGCCACGCTTCAAAGTTGCGCCTGCTCGTGTAATGACGACAAACTGTTACCCTTAAAAATCTCCATAGGCAACGTTTAAAAAATTCTACAGGTTGCATGTTTTGAGTTACAGAGGAGGTCTAGGGCTAGAATTAATTCTCTCATTCTAATGATCACAGTGATATCTCACATTTCGCTTCTACACGCGAGCTCGGCGGGACGGGGCACGTTTGCATTTTTTTTTCTTTTTTTTCTTATTTCTTTTACCTTTTCTTTTTAAACTGTTCCTTTTTTTAAAAAATGGGTCACTTTTATTCCTATTGCAAAGAATGTAAACATCCCTTGTAATAGAAAATACATGACAGGACCTCTTAAATATGAGATCTGTGGTAAAAAATACCTCAGATCTCATATTTACATATTTATATATATTTTTTTTAAAGTCTAAAAAAAAAAGTCCCGTAAAGAGCATTGGGTGGAAGTGACGTTTTGACGTTGCTTCTGCCCTGCAATGATATGGAGATGGATGGCCATCTTCCCCTCACTCGTCTCCATATCAGCCTAGGGAGAGAACGCGATCGCCTCTGCCGCTACCGTTGAAATATATAGATGTTATTTACATACTGAACAAGTAAGGAATGCTATAATTTATAACCTATGCTTCCTATCTGTCTACACCTATGCCAGAAATCACCCAAAGCTGTACACGTATTCCTTCCATTAGAGACAGGCGGCTACTGCCTCCAACCAATAAATCAAAGGCTGGAAGTAAGCAACTGGACTCATGACCACAATATGTACCACAAGGGCTGACAACCCTTAACAGCATTGCACCTTTACAAACAATTACGTACCTCACCATATTACCACACTCCTTTGCAACCTAACAGTGGACTATTTTTTAATGTGCACCCTAAAAAATAGCACAGGTTGTTATACATCAGAAGATGGTAAGAAAAAAAAACACACACACACACACACACATATATATATATATATATATATATATATATATATATATATATATACCACCCCAAACTCTTTGTGCAGTGGTCCAAATCATTTGGTAGAGGAAGGATTATGGTGTGGGTTTTTTTTTTTCAGGGGTTGGGCTTGGCCAGTAAAGGGAACTCTTAAGGCATTAGCATACCAAGACATTTTGGACAATTTCATGTGGTAACAGTTTGGGGATGGCCCTATCCTGTTCCAACATGACTATGCACCAGTGCACAAAGCAAGGTCCACATGGATGATCAAGCTTGGGTTCGAGGAACTTGACTGGCCTGCTCAGATTCCTGACCTCAACCAGATAGAACACCTTTGGGATGAATTAGAGCTGAGACTTTGAGCCAGGCCTTCTAATTCACATCAGTGCCTAACCTCACAACTGCACTTCTGGAAGAATGGTCTGGAAGAATGGTCAAACTTTCCCAGAGACACACTCTTAAACCTTGTGGACAGTTGAAGTTGAAGTTGAAGCTGTTATAGTTGCAAAGGGTGGGCCAACTCAATATTAAACCCTATGGACTAACACTGGGATGCCATTACAGTTCATGTGGGTGTAAAGGCAGTCCCAATACTTTTGGTAATATAATACAGTGCCTTGCGAAAGTATTCGCCCCCTTGAATTTTGCGACCTTTTGCCACATTTCAGGCTTAAAACATAAAGATATAAAACTGTAATTTTTTTTTAAGAATCAACAACAAGTGGGACACAATCATGAAGTGGAACAAAATTGATTGGATACTTCAAACTTTTTTAACAAATAAAAAACTGAAAAATTAGGTGTGCAAAATTATTCAGCCCCCTTAAGTTAATACTTTGTAGCGCCAACTTTTGCTGCGATTACAGCTGTAAGTCGCTTGGGGTATGTCGCTATCAGTTTTGCACATCGAGAGACTGACATTTTTGCCCATTCCTCCTTGTAAAACAGCTCAAGCTCAGTGAGGTTGGATGGAGAGCGTTTGTGAACAGCAGTTTTCAGTTCTTTCCACAGATTCTCGATTGGATTCAGGTCTGGACTTTGACTTGGCCATTCTAACACCTGGATATGTTTATTTATGAACCATTCCATTGTAGATTTTTCTTTATGTTTTGGATCATTGTCTTATATATATATTTTTTTTTTTGCACTATTAACAAAAAAAGAGCGACAATCTTTTTAAAAAAAAACTGTATTTTATACTTTTTGCTATAATAAATATCCCCCAATAAAAAATAAAAACATAAAAAAATTCTTCATCAGTTTAGGCCTATATATATTCTTCTACATATTTTTGGTAACAAAAAAAACCTGCAATAAGCGTAAATTGATTGGTTTGCGCAAAAGTTATAGCGTCTACAAAATAGGGAATAGATTTATGGCATTTTTATTATTTATTTTATTTTTACTAGTAATGGTGGTGAGATGCAAATTTTAGCGGGACTGCGACAGACAGATTGGACACTTTTGACACATTTTTGGGACCATTGACAATTATACAGTGATCAGCGCTATAAAAACGCACTGACTACTGTGTAAATGTCATTGGTAGGGAAGGGGTTAAAACTAGGGGGCGATCAAGGGTTTAAATGTGTTACCTCATGTGTGTTTCTAACTGTATGGGGATGAGACTGACCAGAGGAGGAGAGATATCTCTGTTCCTACTTAGTAGAAACTGACAATCTGTCTCTCCTCTCCTGAGAGAATGGGATGTGTGTGTTTACACATGCACATCCCCATTCTGGTTCTCGCCCCCGCGATCACGCATGGTTGGTGGCCGGTGGTGTGCTCGTGCCTGCTAGAGCTGTTTAAAGGGCCGGCGTACAGCTACGGTGATTTGCGGGAAAGTGCCGACCTGCCGCAGTATAATGACGAGAGCTGGTCGGCAAGTGGTTAATTTCTCCAACAATAAGGTTGGGTTTTTTGTTTTTTGTTTTTTGATTACAGGATGATGAGCGAAGCAGTTTTAGGAGATTTCAGCAATGTGGCATCCATAGTTTTCCAATGATAGTTTGCTAAAATACAGTATGTAAAACAACTACACTCACTAATCGCAAAATCATTTTCTGTTTGTATATTCCTATCCAGCGTGCCATCATCCAATATTATATTTATTTAAAACCACATAAGCATACAGTTCATATATTGTAAGCCTAAATATTCTGGAGCTCATTCAGGTAAGTCACTGCCAAATACATGTCTGTGATGCCCCATACAAATTACACAATGTTATAATATAGGTTATAAAATGTGTGCAACGACACTGCTTTTCCCCCCTCATTTTAAATACAACTTGCAAAATACAACACATATTTTTTAACTGGTGTAGTTATTTTAAATTTATTTAAAATAAAATATCTTCATATATTTACATTCCTGTAAATATACTTACAAATTCTTCATTTTTATACAAATGCAATGTTTCTATAGCGTATTTTTCGTATTGTACAGAAATACAGAAAAATACCAAGATCACTTGGAATAGTGTGTGTATGTGTTCTGATAACAACTCAATAAAGTTATTAATGCATCAATGTTTGCAAATAACATAAACACTCTAAAGTTATTTTAACATATAAATCAATGCATATTAAAGTACTTTAAAAGGAAGAACCTGATTTCAGTGTAATGACGCCTCTAAGCACTTATGAAAAAACATGTATTTTCTGTTCTTTGGAAGAGAGAAGCAACGTAACAAGCTGTGACAAGGCAAGATTGTTTACAGAGATGTTTTTCAGGACTGCAAAGCAATAGGGGGGAGGAAAATGGATGAGTTAGCACTTTTAAAGATGGCCGATGGCACTGTAAGACACCTGGATGGGATAGCCAAAGGGATTATTGGTTGCGTTATGAAAGCAGGAGAACACGCCAAGCAAAATGTTATTTCTGTGGCAGTTTGCAACAGTTTTTTTTTTTCGAAGCGCTCCAGCCCTCCAGCATGCAGAACTGGGATAAAAATAATAGAACATCAAATTTATACACACAAATATGAAGTACATTCAGCAGAGACTGTGTTTCCACATTCTTTATGTTTATCAGTTATTTTATGATTTATTTTTCAGCATGGTTATAAGACAGATTAAAAATGCTGAGTACTGAAAGCGTCCAGTTACCACAGGCATTTATAGCTGTGCTTTGTAGTACAACATACAATACTAAGCCAACACCTGAAACTGGCAGACAGATATAAATGTATTCACTTTTTTGTAAAAATCATATATTATTATAAAGAGTAGGTCTGTTAGTTTATGTGGCTTTTTCTTTCCATTGCTTTCAGCAATCTGCAAATTAAAGTCAAACTAAAGGCAAACCTTTTTTTTTAAGTGTGGATAGATATATAAGCCCTGTGATAGGTTATAACCCCAGTCTGTTTTTGTTCACTATTTGTGTCCTATTGGGAAGAGTTTCCTTTACTTCCTGTCCCATAGCCAAAACAGGAAGTACGAGAAAATCCCTCTAAAGTGAGAAAATTCCTGGTTGTCCCCATTTAACCACTTCCCGCCCGGCCTATGGCCGATTTACGTCCGGGAAGTGGTTATGAAATCCTGACAGGACGTTCTAGAACGTCCTGCAGGATTTCATGCCGCGCGCGCCCGTGGGGGCGCGCATCGCGGCGATCGGTGATGCGGGGTGTCAGTCTGACACCCTGCATCTCCGATCTCGGTAAAGAGCCTCCGGCGGAGACTCTTTACCACGTGATCAGCCGTGTCCAACCACGGCTGATCACGATGTAAACAGGAAGAGCCGCCGATGGCTCTTCCTCACTCGCGTCTGACAGACGCGAGGAGAGGATAGCCGATCGGCGGCTCTCCTGACAGGGGGGGTTAGCGCTGATTGTTTATCAGCGCAGCCCCCCCTCGGATCGCCACACTGGACCACCAGGGATGCCCACCCTGGAGCACCAGGGTGGGCAAAAAAAAAAATGACAGAAGAAAAAAAAAAAAAAAATGACAGAAAAAATAAAAAAAAAAAAGCATAAAGAAAAAAAAAAAGATGCCAGTCAGTGCCCACAAATGGGCACTGACTGGCAACCTGGCAAAAATCAGTGCTGCCACCCCAGTGTCCATCAGCGCCACCCCAGTGTCCATCAGCGCCACCCCAGTGTCCATCAGTGCCACCCCAGTGCCACCCCACAGTGCCCATCCATGCCCAGTGCCCACCTATCAGTGCCCATCTGTGCCACCCATAAGTATCCATCAGTGCCGCCCATGAGTGCCCATCTGTGCCGCCTATGAGTGCCCAGTGCCGCCCATGAGTGCCCATCAGTGCCGCCTATGTGTGCCCATCAGTGCCGCCTATGTGTGCCCATCAGTGCCGCCTATGTGTGCCCATCAGTGCCGCCTATGTGTGCCCATCAGTGCCGCCTATGTGTGCCCATCAGTGTCGCATACCAGCGCCGCCAATCAGTGCCACCTCATCTGTGCCTGTCAGTACTACCTCATCGATGTCCATCAGTGCCATCTCATCGGTGCCCATTAGTGCCGCCATATCAGTGCCCGTAATTGAAAGAGAAAACTTATTTACAAAAAAATTAACAGAAAAAAATAAAAACGTAATTTTTTTTCCAAATTTTCAGCCTTTTTTTAGTTGTTGCGCAAAAAAAAAAATCGCAGAGGTGATCGAATACCACCAAAAGAAAGCTCTATTTGTGGGGAAAAAAGGACGCCAATTTTGTTTGGGTACAGTGTAGCATGACCGCGCAATTGCCATTCAAAGTGCGACAGTGCTGAAAGCTGAAAATTGGCTTGGGCGGGAAGCTGCGTAAGTACCTGGTATGGAAGTGGTTAAAGATTTATTCTCTATTCCTGTTTCAGTGACAGCTTTAAATGTTGTATTTTTTTTAGCTTTCGCCATTGGTGATAATGGTAAACAATGAAAATAGAGAGGGTAGAGAGAAATAAAAACCGAACAGATGTTCTAACCCCTATCTACTCTAAAACTAAGAAAAAAAATGTTTTCTTTTAGTTGTACTTTAACATTTGTCATTCACATTGATTTAACTGAGACAGTATCAGGTCCCAAAAGCTGGATAGGGCCAAAAACTGCAAACTTCTGTAATTTTGCTTTATTGAATAGGATAACAAAGTATTTTATGTTGCAATTCTTGGGAAGACCTCTGACAGCACCCACCCCACCATCATAGCATGTTATTACAGTAAAATCTGAACTAAAAATAACAAGATAAAAATGTATATTCTGGTAAAAGATAATAAAACCAGTTCTATTCAACTTCAATCCAGAGAGTTACCCCAGAGTACATTTTTCCTGCCACTAGATGTCCTTGGTAAGCGGTCTTCATTATTTAACTCACTTCCTTTGATCTCAGGTTGTCCTGGAACTGCCCCAGCCTGTAACTTAAAGGAGTTGGAAAGAATTTATTTTTTTCACCTTAATGCAATCTATGCATTAAGGTGAAAAAACATTGGATGCTGCTGGCCCCCCCTGAGCCCCCCTTATACTTACCTGACCCCTACTTACCTGACCCCTGCACGGTTCCGATATCCTCTTTGCCGCTCAGCCTGGCCGCTAAGTTGGCTAGAGCCGATGGATTGAGAGCAGCGCAGCCATTGTCTGGCGCTGCTGTCAATCACTTCCTGTGACGCGGAGCACCGAGGGGCGGGGCCGAGTGATACAGTGTATCACGGGAGCGCGCCCGCAATTACTGACCACCATGCAAGCTCTCGCATGACTGTGGTGAGTAATTGCGGGGAGGACCAGAGGGACCCAAGAAGACGTGGATCGGGGCCACTCTGTGCAAAACGAACTGCACAGTGGAGGGAAGTATAACATGTTTGTTATTTAAAATGAAAAAAAAAATCCTTTACTAACACTTTAACAATGAAAGTAGAATCGGCACTGTGATGAGCTCATTTCTCTGTCACTCTGTTCTTTCCTCCTATCAGCATGCTGTTTGTAATGCCGCATACACATTATTATTATTATTATTATACAGCATTTATATAGCGGCAACAGTTTGGGCAGCACTTTACATCAGGGAAGACAGTACAGTCACAATACAAATCAATACAGAAGGGATCAGAGGGCCCTGCTTGTTAGAGCTTACAATCTAGAACACATGATCGGAAATTCCGACAAGAAAAGTTTGATGTGAGCTTTTGGTCGGAAATTCCATCTGACTTTTTCTGTCGGAATTTTCCGACAGCAAAAATTTGAGAGATGGTTCTCAAATTTTCCGACGGGAAAAGTTATTGGCGGAAATTCCGATCTTCTGTATGCAATTCTGACACGCAAAAAAACATGCATGCTCGGAATTAATTAGACACATGCTCAGAATCATTGAAATACATTTTTCTCAGCTCGTTGTAGTGTTGTTCGTTCGCCACTGCGTTCTTGACGGTTGGAATTTTGTGTGACCGTGTGTATGCAACACAAGTTTGAGCCTACATTCTGTCGGAAAAAAATCCATGTTTTTCTTGTCGGAATTTCCGATTGTGGGAATAATTACAACTTCAAAAAACTCACCATGTCTCCTACTAAATACCTTGGAATGGCTACTTTCCAAAAAGTGGTCATGGGGGGGGGGGGGTATTTGTTCTTTCCTGGCTTGTTAGGGTTTCAAGAAATGAGATAGGCCATCAGTACATCAGGTAATTGTTATTCAAAATGTGAGAGCACTGAAAGCTGAAAATTGGTCTGATTGCGAAGGGGGCTTAAGTGCCCAGTGGGCAAGTGGTTAAAAACAATCATGTAATGGTGTATAATGATTGCAGATCTATGGTAATTTGTGTCCTATTTATTTGCCTAGAGTTTAGCTATAACACTTAGAGGCTCAAGTAAGTAATGGCACTATCCCAAATTTAGAATTGCACTATGCCTAGGATGATGTCATTACATTACAAAAGCCAACTAAACAAAGTTATGCATATGCTCTTGTGTCCAAAGAAGAAACTGGAATGCTTCAGATTACATAACTATGCCATTGTTGTTACTACTACTACTACTACTACTACTATCAATAATAATGATAATAATACATTTAGTATTACAATGCACTTTCTAATTTGTTATTGCATATTCCACAGTGGGAGTAAAGCCGTGGTCACTATTCATTTTATAATTTCATATTCATATGTTATCTACTTCCTAGCTACTCCCACCACTGTTGGATGGGGAAAGTTCAAGCTCCATATTCCCATAGTTTATTTGTGTATGGAAACAAATCTGTTTTTCCATTTAGACTGATAGTTTGTGATGCGCCTGGCTGCAACGGGGCTGCTTGTATCAGCTCAGGAAGACACAAGGTCATGGCCCCTATAGCTTGCTGTTCAGCATGTTTATGACTTACATCACACCAGAGGACACAAGGTGCCAGACTAACAGATGGCTCATGTTTTCTGTGTGCCAAGACAGCCTGGCTACCTCTGCCCCTCATTAAAAGGCAGGAGCTCTTTCCAATGGAAAGGCCCAGTCCATAATTCTAGGGAAAAGCATACACATCTACAATGCTACACAGATAAAAGTGTATTTGATTCATGTCACAGAATCGTTTTAAAGTAAGTAAAAATTACATATCATGAACCCCAAACCACGATGGCTAGAGTATCACTAATTAAGTAAAAAAAGGAGATTGGCATAAAAATAAGGCACACTGGGATGGATACATTGCATACAACTTTAGTCTTTTTTTGTTGTAGACTGCAATCTGTTTGTGATCTGAGACTGACGCCTGCATTTTAAGCACTTTCTCCGTTCTGTGTGTTTAGTCAGAGGATCTGCCTGCTCCCATAATCAGACCCATGACTAGGATATTAAAAGTGATTTGTTTCCAATACGGCTTGACCACCCCTCCACCATTTATCCATACCTAAGTAACCACACATGACATAAATTGGTGGTTTAAAGACCATAGCAGTCCTTTATTAACAAATTGTTGAAATAACATATTAAAAGAGAAGTATGGGAATTAAAAAAAAAAGATATTTATACTTGCAGATTCTGCATCTGAACCCCCTGATGTCTGTAGGACCGAGCGCACTAAGCAGTCAAACACCACTGATCACTGTTTTTGGTCTTCAGTGAGCAGAGAGCCGGTGACTGTCAGTCACCGGCTCTCTGCTCTGCCCTTTCAGCGTTAACTGGAGCACTGGGCTGTGAAGGGGGTGGGAGCGGCTGACTTAGTCTCCCAATGGCTTGCTGAGAGGATGAGCCAGCATGGATGGATGCATGGATGGAAATGCAAATTTTTGGGCATGCAAAAAAACTCCCATATATGTATTTCATCTGTTTATTTAGCTGGTCACTGAAATAACATATTTTACAGTTACTGCATCATACATGCAGCAACGTGGTTTTGCACAAACTTTGAAGTGCTATTTTAATAAGTTATAAACTACCTTAGTTCCCAGATGGAACAACAAATATTGTTGTTAACCTTTGCAATATGGGCACAACCCCACTGCATGGGATCATTTTTTGATTGCCCAAAATTGGGGTTTAGGAGTACTGGACATACCACTCTATAATTCTCACCCTGCTAGCAATGCACCTTCGTGGAATTGCATAAGTGTGAAGATGTAAGCAGTCCCTGAACCTATTTAGCATATTACATGCCAATTAGGGATAATGCTTGGGTTCTGCGTGAATTTAGCTTGTTCAGGGATGCTTTGACCTAATGTGCATTTTCACTGTCATAGCCACCAACTGCCAATGATGTACATCCTGACCTTTGAACTTTGGTTATATAGCTTGAAAGGGTCAATAAGGGGGTCTATGGATAAGCCAGTCGTCTCACTATTAGGAATGAGCTGAATGTACCTGGGCTGGAATAGTGGCAGGCCTCGCAAACGTTACAGAAGTTCTGATGTCAAAGCCAATCCCCACTTCAGTCAATATTAAAAATAATCTCTGCCCATTTTTAGGCAAATAGCAACAAATAGATGACATAGGGGACTAGACACTATCTTTGAGAACAAAGTTAAAATTCCTTTTGGCGAGGAGCAACAATTTTAATAATACTTAGAAAGGAAACATTAAAAATTCAAAATTCCTTTAACTAACATGCCTGAGGGATGCCCTTAACCTGTCTGTGAAGTGGTGCATTAGTACTATGCTCACAACTTACTGCTGTAAAACTGACAGTCACAGAGACAGAAGTGCAGTTTAATTTGCTGACAAATGACAGCTCCTGACCATTTTACTGCAGTTGGAACATACTTTCATTTTATCCTAATCCTACAAACAAGTTTTGACGTATAAACGAAAATGCCAAGCACCCTAATGTATAACTAATTTTTAGAGCAAGGTGCACATAGAAGGGTATTATACAGCAAACAAAACTAAATATATTTCACCGCAGACATACCAGCTAGCTAGCACCAAACTAACAAATTGCATTGAGTTTAGTTATAGCAAATTTTCAAGTATATATTTAAGCAGCACTGCCTTGTCAAGGCCCCTGTGTATAGTGCAGTCCTAACATATCTATGAGGGACTCCATGTTTGAGCAATTAATAAATGAATGCAGGCATGCCTGGAGAGAGTCCATTCCTTCTTGAAGGCTCAGGGAGATGTTAATTAGGAATCCAACACAAAAAAATGATGTGGGGTTCCCCCATAATTCATACCAGGCCCTTCAGATCTCAAATGAATTTTAAGGTGGACCGCCATTAAAAAACCCTCAAAAATACACACCAGTAAAGGTGGGGGATGAGCCTGTGCCCCCTTTTTCTGATCCATATCAGGCAACGTGCCCATAACATAGAAGGGTATCTTGCTGGGGGGGGGGCACCCTGGAAAAGCATCTAGTGCCCGTGTTGATGAGAACAAGGACCTCTTCGTCATGTCAATAGCTCAGAACCTGGAAGTCTTATTTAACAATAAGGGGGCACCCAGATACTGGTCCCCCATGTGAATATGTAAGCGGTACACAGTACCTCTACTCATTCACAAAAGTGAAACAAAAATAAAAACACATACACAGTCTTTGAGAAGCCCTTTTTATAAAAAAAAAAAAAGAAAAGGCCCACAAGGAAAACCACTGCCAACCTTGTAGTCAAGCAATGCAGATGCACATTAATCATGATGAATGATGCCCACTGACAAGCAACAAGCAAAGTCTGGTCCAATCCTGTGAGTAGGAGCTCATCTCTATGCACTATAAAAGGTTCCCAGCAGCCATTTCAAGAATAAGTTTAGTGATAGGGAAAGCATAGGAAGTACTGCACTGCCTGCGTGCATGTTTTTGGCTCCACTGCAGTAAGTGGATCAGTAATCATTGTTTTTGTCTGGTCTGGGTTTCCTAGCCAGGTGTTTAATTGCTCTCACATGTTTCTTGGAGAAGCTTGCAGAATATAGGGCAGGGAGAGTCAAATGTCCAGTATGAATACTTATCATACCTTAGCTAATCCCTGGAAGGAGACTGTGTTCTTCTCTCTCCAGGGAGGGTTTCAGATCTTATGGGTCTGCTGCCCTGGGAGATAGCTAGTAAGACAAGAAACTGCAATCTGGGCCTTAGCAGGTGCTCGGCTGTGGGCCTGGAGAAGATTGCTAAATTATTATTTGCTGGAGGGCATCATCCGGGAGTCCTCACCTGGAGAAGGATCTTTTGTCTTCCTCATTGAGAAACTGTGGATGCTGGGTGGCAGACAGCTCCTGGGACATTGTGAGTAAAGACCTTGGTGTGGACTCTTGGGTTTATAAGGGCTAGAAGGGGACTAAATGTCAGAAAATGTTATATGGACTGGAACTTGCTCTTAAAGAATTCTAGATACAGTATACTGACCAACTCATATTACCTCCAGGAAAGGTTGCTTAGAGAAGATTAGTAAGAAGCTGTCCTCCTGTTATTTTTGCCATGTTTGGAGTATCTTGATCCCTGAACCCCTTTCCTAATTCTAAAAACACATCCCCTAGACTGAGCCTGTGTTGTGGAAGGCAGCATGTGTATTAGCAAAGGAGACCATATTGATTGGACTCTCCAGGCTACAGCTGCATTAGCAGTCCTGAAAAACGGCAGCTGAGCACCCTTGAGGATAAGGAGGAAAAGGGTACATTGGCAAGCCTAACAATAAAATGGCTTGAAAAAAACGACTGCTATAAGCCTTTAGGCCTGATTCACACCTATGCATTTTTAGTGCATTTTGCATTAGTGCAGATTTTCACTATAGCCAACTAAAATGTTTTCCTATGGAATATGCTCTGTAGTGCAAATCAGCAAAATGCAAACAGCACAAAAAATGCATAGGTGTGAATCAGGCCTTAAGGAATAGAAGACGGAAAGGGGTGCATTAGCAGCCTTGAAAAAATGTCTGCTATATGTCCTTGAGGAAGAGGAGGAAAATAATGCATTAGCAAGTTGCTTATTAAAGAGCCATTATGTTTAAAAAATAATGCATTAGCAGTTCTAAAAAAAAAATGGCTGCTATGCACCCTCGAGGAGGAGGAGGAACAGGAACATTAGCAACACTCTAAAAGAAAGTGGCTGCTTTGTGCAAAGAAGGTGTTTGGGACTAATTCTGTTGACTTGAGGTGTTGCTCTCGTGCTCTGTGGTGCAGAGTCATGTGTTTCCTCATGAATGTAGTACCCAAATGGCGGTGGTACCCAAATACCTAAAACCCTCTCCCAGCTGAACTTTATTTTTACATTTATTTTTTCTTTTAATTTGTACTTTGTAATTGTAATTTGTAATTTGTAAGTTCCCAGCTCCCCATACCATTTTTTTGTTTGTCAATATCTTGGCTATAGGCATTGTAATACTATTTGCTAGAATCCTAAAAGGCCTAGATTAAAATGTTTTAAGGCCTGACAGCCGGTTCACACTGGGGCGGCACGACTTCGGGGGCGACTCGGCAAGGCGTCCTGAAGACGACTTCAGAGGCGACTTGCAAAATTACTTCTGTATAGAAGTCAATGCAAGTCGCCCCGAGTTGCCCCCAAAGTCGTACAAGAACCTTTTTATAAGTTGGACTGACTTGCGTAGCTCCTATTAGAACGGTTCCATTGAATAGAATGGGACGCGACTTGACTGAGTCGCCTGACGAGTCGCCCCAGTGTGAACCGGCTCTTAGCATAACATCATAATAAAAAAATATTAGGTTGTTTTTCTAATGATCTCTTCCACCTGTCTTGGCCCTGTTCATACTTTTGCATTACATTGCATTGCTCATACATGACCAGGATTTTAGGGGTGCACCATTGGTGTTTCAATTTACATAACATGTCAAAGCAAATAAACCTGTAGACACATGGACTGTGTTGCAAAGTGATGTAAAAAATGGGTACATGCAGAAGTGCATTGTACAGCAATGCTTGTTGGTATCTTAAGATGCACATTACAATAGTTCTATAAATTGCAAGCATAAGTATAAATGCTCCTAGTTTGCTTTACCTTAGGTCTCTCTTTCCTTTCTGTATCCATTGAAATTATGTCATTAGCTTTCCCATTCTTTTATGTGAGCACTCTGAGGACAGGGAGGCAAGGCACTCAAGAACACACACACAAGTACCTTTTAATGCCTACTGTATCTCCATAATTATGCCAGATGGAAATAAGCTGGTGTAAAGAAAAAACTTTAGATCAGATCTGTTATTTAAAAAAAGGACTGAAATGAAAAATAAAAAAAATGAATCATCATCATTAATAATACATTAAAATATTACATTCTTTTAAAAGTAGATAAACTACATGATATTAAAAAAACATGCTGTCTATCATCCTACTGTTTATCAGTGGGCAATAGTGATAAAGTGCATTGTGAAGTATAGGCAAAGAAAGTCAGCAATTCAGAATCTTCAATTCACTAAGTGAGCTACCTAATATAATTCTAAAGATATGTAAGGGAAAAATGCAATTACTGGTAAAGGTGAGAATGGATGTTCAAGATCCCAAAAATATCAAGGTTTAGCAAAGTCGGAAGTACTTTTGTCTACATACTAATGCTCAAATAATGACAATTACTGTGAATGAGATCTAGACCAAACAGTAGAAGACCTGGAGCACATGCCCTGGGTGCCAGGGTCTAGTAATGCCCCTGTTAGCATTCTTTAGAGCTAGAAAGATGTTGCTATAAAAAATGTATAATGGTGTGTTTGGTCATGCATAAAAATATTCTCCTACGTTTATTGTTAATATGTCAAGGGTGATGGCAGCAAATTCACTTACCCCAGGCATTGCCTATGGTGGATGTCATTTACCTATTCCATAATAGGTTTAGTATTAAGCTGCCCTCCTAACTCCAAGGTCTTTTTGGATTAGCAGTCCCAAAATTAACACATTCTGACACAGAAAGCTCAGAATTGTTATGAACTTAATTGAGTACCAGAAAATTGACATATGACAATTAGATCTTAGTGATAACAAGCAACTGATATAGATAGCAAAGACATTCCCTTAAGTTGACAGATGACACACAAAAGAATAGACTTGCAGTTATACTGTATGAAAAAGTTGCAAAGTTTTTAAGTGGTCTCACACTTTGAAAACTAAAATGCATAGCAGGTCTCCATATATGCTTACTATGGTTAAGAAATATTGAAATGCAGTAAGAGCTTTATTGCAATAACCTTGATTTACTAATATATATGAGTTTTTATAACTCCACTACTTTTTTATTTTGTAATAGTTTTCTCTTAAAAATGTTAAAGCGGGGGTTCACCCAAAAAAAATGTTTTAACATTACATTCAGCCGAGTTGTCAGAATGACAATCAGCTGTTTTTTTTTACTTTATCCCCGTACATACCGTATTTTCACCGCCGCTTCCGGGTATGTCTTCTGCGGGACTGGGCATTCCTAATTGATTGACAGGCTTCCAACCGTCGCATTCTGCACGTCACGAGTTGCCGAAAGAAGCCAGACTGCGAGTCGGCTCTATACGGCGCCTGCGCACTGACGTTCGGCTTCTTTCGGCAACTCGTGACGCGCAGTATGCGATGGTCGGAAGCCTGTCAATCAATAAGGAACGCCCAGTCCCGCAGAAGACATACCCGGAAGCGGCGGTGAAAATACGGTATGTACGGGGATAAAAAAAAAACAGCCGATTGGCATTCTGACAACTTAGCTGAATGTAATGTTAAAATATTTTTTTGGGGGTGAACCCCCGTTTAATTTCACGAACATAAATGTGTAATTATTTATTTTTTAAGTCAACATCAATCTGTCAAAAGGACTATTTTGAAATACATCCTTATTTTATCTCATGAAGTTACTTTATCGCCATCCCAAACAACTCCTGTTATTTGTCTTTTTCATAGTTAATAAATCCCTCAGTTGTGACCACCCTGAAGCTGGTATCATTTTAACCACTTAAGGACCGCCTAACGCCGATATGCGTCGGCAGAATGGCATGGCTGGGCACAGGCACGTACAGGTACGTCCCCTTTAAGTGCCCAGCCTTAGGTCGCGCGTGTGTGCCGCAGGCGCACGCCCAAGACCTGGTCCGAAGCTCCGTGACCACGGGCGTGGGACCAGCGGACCCGATCGCCGCCGGTGTCCCGTGATCGGTCACAGGAGCTTAAGAACAGGGAGAGGTGAGTGTAAACACACCTTCGTCTGTTCGTCTGATCCCTGATATAGGGAAAGACGATCAATGACGTCACAAGTCCAGCCCCACCCCCTACAGTTAGAAACACATATGAGGTCACACTTAACCCCTACAGCGCCCCCTAGTGGTTAACTCCTAAACTGCAATTGTAATTTTCACAGTAATCAATGCATTTTTATAGCACTTTTTGCTGTGAAAATGACAATGGTCCCAAAAATGTGTCAAAATTGTCCGATGTGTCCGCCATAATGTCGCAGGCACAAAAAAAACGCTGATCGCTGCCATTACTAGTAAAAAAAAAATTATTAATAAAAATGCCATAAAACTATCCCCTATTTTGTAAACGCTATACATTTTGCGCAAACCAATCGTTAAACGCTTATTGCGGTTTTTTTTACCAAAAATAGGTAGAAGAATACGTATCGGCCTAAACTGAGGAAAAATAAAATGTATATATTTTTAGGGGATATTTATTATAGCAAAAAGTAAAAAATATTGCATTTTGATTCCAGAATTTCACTCTATTTTTGTTTATAGCGCAAAAAATAAAAATCGCAGAGGTGATCGCAAAAAGGGGAAAGGTCCTTTAGCTGCATAATGGTCCGGGTCTTAAGTGGTTAAGGGGTAATAACCTGTATTGTAATCTTTGCAAATTTACTTTTGCATTACATTTTTTATAAAGACTGATAAAATAACACTAAAGCCTCGTACACACGGTCGGACATCAAACAAACTTTCCCTTGGATTTTTGTCCCAAGGGAGTTGTCCGGTCACACCCTTAGCATACACACGCTCTGACTTTTTCGGCAACAAACACAAACGTAGTGACGTTTCAACGTACTGACGAGGGTTTAAAAGAGGAAGTTCAATTCTCCGGTGTCACCCTTTGGGCTTCTTCTGCTAATCGAGAGTTAGTAGAGGTTTCGTCTGTGTGCATTCGCGATTTTCAGTTTCGTGCAATTTTGTTCGTTTCTGAACGTCCTTTCGTCAAGCAGACATGTTGTGCAAAGGGGTTGTGCTAACTTGACCCACAAAAAAATATAGAAATATTTTTGATTCATATAACCAAAATACACTAATCCAAAGTAAAGACATTTGTTTTTACTCCGTCAGTATCACCAGCAAAGCAGCTTTTAGTTTTATCACATTATAAAGAAGAAGAGAATGTGCGCTGCTTTTATTGATTTCAGAAATTGCAGCGTCACGAATGTGCTCTTTCAAATACGAACGCTAGTTTTACTAGACAGAACGCTTCCGGCTGGTCTTTGCTTCTGAGCATGCGTGTTTGTACTTTGTACAAAAGTCCGATTGCTTGCTGTACACACGGTCGGACTAGGCACCATCGGACTCTTGTTGACGTAAAGTTTGTCCGTTTGCAGACCGAACTTTTTGTCCGATGAAACCCGAAAAAGTTTGTCCGATGGAGCGTACACACGATCGGACTAATTTGAAAACTTGCTGTTTTTGAAGTTTCTTGGCAAAAAGTCTGACTGTGTGTACAGTGATATAAAAGCACTAGTAATGGTAAAACCCCAATACTTACAGAGCTGATTACATAAAGCAGAGTTGAGTGTTACTAGGTAAATAAAGCATGTTATTAAGGAAACAGCTTAATGTATGCTTACAGGACTCAGGAGGAGAGGGCAATAGAATGTGTGTGCTGTTGCTCCTTTGCTGTCCAATCACAGTCTAGGGTCAGACCTAGTTGTGCTTTCTGGCAGTGAGGATTGTCACACAAGCCTGCTGAATGAAATTAAAAAGCAGTTTAAAATATATGTATTTCCACTAGGTTTCCAATATGTTGTTAGCTGTTGCCTGTTCAGCTTTGAATTGCAAGTACACTTGACAGTTTCCCCAATCAGTGTGTACACCTAATTGTTTTCTGGCTTGTTAGCTACAGTATTAACATTTTCTAGGTCTAAACAGTGAATGTAATGTTTAAAGACCGTGTTGAGGCTCCTCATTGCACTAGTAAAGATACACCAAACATGTACTTAGGCAAAACAAGAACATCATGTGTATTGCCAGCAACCCCTTGCAATATATCTCACAAAGGCACAGTAGTTGGTTGTTCACCCCTGTCCTTATCGTGCCCTGTTCTCCAGTATGTTCACTTTGTCATGTCTTGTTAAGCCCAGGTAACAGCTGAAATTTAATTGACACTTCTCCAGCTGCAAGACGCCATCCCTATTTGTTTATATCTTGCATCTTTTCCTCCGCTCTCTCAAATTCCATGTGGGCAACATTAATGGCAGAGCATAGATGCATTATATGTGAATAATGTATTATAATGATACAATTTGGGTCTCTTAGCTCGAGCCTAGACCAACGCCGCTCTACATAATTTATCATTTCCACACACCTTCCAGAACCTTTTGTATGTAAATATTTAATACAAGAGGCATGTAAATCCTTTCAACATGATGGAACGTCCAGTATATCGGAAAAGATTATTGTAATTAAAGCATGTGCTCATTCACGTCAAGGAGGAAAGGGAAAACAAAAAGAAAGCTTTTGAATATTAAAGGATTTATAGCTTTGCTATTGTTCTATGGTTGTTAGTGCTGTTATCTAGTCAAGACCCCATGTATGGCAATAATCTACTTTACATCCAGCCAGATTTGGAATACGTAGGGGAGATGCAACTGTACAAAAATGTTAACTACACGATATTTTACTAGTTGTGTTAATACAAATAGGTTGTATGCTCTTAACCCCTTTGTTAAGACAGGATGTACCATTATGTATCATTTACAGCTAAAGGCTTTGTTTAACTACATATGGAAAATTAAAGAAGAGCTCCAGGCAAAACAGTTCATAAATAAACAAAGATGAGCATAATTGGCACTTTGTATTTATTCCTGAGAATTATGACATTCACCTGCATAGGGGTGTGCAAGTTTGTCAAATCTGTGGAGAATCACATAATACATGAATTCTAATTGCCTAGATTCATGAATTATATGATTCACAGATCGGACAAACTTGAATGAATATATTCAGCTAAACTGCACATTGGCAAATTACCTGGAAAAGATGAGAATCAATAGCTATTTACCTGTATCTGATATCTGTGTTTGGATACAATATTTGGAGGAAAAAAATGTTCTAATTTTGGTCCTGTTTCATAAGATGTTTTTAGCTTCTGTAAGCCATTACATGTGTAGCACCCTCCTAGTTATGTTGCTAGGTACATTTTGTTTAGGTTCTTTGTGTAATAAAGGAAGCAGAAAATTGGTTATTTTGGTCTGTTCTGGGTTTCACAGGCTGGGAATTTGATTGCTTACCTTGCCTCTGGAAGAAGCTTCTAGAGTTTAGAGAAGGAGAATTTAAATGATCTGTCTGAGTATTGATCAGGGCCTAGACAATTCCTGGGGAGGTGTGCCCAGGGCTGGCTAGGGAAGCTAATAGTTTGGAGCCCTAGAGAGGCTGTCTTTTCCCTGAAAGGAAAGTTCCCAGCCTCAGGGGAGCTATTGCACATGAGGCCCCCTAAGGATCAGATTCTGTCCTGCAGGGTCTCAGCAGCTGTAGTCCTGGACCTAGAGTTAGCCTGGATATGTGTGAAATATTTCTTCCAGGGATCTGGTCTGGAGGAGTATCTCCCTTACTGAGTGGTGTCTGGAGGAAGCTGGAAGGAGTCAGCGGTTCTGGAGATGTGTGAGTAAAGACCCTACAAGTTATCCCTGCGATTGTATAGGGTTCTGAAGATTTTACTGGGTACCGGCATCTGTACATTGGAGCAAGGTAACTGGATTTCTACCATGGTCCCCAGCTGTGAGGGAATAGACTGTTCAGTGTTCAACTTTTCTTTGAGAGAAGATTGCCCTCTCACTGTTGTTGCTAATCACTTTTGAATTATCCCATGCCCCAAACCCTCTCCTCTTACAAGTTCTTCAAGCATTAAATCTTAAAAAGACAACCCCTAGACTGTTTACTGGAGCGAGAGTGCATAGGCTGTTGCTTTGGTGACTGGTGGCCTCTGTACTGTTTGGGAAAGAGTCAGTTAAATTTCAGTGGCCCATGTGGGGGTAATGCTACACTCGCAATGCAGTTTTGTCCAGTGGTAAAGCCTCTTGCATCCAAATCAGAGACCTAGCTTCATTATCAAAATGGGTGTGAGAAAACATCTCAGCAAAGTTTGAATTTTTCCTTCAATAACTCTAAATGGGGTGGATATAAGCATTACTTTCTTGGTAGTACAACAGCCTTTACCAACCAAGCATTGTGATAATTATAAGTTCACAATATACCCCACTAAACCATGCTAAGTAGTCAGCACATGAAGCAGCAGATAATTTGATTTTTCCTCTGCTTCCCCTAGCACTTTTTGCTGTGCATTACCTGATCTCACAAGGAAATAAAATGGGAAATTGGAGAGAGATTCCCACTGGTTGGTGTTGAGTTGCATTAAGATTAAGAAGTTTTAACGGTGCAACATTGTACAGTAAACATTTCTACTGCCTATGACTTCCAGCAGTCCTCTAGTAACCATAAGGTTGTTGTAAGACACTGTACTAAAAAATTAGTCGGGAGTAGTGTCACAGGCTCACCTACCAGGCGATCCCACTGATCAGTAACAGGGCTTTTTTTTCCTAAACACAAAATACATGCGTACTCTTATACCACGTACACACGGTTGGAATTTCCAACAACAAATGTTCGATGTGAGCTTTTTCCGACCGTGTGTAGGCTCCATCGGACATTTGCTGTCGGGAGAGCTGATTCTCAGTTTAACAGCAAAAGTTCTTGTCAGAAATTCCGCTCATCTGTATGCAATTCCGACACACAAAAATCCTACGCATGCTCGGAATCAATTTGACGCATGCTTGGAATCACTGAACTTAATTTTTCTCGGCTCGTTGTAGTGTTGTACGTCACCGCGTTCTTGACGTTTGGAATTTCCGACAACATTTGTGTGACCGTGTGTATGCAAGACAAGTTTGAGCCAAAATTCTGTCGGAAAAAAAATCCAGGGTTTTGTTGTCGGAATTTCCGATCGTGTGTATGCGGCATTACATTCTAGTAATTTTTATGATTATAGGTAGGTAGAAAATAACAGACCTCTGTATTGGAGAGTGCCTGTTCTTGCAACATGTCATAGGCCCCTCTAATGCAACTGAAAACTTTCATTCCATGGCTGCTTAGCTTAACGTGGTTCAAATGTTAGATAGCATTTCATTAACGCCATGAATGCACATTGCTGCTAGCCTTATTACCAACAAAAATTAAGATCTTAAGTTCATAAAAACATGCTACCCTTCTTTCCACTGCTAAAATATGAAAAAAAACAAAAAACATCTTTCAGTGTTCATCCTCGCTGACTCAGCAATCTGCACCATAGACACATTAAAAAATTTGGTCCTGTTGGTGTTTTTATCTATGTGAATGTTTAGGATTTAAACAGATTTTAAAAAGTGGGTTTGCATAAAAGAAGACAAAATCCTATGTGGGAGTTGATGGATGTACAAGGTGCACACGTCAACATAAGACACTTTACTGTTCAGGCACAGCCTATAAGCCATGTAACCTTGCAATCTGAATGTGCAAACTGTAGTCAATCTCCTTTAGATGTATCAAAAATATGTAGAAGTTCTACCTAAACAATTATTTCAATTTGTATCAAGTCAGGCAGGCTTATTTACTATATCTTTTTTTAATCAGATTGCAAAGTGTATGACCCGCTTAAAAAATTACACATTCTTAGCTAAAATTGAGGCACTATAGACTTTATGATATGATTTATGGTATGACTTTGTTATATGACGGTATTTTAATACATGTAAGTAATGTTATATAAAAAACAGATAACCAAATTCAAATTTTGTACATCATAGTAAATTTTAGGAATAAAAAGAAGCCTGTCAAGTTCAAGGGGAACTTTTTTCGATTTTAGAATGCATGAAAGGAGATTATTTTCTTTTCTTAAGGTTGAGGGTTCTAGAAATGTATTAATGGCAGAAGTAAAAAAGGAAATTAATTTAAAGCCGTATTAAACCTAAAACCATCAATGTGGTAGGCTTTTTCCCCTCTGTTTTTTTCTAATGATATAGTCAGTAACACACCTCCTGTATTAGAGTGCCCCCACTCTGCATGAATGGGCACATGGGTCACATTTGGACAGCAGCATTGTCAGTCTGGGTGGAGGGTAGTGTTAGATGTGCTAGCAGATTTAAATACGTAAACAAATTGAAGCCAAACTCCAGTTAGTTTTCTTTTGGGATAATAATTTTACAATAATAAAAAATCACACATACCCTTGCCAGTGTTAACTGATTTGTCTCATCCCTGTAATTGATACATCTGCAAGACATATGCTTGTTCTTTTGAAAAACAGACTTACTGGCTGGATCACCGGATGAAAACAGAAGAAAAAAAAATGCAGCAATAACATCTAAGAATTGGTAAGGTATTGCTTTTGGGTGCCAAGTTGCACCTATAGATAAGCCTAGATTAATGCTTACCTCTAGGTGTTTGCAATATCTCCTAAACCTACATGGTATAGGAGATATTTGCCAAAAAGAATACACCGTTGACAACGGCACAGGCACACTGAGATTGACGGTTTTCTCAATGGGATCTGCTGCCTTTAACGGCTCTCGCGCGCATGCGCGGAGTGACGTCATCGCCGCTCCGGCCAACCACAGCGCCAAAGTGGTGATACCCAGAAGTAACCTTCCAGAGAGATGTCTGCGGCCGGAGGGGGAGACGAGGGTGGCTTCAGGGGCTTCGATCTAAGGTAAGTAATGCATAATGAGCTAGTATGCTAGTTATACTAGCTCATTATGCCTTTGTCTTGCAGGTTTATTTTTTATTTTTGGGTTTACAACCGCTTTAACCCCCTTAGCGGTATCCCCGAGCGTGACTCGGGGTGGTTTTTCCATGTTAGGATCGGTATCCCCGAGTCACGCTCGGGGTAGATGTGCAGAGCGTGCAGCGGCGCGGCTTACCTTTCGCAGCATCCACAGACAGGGAATTACTTACCTTGTCCCTGGATCCTGCGATGCATCCCCGCTGTGTGAGCGAGCGTGTCCCTGTGTGCCGCCGATCTCCGTTCCCTGCGACGTTACGGTGCACAGGGGCGGAGAACGGCGCCAAATTCAAAAAAGTAAACAAACACATTACATACAGTATACTGTAATCTTATAGATTACAGTACTGTATGTAAAAAATACACCCCCCCCCCCTTGTTCCTAGTGGTCTGCCCAGTGCCCTACATGTTCTTTTATATAATAAAAACTGTTCTTTCTGCCTGCAAACTGTAGATTGTCCATAGCAACCAAAAGTGTCCCTTTATGTCAAAAATGGTTTTAGAGCAGCTAGAAAACAGCGATAATAAATTATAATCACTTGCAGAATTGTGCGATAGCGATTTGTGGGGAAATTCGTCATAAAAAAATAAAAGTAATGACAGCGACAATTCTGCAACTGAGCAAATTTCAGTGATTTTGAGTTGATTACATTATTGAATTATTTTTATTATAATTATATTATTATTTGTTATAATTATTTATAAGTATTTATTATATTATAATTTATAATTTTGTTTTAAAAAAAAAATCATACCCGGGATGCCTACTAGACTCTTGTATGGACAGATTTAACCGAGTTATTCCTAAGGCCTCGTACACACAGGCAAACATGTCCGATGAAAACGGTCCGTGGACCGTTTTCATTGGACATGTCTGCTCAGAGATTTTGGTCTGATGGTTGTACACACCATCAGACCAAAATCCCCGCGGACAGAGAACGCGGTGATGTATACGACACCGACGTTCTCTGACGCGGAAGTTCAATGCTTCCACGCATGCGTCGAATCACTTCAACGCATGCGTGGGATTTCGGGCGAGCGGACATGTCCGATGAGTCGTACTGACCATCGGACATGTCCGACGGACAGGCTCCCAGCGGACAAGTTTCTTAGCATGCTAAGATACTTTTGTCCGCTGGAAACCTGTCCGCTAGGCCGGAAAACTGTCCGGTCGGCCCTACACACAACCGAACATGTCCGCGGAAACTGGTCCGCGGACCAGTTTCAGCACACATGTTCGGTCGTGTGTACAAGGCCTAAGAATTGCAGTCCTACAGTATAAAATGCCAAATTTCCTTGCAAAATAATTGTACCGCTTTTGGTACGTAATTCCAGACAGAATCATACCGTCAGGGAAGTTAAAGGGTCACTAAAGGAAAAAAAAAATTTTGCTGAAATTACTGTTTACAGGGTATAGAGACATACAAGTTAAATGATTCCTTTTAAAAATGATTAAAAATAGATAAAATCATATAAGGTGCCTCTAGTTTCACTTTCACTTTTAAACTGGGTTCATGTTTATGTGAAGTAGAGAGAGACACAGAACAAAAACAAACAAATCCAGGGCAGTGTTTTGTTTTTAAAATGAATCTGATTGGTTCTGAGGAGTTTTAGACACACAGCTTGGACCACAGTGAAAAGCTGCCATGAGATTTTTCATAAGGAGCCAGACAAGCAGGAAGTGTGGAGATCAGAGCAGAATTACAGCTACTTCAAAGCAAAAACGAACAATGAGGACATGAAACCAGGACTGCAGTAAGGTAAAGGAAGCTATTTAGCTAAAAAAATATTTTCCTTTAGTGATCCTTTAATACTGCTTTAAGTTATCAGAAATTTGAAGCTAAAAATGGATTGGTAATATATATTAAATCCCCCTAAATTGTTTAAACATATTAATTCCTAGGATAAATGAATATACGACAACGATAAATTAGAAAACAACTGTAGAAAAGAAGGGAAAATCTAAGATTTGTTTAATTTCTTTTCAGAGGAGGGAGGCAGATAGAAATGCACAGTGTCCCAGGTAGGCTCAAAACCTGTTACTTTCCCTTACTTACAGTACGTGTTGACATCACTAAGGTTGGCTAATACTTGAATGAAAACCATCCAGATTGGTTCACTTAGCCATCAACAAGAAATATTTTAATGTTCTCCTCAGAAAGATGTTAATTTACAGACTGAGGATTGAAAGGGGTTAAAGACCAGCTTTGACTCACAGGTTTAATCGCTTCATGACATGTTTACAAGGCAGATGTGTCATGATAAATGCTAGTGTGCTAATGGGCTCCTGTAACTTCTTTTTCATATGGATCACCATTCCTTTGATTACACCGTCTAGCAAGACCAACCTGTAAAAATTCTTGATGGAACCAGGTATATCATATCAGAAAAGACAAGCCAAATAGACAATAACCTGATTGGATGCTTTGGTTTTAGGTAAACTTTAACAACCTAAAAGTGTATCTACATATTCTTCAGGAAGCAACAATAGACAATATAAAGGTCTACAGCAGCAAGCAGGAATATTAAGAAACAATTACCTCCAAAGGCAACTGTTGAGGACTTGGCAGTTCTTTTATAATTTATTCTTCAAAATAATAATCTGCAAATGTATTTGGCCGTAGGCTGGGTCTTAAAATCTATATGAAGTCTTTCTCTTTCTACTTGCCCTCATTTTGTTGCTCAGAAAATTTGTAAATGGACATTACTGCAGCAAATAATACGAATAATATCATTTGTATCCACTACTTGAGAGCCTGTGCAGTACACTTCTGCTCTAATGAGTCAATGGAATTTGAACTTAACCAAACAAAAGAGAGCAGAATGTTGCTAACTTAACAAGCCACTATTCCAACCCAACTAACATAACATAAAAAATGTGCAGTTTTCTGTGTGTTTGATGATAGACAGTTGAACTCTGAGTGCCAAAAGTCAAAATAGTTTGGAAGAAGTCCCACCAAACCTAAAAAACCCTCTTCCTTCACATTCAGCTGGACTTGTTTTGTAATGTTAAGCTCCTCTTTAAACCCAAGGGGGCAGATCCTCGTACAGCGGCGCATTTGTACGCCGGGCGCAGCGTATCTAAGATACACTACGCCGCCGTAACTTATTTATTTTATTTTGAATCCACAAAGAATTTGCGCCGTAAGTTATGGCGGTGAAGTGTATCTCTGGCGGCGTAAGGGCGCGGAATTCAAATGGATGTATTGGGGGCGTGTTTTATGTAAATACGTCGTGACCCGACGTTAACAACGTTTTTTTTTAACTGTACATGCGCCGTCCCCGGGGGTATCCCAGTGCGCATGCTCGAAAATTGGACCGGAAGAAGCCAATGCTTATGACGGTGACGTCATTCTATGCAAATTCCTATTCGCGAACGACTTACGCAAACTACGTAAAAAATTCAAAATTGTACGCGAGAACGACGGCCATACTTAACATTGAGTACGCCACCATATAGCACCTTTAACTATACGCCGGAAAAAGGCGAACGAAAACGACGTAAAAAAATGCGCCGGCCGGACGTATTGCCTGTCGGAATCGATCCCAGATGTCTTCGTATCTTGTTTTGTGGATACAAAACAAAGATACGACGCGGAATATATAAAATTACGCCGGCGTATCAATAGATACGCCGGCGTAATCCTTTTGTGGATCTGCCCAATGAACTTCATTGATGTCGGTCCTTTCAACTGAAAACATCTGTAGCCAGATGTTGGGCTACAACAACATGGAGAATGAGACAACTAAATAAATATATACTGTATGCTGCGCTTTCCAAAGTCATACACTATACCAGTGTAAAAAGAAACATAAAAACCTCCAATAGTGAAAAAATGTCTTTCCTAACAGTGGAAAGTGACAATAGTGCAATACATAAACACATATATTATCGTAGATACGTTAAAACGCCACAAGTTTTCATCGCAAGTGCCTGATTCACAAAGCACTTGCGATGAAAACTACGCTGGCAGCCTCCGGCGCAAGGCGGGCCAATTCAAATGGGCGTGTGCCATTTAAATTAGGCGCGCTCCCGTGCCAGACCTACTGCGCATGCTCAGTTTTGCAATTCCCGTCGTGCTTTGCGTGCCGTGATGTCATTTTTTCGAACGGCGACGCGCATAGCGTACTTCCGTATTCCCGTACGTGTTACGCAAACGACGTTAAATTTTAAATTTCGACGCGGGAACGACGGCCATACTTTAGACAGCAATATGATTGCTGACTAAAGTTAGGGCACCCAAAACGACGACTAACTTTGCGACGGGAAACTAGACTAGCGGTGACGTAGCGAACGCGAAAATCCGTCGTGGATCGCCGTAACTCCTAATTTGCATACCCGACGCTGGTTTACGACGCAAACTCCCCCCAGCGGCGGCCGCGGTACTGCATCCTAAGATCCGACAGTGTAAAACAATTACACCTGTCGGATCGTATGGATATCTATGCGTAACTGATTCTATGAATCAGTCGCATAGATAATAACAGAGACACGACGGCGTATCAGGAGATACGCCGTCGTATCCCTTTTGTGAATCTGGCCCATAGTTTTGTATGCAGAGTGCTTAGAATGCTGGGAGTTGTAGTTTTAGACAGAAGCCATATAATGGCTACACTATAATGGTTACACTACAGATCCAAATGTGCACTGTGCAGTAGGAGTGGAGAGGTGATTTTTATTAAACTGTCTCGGAAGGTTCTTTCTCTTAGCACTGAGGGAGTTAGAGTGAGAGCACCTCTGTCTGGAGACCATACCAGCATAGATCAGATCCTGAAATTGGGAGTGAGTACACCTAGGGGCAGTGCAGCACTGCTCACATCACAGCACCTACAACGCTGCAGCAGGGAGACTAGAGCATCTCCTCACCCTTTTCTTCCCACCGTTGATCACCAGATGGGTCTCACCTACTACAATGAAAGGTCTCAAAAACATCCCGGGGACTGGTGAGTTGGCTATTCACCATTACTGATACTGATAGCACTGATAGCAGGTACTGAGCCACTGAAAGGAGGACACCAAATGTACTCAGTCTGCACCCATACTGCACTCTGTACCAACCATATACCACATTCTACCAAACCTTTACTGCATCAGAACGACATCTACCTTGCACTTCTGCCATGACTATATCATACCTATACTGTACCTATACTATATCAGTGGTGGCTGGTGACATTTTAGGATGGGGGGTGTCAGACTCCACCCTTTCTTTTTGGCCTCTCCCACTTCTTATAAGCCCCATTATATAGGTCAGCATTACAGATAGGGTATATAGGTCAGCATTGGGTATATAGATCAGCATTACAGATAGGGTATAAAGGTCAGCATAGGGTATATATGTCAAATGGGGCATTGCAGATAGGGTATATCAGTCAGTGTTGGGTATATAGGTCAGCATTACATTTATCTTCTTTTTTTTGTTTTTTTTGCAACACCTAACACTCTTCTCATCACACTAACCCACTTATTACCCTCACATAACCACTCCCCCACTAATTAACATTTTTATGTATCCATTCATTTATATATCTTTCCTGGTTTTTGACCACACACATGTAGCGTCCCCTTACTATCAGTATGGGCACTACGCTAAAGTTAGTGGGGAATGGGAGAGTTACCTTGCTCCAGTTCACTATTTGGTTACATTTTGGGACTTCTGTCATTCCAGAAATGTCCACTGGGTCAGTCTGTGGTCCAGGGATGCAATATCATCCCTGGCCAGCAGTTGGTGCCAGAGGGGTTCTGGCTGAGTAAGTTTCTCCAGCAGCCAATCAGAGGAGTTTTTACCTCGCGGGGCGTGCTGGAAAGGAGTATATCTGTGACAGGTGTCATGTGTTCTAAAAAAATCTTTGCGGGGTCCCAGTTCCAGATGTGGCATCCACCTTCAGGGTGCGCACATCCATGGACCCTGCCGGCATGGCCCACCTGGCCATGATTGCAGACTACTTGGGACCTCACCCGGAGGTACCAGGGGACCCCAGCGACTTGCTGGGTTCCCGATTCTACTGAAAGGATCCCAGGCTGGTTGCCATTCGATTGGGGAGTCGGTTTGAGGGGGGCCTGGAGGCAGGTCGTCCAACAGAGCCTGAACAAACCAATTGGGGATCCGGTGACCAGAGTACTGACAGGTATGTTTGCTGTCATCTGGTGACCGATGCATAAATCTACTGGGAGGATTCGCTCCATCTATCTATCTAGCTCAGTTATTGTAATTGGCCAGTGGCAGAGGCCCGAGCCGGGTCTGTGAGAGAGGCCTGTTCCTCCCAGAAATCCTAAGTGACATTTCGGCTGCCAGGCCTGTAAAGAGAGGTCTGTTCGGGGGCACTTTACCCACTCAGTTGGAGTGGCGACGAGTTACAAATTGGTACTACGCAGAGCAGTACTGACTGCTCTTTTTAATATCCAGGCCTGATACTGCAAGGTTCTTCCTCTCTCTCTATTCATCAACTTTGTCCTTCCCAATTGATGTTGATGTTGGCCGTGTTGGCCTGGAAAATAAAGCATTGGAAAAAACCTTTATTCACTGTCTGGACCTTCGCTCACTCTCTGCAATTGCACCCCTAGACAACGCCAGGGTAACTTAAATAGGCCGATCCCAAATCAAGCAGGTAGCTTCGGGGGTAGCGCTACACACACATATCACATCAGTCAGTTAATTTTAAGTCCATTTACCACATTGGCTCCCTGTTTTATTCATATAAACACTTTACACTAGTCAGTTAATTTTTTATTTCCTTGTCCACATTCCAATGAGCACTATTATCATTTACTTCTACTTGACCCGGGATCGTGGCTATGACAGCACACCCCGAGGGGCTCGCGGCTCTGAAGGTGTAAACACACCTTCCCCGTTCTTCTGTGTGGCAGTGACACTAATCTTCTGTTCCCTGATATAGGGAACGACGATCAGTGACATCACGCCTACAGCCACCTCCCCCCTACAGTAAGAATCACTCCCTTAGGGCACACCTAACCCTTTAGCGCCCCCTAGTGGTTAACTTCTTCACTGCCATTGTCATTTTCACAGTAATCCGTGCATTTTTAAAGCACTTTTCGCTATGAAAATGACAATGGTACCAAAAATGTGTCAAAAGTGTCCGATGTGTCCGCCATAATGTCGCAGTCATGAAAAAAAATCACTGATTGCCGCCATTACTAGTAATAAAAAAATTATTAATAAAAATGCCATAAAACTATCCCCTATTTTGTAAACGCTATAAATCTTGTGCAAACCAATCGATAAATGCTTATTGCTATTTTTTTAACAAAAATAGGTAGAATACGTATTGGCCTAAACTGAGGAAAAACATTTTTTTTATATCTTTTTTGGGGATATTTATTATAGCAAAAAGTAAAAAATATTGAATTTTTTTCAAAATTGTCGCTCTATTTTTGTTTATAGAGCAAAAAATAAAAATCGCAGAGGTGATCAAATACCACCAAAAGAAATCTCTATTTGTGGGGAAAAAAAGGTTGCACATTTTGTTTGGGAGCCACGTCGCACGACCGCGGAATTGTCAGTTAAAGCGACGCAGTGCCGAATCACAAAAAGGGGCAAGGTCCTTAACCTGCATAATGGTCCGGGTCTTAAGTGGTTAACTGGGACTGTCATTAAGAGTTATAATTATTCTGCAAGCCCCCTTTGTTCTCCTGTCCCCTCTGCTACCATCCTCCTTTTCTTTTAGACAGTGCATACCCAGTAGGCCTAGGACTAGCGATGCCACCATAAATGCACTCTGGCAGTGTAGTTCTAGCAATTGCTAGATTAAACTTTACTACTGTTCCCCGCTCCACTTGGGTTTGGCCTTGCTACTGTTTATGCAGATCTGGACACCTAATGCCTAGTCCTTACTATCAATCACTTTGTATGGTAAATTAGGTTATTACCATTTTATGCTTGCCTAGTTACCAACCATACTCGGCGATAATATATTAAGTTTGCCTTTACTACCTGGTTTGCTGCCTGTTTTCCTCAATATACTACTACTGTTGGGTACTAAGTATTACTTTCACTTTTCCTGTGATATTGTGTGTTTGAACACTCAACCTGGTGTAGCAGAGTGTGGGCTGGGCTTAAAGCGACATAGTGGGGACATTGTGGAACTGCACTCGCTAATGCCTAAACCTTTGGCTGGAGCTAAGGTCATGTGAAGTCAACATTAAGGCAGGGCTCTAGATTGATTAACAAGCAATACACTTGAACAGCTAACTCCTTGTAATCCATGGCCATACTTCTTACACTGTTGACACCAAAGCACTTTGGACACAACTTCTGTTAGAAAACACCTCTCCATCTAGGTGTGCAGTGTTTCTAAAACATTATCGTGGCTAGTTTTCACCAACTCAGCAGCCCCGTCACTTCACTCCCAGTGACAATGCTCCCTACGTTACTGTTGGACATAGGAAATGCACTCCTCTAAAACTTCATGGGTAGCGCTACACATCTCTAACATTTCTCCAATCTTCTGCTATTTTTGCTACATTATTCCTTAACTTAAAGCAGACTCTGAACTTTTACCACTATCCCTTGCACAACTCATCTTTTAAAGCAGCCAACTGGGACTATTTTAATTTCTTATGATCAGGAAAAGAACCAAGTTACCATAACCATAAGGAATCTACACTATGGGGGTATTTACTAAAGGCAAATCCACTTTGCACTACAAGTGCAAACTACAAGTGCAATGTGCACTTGAAATTGCACTGAAAGTGTACTTGGAAGTGCAGTAGCTGTAGAGCCGAGGGAGGCATGCAAGGAAAATAAAAAACAGCATTTTTGCTTGCACATGATTGGATAATAAAATCAGCAGTGATTCCCCTCATTTCAGATCTGCCCCTCAGATTTACTGCGACGCACTTCCAAGTGCACTTTCAGTGCAATTTCAAGTGCACCTTGCACTTGTAGTTTGCACTTGTAGTGCAAAGTGGATTTGCCTTTCGTAAATAACCCCCTGTGTGCCTTATTTAAAGTATCACTTACTTCCACCCACCTACCAGCAGCCAAAAGGTAGACGACATTGGATTTGGAACCATATCCATTATTAAAAACACATGCCTAGATTCTTCAAAGATGTCCCAGAGCATGTGTTCATGTAGCTAGTAAATATCAAATTTCCAATGTCATTTTAACTGATAACCCAAAATCTAATTCCCAAGTACATATTCAAAAAATGACTACAAGTTTTCAAGGAAGCTTTCAGACAAAAAAGGTAAATAAGGTACATTTTTTAGAGCATACACCTTCTACTCCCTGATAATATCAAGTTCTTTTTTTTTTTTAATTCTTTATTTATAAACAGGGAAAAACGGGGGTCCATAGGAGCCACCGCGTCATTACAAACATCAGTACGGTAAATGGGATAAACATCAAGGTACACAGTACAGATTTAAAAACTGAACAGTTCAAACAATACAGGGTAGTATTAATCATCACAGTGGAGGAGTCGACTAGTCGTCCATCTTTATGAGGACATGGCTGCACGCCTCACGGCGCCGCCTTCCCCACTCTTTATATTCCCTCTCATCTGCATGTGTGTCTCAACCCGCTTATTCAAAATCAAACGAGTCACCGTGGTCCCACGGGCCCGATCCCCTGACTTTTCATATATATATAGAAAATAGGAGCAGAAAGGGTAAATAGAGGTAGATGTAGAGAGCGAGCACTCTCCTAGAAAATACAGGCAAAGGAAAGGGAGATGGAGGAGAGCTGAAAGGAAGGGGGGGGTAGGTATGTGGGGGGGAGTGTTGACTGCGGACATCGCCTCACGTTCGCCACCAGGAAGGGCATTATTACTGTGTCACCTCCCGCGACTACTGCGGAGAGCATACCACAGACGAAATCAAGGAGTTCAGGTTGAGGTACTTCCGCCCCTAAGGGCTACCCCTTCATCGGATAATATCAAGTTCAAGACACATCTGAAACATGAGGAAATGGTTTGGCTTTTCATGTTACTTTATGAATAACTGACTTATAGTAATGTCTAAAGTAATAAATTAGAAGTTTGGTTTTATTTTCTTACCTGCACCATAAAAAATTACAGGTTAGATCTTATACAGTAGGCCTCTATAGACATTATTAGTTTTAATAGCTACTTACAATTGTGGCTCTTAAAGGTAATGATTATTCTTTTTTTTTTTACCTTTGGCTATGAAGTATGTCTATGGAACCATTGTAAAATTTGAATTCTCTGAGCCTTACTAATGATAACACGGGTGTCTGGAAAATCCATGTAGATATTTAAATCCATTGCAAAGCTAACATATTTTTATGTAAAGGTATTTGAATCTCATCTCCTAAGTGCGCAAGCTGCACTTCATACTGTTGTCTGTAA
Organism: Rana temporaria; assembly: GCF_905171775.1. Taxonomy (NCBI): domain Eukaryota; kingdom Metazoa; phylum Chordata; class Amphibia; order Anura; family Ranidae; genus Rana; species Rana temporaria. The sequence goes on from NC_053490.1 coordinate 288,442,893, forward strand.
TGTAATATTATTATCGGAGAACAGTATGTAGCTAATAAGAGAGACAATGACATTCCCGTGTTTGAATAGAAAAGCAGTAATTTTTCACAGGTGGAAGAAGAATGTTTAAGGATGATTAGACTTATTGAAATAAATGAATGCACTGTACACTTTAATAACCCTTACGCTATACATGGAGGTAGAGTGAAAGGGATTATAATTTAATGCTTATCCAAGCAGCTTCCTGCTACAAGACTCCCTACGGTGCTATAAAACATCTTACAAAAATTCAGTCCATGGAGTGTAGAAACTCTTTAAGCAGGGGTCGCCTTTTCGAAGAATAATGTTTAGTGTACCGGGGCCAGGTCTCCTTCAAACTCATCAGTGTGAACAGCAGAAGCCTGAACGATGGATCCTGCTAATTTCTGCTTTCTTAAAAGGCAGACTATAAATTTAACTAGCTGACAGAATAGCTATGCTTTCCGATCACATTCACTTAGCTTTATGAGATTTCTATGGGTGTTATTCTTTAGAAACAACATCCTACAACAATAATTTCTTTTGCTGAATTAAATGATCTTCTTCAGATATCCTTTTTTTTTTTTTTTTTAATTCAAGAGCAAATATTGGTTGTATTTTTCTTTAGTAGGGACATTTTTGTCAAGGGAGCAAGTTGTGTTTGGTTGGAAGTTTGGGAAAATCTTTAAATACCTGTATACGGTAATTATTTCTAAAACGTATACTTGCTTAAAGCCCAACTCCAGAAAGAAATTAGGTAAATGTAGTGAATTGTGTATCAATTCCCTTACTCCTCAGTCTTGATTCTAAACACCTTTTCATAAACCATTCTGCAGTGTAACTGAACAAAGTCACTGTTTCCTCTATGAGCAAAGTTTATTTTTCCCTGCTAGTCATTTTCTTGGGTCCTGGTGCCTTCTCCACCCCTGTGAGTCCTTCTACCTCTGGAGGATGACACAAGTGTAGCATGTAGTTTGGTGACAGGATCATGATTTCATGTTGACCAAGTCATTGGGTTGAGAATTCAAGCTTAAGTAGGTCTACCCTTAACTATGCTTTATGTGCTGCCAACAAATAAGTTGATCCTGCACTTCAATACTTGGGAGGATGATCTCTAGTATTCTTACTCTGATGTAAGAACTAAAATTCAGCTTTCAGGTCAGCTGCGTAGCTTAGTAGTGGTAAATCCCTTCCTTCCCATGTGCTCTTGCTATTCTGCATATAGAGCCTTTGGTACCACCATTCCAGCTGTATGATGCTGCAACCATCACCACTTGAGCAGTTGATCTTTTACTAACAGTGTGAATGCACACCACGCCTTAGTACTAAAAGTCTATTTTGTTAATTATTGCTCATTGTGATTTGGCCAGAGAAGGGATCTCCAAACTTTCTAAACAAAGGGCCAATTTACTGTTTTTCAGGCTTTGGAGGGGGAGGGGGGGTCTATCAGTGTGGATAGAAAATGCTCAGGCATCAATGGGGTACATAATTGGTTTTCATTGTTGCCAGTGGGATGAATAGTGCCCCATCACTGGTGTCAGTGGGAGGAATAGTGTCCCATTGTTGGTATCCAGGGAAGGAATAATGCCCCATTATTGGTATCAGTGGGAAAAATTGTGCACCATTGTTTGTGTCAGTGGGAAAAATAGTGCCCCATCAGTTGCCCCATCAGTAAGAACAGTGGCCCAGATTCAGGTAGGGGCGCGCACTGATACGGCGGCGCAGCGTATCGTTTTTACGCTACGCCTCCGTAAATTACTGTAGCTATGCTTCATTCACAAAACATTTGCTCCGTAATTTGCGGCGGCGTATCGTAAAAGGGGCCGGCGTAAGCGCGCGTAATTTAAATGATCCCGTAGGGAGCGTGGATCATTTAAATTAGGAGCGTTCCCGCGCCGAACGTACTGCGAATGCTCTGTCGGGAAAATTTCCCGACGTGCATTGCGGTAAATGACGTCGCAAGGACGTTATTGGCTTCGACGGGAACATAAATGGCGTCCAGCGCCATTCACGACGAGTTACGAAAACGACGCAAAATTTGAAAATCGCAACGCGGGAAAGACGTCCATACTTACCATTGGCTGCACCTCCTAATAGCAGGAGCAGCCTTACGGCGAAAACGACGTACGCAAACGACGTAAAAAACGAGCGCCGGCCGCGCGTACATTTGTGAATCGGCGTGAGTATGCAATTTGCATACTCTACGCTGACAACTACGGTTGCGCCACCTAGCAGCCAGCGTCAGAATGCACCCTAAGATACAACGGCATAAGAGCCTTATGCCAGTGGTATCTTAGGCTACAGTCGGCGTATCGATACAGAAAGTAGATACGCTGGCGCTACTTAGCAATTACGCTGCGTATCTATGGATACGCAGGCGTAATTGCTTTCTGAATCTACCCCAGTGAGAGGATATGTGAATCCTTATTGGCATCACTGGGAGTAATAGTGCCCCAAGGACCAGATATAGGTAGGCTGAGGCCGAGTACTCACGAGCAGACATGTCCAATGAAACCGGTCCGCGGACCGTTTTCATCGGAACATGTCTGCCCCGGGGACTTCTGTTCGATGGCTGTACACACCATCGAACAGAAGTCCGCGCGTAAACAATATGCGGGGCGTGTCCGCGGTGTCACCGCGTCGATGACGCGGTGTCGCTGCGACAATGACGCGGCGACGTGGGCGGCCTGCCTTTAAAATGCTTCCACGCATGCGTCGAAGTCATTCGACGCATGCGAGGGATGGCGGGCGGCCGGACATGTACGGTAGGTCTGTACAGACGACCGTACATGTCGGGGGGACAGGTTTCCAGCGGACTGTTTTAAAGCAAGTCCAGGAAACAGTTGTCCGCTGGAAACCTGTCCGATCCGCCCGAAAATGGTCCGCTCATGCCTACACACGGCCAAACATGTCTGCTGAAACTGGTCTGCGGACCAGTTTCAGCAGACATGTTTGGTCGTGAGTACGGGGCAAAAGGGCTGCATCTAGCCCCTGGGCAGCAGTTTGGAGACCACTGTTGTAGAGCATTGAACTTATGCTGATTTGTACCAAACAATCCTGTGTCCAACTGGATAAGAAGGTAAGACATACATTTTCCTTGGCTTAAATCATATAAATTATTATTTGTGCATATGTTTTGAGTTCCTGGCCTCTATCATGCCTGCTATGTAATGGTCTACCTTTTGTAGCTAATGTCTCCTTTTCCACCAATGGCTTGTTCTTACTGTGCTAGAATCATCAAAAAGCTTGAACAAAATAATATTTGGATAATGTATAATCTAAGTTGTTATATTTATGGTACCACATATGTTATATTACCATCTATTAAAAATGGAAAATATTTCTTTGTGAATGCTATGTATCACATATGTCTTATAATTGCTGAAGATAGTGTTGAATTATGAACTTAAATTACAGCTTAAATCTGATTAAATGCTGATTTGTACCAAACAATCCTGTGTCCAACTGGATAAGAAGGTAAGACATACATTTTCCTTGGTTTAATCATATAACTTATTATTTATGCACATGTTTTGAATTCCTGGCCTCTATCATGCCTGCTATGTAATGGTCTACCTTTTGTAGCCAATGTCTCCATTTTTCACCAGTGGCCTGTTCTTACTGTGCTAGAATCATCAAAAAGCTTGAATAAAATAATATTTGGATAATGTATAATCTAAGTTGTTATATTTATGGTACCACATATGTTATAATACCATCTATTAAAAACAGAGAATATTTCTTTGTGAATGCTATGTATCACATATGTCTTATAATTGCTGAAGATAGTTGAATTATGAACTTAAATTACATCTTATTACATATGAATCAAGATGTGTTTTTATAAATTAAAAGTGATATTGCAGACACTAAAATTATACTTATTTTTCACACGCTTTTGCCAGTGCCTACATATATGTGAAGGTCCTGAAGGATGGACAATAGTCTTTATGGGCCATATTCTCGTAGATCGGCGCATATTTACTCAGGTGTAGCGCATCATAGTTGCGCTACGCCGGCTTAACTTGGAGAGAGCTCTCCCATATTCCCGTACCACATGCGTCCTACGTTGCGCTCGCGGAGCTGAAATGTGTCGGCGTAAGTAGGCGCAAGTGACGGTAGGAGGGATGTGGGCGTGAAGAATGCTAATGAACCGTGACCCCATGCAAATGATGTCCAGACCGAACGGAGCATGCGCCGGACGTGCCCCGCCCTCTGCGCATGCGCAAAACAACAGTAGTCGTAAATCCCTGCTGAGTTGGGCCGGCCCAGTGCATAAAAGCGTCACCAAATGCGCCCAACGAGTGCAAAGTGACTCCATTTATTCTGTTGGTGGTGTCCGTGAGATTTTGCTCTTTAGCTTTGCAATGCCTGGACCCAGGAAGGAAAGGAGAAAAAAAAATTTCAGCCAAGATGAGAGGGCCATCATAGTCTCTGCCATGGAGAGATACGATTCAAGACTCCATGGTGCTGACAGTGGCAGCACAAGTAAAACAAAAAAGGAGGAGATCCTTAGGAAAGTGACTGCCCAGGTCAATGCCTTAGGCCATGAGGCAAGGACCCCCCAGGACATTCTTAAAAAAATGAATGACCTGCGTGGTGTGGTCAGGAACAAGATGGCCATCATTGCAAAGCATGCCAGGGGCACAGGAGGGGGGCCACCCTGTTCTACCCGGCTCACTCAAGAGGAGGAAGTGATTGCCCACTGCCTTCGGAGGGAGCAGGTGGAGGGCCTGGAGGGCCATGACTCAAGTGAGCCACCCATGAGGACAGGTAAGTGTGTTTTATCTTCTATCTGGTGTGTTGCATGTGTGGTGGGGGTGGTGGGTTATGTGACAAATGTGTGGGTCCACCAACATGTGAATGTTTTGTGTCATCCACAGGTGAGCAGGATGAAGCGGGGCCATCCAATGCTGCCAGTGGCCGTCACAGACCATCATCCACTGAGCAGTCTGCTTCTGTGACTGACCTCCTGGGAAGCCAACAGGCCTTGGTGGAGGGAAGTGGTCAGTCCTCCGCGCAGGAGGTTGTTGAGGAGGAGGTCCAGGAAGAGGTGGTCCAGGAAGAGGTGGTCCACAGTGAGCAGGAGGTCTTCCTTTTTTTGGAGGAGTCGCATGTGGTGGCAGGACCATCACAAAGCCCCCGCATCTCCAGCCCCTCAGGGTCCTCCAACACCCTCTCCAGTCCCTCCCGTCCCATCCCCCTCATCTCCAGCCCCTCAAGGTCCTCACTCTATGCAAGGGGCCCAGCCACTCCTGTCCCCAGGAGGGCTACCCACAGGACAAGGGGTGCGGCAGAAATGCTGCATGAGAATCTGGCCAGGCAGCAGGACCAGCAAAGCCGTCATATGGGGGAAATCTTGGTGGAGTTGAGGCGCCTGTCCGACAGCTTGGCCTCCTCGGGAGCAGTACCAGATGCTCTCCAAGATGTGGCTGGAAACAGCGCAGCCACAATCACCAGCCTGGGTGAGCTGCAGACTACAACTGCCGAACTTGTGGGGGAGGTCAGGTGCCTGCGAAGGGCTGTTCAGGCCCAGACAGCTACCCAGGAGTCATTGCTCACCCGCATAGCACTAGCTTTGGAGGGCAGACAGGCAGGCAGGGAGGCACCTGGGGATGTTCCTCCACCTGGAGATGTTCCTCCACCTGATGCCCCAGCTCCCCCCAGGCAAGTGAGGGCCAGGAACCTGGGCACCAGGCGTAGCCCGCGCCGGGGCAAGTGATTATTTATTCTTCATTTGCTCTGGTTAAGAGCTTATTTTATTATTTGCTCTGGTTAAGAGCTTATTTTATTATTTGCTCTGGTTAAGAGCTTTTTTTTAATTTTGGGTGCTGCACACAGGCAGTGTTACAGAGTACAGTGTGAATGGTGTGTGAATGTGGGGTGGTGACATTCCTGCCAGTAAGGGGGGTCACCCTCGGGCGCTGGTGATAAGTTCTCCCCAGGTCTGTATGAATGACGTATGAATGGACAGCAACATCATTGGGGCCTTGACGCGGCGTTGCTGCTCCTTAGTACCGTGCGGTGTACTTCGGTCTAATCCAATGTTCTGTGCATGTGGGGTGTGTGTTAGGGACCACAGTGGTGTGCATGCGTGCATTTTCTGTGTGCCATGTTTAATGTTTGTGTTTAACGTTCAAAGATTCGCTCCACGAGACATCTCCTGACTGCTGTACCATCAGCAGACGGGGTAGCCTCGGTTAGGGGGGGACATGGTGGTTGGGGGGTCAGGTCATCACGTAGGTCAATCTGCAGGCCCTTTCTCACTGCGAAGTTGTGCAGCACGCAACATGCAGCGATGATTTGGCACACGAAGTTGGGGGAATACAGCAGGGTACCCCCAGTCTTATCCAGGCATCGAAAGCGTGACTTAAGGAGGCCAAATGTTCGCTCAACCACTGCACGGGTGCGTGCGTGTGCTTCGTTATATCTTCTCTCTCCTGGTGTTTGCGGATTGCGGAATGGAGTCATGAGATGAGGTCCCAGGGCATATGCAGAGTCACCTGGAAGGGAAAAGACAGGAGGATGTTAGTAATGCATGTGCCCCTCGTGATGTCTGCATCATGGGGGGGGACAGTCATACCTGACACCCATGTCACTCACCAACCAGCCAACTGTCCCCATACACATTCTGCTCAAATTGTCTTGGGATGTCACTTTGCCTGAATATAAAGCTGTCATGGCTGGATCCGGGGTGTTTTGCACGGACGTGCCATATGAGGCCATGTGCATCCACGATCACTTGGACATTGATGGAATGCCAATGTTTTCTGTTGCGGTATATGTGCTCGGTCTCGTGGGGGGGCTGTATTGCCACATGGGTACAATCAATTGCACCCACAGTGCGTGGGAAACCATCAATTAGGCAGAAATCTGTCATTGCCTTCAGCCGCATGTCCTCCTGGGTGGGTCTGATTATGTGGTGCGACATGCGTCGGAGTATTGCGGGGACAACTTGGTGAACGCATCTACTCATGCTGGTTTGGGATATCCAAACCACGTCTCCACTGGTTCTTTGAAAAGAGCCTGTGGCAAGAAAATGCAATGTTGCCAGGACCTTCACCAGTGGCTGCACTGCATGGGATCGTTGTGTTGGGCTGCTGATGTCATTCTGCAGGGCTCTGGTAATTTCAAGGATGGCAGCAGGGCTGAATCTATAACGGTGATACAGATCCACATCAGCCATGCCAAAGAGGCTAATGCGCTGTGGGTAGATCCTCTCACGTGCCCTCCTCCGTGCCCTCCTCCTTCTAAGTGCCTCTTCCTCCTCACACACTAGCAGTGCTAAGACCACGCCTGCCCCTGGCATGTTGGCATACGAATGTGTTGTCCGAAAAATTTGGTTGCTCAGCTCGTCCGGGATGGTGCTGCTGTATTTGCTTTTTTCAAGCTAACTTACTCAGGTCTGGAGCAAAGTTAACCGAGCTTTATAAGGGGTAACTTTCAGCCGGACAATCGTCTTACGCGCACAGCGCGTAGCCTAAGCCGATCGCGCGTAGGTTCGGGAATCAGCGCATCTACATCATTTGCATATTTGAATACTAATTCTATGGCAGCCTAGGATGCCATCAGCTGAAATATACGCCTACGCTGCGTAAACTTAAACTAGTTAAGACGGACAGGAGTAGCCTGATTTCTGGCGGATCTGGTTCTGTGACTACGGCGCATAGATAGGACGGCGCATCTTTACACTTACGCCGCGCATCTCCATATACGCCGGTGTAACTTGTTTGAGAATATGGCCCTATATCAGCATGGTTTTGTTCCAAAGGCCAAATGAAACCTGCCAAGTTTGTAATTAATTTTTTTATGAGATTTAAAGGTATTGTTTTGTCAAGGTCAATCAACATGAAGGTAAAGAGTACAACATTTAATTCTTGAACTAATGGTTATATTAGTCACATATTGGGCAAACATAATAGTTGATGTATTTTGGTATTGTTATTGTTAGATATACTGATTTTAATCTTCAACGATTGTTATTTTTTTATTGTGACCTTGTAGCTTTTGATTCAATGTTTCTTTATAAAATGTGAATGTTCAAAGGGGAATAAATTCATCTAGGTGTACAAAAATTAGATCAGTACAGTAATTTCAACACAAATCCAAACCTGACACATTATCAAGGGTGTTCTTTTGTAAGCACAAAAAATACCAACTGGAGTACTCTTCACCTATAGCTGTTCCTAGAAAATGTATGACCTCAGCACTTATATGCGAGCAGGAGTGTTAGGACGCCCACTAAAACACAGCTCCTTTCTCTATCTGCAAAGTAGAGAGTGTCCTGACACTCCTGCTCGCCCCCTCCCCCCTCAAGAGGCTTTTTTCTAATCACTAGTTACCCACCCCATTTTTTAAATAATTATTTTGAGAAATAAGCACATTGAACACATGTGAAAAGATGTTAGCAAAGGTGAATTTTTTGCAATCGTGCGTATCTTTTCACAATGGCACACAACTGGTTGCCCAGGCCAGCTCCTGGCCTGGAAATGCATCCCCATGTGTGTGGAAGGATGTTCAGATACACTTGCAAGTGTTACTATTGAAAACAGGAGAAGTGTTTCCTGGGTTCTGTAAAGCTCAGCATACACTATAGAATCTGATTGTACAATCTCCTTTAGATCTACTATCAATTATGTAGTGCAAGGGCCTGCCTGATTGGATACAGAGTGACCGGATAGCTGGTGTGTCCTCCCATTATATCATTTTGGTAAATCTAGAGAGAGAGCTTGTACAATCAAATTGTATAGCGTATGGCCACCTAAAATGAACTAGTTGCCAACTACTTCTAATTCTTGTTTGCTTTGCAACAACATTTTCAAAATAAAAATTCACTTCAGTAACATTTAGAAACTTAGGGGTAGCTCTTAATTGTGTCCAGGGAACTCTAAGTAGCTTTGTGGAGTTGTGCTGCCTGCCACAAGTGGGTGTAACAACACAAATTTGATCAGAAGAAAAATCAGTGTGGGGGTCCCCCCAATCCAAACCAGTAGGGATGAGCTAAACACCCCCTGGTTCGGTTCGCAGCAGAACATGCGAACATGCGAACATTGTTAAAGTCTATGGGACATGAACATGAAAAATCAAAAGTTCTAATTTTAAAAGCTACTATGCAAGTTATTGTCATAAAAAGTGTTTGGGGACCTGGGATCTGCCCCAGGGGACATGTATCGATGGAAAAAAAAAGTTTTAAAAACTGAAGTTTTTTTGTGAGCAGTGATTTAAATAATGCTTAAAGTGAAACAACAAAAGTAAAATATTCCTTTAAATTTCGTACCTGGGGAGTGTCTATAGTATGCCTGTAAAGTAGTGCATGTTTCCTGTGCTTAGAAAAGTTCCTTCACAAAATGAAATTTCTAAAGAAAAAAAGTAATTTAAAACTATTTGTGTCTATAATGAATTGCCGAGTTCTGGCAATACAGATAAAAGTGATTGAATAAAAACAGCATGGGTTCCCCCCTTAGTCCATTACCAGACCCTTTGGGTCTGTTAATGAATATTAAGGGGAACCCCGAACCAAAAAAAAGCGTGGGGGCCCCCCAAATTCCATATCAGGCTCTTCAGGTCTGGTATGGATATTAAGGGGAACCCTGCGCCATTTGTTTTTTTTTTAAATGGTGTGGGGTTCCCCCCAAAAATCCATACCAGACCCTTATCCAAGCACGCAGCCTGTCAGGCCGCAGGAAAAGAGGGGGGACGAGAGAGCCCCCCCTCCTGAACCGTACCAGGTCACATGCCCTCAACATGGGGAGGATGTCCCCATGTTGATGGGGACAAAATCCTCACTCCCACAACCCTTGCCCAGTGGTTGTGGGGGTCTGCGGGTGGGGGGCTTATCGGAATTTGGAAGCCTCCTTTAACAAAGGGGACCCCCAGATGCCGCCCCCCCTGTGTGAACTGGTAACGGGTTAATTGTACCCCTACCATTTCACACACAAAAGTGTCAATGTTAAAAACCACAGGAGACAGTTTGGGACCACCAAAAAAAATCTCTATTTGTGGGGAAAAATGGACATCAATTTTGTTTGGGAACAATGTTACACGACCGCGTAATTGTCCGTTAAAATGACGCAGTGCCGTATCTTAAAAAATGGCCTGGTCCTTAAGGGGATAAATCCTTCAGGGGCTGAAGTGGTTGATGAATGAACATAGATAATTAGAATGATATAGCCTCCCTAAAAAATAATGCAACATGAATTTTTATTTTACATATAACAGATATTTAAATGTAAATGATAATTACTTGTAACCTCACGGAATAGCAGACATTACTCTGTAATAATCATATAGAACAGCATTCGTTAGCAAATGAAGAAAACAAACATATGTACAATAATTGTAATATAAATAAATATCCACACACAAGGTAGAGCCCAACCCATATAAGAATGGTTTATTGGCATACATGTACACACATGAACATAGCTAAATATTGCAGCACAGTTCCATATAGGAAACTCGTTGGCAACTGCCAGTTATGGAACTGCAACTATGCCAAATTGGAATTTACTAATGTTCACTTACTCACTTTTCCGTTCGCATTTTCACCTAGTTGAGGTCTTAATTGGCTTAAGTGGGAGTAGCTAACCGTAGAGTGACTAATTTTTCTCTTTATTCTTTGTGAATTAGGACCTCAGTGTTATTTGACACCTGTCCTGTGAGCTCAGGCCACCACGGAAACATCGGTAGAGTGCCATCATGTCCACCCAGGCCCACAGTACAATGCTGTTGGTGTTTAACACATATTTAAACCATGCTACCTAAATTTTACACAGGGTTTAACGTGATAATGCAATTTCAAAAGTCACCTTCAATATTATAAATCTGCACTAAAGTTTTACCCTGTGACTTTGTCATGAAAGTTTTAATTTGAACATTTTCTGTTAAAGATGACAATGCTTTGTTCCTCTCTTACAACTTTGCTTCTGCACAGTCACCATTAGGAAACTCACCTTCAGAATTGTCATGCAGCCATTGCTGGAGTACCAGAATGTAGACAGGAAATTACAGCAAAGAGGTTGAAAACATGTACAATAGATGCAACAAAGGGTGGAAAAAATGAAAGCAAGTATTTTATGGAAAAAAAAGGTAACTTCTGATACACTTTAGCTAACTAAATTCATTAATTTTGTTTTTAATGGGGGGCATGGCCTGGATGGCGATGGAGTAGGAAACAGGCAGAGTGAGCTCCTCTTGATAAATATCCTTCCTGATATCCTGCTCACAAAATAGCCCTAAAAACATTACTGCCAGACAGTGCACAACAGCGGGGAATGAACCAGCACCATGTCGCCACCCAAAAGAGCCATGGATGTGGTGGATAAGCTGGCGAACTTAAGACACCAGGATAAAGGCGAGGCAGACCAAGATGGCGTCAAAATGTGCACTACAGCAGAACATCAGGATGCGGACACGGCCAAAGTACTGGAGGCCATAGACGCCCTTCAGGGGACACTTACTATGAAGATCGATGGGGTCAAAATCTATATATCCCTGCTTAGACAAGATCTTTCTACCATGACTGACTGGGTCACAGAGGCAGAGACCCGCATAGGAGCAGCAGAGGATATACTGCACCCCTTAAGCCATACTGCAGAAGACATGCAAAGGCAAATACAGCAACTGCATGCACATCAAGATGAAATGGAAAATAGACTGAGAAGGTGCAATCTTTGGTTCATAGGACTGCCGGAGAAAACTGAAGGTAACAATCCCACTGAATACCTACAGTCACTTCTCATTGATCAATATGGCAGGGAGGCTTTCTCTGTCATGTTTGCAGTGGAGAGAGCTTATTGCATCCCAGCAAAAACCCCTCCGCAGGAGCCCCCTCCAAGAACCTTTATTGCAAAGTTTCTCAATTTTAATTTTGTTTTTACAGTAGTCAGACCTAATCAGGAATCAGCAGCAAATCAGAAGGGTATTATAGTCAGAATTTACCATAGGTCAGACAGCAAGAGCAGGAATCCTGAATTGGGCAAATGTTAGCAAAGAGACCAAAAGTTCAAGAGAGTCTGTGCATAGGCACCTATGCTCTCCATAGAGGGCCTTATTAAAGAAAAAGTAAGTGGAGTGAGGCATGGAGCGGATTACAACCATGCACTTACAATAACTTGTGGCTGTCTACTGTTGTTACCCAAAAAGCATATTTTTTGAGACATGTGAAAACATGTACATCAATGTATGCATAAGTGCTCAGTATAAACCTACGTGCAGGAGTTTTTGAGTTCTTTGTTTTTGAAATGACTGATTTTTCTAATATTGTATTTGGTCATACTAGGCATGCTGGAATTTTTTTGGAGGCCTTTATGGCTTGTTATTGTTTGGTATCAGCTACAATTATAATGTCATAGCAGCCAGGCAATATCTTTACAATTGTTATTGTAGCTAGGCAGAGTGCAAGTTGTTCTCTATTACAACCACAGATCCCATGTTTAGGCTTTGTTCATACTAGAACGATTTCATATTATAGTTGGGACGCACAAAATTGAATGACAACAGACATCACATTGGTGCCTGTTCACATCAATGCAACTTTTGGAAAGGTTTCCTGTACTACTTTTGTGTATTTTCAACACAATTTTGGCTCCTTAGGATATGAAAATGACTTCAAAGTTGTATAAAAGTTGCATTCTAGGTACATCCAAGTTGCACTGCATAATCACACTGAAAGTTGGATCAAAATTAAAAGAAAGCAGCGTGAACCTAGTCCTAGTCCTTCTCCCATCATTGCAAAGCATCATAGAGACATAATGGCCCTTTCCTACTGAACCAATCTTTTTTTTTATTTCCCTGAGCAAATATACTTGAGATTTATCTAAATATAGTTTATTTAATACTCCTATGGGGACAAAGGATTGCTTCAGTGGTCGAACAAATGTACTTTTACATCTACAGTTTTATTGCCACTTAAAAGATAGCAATTCTTCAGAGTGGAGATATACTGTAGGTTATGACTGACTAAACACATAATCAATTTTTTTGAAATGCTGAAATTCCTCCTTGTTATTATTATAGCAGCTGAAACTTCAAATCAACCAAAAAAATAGTGGGTTTGATCAACCAATTAAAAAACTCTTACCCTAGCCTGTCTTCACTTCAAATTACAAATTCAAGTCCAGGTGATTTTTTAAGTAATTTTACATTTTTCAAGGAAACACAGGCTAATGTGAAAATTAACTTTCTAATACTTTGGGAAAATGAATGACAGGGTAGATACTTGTATTATTACAGTGAAATGCTTTGTTATCGGGGCTAGCTAATGAATATGATATTATTGGGTTGGTCATAGATCGGCTGATCTGTGAGTCCAGTAGGATACCTGCCTGTTCTGTTTAAGAACAACTGTCCACTGAGACTTCTTGCCATCAATGAATAGCTCACAGCGTGTGGCACACACTGGCTAAGTGACATGTTCCCTTTCCTCCATATCAATCTATGGTGCAAATTCCTTATACAGGAGGATTTCTTTCACCATTACAAATTGGTCAGCACATTTAAGTGCATATTAAGGGCACCTTCAGCACAAAAGAATATCTATTATGAATGTTTCTCTCTGTCTTTGCAAAATCTATTTACATCCATTATAAATGTATGCAGTAATGTAATGTACATATAAAATGAGAATATGCATGGGTGGGAACTAATCATACTGGTGGGGCATAAACCGCCCCCAAAAAAATAGGCAAAATGTATTATTTATGTGCCGATGGAATGCTTCTGATCTTTCTCAGGGGGAACCTATTGGTGAGCTAGATCTATTTGTTACATGTTTTTGTTAAATATTGCCATGAATCTCAGTGCCCTGATGACTTGTTTGAGAAACCAGGAGACTTGTCTTTGCCAATCAGTCTTGGGGAGATATATGCCCATGGTTGCAGACTTCCTAGGCAACCATGTTATCTCAAAAGAAAAATTACCTAGCAGCCACAATACTCTGTATAATCTATAGGCTCCCCCCGCCCCCTATATTTGGTAGCTGAATTTGTCTGTTTGTGGTCTGAATATAACTATTATTACCCTCCCCATTGCTTGCTACTACCAAATATCATCTTATGCCCATATTTAATTGAAATTCTAGTAGTTATTGCTGAGAAAAGGCAACAAAACCGGTATCTAAGTACGTCTACCTTTTCTCACAATAATCCTGCATTTCTAACAAATAAAACTGTAACCATAAAAGAAACATATGCCTATAGACTTTTATATTCCATGCATTGACAGCTTATGTGTTTGCCAAAGAGGTGTAGATCACTGCAGTTATTGATTGGTCAATCAGCCTCTATTGTCTTAGAGGTCAAGGAAACAAAGTGTATAGCAGCTGTACACGCTGATAAACCAGATAAAGTGTTTATTGTATATCATACAAGAGCAAATGGGCTTCAGAATAGACGTACACAGCTATACTTGCTTTGCTTTTTTTCTTTAACATTTCTATTTCTTTCATTGCATGCCATTATGTGCTATCTGTTGTCTATTGCCCCCCTTGACAACTAACAGTCACAACAATGTGTTGGTTTATTTAAATTTGTGTAGGTCTTCTTAACATGTTTATTTCAGATGAGTTTTCTTTCAAATATAAAAAATTATAAATTAACTATGAATAACCTATTAAATGGATAGTTATAGGGTACAAAAAATGTAATTGTGTGTAAGCAGTTCCCTGAAAAAATTCTCTTGAGCATCATAACTGTTACATAGTTAGTTAAATTAAAATCTGCAGCATGTAGAAAAATGCAAATGTATGCACTTCTCCCACTGCTGCTTCGGGTGTCTGGCCGCTGGTGTTCCTACTCTCCTTTCTCTGCAGCAAGCAACTAAGTCTCAGCATCAGCAGGCAGCCGCCACTCTGTTCGCACCTGGTGTCAGAGGCGCAGCGGCAGCGGAGGGCCAGGACTGTGTCTCTTGAATGAATGAAAGCAGGGAAACATCCCCTGCTGCACCGCTTCATGCCCCAGATCAGTCATCAGTGACCTATGATTGCTCTCCATGATGTGACCACAGCCAGTCAGTTCTGTCTCTCTGCCCATACGTGATTCCTGATCCTGTGTCCCCTGGACCCGCCCCCCCTGTTGTAGAGGTTGCTCTCTCTCCTGGCCTGTCCTGAACAACGCCAGCAGCCTCATTCTGTAGCGTAGCGTTTGGAGGCAGTGCTTCGGGCTTGGTTACAGTTGGAGCCTGCCTGGAGGAGGCACTGAGGCAGGCAGAGTTTAAAATTGTTACTCACACACGCACTGGTAGGGTTGCGTCGTCTGGTGGATGCAGAGCCCCAGACCTGGTGAATGAAATACTGTCACTGTCAGACATTGCATTATCGTAGATTCACACGTAAATATATTTGGTTTATAAAGACTGATCTGTCCATGTACCGAAGTGTCGGGGTGCATGGCTTCATTTGATGGGCGCTGGTGAGGCTGCATTGATGGGCGCTGGTAGGCTGCATTTGATGGGCACTGGCAGGCTGCATTGATGGGTGCTGGCGAGGCTGCATTTGACGGATGCTGGTGAGGCTGCTTTGATGGGCGCTGGTTTGGCTGCATTGATGGGTACTGGTAGGCTGCATGTAATAGGCGCTAGCGAGACTGCATTTGATGGGCACCTAGGGTGTCAAAAATCCTTGCACCAGCCCTGCGGGCCACGCTATGGTGCGATCTGTCACCGGCTGTGTGCCACCCTGTGTTAAGGGGGGCTTCCAGTTTCTGATAAGCTCCCTGTTCCGCAGGCCCCCACAACCACTGCCCAGGGTTGTGAGGTGTTAAGAACAGAGCGTACCTGATAATAGAGCCTGACTTGTAGGAGGAGACCTCTCTTACAGCCCTGGCTCAGGAGTCACTGGCGTGGGGACAGTGAGCTCAAGAGCGCAGCGAGGTAGGAGTGCCTGGGGTAGTTGTTGTAGCCTGGCATAGTGGCAGGGTGATGATCCTCCAGGGATGGCTGGAACTGTAGGCAGAAGTAGGGATGGTTGTAGGTCCGTGACTCAGGAGCTGGCAGGTACAGGAACAGCAGGAAGCTGGAGCAGGGTGAGATAAGCCGGGTTAGGTGTAACACAGAGCAGCACACAGTAGCAGGGTCAGAAAGGCCGGGTCGGAGCATGTAATCAGACGGTTGGATACAGGAGACTAAGTGTAGTCAGAGGTGCAGGCAAGGTCTGGCAGCAGGTAGGCAAATAGAAGACTGAGCAGGGTCAAAGCAAGCCAAAATCGGGATTGGAGATAACCTTGTTTCCATGTTGATGAAGACAAGAGCATCTTCCCCACAAGCATGGCCCTGTGGTTGTGGGGGTCTGTGGGTTGGGGGGCTAATCGGAATCTGGAAGCTTAAAGAAAAGGGGGCCCCAAATTCCACCCTCATTGTCAATGAATAAGGGGTACCCATACTCACTCATGAAAAAGTCAACAGTAAACAATAACACCCAGACATTTAACCTTTGTCCTTTATTTTAAAAAAATGCATCATTTTTTAATCCAATGTCAATCAATCTCCAAATGCCCATTGAAAGAAAAGAAACCCAATGGTCTGAACACAACAATGGCCACTTGCTGAATTGCATCTGCTTTTTAAGGAAATGGGAGAGGATAGTGGTGACATCATTGTTCAAATATGACCATGGACATATTTGGTCAATGTTGTTTCCCAAAGATGGCCATGTGGCCACATTTAAGAAATTATGTCATTCTTTCAACTCAACACCAATGTAATGGTCATTCTTCCCACTGACCACCAATTTAAGGTTCATCCTTCTCACTGACCATTAGGGTAATGGGCTCCTTCCCCTACTGATCACCACCAATCTAAGTTTACCCTTCTCTATTGACCAATGAGGTAAGGGGAAACTTTCATACAGATGCCAATATGAGGGAACACCACAATTTTCACTGTCTGCATTTCTTTTCTCAACATTATATTATTATTAATGATATTTTTTGTTATAGAGCAGGCTCAGATGTCAAATACATTAAGGATGCCACATCCCTCATTTTTGTATTTATGTTTTATTTCACAACTTACTGTACTGTTCAGGTCAATGTCCCCTAAGCTCTAGATATAGTCATTATTACAAGGGTTCAGCAAAGTATAGTGTAGTAGTTTTGAGATATTTATTAATAAAATAGCCTGATAAAAACATAACAGCACATGGTGGCATAGCAAAAGCAGCTGGGAAGGATTGGGTGTCACAACAGAAGATCTCCAGCCCTGGCCAGGGGGAGAGTCAGCGCACCATAGATAGCCTCAGGGTGGATGAGCTTTATGTGTTTATTCAGGAGGCCCCATTCCTCTTCACACAAGCTGGTTGCATAAGACTCTGTTAGTGTGGAGTGCGCATGCGCGGGGATCCGAAGATGGCCGCTTGAGTCGGAGCTCCGTCACACACAGCTCCAGCGGCGCCGACAGCAGCCCACAGAGGGGTCCCTACCTCATCCATCCGGGTGTCCTGGAGTCCCGCAGACATAGGCTACACCCCTGTATGTCTTCCGCTCCGGTCCGCCGAGATCTCGGGCCGCAATTTGAGCGAGCTCATCAGCCTGGGAAATCCAAGATGGCCACCGCGGCTCAGCAACACGCCGCACACGTGGAGGGGACAGCAGAGCAGAGGCAAGTGTTAACCCCAGCGACTCTGACTTTCACCCCTGCACATCAGGGTGTACTACTCCCGCAGGTGACTCCCTCCCCAGCATCCACTGAATCCCTCTTAGGCAGGACATTTGGGGAAGCAGCATTTCCATCTACTGGTCAATCTACAACATTGCAGCAGGAAAGTCCTTCCCCATTTACACCTATCCCTATGATGGCTTCCCATTCTGATGACTTATTTGCTAGATTGTCAGCTCTTCTGGAAAGGGGGCTCGCCTCCACAGCTGCTAAAATTACCTCTGACATCAAAGCTGACTTCCAGAATCTAGGTTCTAGAATGGAAGCTATAGAACACAAATTGGACCTCACAGTTGTCACCACTAACCAGAACTCCACCCATATCCAAACGCTACAGGACAGGCTTGATTCGGCTCTCTTCAGAATTGATGAACTCGAAAACAGATCCAGAAGAGATAATTTTAGGATCAGAGGTCTGCCAGAAGCAGTAACGGATGTAATGCAAGCTACTCACGAGATTATTAAATCATTGATCCCGAATATTCCGCAACATCGCCTGGAACTGGACAGGGTCCATAGAGCTTTGGGCCCCCCCAGAAAAGATGGTACCCCGAGGGATATCATCGTGAAACCTCATTTTTATTTAGTTAAAGAGGAGGTTATGAAACAATCCAGAGCGACAAAACAAATAATGTGCCAGGGTCACCCCATTCAACTCTTCGCCGATCTTTCCCAATCCACAATTCAAAGACGAAGATCCCTGAAACCCCTGCTGGCGGTTTTGATTCGAAAAGAAATAAAGTACTGGTGGACTTTCCCGTTCGCTGTTAAATTCCTGCTTAATGGAAAATACTACTCATTTTCTAATCTTCTAGAGGGAGAGAAAACCCTGTTATCCCTGAAGCTGATTACACTTGAAGCTGAAATGGATACTCTGAATCCTGCTTATAACCCAGCTAAGCGACCTTCTCCAAACAGTCCGATTACTCCACTTTGGAACAAGCCGAAGTCGAAGAAACAGAAAGAAGTTCTCCAGACCTGAAAGTTTTTTTGTGTTTCTTTCTTTTTTTTTTGGAGGATTGTGCTTTTTCCCCTTCATTTTTATTTCTTCCGGTGGAAAAGTAACGTTTCTCCGATGGAACTGGATTCTCTTTATTGTGGGGATTCTGTTCCCCTCTGTGTGGGTTTTTATATTTTGAGAATGTGTTTTTTTCTTTTAGGTGCCCGTGAGCTGTGTGCCCAGCATGCGCCTCCACCTATTCCTCGGTCTCCTAGGATCCCGTGGGATGGGTTGTCTGCAGTTTTTTGTGCAGACATTTTTTGAAGGTTCTGCGCCCGGGGGGTTTTTATGCCCTTCGGTTGCTGATCCGCCACCTTCAGAGAGACTGTCTGTGGTCTTTCTGTTTCTTGTCTCTTATTCTCCTTCTACTCTACTCTTCTTTTCCTTCTCTCCCCTCTTTCCCTTCCGCTGTTACCTGGGGATAATGCCATTTTTGTTGTTTTTTTTTGTTACACTCCAGGTTGCGTTGATGGGAGTCTATCGCATCCCGTCTCTGAATGGCAGATCTGTGCGTTTCTCGGTCAGGGGTCTGGCTTCTTTTGAGGTGAGTGGCGCAGGCTATGATGACACTCCTCTCTCTCCTTTCGATGGCTGACACACATGCCCCTATTCTTAAAATAGCTTCCCACAATGCCCAGGGCCTCAATTCTCCTGTCAAACGGAGAAAGCTGTTTGACAGCTATACATCTCTTAAAGGTGACGTTATTTTACTGCAGGAGACTCACTTCCCTAGGCGGTACAGTCCCACCTTTCTTCATCACAACTTCCCTTTGTTTTACTTAGCTAACGCAGAGCATAAAACTAAAGGGGTGGCGATAGTGTTTTCCAAATCTTCAAATTTTTCCTGGTTGGCTGACTATAAGGACCCTGATGGTAGGTTCCTTCTGGTTAAGGGGCTTATTGACGGTCATTTGTTTTCATTTATCTCATATTACGCCCCGAACAAAGGTCAACTGAAATTCTTTCGTTCCATGTTTTCCATCTTAGCTCCTCTGATTGAAGGGACTCCCATTTTTGGGGGTGACTCCAATCTGGCGTTAGATCAAGGGTTGGATAAATCTAACAAAACTAAAATTATTTTGACTCGTCCCACTAGAGCTAGCTTAAAATTTGCCCGACTTGTTCACTCGCAAGGTTTAGCAGATGTTTGGCGGGAGCAAAACCCTACGACTAGGACTATACCCACTTTTCATACCCTCATCAATCCTATGCTAGGATTGACCATATACTTATATCAACGTGCCACTTACCTAATGTTACCGGATCCAAAATTTTAGATTCTTCTATCTCAGATCACTCCATTGTTACAGCTTCTATTTATAATCCTTCGCACAATCCTAAACCTTTCCAGTGGAGACTCAATGAATCTCTTTTGTCTAATTCTATCAATGTGGTTGAAATTACTAAGGCTCTTTCTGAATATTTTTCCTTAAATAACACTGGGGACGTATCGGCTGAGGTTCTCTGGGCAGCTCATAAAGCTACCATTAGAGGGAAATTTATTCAGTTGGCTTCTAAATTGAAGAGGGAAAGGAAGGCGGATATTGACAGACTTGAAAAATTATACACATCCCTTAGAGCCCAACATAAAGCGAATCCCTCTGGTGCTTATATAGCCCAATTAGATGCCACTAGATTGGAACTTAACCTTGCCCTCACTACTCGAGCGGAAAAACTGATTAGGTGGAGCGGGGCTAAGTTTTATTCTCAGAGGGATAAGTTGGGCGGAAAGCTTGCTAATAAACTTTCCCCTAGGTCACAGTTTTTCACTCTCCCCAGGATTAGGACTCATCAACAGACCACGACTTCTGATCCTTCTAAAATTCTTTTAGCTTTCAAAGACTTCTATGGTAAATTATATGATGCAGGTCAACAGACCCCTGGGTCGGTTGTCTCACAATTCCTTGATACCCTTCCTATCCCTAAATTGTCGTTAGAGCATAAAACCATCATGGAAGACCCAATCTCTGTGGAGGAAACCTTGGACGTCATTAAAAGTTTGAAAAGGGGTTCGGCGCCTGGTCCAGACGGCTTTTCAGTTCCATATTATAAAACGTTTTCTGAGTTGTTAGCCCCGTTCATGACAAAATTTTTCAATGAAAAGGTGTCTGGTAAGCCCCTTATCCCTGAGCTTAATGCAGCCTTCATCACTGTCATACCCAAACCCGATAAGAACCCGGAAGAGGTAGGGAACTATAGGCCAATCTCTCTAATAAATAATGACGTTAAAATTCTCACCAAAATTTTTGCTAATAGATTGAACTCCTTTATTAACTTATACATCCATAAGGATCAAGTGGGATTTATACCGGGGAGGCAGGGTCCCGATCAAACTAGGAGAGCCATCGATATTGTGTCGATCCTTCAATCCAACTGGCCAGGTGGCCCAAAGCAACGGGGTATGCTCCTTTCCCTGGATATACAAAAAGCATTCGACACTGTCTCCTGGCCATATATTTTTGCGCTTCTTGATAAGTGGGGTTACGGTAGTCGTTTTATCGGCGCTTTAAAAGCTCTATACTCCTCCCCTACGGCGCGAATTCGTCTTCAAGGATTTCACTCTTCCCCGGTTCAAATAGCTAGAGGTACGAGGCAGGGGTGCCCTCTATCCCCGATAATATTTGCTATGGCTATGGAAACGCTTGCCATCGCGATTCGAGAACATCCCGACGTTAGGGGGGTTACCTGTGGCTCTAAAATGCACAAATGCGGCTTATTTGCCGATGATTTAATTCTATTTATTACGTCCCCTTTGATTTCTATTCCCAATTTAAATAAGATTTTGGCTGACTTTGGAGCCGTTTCGGGTTTACGAGTTAACTTCTCTAAATCTCTGGCGCTCAATGTCTCACTGGATCCCGAGACGGTGTCCCTTTTGAAACAGAACTTCCGGTTTGAGTGGAGTGACTCTGCCATTAAATATTTGGGCATATTCCTTACACCGAAATTTGAAACTCTTTATGTCCAAAATTATCCTCCCATGTATCAAAAATTGGAACAGGATCTAAAGTCGTGGTCTAAACTTAATTTATCTTGGCTTGGCAGAATAAATGCCGTGAAGATGACTCTACTCCCTAGGTTACTCTATCTTTTTCGAGCCCTCCCGATCCCTGTGAAAAAGGATCATTTGATGTCCTTCCAGAGTAAAATTTTAAAATTTATATGGGGTGGCTCAGGATATAGGATTAAACAACAAACCCTTTTTCACTCGAGGAAACACGGGGGCTTAGGTTTACCCCACTTCTTTAAATATTACTTAGCTTCCAGATTAGCTCAATTCTCCATAGTTTTTACTAGGTGGGATAAACCGGATTGGGTACAGATTGAGAGACAGGCAGTCCCACTTCATACTCTAGATTTTCTTTCCTGGACGCTCCCTAAGAGTAGACCCCCTATCCTAGCCCCTACGCTTTCCCACTCCTATGCATTATGGGATAAATTGAAATTGAATTCCAATCTGACCTCCCCAGTTAAACCATTGTCTCATATCTTTCGTAATCCTAACTTCCCCCCTGGACTAGATATAAAAGCTTTTAGATGGTGGCTGGACAAGGGGCTGTATCGCCTGGGGCAGTTTTTCACCTCTAGTGGTCCTATTTCCCTTGCTTATTGTGTGAGTAATTATGAACTTCCGCAATCGGAGAGATTTCGCTTTAATCAAATTAGCCATTATCTCCATAGCCTTTGGTCCTCTAAACCGTCCCCCCCCAAATTCACTGATTTTGAATTATGGTGTAGCCAGTCCATCGAGAGGAGAGGGGGTATCTCTGTTATCTATGCGTCACTTTCCTCTCCTGCTGATAAGTCCTCATTTATGCAGGCTTGGGAGGAGGACTTTCAGTTTAAGTGGAGCTTAGAGACCTGGCAGTTAGCTGTCTTTTCTGCATTTAAAGGTATCATCAATATATCCCTCATGGAAGCTAGCCTGAAGGTCCTGACTAGGTGGTACCTTACACCCACTAGATTGGCGAAAATTTTCCCTTCAGCTGATCCTCTATGTTTTCGAGGGTGTCAGCTGTTGGGTTCTTTCGCTCACATTTGGTGGGAATGTCCTAGGATCAGGCCTTTTTGGAGGAAGGTCCTTTTGACTGTAAAGAAAGTCACTGATTATGAGATCACGAGGCATCCGGAATTCGTCTTACTGAACGCTCATTTTTCTGGAATCTCTAAACCAACCCGTAGATTAATTCACTTTATTTTACTGGGGGCGAAAATTACACTGGCCAAAGCCTGGAAAATGCCAAGTGTCTCTAGTAAGGTGGCGTTCAGGAAGATCTCATGGATAATGTCTCAGGAAAAGGTGAATGCTATGTTAAATGATTCAATGCCTAATTTTGAGTTGGTCTGGGGTCCCTGGGCTCAGTTTATGGATATCTCCCTCATACCGGGTGCTTAAATAATTAGAGTTTAGCTTAACTTTGCTGATCGTATTGGTATTGTCCCCTCTTACCCTTCTCTCCCCCTTTTTTCCCTTTTTCTCTTCTTTTTACTCTTCTTCTTCTCTGTTCTCCTCTGCTATTTTCCCCCTTTTTTTTTCTACTCATCCGTTTTTTCTTCTTTTTTTCCTTTTGTGCTTTCCCTTTATCTCTTTTGAACAAATGTTTTTTTTTCTTGTGTGACGCTATTATTCCCCTTGACGTTGATACAGGGAATAGTTTGTTTATGTGGGGACTAATGTCTGGGTCTGGGCGGTCTGGGGGACTTCCCCCCCATTGGCACAGTGAGTTCCCTTACGGGGTGCTGATGGGTGGAGTGTTTTTTCAGATGCCCTTATGATTTGGGTCTCTTGGGTCTGGGTTGGGGCCACTTACAGGTTTTTTTGTCTCAAAGTGGAGGAAGATTGTATACATTATTTGGGTATTTACAGGGTTAATTTTGGGGTTTCTCCTAATTTTCATGCTATATGTCTAAGTATCCCTGTCTTTTTTATAGCTATTGCTTCATTTTGGTTGTTAAATGGGGCAGGCCCTATACTCTTCCATGACATCATATCTTCCCCAATATTTGTGTTCTGTTTTTCATTTGTTTTTTGTCTCTGTGATTGTACGAATGATTGTTCTGTACTCTTTACACCCTGATTCTTGTTTTTTTATTTTTTTCTCCTTTGAAAATAAAAACTTTTGAAAGTAAGACTCTGTTAGTGTGAGGATCTACTGATTGCTGTTTAGTTATTGGGACTACCTCTAATTCATATTCTGTAAATGAATGATATTTAGGTCCTGTAAAATCAGTATGTCATGCTTGTTTATATATTATTTTCATTTTATTGTACTGTTTTTTTTTTCCTTTTTTGTTTACCTTCATTTTTATGGTTGAGCACATTGGATTTTTTTGTTTCATTTGTGATCTGTTTGGGACTAGCATGAGTGTACATAAAGCATTTAAAATGTACCTGAAATCAAAAAGCAAAGATTTGCTGTCCTACAGGGAACAACTAGAATTGTTATTTGTGTTTACGCTGTAACCTGAAAGATTTAGCTTTTGTCCTGAATTCAAAATGAAAACAGCAGTGCACTTTCTGTGCCTAGAGAGGCATAGCTGTATATTTGTAGTATCAGTGCATTCAAGGCATTGTGCCTCTGACTGCCGGCATCACAAGATTTGGGGATGTCAGTACTGTGCTGCGCATTGTTCTCCTTGCTGGAGAGGAATCTCTACCTCTAACACCTGAAATGCCAGGATCTCCCCACTTCTTCTTTGCCCACTCAGTGCATTTGTGCTTTATGCACGTTTCCTGCTACTTCATGAATATTTTTCTGTCAATAATTAGATCCCAAACATCAAAGGGGTAGCTCTGACATGAGAAAGAAAAGCACTACCTACTCCTCTCCACTAAGACAGCTCAGGTATTCATTGTTTTTTTTTTGTTTTTGTTTTCCTACATAGTACTGTATATGTATAAAAGTGATTGCTACATTATAATCAGTGTATAGCTCAAATCAGCATTGGGTATGCCATCAGGCAATGTGGCTTTAAGCAATGCTCATTGTTCTGTTGTGTGTCCTTGAATTAGGTCAGCACAAAAAAGATCAGAAATATGAAACGATGAGGTAAAGACAAAGAAAAGCAGAGGACCACTTTCGACATTATAGCATCTTTAATTGATGCCTGGAATTAAACAACACTAAAGCCAAATAAATACTGGCCACTTAGTTTGAAGAGCATTGATTTTTTTATGAGACCACAAATGAATGACACACCTTTCTGCCCTGAGAAGACTGCTATGAAAGGATGGATTCAGATGCGTCTAGAAAGCATTTCTTTAAAAATCGAAAGATCTTGGCTGTGGTTTTGACCCATTCACAGCCAAATTGAATTGAAATATAGTCAATTACATTTGAAGGTCTATATTTCCTAAAGTTTTTCTTTTTATATTTTTTCCACCAAAATTTTTATGAAATTATATCACATGACAGCAGACATGTAGATACACAAATCAAGAAAAAATAGTGATTCATTTAGTAGGTGCTATGTTCTGCAATAGGCTTTTAATTTTTTTTTTTCCAAGAACTTTATTTAGGAAATAGAACATAATAAAAAGACAATTGCATTATGTAGAAATTGCCAAACATCGTGAAATATGTGCCATATATGAAAACAAGACAAAATAAACCAAAAAAAATCTCTGTAAATAAGGGTTTTGCATTACAATAGTACCTGTAATTGTACAGAACACGTACAGTATATAGCAAAATAAAAAAAACATTATCCAAAAAGGTATTAATGACAAACAATTTAGGGGCTTTAAAAGTATACAAACAAAATAGTTTTGGTGTTCAGTCAACATGGTGGGATGGAAAGAAAATACCTAGGTGCCATAAGGATATTAGAACCCCAAATATCTGGGTAAACTTTAGAGAGGGGTAAATGCTTAGTCCAGGAAGAGAGCAAGGGTAGGGTAGAGTTGGTATCTATATATAGGCGGACAAGGTATGTGCAACTGTTGTTGTGACATTGTAAAACAAAAAAAGGGGAGGGGGAACAGCACAGGTAAAGGAGAAAAAGTAGGGTGGAAGAAGGGGGATGGGAAGAGACGGAATAATAAAGGGATAGAAGAGAGTGGAATCCTGATGGAGAGTATATGAAGGACAAGAATGAACAAAATAAAGGATGGGGGTGGGTGGGTTCCCCACCCCCTCCACCAACAGATAGTGTAGTAAAAGTACACTAGATTATGTCATGAGCTGAGTATATTCAACCGTTGTTATACAATTTTGACATCAAGCCCAGGTTTTAATTTTTTTTAGGGTGTTTATCTAGCTTGATGTACAAGCTCCTCCATTTCAGTAGTCTTGCTCACATGTGCAATAAGCTTTTTAACTGCTTCCCCTGGTTTGTGTTTCCAAGAGAGAGTTCAGAGGCATAGGGCAGGCTGATAATAGTTTTTTGTGGTGTTATAACTTCTACCTTGCAGATGCCACTATTTACAGTCCAGGCATGTATAATGCATTCTATACTATGAGAAGTTAGTTGCAGTTCCTGTTCCTGTAAATATATTCTTATCTATGCCTAAACATGCTAATCAAGCATTCAATAACTACTCTGCCACTTAATTTACAGGACAAGCAAGATTGGTGACAAATATGTCCTTACTATCTCTACCACAGCCAACACTTTTTCTTCTACAGCCTGGGGACCCTGCAATTACTTTTACTACTTGGATTTGTATGTTTTAGAATTACATACCTGCTTCTAATCAGGCGTACTTACCTAATTTTGAGCGGGGCCTGGATTTATGGTACCCAATAGCAGAAGAGCACTCACACAGAGACCAACTGTAGGTAAAAGTTCTTGGGCCAGATTCACGAAGCAGATACGACGGTGTATCTCAGATACACCATCGTATCTCAGCTTT
This sequence comes from Rana temporaria, assembly GCF_905171775.1. Lineage (NCBI taxonomy): Eukaryota > Metazoa > Chordata > Amphibia > Anura > Ranidae > Rana > Rana temporaria. The sequence goes on from NC_053490.1 coordinate 288,469,394, forward strand.
TTTCAGGTCCTATCTATGCGCCTGATTCATAGAACCAGTTACGCATAGATAGGGCTGAGATCCGACAGTGTTACACTGTGTTACACTGTCGGATCTTTTTTTTGAATTAAAAATGGCGCCGGGGGCGTTCCCGCTGATTTACACTGAATAATATGTAAATCAGCGAGATACGCGAAATTCACGACCGTACGCGGACCCGACGCAGTGTTCTTACGTCGTTTCCGTAGCGCGGTACCCGTCGTATACTTACCCCTGTTAAAAGCAGGGGTAAGTATTGTTAAGTATAGCCGTCGTTCCCGCGTCGAGTTTGAAATTTCCTACGTCGTTTGCGTACGCCGATTCACGAACACGCGCGTCGCAAGTCTAGCTCCCGTCGCAACCACTGACGTCCTATTGACGTCAGTGGGAGCAATGCACGCCGGGAAATTCCCCGGACGACGCATGCGTATTTAAATCGGCGCGGGAGCGCGCCTGATTTAAATATGACACTCCCCTAGCCGCGGAATTTGAATTCCGCTGGGGGATTTAGGATCCGCCGTCGCAAGTTTGGAGGTAAGTGGTTTGTGAATTAGCCACTTGCCTCCTAAACTTGCGGGAGCGGATCTTAATTCACGTAGAACGAGCGGATCTATTAGATCCGCTGCGCTACGTGAATCTGGCCCCTTGTATTTAAAAAAATAGTATAGTACAGAGTCAGACAAATACTTCAGTAAGGATTCTTTTAGCCAGGCATTGAAATTTTAACACATTTAATCAACACATGTTTGCAATGCATTTGCGCTGTATTAAGCTTTTTTTTTTTTTAAATAGGCAAATACATGTATTTCTACCCTCAAATCTATGTGACACTGGCATGATCCAAGTAAAGCTGATGATGGAGCGAATAGCCATGTGGAAGAAGGAGAGGTAGTGCTACAGTATTGGGTGCATCCAATAGATTTTCAGAGATTTTCTAAGGGTACTTTTTACACCCTCTACCATGAGGTACATGTCTTCCCCCATTAATTATTTGAGTATACCCGCATGAAAGTATCCACTTTTGATGCCCTGCTAAAGATTCTGAGACCAAGCGTGGTGTGATGCACAACCAATATGAAGCATTCACTTTCCTCAGAAGAACACCTCCTTGTAACACTTCAGTAGGTATTTTTTTTTAAACTTACAGCTATTCAACATTAGTGAACTGCCCTGGGTTTGGTCAGCATGTTCTTTTGTAAACCTTAAGGTAATTCAGGTGCCAAACCCCATTGAAATCAATAGAAGCCAAATAAGTAAAAAAAAAAAAAAAATGGGCTACTAGGCAAAAAAGGGAGAACAAAAAAATAATGGGGTTGCCAATGCCCTGGGGAAATTCTTGTAAAAAAAAAGGCTTTTGCCAAATGCAGGGGTGGGGGGGCGGGGTTTATGTGCGGCAAGATGAGAGACCGACACTTCCTGTGAGTGCTCTGGGCAGACAGTGAAATTAAAACGGCTCCCACAGGGCTATAAAGCCACTATTTCTCACTCATTACCTCTTGCACCCCTGTGGGACTACAAGGTGCATGTTGTCCGGCAAGAAGTCAAAACGGAAAAGCAAGCCACAGCGATCCCTCATCTCCTGCTTGCTTCAGAGCAGACTGGAATGACCAAAGATGGTGCTAAGGCCCAGCATGGCTCTGAGTCTCAAGCTTTCTCTCCTACAGCCGCAAGCCAGCAATCAGAGAACCGTGAGTACTCCACCCAGCTTACTAAGGCTGATTTGGAAGACAGCCTGTCAGCAATGTATGAAAAATTGGCTGAGAAGTTCCAGTCTGAGTTACATAAAACTACTAGCATGCTGACACCGGAAATGACAGCATTGGGCACTCACACCGATCTGTTAGAAACAAAGTATGATGAGCTAGGCCTTGCTCATACTGATTTTGAATCCCCTGGCAGAGAACTATTCTTTCATGCAAACCCAAGTCGAGGACTTAGATAATCGTAATCACAGGAACAAACTCCAGCTGAGAGGTCTCCCTGAGTCGGTCACTGATCTTGTGTCAGCAATAACCAAGTTGTTCCATTTCCTTCTCCCAGACACCCCTTCAAATGCCTTTGCATGTGACAGATTGCACAGAGCTTTGCACCTGAAACGTCCAGTGGATAAACCCCCTGTGATGTGATAATCTGCATGAAAGATAACTTGATCAAGGAGGAAATCCTGAGGGCCTCGAGGAACACCAATCATATTGAATTGGATGGTTTTAAAATTCAAATCTACCCCGACATTTCCCAAGCTACTCTCTATCACAGATGCAAAATGAAGGAAGTCACGTCAGTTCTTCAAACTGCCCATATAACATACCATTGGGGATTCCCTTTTAAGCTCACAGTGCCTCATAACGGCACCCCATACACCGTTTTTAGCACCACTGAAGGCAAGAAACTCCTGCTCAAGCTTGGACTGATGGAATTGGATGCTATGCCCGGCCATCCCTCTACTCTGCCTAACCCTTTTTTGGCAATGCCTTCCCCTCGCCGTGACCAGAGAAGATGGCACCAACCATTTTATGACCTTCCAGCCTGATAAGCCTGTGCCATGGTTTACCACTTACATGTATCTCTGGGAAAATGTATGCAAGTTCTTTTATCATAGTGCAACCGGATTTTCCACGTTGCGACGTTAAGAAGATGGACTTTGTATCGCACAGATCCCTTTAGTGGATTTTTTCTTTCATCAACCACAAGTTACTATTGATCTACATGTGGGAAGCCATCCTGATGGACCCCAAGTAATTATTACGAAAGTGCCTGACTCACTTAAGGTTTGGATGATGTCTTAATAATGATACATTGGGCCTGATTTACTATGCTCTGTGCGCTGCGCTGGTTCATGCCTTAATTAGTGCGCCGGGTGGAGGCTTAATTGGGCGCATGAACCAGCGTAGCAGCCGGCGCATTGAAAGTAATATGTAAAGCCGCGCCGAACTCCCTATAGAAGTCTATGGGAGAAATCAAAAGTGTTCATTTTAAAGGCTAATCTGCTAGTTTTTTCCTAAAAAGTGTTTGGGGACCTCAGTCCTGCCCCAGGGGACATGTATCAATGTTTTTTTTTTTTTAAAACGGACGTTTTTTTGGGAGCAGTGAAATTAATAATTCTTAAAGTGAAACAATAAAAGTGAAATATTCCTTTAAATTTCGTACCTGGGGGGGTGTAATGTCAGCATGTGAAATAGCGCATTTTTCCCGCACTTAGAACTGCCCCTGCACAAAATGACATTCAGAAGGAAAAAAGTCATTTAAAAATTCACACGCGGCTATAATGAATTGTCGGCTCTGACAATTCTAAAGGGATTCATTCATAAAACAAACAAAAAAATGTGTAGGGGTTCCCCCAAATTAAATTACCAGGCCCTTCAGGTCTGGAATGGATATTAAGGGGAACCCCGCCGTAAAAACCAAAAAAAAAAAGACGTGCGGTTCCCGGCAAATATCCATTCCAGGCCCTTCAGGTCTGGTGTGGATTTTAAGGGGAACTCCACCCCAAATTGAAAAAAAAATGGGGTGGAGTCCCCCTAAAAATCCACACCAGACCCTTATCCGAGCACGTTAACCTGGCCAGCCGCAGAAAAGAGGGGGGGACAGAGTGCGGCCCCCCCCCTCTCCTGAACCGCACCAGGCCACATGCCCTCAACATGGGGAGGATGTCCCCATGTTGATGGGGACAAGGGCCTCATCCCCACAACCCTTGCCCGGTGGTTGTGGGGGTCTGCGGGCGGGGGGCTTATCAGAATCTGGAAGACCCCTTTAACAAAGGGGACCCCCAGATCCTGGCCCCCCCTATGTGAAATGGTAATGGGGTACATTGTACCTCTACCATTTCACCCCCAAAAAAATGTCAAAAGTGTTAAAAATGACAGTAGCCGGTTTTTGACAAATCTTTTAATAAAATCTTCTTTTTTTCTTTCCTTCGGGTTTCTTCCGCTGCTTCTTTCTTGGGTCTTCTCGTCCACATCTTGCCCGACGTCTTCTTCTATCTTCTCCGTCCGTCCTTCAGCCTTCTGGTCCCGCATCTTGCCCGTTGTCTTCTCCTGTCTTCTTCTCCGTCTGTCCGCCAGCCTCCTCGTCCGCATCTTGTGTCTTCTCCGGTCTTCTTCTCGGTCCGCCAGCCTTCTCGTCCACATCTTTTTCTTCCCCGGAACCAGCGTTTGAATTTGATTTGGCCGCCGTGTTGCACTCCTGGGACCCGCCCCCCTCTGACGCCACAAGTAAACTCCTTAGAAGGTCATGTGCGTCAGAGGGGGGCGGGGTCACAGAGCGTCACACAGCGGGGGAATTCAATTTCAAGCGCGCCGCCCGGAGAAGAAGTTCCCGCCGTGTCACACTCATGTGACCCCGCCCCCCTCTGACGCACATATGCCACACGCAGACTTTCATATGAGTTTACTTGTGGCGTCAGAGGGGGGTGGGTCCCAGGAGCGGGAACACGTCGGCCAAATCAAATTCAAACGCGGCGTCCGGGGAAGAAAAAGAGGTGGACGAGAAGGCTGGCGGACGGACGGAGAAGAAGACAGGAGAAGATGTCGGGCAAGATGCGGGACCAGAAGGCTGAAGGACGGACGGAGAAGATAGAAGAACACGTCGGGCAAGATGTGGACAAGAAGACCCAAGAAAGAAGCAGCGGAAGAAACCCGAAGGAAAGAAGAAAAGAAGATTTTATTAAAAGATTTGTCAAAAACCGGCTACTGTAATTTTTAACACTTTTGACATTTTTTTTGGGGTGAAATGGTAGAGGTACAATGTACCCCATTACCATTTCACATAGGGGGGGGCCAGGATCTGGGGGTCCCCTTTGTTAAAGGGGTCTTCCAGATTCTGATAAGCCCCCCGCCCGCAGACCCCCACAACCACCGGGCAAGGGTTGTGGGGATGAGGCCCTTGTCCCCATCAACATGGGGACATCCTCCCCATGTTGAGGGCATGTGGCCTCGTGCGGTTCAGGAGAGGGGGGGGGCCGCACTCTGTCCCCCCTCTTTTCTGCGGCCGGCCAGGTCAACATGCTCGGATAAGGGTCTGGTGTGGATTTTTAGGGGGACTCCACGCCATTTTTTTTTCAATTTGGGGTGGAGTTCCCCTTAAAATCCACACCAGACCTGAAGGGTCTGGTATGGATATTTGGGGGGACCCCACGCCATTTTTTGGGGGGGTTTTACGGCGGGGTTCCCCTTAATATCCATTCCAGACCTGAAGGGCCTGGTAATTTAATTTGGAGGGACCCCCATTTTTTTTTATTTTTTTTATTATTTTTAATGAGCAATGACTGTATTCTTTATAGCCATGAGTACTTTAAACGTACTTTTTTTTGTTTCACTTCAGAAATGACATCTTGTACAGGGACAGTTCTAAGCACGGGAAACATGCGTGTACCCCCCTCCCCCCTGTATGAAATTTAAAGGAATATTTAACTTTTATTATTTCACTTTAACCACTTCCATACCGCGCCTATTCTGGCACTTCTCTCCTTCATGTAAAAATTATATTTTGTTCCTGGGAAATTAATCAGGACCCCCAAACATTATATATAATTTTTTAGCAGACACCCTAGGGAATAAAGTTAGCGGTCATTTTTTATTTGATTTCCAAAGGTATTTGCGCAATAATTTTTCTAACGCCTTTTTTTTGGCCCAAAAAAAAAACACGGTTCATGAATTTAAAAAAAAAAAAACAGTAAAGTTAGCCCAATTTTTATGGATAATGTTAAAGATGATGTTACACCGAGTAAATAGATACCTAACTTGTCACGCTTTAATATTGTACACACTCATGGAATGGCGCCAAACTTCGGGACATAAAAATATCCATAGGCGATGCTTGTTTTTTTTTTACAGGTGACCAGTTCAGAGTTACAGAGGAGGTCTAGGGCTAGAATTATTGCTCTCGCTCTAACGCACGCGTCAATACCTCACATGTGTGGTTTGAATGGTGTTTACATATGTGGGCGGGACTTACATGCATATTTGCTTCTGAGTGCGAGCTTCTAGGGACAGGGGCGTTATTTTATTTTTTTGTTTGTTTTTTTTACCTCATATTTTTATTCTTGCACTTTTTTGACACTTTTTTTGATTTTGGATCACTTTTCTTCCTATTACAAGGAATGTAAACATCCCTTGTAATAGGACTAGTGTGTGACAGGTCCTCTTTATGGAGAGAGGCGGGGTCAATAAGGCTGGAAAGCATGGTATTGAAAAAAATAAATAAAAGATCTCATGCTTTCAGCTGCAATCATGTTCGTTCAGCACAGTAGTGTAGTGTATAGCACTTTGACCTAGCAGCAAAAGCGTCGTTGGTTCGAATCCCGCCCGTGACAGCATCTGCATGGAGTTTGCATGTTCTCCCTGTGCCTGCGTGGGTTTCCTCCCACAATATAAAAACACGCTGTAAATCGGATCCGGTCTAAATAAGCCCTAATATGCAGTAGTATATTTAGGTTTTGTTCTGCCCTAGGCCTGACTACATATCTGCACCTCCTAATAGAAAAATGACCCACCCCTTCCTGTCAAGGTCACACCCTGTTTTTGTATGACCCGCCCAGGAATTTTCAGGGGACCCACACACTAGTTCTGGGGGGGCACTGGATTCCCTTAACCACTTCCATACCAGGCACTTACGCACCTTCCCGCCCAAGCCAATTTTCAGCTTTCAGCACTGTCGCACTTTTGAATGGCAATTGCGCGGTCATACAACACTGTACCCAAACAAAATTGGCGTCCTTTTTCCCCACAAATAGAGCTTTCTTTTGTTGGTATTTGATCACCTCTGCAATTTTTTTTTTGCGCAACAACTAAAAAAAGACTGCAAATTTTGAAACAAAAAAACGTTTTTATTTTTTTAGGTTCGTTTTTTTGTAAATACGTTTTTCTCTTTCAATTACGGGCACTGATATGGCGGCACTGATGGGCACCGATGAGATGGCACTGATGGACATCGATGAGGTAGTACTGACGGGCACAGATGAGGTGGCATTGATTGGCGGCGCTGGTATGCGGCACTGATGGGCACTCATAGGCGGCACTGATGGGCACTCATGGGCGGCACAGATGGGCACTCATGGGCGGCACTTATGGGTGGCACTGATGGATACTTATGGGTGGCACAGGTGGGCACTGATAGGTGGGCACTGTGCATGGATGGGCACTGTGGGGTGGCACTGATGGACACTGTGGGGTGGCACTGATTATCCCAGGTTGCCAGTCAGTGCCCATTTGTGGGCACTGATTGGCATATTTTTTCTTTTTTTTAATGCTTTTTGTTTTTTTTTTTCCATATTTTTTTTTTTTGCCCACCCTGGTGGTCCAGGGTGGGCATCCCTGGTGGTCCAGTGTGGTGATCCGAGGGGGGGCTGCGCTGATAAACAATCAGCGCGAACGCCCCCTGTCAGGAGAGCCGCCGATCGGCTCTCCTATACTCGCGTCTGTAAGACGCGAGTGAGGAAGAGCCATCGATGGCTCTTCCTGTTTACATCGTGATCAGCCGTGATTGGACACGGCTGATCACGTGGTAAAGAGTCTCCGTCTCCGTGAGAGACTCTTTACCGAGATCGGAGATGCAGGGTGTCAGACTGACACCCCGCATCACCGATCGCCGCGCTGCGTGCCCCCACAGGCGCGCGCGGCATGAAATCCTGCAGGACGTCCTGTCAGGATTGTGTAACCACTTCCCGGACGTAAATCGGCCATAGGCTGGGCGGGAAGTGGTTAATTTGCATAGTTTTTCTCTCACTTCCTGTTTGGCTATGGGGCAGGAAGTGAAGGCAAATCTCCCCAATTGGACACAGATAATACAAAATAAACTGACAGGGCCTATAACCCTCCCTCACTCTATCCAAAATTAAAGAAAATAAAACTTGTTGATTATAGTTCTTGTTTAAGCACAAATTTCATAGAGTTTTATTGAGAGCCCTAAGAAAATATAACCATGCCAATAGGCCAGGATACAGCGTGGCTAATATGTATGAATGTGTGTGTTAGAGCACCCCACCCAATGTTAACTAAAAAATTATTAATTTGCAAATAAGTATTATCTGCTCATTTTTTTGGGGATGTCTGCACCCCTGATAGTGACAACATTTGTGAGGTGTCTTCACCCTTTCTAATTCATTCACTTCCTGTCACATAGCCAAACAGGAAGTGAGGGTAAATCCTTACTAATATCTTTTCTTGGGGACACAGAGATCAATCTAAATAGTTTCCCATTATGTAAATTGCACTCTAGCATTTTGCTGTGTACATCCCAAATTATTAGGGATCTTGGACTTTGGGGTCCATTTACTAAAGGCAAATCCACTTTGCACTACAAGTGCAAAGCAAGGAAGAAAGAAAACAAAACAACTTTGCTTCTACAGGATTGGATGTTAAAACCATCAGTGCTTCCTCTCTGATTTTCAGCAACTATGCTTGTACTGCAGAGTGGCTTTGCCTTTACTAAACCCCAAACTAAATAATCCTTTGGGGCAGGGATCCTCAAACTACGGCCCTCCAGCTGTTGTAGAACTACACATCCCATGAGGCCTTGTAATGCACTGACATTCACAGACATGACTAGGCATGATGGGAATTGTAGTTCCTGAACAACTGGAGGGCCGTAGTTTGAAGACCCATGATTTGGGGTGTACACAGCAGACAGCAGTGCTGGAGTGCAATTTGCTTAATGGGGACACTAGTTAGATTGACCTGTGTCCCCAAGAAATTACACTGGTAGGGTTTTAACCTCACTTCCTGTTCAGCTGTGTGACAGTAAGTGAAGCCAATTTTAAGAAAAGGGACACAAAGCTCAACCCAAAAATAAAAAAACACAAAGCAGGGGTTCTAACACTCACTTGGCTTCCCTCAAACACCCACAATTTGAATAGGATTGCCTTGCGCTAGATTTAAGCACAGTGCTGTAAATCAGCACGTCAAGCCTGTCCACCAATAGCAAACCCCCCCCACACAGGCCATGTTTGCAGGTTTTCCTTCATCTTGCACATGTGCTTTAAAAGACAGTCTGGACAGCAATTCTTGATAAGAGAAATCCACAAAACATGTCCTGTCGGGGGAACTTGAGGGCTGAGGACCACTGCAGAAAAAATAAAATACTTACCAGTTTTGTCTTTAAAGTCATGGAGAATAAACATGGCAAACATTTCATGATTACACACCAGGAAAGAAGCTTAGACAAAAATCACACATAATTTGTTAGGCCCAAACCGATTTCAGCTGCAGCTGTCAACATATGTAGCATGAAAAAGTAACAAAAGACAAACTTAAAAATTTTAAAGTAATTTTTATTGGTCAACAAAACAAGGAAAGCAAAAAAAAACAAACAAACACAAACAAAAATACATTTCAAAATTCTTTTTTTTTTTTTTCCAAAGATTTTTATTGAATTTTTCCAACAATAACAAGCGTATTCACAACCAATACTTGCGGACGCAGCCGCTACAATGTACACAAGAGCAAGGAAAACTATTCGCTGTTGTGGATAGTGTACAATGGCCTAGGGTTTTATCTATTTCCATTAACAAGCATTAAACATTAGGTATTAACCCACCTGGACCCGTGGTTCGGCATGGAGTGACAGTGTACGTCCCTCGTGTCTGCCTCAGCCTATCGACCTGTGTGATAAGCATATCCATGGGCATGAAAGCGTGCATCGGTCATGTTTTGGGCATTTTGACAGTCATGGTGCAAAGACCAGAAGTAGGCGAATTCCACCTTCATGTTAGTCACCCCGGTCGGGGCGAGTGTTGGGGTAGGGGGGGGGAGGCAGGAAAGGACGGGTATTTCGCCACAGCTCAGTTGGGGGAGGGTGTGAGACGCGGGGTTACGAGATCAGGTTAGTCAGGGGCAGACCCTCTGATATTCGGCAGTCGTGGTGAAGTGTCTCCAGCAGGCCCATGTCTCATTGAACTTTGCAGGGTTATCATTCGCTTGGTGGATTAGGTCCTCCATTTCCATAGTCTGTTGGATTCGTTGGAACCAGTCCATGAGGGAAGGTGGATGTGGGGAGAGCCATTTTAGTGGGATGCACATCCGTGCTGCGTTCACCATGTGCATGGCCAGGGATCGATTATATCCCCTCGGGATCGTTCGGGCGTGGTGCAGGAGGAATTGCGCGGGTGTGTATTCAAGGGTTACTGTTGTTACGTTCGCTATGTGCTTATGGACTTCCGTCCAGTATGGTTGGAGGGTGGGGCATGTCCACCAAATATGGAGAAAGGAACCCGTCTCCAGGTGGCATCTCCAGCATATTTTTGGTAGTGTGGGGTCAATCCTGTGGAGCTTGAGCGGGGTCTTGTACCACCTGGAGAGGAGCTTGTATGCGTTCTCCTGCGTTTTTACGTTAACCGAACCCTTGTGGGCGCGTCTGTAAACAGATTCCCATTCCTCCTCCGTGAGGTCGAGCGCCAGGTCGTTCTCCCATTGTTGATTGGCCCAATGAATTTTGGAAGAGTGTGAGTGGAACAATAGACCGTATATGGTAGATATTAGGTGTCTTTGTAGTCCCTTATTGGAGCATAGGCTCTCGAACGGGGAGCAGGGCCTAGACCATTGGGGGTTCGGGGCTGTCTTGTCAAAAAATGTCAAATTTGGATGTACGTCCAAAATGGGAATTCGGCCTTGTCGGTTTTGGTGGCCAGTTCCGCTTGGAGCATTAGTCTGCCCGAGACAAAGAACTGTCCAGCCTGCACCGTCGCATGTGGCCAGCCATCGGACAGAAAGGTAAGATGCATGCCCGGAGGAAAGTCCGGGTTCAGTCTCAGGGGGGTTACGGGGCTACATCGGTCCGACAGTTTGTGTTTGGTGCAGGCCTCCCGAAAGGCGCGCAGGGACGGGTGTATGAGAGGGTGGTCCTTGCATTCTGACGGGGTATTAGCCTGAGAAATCCATGGTATGTGGGACAGTGGATAGGGGGAAAAGGATTGTTCTATCCCCACCCAATTTTTCCTCTCTCTGTTGGCAGCCCAGTCCACTATTCTAGTGAGGCCACAGGCCAAGTTATATCTGCGTAGATCCGGGAGTCCCAGGCTGCCCTGCAGTTTAGGGATCGTGAGCCTCGCATAGCTTAAGCGAGGGCGAGTGCCATGCCACACAAAATCCGCACAGGCCGACCTGTAGGATGAGAAGAAAGCTGGGGGTAGTCTGATGGGGATCGCCTGCATAGTATACAGTAGCCGAGGGAGGACGTTCATTTTGACTACCGCTATCCTGCCAAACCACGACAGGGGTTTCGGGGACCACCTCTTCAAGTCTTGTATCACAGCCTGAAGCAGGGAGGAGTAGTTGAGTGGGTACAGGTCCGAGAGAGAGGTGGGGAGTTGGATTCCCAGATATTTGATGGCCTTATCATTCCATTTAAAAGGGAAATTCAGTTTGCAGAGGTCACATACTGATTGGGGTAAAGAGATGTTCAGGGCATATGACTTGGAGAGGTTGATTTGGAGGTTGGACAAGGTCCTGAACTCTTGAAGATCTAGCATGAGATTAGGGATAGTCGTGAGGGGATCTGTGAGAAAGAGGAGAATGTCATCCGCGAACGCGGCAAGTTTGTAGGTGCGGGTTTTGATGTCGACGCCCTTGATCGCTGGGTTCGATCTAAGTCTTCGCAGAAAGGGTTCGAGGGTGATTATAAAGATCAGGGGGGAGAGGGGGCATCCCTGTCGGGTTCCGTTCGCTATGGAGAAGGCGTCCGACAGGTGGCCGTTCACGCTAACCCTCGCCGTGGGGCCCTTGTAGAGCAAGGATATATACTGTAACATAAGCGGTGGGACATTGGCGGCTTTAAGAGTCGCGTGCATGAAGTCCCACGCCACCCTGTCAAACGCCTTCTCCGCGTCGAGTGACAGAAAGAACCCCGGGGATTTGTTGGAGGTGAGCCAGTGGTGTACATTTAAAGCTGTGGTGGTATTGTCCCGGGCCTCACGGCCAGGGACAAAACCAGCTTGGTCCGGGTCTATGAGTGTGGGTAAGTACGGAAGGAGCCTATTCGCAACCGCCTTAGCAAACCACTTGAGGTCTACGTTGAGTAGCGATATGGGCCTGTAGTTGGTAACTAAAGCAGGATCTTTCTCGGGTTTAGGAATCACTACAATGTGTGCAGTCAGGAGATCTCGGGGAGGGGCGGTGGTGAGGGAGGCGAAAGCCGCTACAAAAAAGGGCGTCAGAACACTTGCATATGTCTTGTAGTAGCTCGCGGTCAGCCCATCCGGACCCGGGCTTTTGCCCGGTTTAAGTTGTTTCAGGGCCAGTCCAACCTCTGTGCAGTCTAGGGGCCTATCCAGGTCTGCCTTAGCCTCCTCCGAGAGCTTGGCGGGGCCGTATTGGCCCAAAAAGTCTTCAATGAGCCCCTGTCGTGTGTTTTGGGCTTGTGGTGTGGTCGGGGATGGTATGTTGTATAAGTCCGAGTAGTAACGAACAAAAAGCTTAGCAATGTCAGGAGTTGAAAGTATCTTACGTCCTTTTTCGTCCGTCAGGGAGTGGACGGTTGTCTTGGCTTTCTTGGCTTGCAGGGCTTTTGCCAACAGTTTGCCCGCTTTATCGCCGTGTTCGTAGAAGGATTTTTTGGCCAGGGCGTAGCTACGTTTAACCTTTTTACCTATGACCGCCAGGAGCTCGGCCCTAGCCTGGCCCAGTTCCTGTAGCGTCGCAAGGGCATGCGAGTGTTTGTGTGCGGACTCCAATCGTTTAATCCTAGCCAGGATATCGTCGTAATGTTTACGTCGTGCTTTATTGCGTTTGGCAGCCGCAGCTATCAGTAAGCCCCGAACCACGCACTTATGGGCCTCCCAGTTGACCATGGGAGCGGTATCTTCTGCTCTATTTTCCCGGAAGTACGTCCTGAGAGACTCCTCCAGGTCCTTAGCCATTACTGGGTCTATGAGCAGGGATGGATCTAGCCTCCACACCCTCGATCGAGGGTGGCAGGGGGGGAGAGACATTGTCGCCGTGATCGGATGGTGGTCCGACAAGATCATGGGATCAATAGATGCAGAAGTTACTCTATGTAGATCTTCCTGGCTGATCATTAAATAGTCGAGTCGGGAGTACCGATTGTGGGGTGCGGAGTAGAACGTGTAATCCTTACCTGTGGGATGCAAGGCACGCCATGTGTCATGTAGGAGAAGTTCTTGGAGAAGCATTTTAATTCTCCGCAGAGCCATGTATGGGGTTGACGAAGTGCCCGTGGACGTGTCTTGCGCGGGATTCAGAGGCACATTAAAGTCTCCTCCTAGTATCAATGTGCCTGCCTTAAAGGGGGTAAGGAGGTCTGCCACGGATTTGAAGAAAGATACTTGTCGCGTATTTGGTGCATATATGTTGGCAAACGTAACAGTACGATTTAGATAGGAGCCTTTCATAAACAGGTACCTACCCTCTGGGTCAGCTAGCAATTCTGAGAGCGTAAAGGGGCAGTTCCTAGACAGCAGTATGGAGACCCCCTTAGACTTGGCTTGTGCGTTCGCGGCGTGATGTGCTATCGGATAGTGAAAGTTATGCAGTTTAGGTGTAGCTCTGGCTTTGAAGTGCGTCTCCTGCACAAAGACTACGTCTGCCCTAGTTCGGTGCATAGTCAGGAGTAGTTGGGCTCTTTTTTCAGGAAGGTTCAGTCCCTGTGCGTTCACTGAAACCACCTTCAAACTAGGGCTAGCATCCGTCGTCCCTGAGCCTGTCATCATGTTGTCCCCTATGTCCACTGGTCCGCGTATGGAGTACAGGGGGATGTGTCTGAGCTGTGGCGAAACAGGGATAGGTCAGGAGGGGGAGGCACACAGTATCGTTACCGGGGTCAGGAGGCTAAGGGAGGAGAGCGTGATCCCGCGGTTCAGTCTACCTGACTTCCGGTGCAGGGGTGAGGGGGGAAGGTAGTGGTGGACTTTCCTTCTGGGGCGGGGGGGGGTGGGTAGTACTAGGTTGGTATTTGGATTTCCCCCTCTGTGTGAGGGGGTGGGGACCGATTAGGTAGGGGGGACACTGTCCCCCCGCCTATTTTGGGTGATCCACAATCGGTATGGTGCGGCCGTGTGGGGCACCCACGCCTAGTAACTGGCCTGGGCACCACCGCACGGTACCGCTAGGGGGTTGGTCGAATCCGCACCAGAAGACGGTCGGACAGGGTGTTTAGAAGAAGTAAATAAAAATAGTACCTCGAGCACAGTGTGCCACCTCAGAGCGGTCACCCTTGTCATTTCCCAAGGGGTGCACTCCCTGACGGCTCGTGTTTGTGGGTAGGCTAGAGTAACTAGTGGTATAGAAGGCAGTCGCTACTTTCAGGGGATGGGCCCAGCTCTCAATGTACTGTGTATTTTATCAGTCCCGTGACCCATCGAAATTGTGTGTAGTCCGGTGCCCCCGCGACCATCTCCCCCCCCAGCGGTCGCCGGGCCCCCCGAGATGTCGGGGCAGCCCAGCGACCCCCCCCTCCACCAGTGAGCTTGTGGAGGGTTTGGGGGGGGGGAGAGGGGCAACCCCGCACATTCCCATCATGTCAATAGCACAAAACCTTAATTCTACTACGTGTTACCTATGCTCTTGACTATCATGTCATCGGAGCTGCAAGGCGATGATCAGCACACAAGCAGTCCCGCCCTAAAATTACATCACAATACGTATACTCGTCCCAGAGTTCGGGGCTCCTCTAGCCTTCTCCTGCCCGGGGCCCGTTGCAGTATAGGTGAAGCAGTCCTTGGTGTCAGGCTCCGTGTATTCTGTTATGGGTACATAGCGGTGTGGGTTCGGCCATGGAGTATCATAGTCGTGTTATGGCCCACTGTTACATCTCGGCCCCTCAGCTGTGAGGCCGGGCATGGCGTAGTTATCATCGCGCTGTACCGGAGCTCTCCGTCCCCAGGATACTGTCCCCGGTTCAGCAGACCTAGGCGCAGTGTGATCAACCAGCTTGAGTTAGTGCAGAAACGAGGATGGGGGATCCACGCTGCGACCCCTGTCCAGGCCGGGGTCAGGTGAGTCGTTAACCGGGCTCGTCCACGAGAGGCACTACTGCACCCAGCGGTCGGGAGTCCGGGCCAGTATCCGAGGAATGGTGCCAGCAGGTGTAGAAAGGCGGAGTCCTGGAGTCGCGTCGCCGGCTGAAGGTGTGTCCATGTCGCCGTCATTCCCGTAAGAGACCAGGGTTTGCTGCGCCGGAAGAGGAGGTCCCAGGTTATTGGTTCCGGAGGTGGCGATGTGCGCTAGGCATCCTGGGGATCGTAGTACATTGGTCAGGTTGAGCGAAGGGATCTCCCGAGGCCTCGGGGAGGAACCAACCAATGTCAATCATCTCCGGGAGGGGGCGGGGGCTCCGGACCTAGCGCGGGAGGTGTTACGGAAGTCTATGCAGGGCTCCGTGTGTGCCGGCAGCCTGAGTAGCGCCCGAGAAGTCAGTGAACATCAGTGGTATCGTGCACTTAACAAACACCCAACTGGGCAACAGGGTAATAAACTTGCCGATAACACACTGGGTAACAGGTCTGGCCGGCGACAGTCCTGGTCCATTTAGTAGTCTCTACGGGCCCTCCTGGCCCCGGGAGAAGACAACGGGTCACGGTCTCTCCTGGGCCCCGCAGTGGTGACCGGGGTGCGTGCGCTTGAGGGGGATCTCCTCCTGCGGGAGTTCGGTGGCTGTGTGTCCATCTTTTCCGCCGGGGGGCCATTCCAGCGGCCTACGGAGCGACGATAAATGGCGTACCAATCCGGGACCGCTACAGGTGGTATGCCCAGGGTCTCGAAAAAATGCGGGAGGTCCTCGGGAACTTTGAGCAATGCATTGCGGCCCTGATGGGAGGCCGACAGGCAGAAAGGGAACTTCCATTTATATCGTATGTTCTCCGACCTGAGAACATCCAGTAGGGGTTTAAGATCCCTGCGGTGTTTCAGTGTAGTTCCCGATAGGTCCTGGAATAGCTGGATCTGGGCTCCCCCGTGTTGGAGACGCTGACCCCTAGCTTGTCTCAGGATGTCTTATTTTAGGCCGTAATCTGTGAGACAGCACACTTTGTCTCTGGTGGGGTCTGTGTCCCTACCCCTCGGACGTAATGCCCTGTGGATCCTTTCCAAGGCAATGCGTGTGTCAGGGGGTCTCCGGAGGATCGAATTGAAGAGGCCCGTCACCTCTTGCTCAATCCGGTCGCTCTCCACTGATTCCGGCATTCCCCTCACGCGCACGTTATGGCGTCTTCCTCGGTTCTCCAGATCTTCTAAATGGCGGTTCACCTCCCGCAATTGCAGCGTGTGGTCATCTATCTTTCGAGTGGAGCGCTGGAGGACAAGGTCATGGTCTTCCAATGCGTTCTCTGTCGCTGTCACCCTCACATCCAGAGCCTGAAAGTCCCGGCGCAGTTCCGCTACGGCTGCCGCAAGCGCCTCCTTTATGTCGGTCGTCATGGCCCTCAGATCCCGGATGGTGATGGGTGAGGACGGTGATGCGGGAGCCGGTGTGGTCTCCAGTCCCCCGAGAGCCCCCGGGGGGGAGGTGAGTGGAGTTGCCGACAAGACAATATCTTGAGGCATTGATGGTGGTGCCTGCGAGCGGCCTGCTCTCGGTCCTTGGCGGGAAGCCGCCATGTTCCCACGTCCGGCCCGGAACATCTCCGGTATAGTTTGCTCGAGCGATTCGTTCTGTTCCCGTGGGGACCGGGAACGGGAGGCTGATGACTGCCTTGATGCTGTACCCATGATTTAGGCTGATAAATGTGGGTAGGGATCGCCGCTATAGATCTAAAAGGCTCTGAGGTGGCAGGAGCTCTGTGTTCAGGCAGCCATCTTCTAGCTCGGCTCGGCCACGCCCCCCTCAAAATTCTAAATAACCATAGCTTTAACATCTTCATACATTTTTCATAAAATAAGGCCACATAGACAAATACATCAAAGTGAACATCATTTAAAAATAAACCAAAACCATTGGCAAAATAAAACAAAACCCATGCAACAAACCACATTTGTGTTTAGCAACAGCATTTCTGCCAGCCTGCCCCTTCTGAGGGCAGCTGAGGACTGATCGATCCCTGCTTTTTATAACAGTGCTAGTAATGAAGCAATTGAAATCACATGAACAAATTGCAGTCTCTAGTTTGGGTGAGCTTGTAATTGGGCACACCTGCAATTAACCCAAACCACGCTCTATGAGCATCCAAGTGTTTTTCACCTTTTAAAAAGAAAGGATAATTTTTTTCTAAGTGTTTGAGCATGCTCAGTTCATCACACATGTAGGAACCAAGCTGCAATGGAATGAGAGCTTTTTTTTTTTTTTCCCCCCCTGATCTGATGCTTTCCTGACTGGCTCCATGGCAGCATACGTGTGGGTTAGCCCCGCCTCCATAACTACCCAATAGGACCCCTCCCCTATAAATCTTAGCTGTGGGCTCTCAGCCTTGTTCCTTTTTTGTCCTCCTCCGTAGGACCATGTGTTTGGTTCTTCTACCCAAAAAAAAAAAAAAATATATATATATATAACATATACACAACTCATCCTTTGATCAAGCTCGGCCAATGAATTCTCCAATAAGCCTTGTCTGTTAAGCAGGGTATGGAATGCATGGAATAGCGCTGAAGTTATGGAGTCTATTGCGCAAGATTGGTATGCCTAGCGGTGCAGGTAGCCTTTATTATCTAAAGACCGGTGTGTGTCCCTTTTGCCGAACTGATCATGGTGGTGATGGTGAGCAGTATCGTTTTTTTCATGGCAGCAGTGTTTATGTTTGTGGTTTGTTTTTCCTTGTTTGTTTAAGTCTTTACTTGCCCTGTGAGCGTCTGGTTCCCTTGCGTTCCAGCCGCCGCTCCCTCTGACTTCCGGGTTCTGTCTGCGTTCTACACAGACAGACCAGGACTGAAAGCGAGGCCTGGCTCACACGCGAGCGAGGCCTGGCTAGCGCATGCGCGAGGCTCGACTCGCGCATGCGCACTGGTTACGGCTGACGCGGTCATGGCGTCATACGCCCAGCCCTTAAAGCAGAGAGAGAGACATGTGTACACCGGGGGCGTGCGTTCATACGGCGGTTACCGGTGTACTGTCCTGTCCACATCTAGGTAAGTGTTCTGGTGCGGTTTTGGATAAAAACCTTCCTCATGTCTCTACTTGACATTTTGTCACTTTCCTGTTACAGTGTCTATTCAAGGCTACATGGACATCTCTTTGCCTCTCAGTGGCCAGCCCTCCCTCAACAGGTATGGCTAAGGGGAAAACTATGTTTTCTGCACCTGCTGGGGGGGAAGAGAGTGGAGTATAGGGACATAGTGTGACTATTTGTGTTTCTTCTTCTCTTTATCTCAGCCCTTCTAGGTCTGACCAGCAGCATAATGAGTCCCACGGTCGCAGCGGGTCTTCTAGGTCACATCACCGGCACTCATCCTCCAGACACCATAGTTCATCCAGAACTGGTCATGCTAGTAGAAGTACTCCTCATCTCTCCCCCCATGATGAAAGATTGGAAAATTCTTGCTGGGGGTGCAAGGCTTCGTTATCTATTAACAAATCCCTTTGTGATCATTGTTTCTCTAAAGTAGCCAATGAAAGGGGAGGTGTAGATAAACACCTGGAAGCTCTTGTTAAAAGGGTCGTGGATAAATCCCTGCAGGAGAGAGATACTATAATACAGCAGGACTCTCCTATAGACCCAATGATTCCCTTATTGGATCAGGGACATTTACATGAGGTCTTCGCAGCCACTCAGGCCAGCCAGTCGGCTGCTTCTCCTTCAGAAAGTGGTTCAGAATTGGAGGATACAGTAATAGGCTTTGATTATGCCTTAGTCCCTGCCTTAGTGAAAGCTATTAAGGAAGCCTTGAATTTGGAGGATCCAGCTACTTCTCCCCCTAAACAGAGAAAACTCTTTAAACAGCTCAACAAGGAGCGACATTACTTCCCGTTTATTACGGAGATATGCGCCATTATTTCCAATGAGTGGAGTAAATCTGATAAAAAAGGCTCTATGCAGTCGAAGATTACAAAATTATATCCCTTCAAACAAGAAGATGTGACACATCTTGAAGCTGCCCCGTCAGTGGACGCAGCGTTGATGCGTTTGGTGAAGTATGTGACCCTTCCCTTGGAAGACACAGTTTCTTTTAAAGATCCTTTGGAAAGACGGATCCATTCGGACCTAAAGAGAATCTACTTGACAGCAGGGTCCGCTTGTAAACCCATTCTGGCTATAGCAGCTGCCTCAAAAGCCTTAGAAGCCTGGTCTGACAGTGTTAATGATTCCTTAAGAAGCATTTCTGAGGATACAGCTAAGAATTCTCATATCCAGGAAATTAGGCTAGCGTCCGCTTTCTTGGGGGAGGCCTCTATTGATATTACTCGCCTAGTGGCCAGGGTGATGTTGTCGGCAGTCACTGCCCGCCGTGCTTTGTGGCTCCGTCCATGGTCTGCGGATGCAGCCTCAAAGCAGGCTTGGTGCCGTATTCCCTTCGAGGGCGGGTCCCTCTTTGGCAATAAACTAGATAGTGCCATCTCTCGGGCCACGGGAGGTAAGTCGGGGTTTCTCCCTCAAGACAGGCGTTTACAGAATCAAAAACGCACCTTCTTCAGACCACAGAACACAGATCGCTGGAGGGATACACGCAACTATAGACCCGGTCGTGAATTCTCTAGACCATGGAGGTCCAGACAACCTCCCTTTAAGAAGCAAACCAAAGGCACTACTTCTAACAGCCAGGAATCTACAAAGTCTTTTTGAGGTTGGGCCCGCCCAAGCATTTCAGGTGGGGGCTCGCCTTTCCCACTTTCGGCATGTTTGGGCGGCCTCTATTCAGGACTTCTGGACCATCAAGACGGTCTCGTCGGGCCACACTTGGATCTTCAACAGCGCCCCAGGCTCAAGTTTGTTCCCACGAACCTTCCAGGCACAGAAGAGAAAAGACAAATCCTTTTGGCCTACGTGAACTCTTTATTAATTCAAGGCGCAGCTGTCAGTGTACCAAAAACAGAACGAGGCGAAGGCATGTATTCCCCTTTATTTCTAGTGCAGAAAAAGAACGGTACTTGGAGACCAGTAATAGACCTAACTCATCTCAACCGGTTTATTCGGAAAGAAAAATTCAAGATGGAATCTCTATTAACCATCCAACAGTCGATCCATCCAGGAGATTGGTTAGTGTCAATAGATTTGAAAGACGCTTATTTTCATGTTCCGGTGGCAATAGGTTTTCAAAAATACCTCCGCTTCTCGGTTGGCGACCAGCACCTACAGTTCACCTGCCTACCCTTTGGTCACACGACCTCACCCCGGGTGTTCTCCAAGGTCCTGCTAGCTGTTGTAGCCCTTCTGCGGGTGAAAGGAGTCCGTCTTCATCATTATTTAGACGATCTATTGCTACTAGCCCAAGACAGAAATCAACTGATAGAACAGAGAGATCTAGTAATTACCACTCTTCAAGAGTTCGGATGGCTGATAAATGTGGAGAAGAGTCATCTAGTCCCATCACAAACCCTAGTGTTTCTGGGTGCCTTCTTCAACACATCAATAGGCACCATCTCTTTACCGGAGGAAAAAGTGACCACGATCAGAGGCAGGATCCGCAAAGCATTCGCTGCTCCTCAGCTATCTGCCCTTCATTGTCTGAAGTTAGTCGGTACCATGTCAGCCACCATTCCAATGGTGAAGTGGGCCCAGTGGCATACTCGTCCATTCCAGAAAGGATTTCTCCAGCAATGGGTCTCCTCCAGGAAGAGTCAGCGCATCACGATCACTCAATCTATGAGAGGATCGCTTCTATGGTGGCTTCAGGGGAAGAATCTCCGCAACTGCCATTCAATTCGTCCCATCACTTGGGTTACAATAACATCAGATGCCAGCAATCTGGGCTGGGGCGCCCATTGCCTTTCAGAGATAGCTCAAGGCAGATGGAGCACACCCTCTCACGGAATGGTTTCCAACATACTGGAACTACGAGCCGCCTTTCAAGCACTCCTATCTTTCAGCCATTTATTGACAAAGTGTTCGGTGATGCTCAGGCTGGACAATACGACCGCAGTAGCCTACATAAGGAAACAGGGTGGAACTCGCAGTTGGACCCTACTTCGAGAAGTGGAACCAATTATGAACTGGGCCCAGAAGAATCTGGCCAACGTGTCGGCAGTATACATTCTGGGGATTCAGAATGTTCAAGCGGACTTCTTATCTCAAGTCCAGTTGGACAACAACGAATGTGTTGAATTGGCTTCTAACCTTGGGAATATCCCCAGAGGTGGATCTATTTGCGTCCCCGTGCAACCACTAGTTGATGAAGTATTATGCGAGGGGCAGGGATCCCCAAGCCTATGGGATAGACGCTCTCACGGATCAATGGAGATTTCAAAAAGCTTACGCCTTTCCACCAGTCCCTGTGGTCTTTCGGTTCCTTCACCGGCTCAAATCAGAGAATGCGGAAATCCTCGCAGTGATCCCTTTTTGGCCAAACAGGCCCTGGTTCTCTCTCCTATCGTTCCTCAGCTATCGGGACCCAATCCCTCTTCCCCCCAGACCAGATCTTCTCTCCCAAGGCTCGATATGGCACCCATGTCCAGCTCGTCTGCACCTCAGGGCGTGGTTCTTGAGAGGGGAAGGCTTAAAGCACTAGGTTGTCCAGAAGAAGTCATGTCAACCCTGCTTAACGCCAGGAGAAATAGTACTAACAGAGTATATGAACGTATTTGGTCAAAATTTTCAGACCACATGTCGTCGAGGTCTAACCCTTCTAGCTCCCCAGAGGTTCAAGATATTCTTAGCTTCCTACAAACGGGCTTGGTCTTACCTTTAGCAGTCAGTTCTCTCCGAGTACAAGTCTCAGCCATCTCTGCGTTTACAGGGATCTCTTGGGCTAACCATCCCCTGGTTCGCCAGTTCTTCAAAGGTGCTATTCGGCTCAGGCCCCAAAGAAAACCGAGGTTTCCTAAATGGGATCTACCTCTTGTTCTGGACTATCTTACCTCGATCAGCTCTAATCCGGATAAACCTCTTTCAGCCAGAGACCTTACTCTCAAAACCATCTTTTTAGTTGCAGTCACTTCAGCTAAGAGGATCTCCGACATAAGAAATCTGGGTTCAAAAGAACCATTCCTGACCTTCTTTCCTGACAGAGCAGTATTAATTCCTATGCTGGGCTCAAATCCTAAAGTGACATCCATTTTTCACGAAAATCAGGAAATTGTCCTGCCCACCTTTGGGTTGTCTGAAGATCAAAGTGTTCATCCCCTTGATGTAGGACGCACATTAAATCTATACCTAGAAATGACAAGATCTTTCAGGCAAACAGACTTTCTTTTCGTCCTTCTCCATGGGAAGAATAGAGGAAAGCGGGCATCAATCAGATCCATCTCAACTTGGATAGTTCAGACCATCCAGAGGGCATATAAAGAGAAGGGCCTGGCTCCTCCAGAGGCAGTAACTGCACATTCAACTAGGAGCATCTCGACTTCTTGGGCAGCCTCACGACATGTCGCACCTGAAGTTATATGCAGAGCGGCTTCGTGGTCTTCAATTAATACTTTTGTCTCTCACTACTGTATTGAACCGGCTGCTTTGTCTTCCTTAAGTTTTGGTTTACAAGTGCTGTCGGTGGACAGTGTTAAATAAATTTATTTTCTCAGCATTTTTGCCCACCCGGGTTTCTTTTTGTGAGTTATTTCCCACACGTATGCTGCCATGGAGCCAGTCAGGAAAAAGGAAAATGTATTACCAAATACTTACCGTAATTTTCCTTTCCTGATAGGCTCCATGGCAGCAGGAGTCCCTCCCAAAATGCGTGGAGTAGGATAGTTACGGAACAAGGCTGAGAGCCCACAGCTAAGATTTATAGGGGAGGGGTCCTATTGGGTAGTTATGGAGGCAGGGCTAACCCACACGTATGCTGCCATGGAGCCTATCAGGAAAGGAAAATTACGGTAAGTATTTGGTAATAAATTTTCCTTTTTCCAGCCTGAAGGGGAGGTGTTAAAGACAGAAGTAAACACGCACATTTAATAATCTATTTGTGGGAAAAAAAAGGTTGCCAATTTTGTTTGGGAGCCACGTCGCACGACTGCGCAATTGTCAGTTAAAGCGACGCCGTGCCGAATCACAAAAACTGGCCCGGTCATTGACCAGAAATATGGTCCGGGCTCAAGTGGTTAAAAATTAACAAAACACAAAAGTTAGCCCAATTTTTGGGGATAATGTGAAAGATGATGTTACACCGAGTAAATAGATACCTTACATGTCACGCTTTACTATTGGAAACACTCCTGCAATGGGGCCAAAATTAATTCCGTGAATATCCCCATAGGCGACCTTTTTCTTTTTTTTTCCAGGTTACCAGTTTATAGTTACAAAGAAGGTCTAGTGCTAAAAGTATTGCTCTCGCTCTAACGCACGTGTCAATACCTCACATGTGTGGTTTGAACGATGTTTATATATGTGGGCGGGACTTGCGTAAGTCCCGCCCACATATGTAAAAATTATTTTTACTTTTTGCTATAATAAATATCCCCAAAAATATATATTCTAAAAAATAAAAAAACCCTCAGTTTAGGCCGATACGTATTCTACATCTTTTTGGTTCCAAAAAATCGCAAATAGCGTTTAGTGTTTGGTTTTGGCAAAAGTTATAGCGTCTACAAAATATGGCTTTTTTTTGTTTTAACTAATTATTGCGGCGATCAGCGATTTTTATCGGTACTGCGACATTATGGCGGACACATCGGACACTTTTTTGGAACCATTGGCATTTTTCTAGCGATCAGTGCTCTAAAAATGCATTGCTTACTCTAAAAATGCCACTGGCAGGGAAGGGGTTAACACTAGGTGCGAGGGAGGGGTTAAATATGTTCCCTGGGTGTGTTCTAACTGAAGGGGGGGGACTGACATGGGTAAATGACAGATCGCTGTGCATGAAGGAGAGCTCCAGACACAACCGGTGCTGAGAGCTGCTGTAGATCCCAGAGGCTATGGAGGCTTCAAGCCCAGGGGATGGCTCAAATCCCCAGTCAATGTCTCAGGTTTTGCCGGTGGAGAGTGGGCCTGGAGGCTCACATAAGATCTCAGGTTCTTTGGATGGATTAAAGCCAAGTAAGGTTGAAGTACTTTACCTACATTCCCAGGAGAAAGTCTGTTGGCTTGCAGCACAGCCGGGGGAAGATGTCAGTGAGAGAGATCTCAGGATTCAAGCCATGTATTGCCTAATGGAGAAAGTGGTGGTTTATCTTGAGGCTGCATATGCTGAGCTGGCCCGGCTGAGGAGTGCTAGAGACTCTGTTAATAAGAACCGCAGAAAGGGCTTTCGGCTAAACATCCAAACCCTGAAGGATGTTACAGTTGAATACACTGCCCTACTAAATGGACTTGTCATGTCTGCAGGTACTGTAACTCCCGAGATGTTTGACTTCAATCAGCGGATTGTGGTTGCCCATGGAAACTGCAGCCAGGCCGTTAGACGGGTTCCCGGGCCGGGACCTCTGTTGCATCTCGGCCGCTGGGTGGCGCTGTTCCCGCTCGCGGGAGTCCCGCGAGTGCCGTGTGTGAGTCCAACCAGGAAGTGTTTGTGATGGACGGAGGTGCTGCTGCTGCTGCTGAGTGTATGGAGGTCGGAGGTGCCGCGATGGAGGATGAGAGAGCTGAGGGAGCCGAGATGGAGGTCATGGCGGGAGGTGAGAGACTCGATCCGGCGGAGGTCACAGTGACGGAGGTCCCGCATGGACTATCTGGTGCAGCGGCAGATGTGTCCCCAAAAACGGAACTGACACAGCCAGGTGCTGTCCCCCCAGTAGAGTTGCCCCCTGTGTCCTTCTCCCCTGTTGTCCCCCCAGGGGAGTTGCCTTCTGTGTCCCCACCCTCCCCAGCCTTGATGTGTTCGGCTGCGGCAATGACCCCTCTGCCCGGTGAGTGGGGTGAGTGTGAGCAGGGTGAATCACCAGGCTCAAGCCTCACCATTAATTATATCAGGCAGATAGAGGGTGAGCCGTGTAAAGTGGTTCAGGGTGCGGATGGTGTCATAATGGACAATTTGTCATCAGATGTTCTAGTGGTCCCTTCTGGGGGTGACCAGCAAAGTGGACAAGTTCAATCTCAGGGGGTTGGTGTTGGGTCCCCTCTGGTGGCTGGGGGTAATACTGGTACACCCAGTGTTCCTGATGCTCCTGTGGGCGACCAGAGCAATATGGTCAATGTCATGTTAGATGCTGATAATGTTTTGGTGGATAATGGTGCCCTCCATGTTGTTCTCCCTGTTGTGCCCCCTGCTGTCTCTCCCGTTCCTGCTGCCCTCTCTGCCCCCCCTGTTCCCTGCGTTTCCCCTGCCCCACCCCCCCCCCCCCCAGATTAGTGGGTCTCAAGAGGCCCAAGTGGTGTCGGCTTTAAGAAGTGGTATGTCATTTGCGGATGTTGCTGGGGATAGGGTGCAGCTTGGGCGATTTTATGCCCAGCATGGCACTATGGCTTTCACGGGCACTGTGCCAGCTGCTGCCCGTGCCGTGGCGGTAGAGAGGAAGCGCCGCAATGTGGTGCAGCTGCGCTGGCAGGGCGGTTTATGTATTTCAGATCGTGCTCCGGGGAGGAGTGCGGTGGTGGATATGGTGCTGGCCCTAGGTTTCAGGGTGGCAGATATTTTCGCCATTATTCACCCCGCGGGCTCCCCGGAGTATGATATCAGTTTTTGTACAGCAACTCTGATGGAGAGCTTCCTTACTAAATTGGAAGTAGTTAAAAATCGCCCTGCCTGGAAGCCTTTTAAGGCAACCCCTTTGTCCCGCCAGGATGATGTAAAAAAAGTTACAATCATGGTCCGCAACGAATCCGTGCCTGCGGAAGACATTACAACATGGTTGGGGAGGTTTGGGCAGGTTATGGGCCCCCCAAAAAAGGAGTTGGGTTCTAAGGGGATTTGGACAGAGGCATGGTTTGTCCCTGTCAAGCTCCGAAGAATCGGGTCAACTGTCACCCATATTCCAGCTACTGGGTACATTGGGCGTGATAGATTGGTGGCTTTCTACCTGGGGCAACCGAGGCTTTGCTTCAAGTGTGGCAGCCCTTTGCACTTTAGTGCGGAGTGTGCTGCCACACGTTGCTCTAAGTGTGATGAGGTGGGGCATAGGGCGGAGGGGTGTACCCGGATTCGGTGCAATTTGTGCGGAGTCTTGGGGCACCCCTTCAGTCGTTGCCCTGCAGCTTTTAGGTCACCTGAGGAAAAGACTGACTCTCCTGTAGGCCCAATGCTGTTGGTTCCATCTCAACCAGCTGCTGGTCAGAGTGACTCTCCTGTAGGCCCGGTGCTGACAGTTTCGCCTCAACCAGCTGCAGGTCAGTGTGCTCAGCCTCAGGGGTTCACAATTGGTTCTGAGGACCCGGGGTCATCCGCAGGTTGTGGGTCGGCCCCGAGGGCCGGGGACCCCAAAAATCCCGCTCCCAAGGTGAGGAGGGTAAGAGTTAAGAAATCTTCCTTGGGGTCAGGGGCGTCCAGTTCTGGGGTGCCGGGGGAGGGGCAGCCTGTTATAGAGGTACCTCAGGGGGTTTTCAAGGTACCTACACCCCAAGTCTTGAGTTCTGGTGAGCCTGTCAAGCATCCTAAAATGGTAAAGCGTGTGCCTGTGGTGGTGCTCCATCCTTTGGATGGTGGTTCACAGTCCATTCCTACCTGGACCCCATCCCCTGCCCCATTTCCTGTTCTATCCTCTGCCCCATCCTCTACTTCATCCCCTGGTCCATCTCCTGCACCTTCAGAGTGTGAGGATGAGGTTTTTTCCTTTGATAAAGCTTGCAATGTTTTTTCTGAGTCAGATTCGGATGTGTACAACAATACAACAATAGATTCCGATTCCTCCGACTCCTCTGATCTCTCCGATGCTCCTAGTGAATCTCGGGGGGAGAAGAGGAGGAGGGAGAAGAGTCGAGAGGTTGAATGGGAATCTGTCAAGGGGAAGGGCAAGAAAAAACAGACCTCAGTGTCTTGTGTTGGTCTTGGTCCTGGTCCCCCTCCTTCTAATCCAGTGTCCGTACACAATAAATTTCTTGTGTTGGACACTGCAGTTGTGGGTCCCTCAGATGGAGACCCCAACATGGAGGCTGAGTAAATTTTGGTATATTTAAAGTAAATAATATTTAGAAAAAAATGAAGCAATTAAGAGTGTAGCAGGAGGTTTCTAGAGTATTTGGAAATGTTGGGGAATTGTTAATGTTGGATTTTAATGAGTTGGAGTTTTTTTTTGTAAAGACTTTGTTTTTGTACAGTGTAAGTAAGTTGTGGGGTGTTGATGTATTAATGTTGTAATGACATAATTATGTTACTCTGTTTTAAAGCCAATTGGGGCTTGGCTTTTAATGTCGTGTCTTTAAATAAAAAAAATCTCCAGACCAAAAAAAACAAAAATGTGGGTTCCCCTTCAGGTGCATACCAGGCTCTTAGGCTTGGTCTGGAACATAAGGGGTTAAACCCGCGCCGAAAACCAGCGTGGGGTTCCCCCCAAGATCCAAACCAAGCCCTTATCCCAGGCACGCAGTCTGGCCGGACAGGAATGGGGGCGGGGACGAGCGAGCGCCCCCCCCTCCTGAGCCGTACCGGACCGCATGCCCTCAACATGGGGGAGTGTGTGCTGTGGGGGAGGGGGGCACTGCCCCCCCACCCCAAAGCACTCTTGTCCCCATGTCGATAGGGACAAGAGCCTCTTCCCGACAACCCTTGCCGTTGGTTATCGGGGTATGCGGGCGGGGGGCTTATCAGAATCTGAGAGGCCCCTTTAATAAGGTGGCCCCCAGATTCCGCCCCCCCACCCTATGTGAAGGAGTATGGGGGTACATCGTACCCCTACCCATTCACCTGGGGAAAAAAATGTAAAGAAATAAAACACCACACATGAATAAATTAATTTATTAGTCTGCCGGGGGTCTTCTGCCGGGGGTCTTCTGCCGGGGCCCCCCACCACCACCCCATTAGGCCCCGGGCTTCGCCGTCTTTCACCGGGACCCCCTTCACCAGTGAGGCTCCTGCCTTTGGGGGAGGGTCCCGGGCTTCGACGGTTTCTGCGGGGGGGTGCACTTGCACCCCACCCCCATCTTCAGCGACGTAATTCACCGGGACCCCCTTCACCAGTGAGGCTCCTGCCTTTGGGGGAGGGTCCCGGGCTTCTACGACGGTTTCTGCGGGGGGGTGCACTGGCACCCCACCCCCGTCTTCAGCGCCGTAATTCACCGGGACCCCCTTCACCAGTGAGGCTCCTGCCTTTGGGGGAGGGTCCCGGGCTTCTACGACGGTTTCTGCGGGGGGGGGGGGTGCACTGGCACCCCACCCCCGTCTTCAGCGACGTAATTCACCGGGACCCCCTTCACCAGTGAGGCTCCTGCCTTTGGGGGAGGGTCCTGGGCTTGTACGGTGTCTTCCGCCGGGGGGCGACACCCGCGGGCTTCTGCGATGCCTTCCGCTTCTGCCTGTCTCCTCCGCGGAGCACAGGGCTTGTCTCCGCTGTCTTCTCCCTTCTCTTCCATTCGATGTTGACACGACGAGGTCCAGCGCTGGAATGCCGTCTGAGAAGCGGGCATGGACTTATATAGGGCAATGCCACCATGTGACCTCAACCCATGTGACATCACATTCCCATCATGCCCAGGGAATGTGATGTCACATGGGTTGAGGTCACTTGGTGGCATTACCCTATATAAGTCCATGCCCGCCGCTGACACGGCATGTCAGCGCGGAACCTCGTCGTGTCAACATCCAATGGAAGAGAAGGGAGAAGACAGCGCAGACAAGCCCTGTGCTCCCGGAGGAGACAGGCAGAAGAAGGAAGAGACGGAAGAAAGCCCTGGCTCCGCGGGGGAGCCAGGCAGAAGAGGGAGCAGAGAAGACAGAAGAGAAAAGACCTGGGAGTTGGCGCACCCCCGGCAGAAGACCAGGAAGACCGGAACCCTGGCGGAAGGCACCGGAAAGACCGGGGGATAGGCGCCATCCCCCGGCAGAAGACCCCGAAGTCCGGATGCCCCCCCCTAATGTAAAAGAGCTTAAATGGGGTGGGGGCATCCGGCGGAAGGCTCCGGAGAGGACCGAGGGATGGCGCCCTCCCCCGGCAGAAATCACCGAAGCCCAGGGTCCCGGCGGAAGATCGGGAGAGAAGAAACCCCCCCTTGTAAGAGAGCTAAAGAAGAAAGGGGGGCTCCGGAGCAGATTAATAAAATATTTTATTCTGTGTGGTGTTTTATTTTACTTTACATTTCCCCCATGTGAATGGGTAGAGGTACGATGTACCCCATACTCATTCACATAGGGTGGGGGGCCGGCATCTGGGGGCCCCCTTATTAAAGGGAGCTCGCAGATTCCGATTAGCCCCGCCCGCATACCCCGACAACCAATAGCAAGGGTTGTCGGGAAGAGGCTCTTGTCCCTATCGACATGGGGACAAGAGTGCTGTGGGGTGGGGGGGCAGTGCCCCCCTCCCCCACAGCACACACTCCCCCATGTTGAGGGCATGCGGTCTGGTACGGCTCAGGAGGGGGGGGGCGCTCGCTCGTCCCCACCCCCATTCCTGTCCGGGCCAGACTGCATGCTTGGGATGAGGGCTTGGTTTGGATCTGGGGGGGACCCCCGCGCCGAATCGGCGCGGGTTTAACCCCTCACGTTCCGGACCAAGCCTAAGAGCCTAATGTAGCCCTGAAGGGGGACCCGCGCCGATTTCAAGTTTGAAATTTGGCGCGTAGTTCCCCTTCAGGGCTGAAAACAGCTCGGAGATTCCCGTGCCCCGCGTCACGCAGCGCATTCACGGGTACGCCGCTTGGTATTTACCAAGATTTTCACGGCGTACTGACAAGGCGCACGGGAAGCGCCGAAATTTCTCTCTGCGCATGCCCAGTATGCAAATGAACCTCCCGAGGTTCAGGCGCACTGTGCAAGCGTACGGGGATCTGTTTTCAAAAAACACTTTCCCTTTCAATTCGGCCCGCCAAACACATTCAAACACATGTCACTTCACTTCCCCTGCATCCCCCCACCTCCCCCCCTAATAAACTCCCGCCCAAATCCCCGATATTTACATTTCAATGTGCCGTGCGCCAGGTCTGTACTGGTGCACAATGCACCCTCTCCTGGGCGCACGGAGCACATTAGTAACTAGGGAAATACACTGCACTAGCAGCGTATTTCTTTAGTAAATGGCAAAACGGCTGCTACTCCTGCTTTTACTCCATGAGTCATGGAGTAAAGGCTTGGTAAATCAGCCCCATTGTCTCATAGAGACTCTCACTGTCTGGCATGAAGTCTCCTCGCCTACACAGCTATTCTCCCTACCTCGGCTCTTGTGGTAGGTATCGGACACCTTAGTCCGAAGTATGTTTTGTTTTGGTCAGTTTGTAGGATCTCCCCTGACCCCCTTACTCATTGTTGGTTTGTGAGTAAAGTTCTGTTTATTTTGTTTCATGTGTTTACCTTTTTGGGTTACAGAAGATTTATTATCACAGCTCTACTGTACTGTATGCATTTTCATCGAGATTTTGATGATGACAGGTGTTTGACACTGCTATATAGGTATAGTGCACCCACTTTCACCTATCCCCTCATTCTAATGGTTCGTTATGGTACTTAAAATAATCTCTCATAATGTTCAGGGCTTCAACCAAAAGCGCAAAAAGGCTTTTCGCTACTATAAAAGTGTAGGAGCTGATGTCCTGCTATTACAAGAGACCCATTTCTGTGTTTTCAATCATCCTCATTATTTTGATAAAGCCTTTAAACAATTTTATTGCGCTACTCATACAGCCAAGCGATGTGGAGTAGCTATATTCATAAGCAACACCCTGATGTTTGATATTAGCCATGTATATAAATATACACCCTGAACACTGATTTATAATTTCCAAGGCACCATAGAGGGCCGTGTTATCACCATAGCTTCTGTTTATGCTCTTAACGAGGCCCAGGTGTTGTTTTTCAAAGCTTTTTTGACACGTTGGATTGATATCTCTCCCCACATTTGATTGTGGGGGGCAATTTCAATCTTACAGCACAACCATTGTTGGACAGAAGCAGAGTTGCCACATCCACTAAAGCCTTTCCTAAATCGGTAGGCATTTCTTTGAGTGCTTTACAAAACATTGATACCTGGCGAGTGCATAATGTTGGCTCCAGGTCATATATATTTCACTCCAACCTGCATGATAGCTACGCTCGCCCGGACTACTTTTTTTGCACCCCTGACGTCCTTGTCAACTCCTCTGCTGCAGAGATTCATGTATGCCCCTGGTCTAATCACCACATGGTAGCTCAAATAGGCCTCAAACCTTTAACATATACATAGAGACTTAATGATTCACTGCTTACTGATCCTGCAATTATGGAATCTCTCTAACCATAGGTAACTATTTCACAGAGCATTCATTACCGGACACTTCTCCCACCACATTATGGTCAGCCCATAAGGCGGTCATGTGGGGTCATCTCATTAATTTAGCGACCAAAAAGCATAGAACTAAATTGGCAGATCTATGTTCCCTTACAAAGATGCTAGATCGCTTGTACCACTGCTATAATCCATCTCCCACCCCCGAACATCTCGGACAAATTAGTTCCAAAAAAAGGACTTTAGACTTACTTTCTGAGTATACTGAAAAGGCTTTACGTTGGTCCAGGGCAAAATTCCTGCTGTTTATTAACTCTGCTTCTACTACTGTTTGCAAAGAATCTCAACCACATGGTTAAACCACCTCATGTGTATAAATTATGTAATTCTACTGACTCCTTGGTGTCTCATCCTAATGACATTCTTGGTATTTTTGTAGACTACTACCAAAGGTTATTATCGAAACCAACTGTGGCCTCTGACCTGGCCTCCCAAGACTAGTTTGTGAAATTAGCTCTACCCACTATCTGTCCAACTAAAAACCTTGAACACTCCGTGCACTACCTCATAAATTGCAGACATTATTAAGTCCCTCAAATTGTCCACAGCCCCTGCCCCTTATGGCTACACTACCACATACTATAAAATGTTCTCATCTACATTGACCCCAAAATTAGTAACCCTCTATAATCATATCCTGAAAGACCATAACCTTCCACCGGAAATGCTTTTGGTCAATGTGTCCCTCATTCCAAAACCACACAACGATCATTCTATCCCCCAAAACTTCCATCCTATCTCGGTAAATCAATAATGATTTAAAAATATTTGGCAGGTTGCTGGCAGATAGACTGGCCTCAGTGATTATCACACTTATCTCCCCATACCAAACTGGTTTTATACCAGGCAGACAAATCACTGATAACATACGTTTGGTGACAAACATTATCCAAGATGCCAATCTACGCCCAATCAGGTACTTCTCCTTAGCCTTGATATACACAAGGTGTTTGATAGCGTGAGCTGGTTGTACTTGGATCACCTCCTGCCTAAATTTGGTATCACGGGAGCCTTCATGGAAGGTTTTCATGAACGGTATCAAGCCCCCCAAACACGTAATAAACTACCTGGTAACAATTCCCAATTCTTCCCACTTCATAGAGGCATGAGACAGGGTTGTCCTCTGCCCCCTCTCCTATTTGCCCTGGCAATAGAACCTTTGTCTAGAATCATTGCAAAAAAATGTTGATATCAAAGGCTATAGTAAGGGACCTTAACACAGGTGATGTTCTCCTGTTTCTGACAAACCTCTTAATTGCACTTCCAAATTTAACATCTCTGTTAGACTCTTGCCAATCTTTTTTGGGTCTAGGAGTAAATCTGTCCAAATGCACTGCTATGCCAATCAATATATCCAATAATTTGACCATTACTTTACAACAGAATTTTTCTTTTGCATGGTGCACTCACTTATTACACTTCTTAGGTATCCAACTCACACCAACATTCTAGGATCTCTTCCATCTTAATTATAACCCAATAGTTGCTCACATACGAACCCTCCTGAAAACTTGGACTACATACTACATTTACTTCTTGGGCAAAGTTACTTTATTTATTTTTTAGGACCTTACCCATTTATGTCTCTAAATGTTATATTGAATCTCTCCAAAGAGACATTAATACATTTATATGGCATTCTAAACAACCGAGATTTAATAAAATCACTGTTGTGCAGACCCCAACCTCTTGGAGGTCTAGGCCTTATGGAGTTATTATTTGGCGGTCAGACTCACCCAGACCTCCCAGTGACATGCTCCAATATCGTACATCCCATGGTTACAATTTCAAACGCACGCGGTATATCCATACCACCTTCCTGGTCTACTGTGGTCCAAATCCATATGGGTAAGTAATATAGCTTCCCTAAACAGTATTATATTTCAATCCCTTTACCTTTGGTCTCTATACCACAGCAAATTTAAATTAACCTCTCCACTCGCACCTCTTTACTCTTTTATAGGAGACCCTGATTTTCCCTCAGCCCTTCAACATAGAGACAGTTGGGTAGATTCGCGTACCCTGGCCTAAAATTAGGATGGCCTAGCCTAGTCTTTTTAGGCTACACCGCCGTAAATTATTTAGGCTATTAGTGATTCTCAAACCACTTACCTGTTAATTTTCGGCGGCGTAGCCTAAAACGAGCGGGCGTAAGCGTGCGTAATTCAAATGACTTGTTTGGGGGCGTGTACAATGGAAATGAGGCTTGACCTCACGTTTTTCAATGTTTTTCCGTACTGCACATGCGCCGGGCGACTACATTTCCCATGGCGCATTGCGGCTAAGTACGCCGTACGGCCCTATTGATTTCGACGCGGATGTAAACGACGTAACTCCCGATTCGCGGACGACTTACGCAAATGACGCAAAAAATTTGAACCTCGCGGCGGGAACGGTGGCCATACTTAACAATAGTTAGTCCACTAGAGCATAGCTCTAAATTTAGGCGGCCTATCCCTTACGGAAACGACGTAACTCGACGGTGTAGGCCCGGCGTACGCTCGTAAATCGTCGGGAATCGGCGTATCCCCTCATTTACATAATCTACGCCGGCCGCAATGGAAGCGCCATCTAGCGGCCACCAGAAACATTGCAAGGTAAGATAGAACGGCGCAAGCCGGCCTATCTTAGCTTTGTTTAAGCGTATCTCTGTTTGAGCATACGCTTAAACAAACGCCGGCGTAGATTCAGAGTTAGGTTGGCTTATCTGCAGATAAGCCGGCCTAACTCTTTGTGAATCTACCTAAGTGTTTTTAGGTGGAGCTCTAATGGCTTAACTACCTTTGCATCCCTTAAGTCTGGTACACAATTTAAATATTTCACCCAAATCCATGCGGAACATGATTTACCTTCCTCTGAACATTTTAGATATCTCCAGATTTGGCACTTCTATCATAGCAGAGGTACATTATCGTCCCATATTCACAGCACTCAATTTTAACTTATTTGTGAACACACTTCTAGGGATAGAGGAGTAATCTCACGCATATACAGGTTCCTTAACAAAGCCTTTCTTGAACAAAAAACTTAACCAATGACCAGTTGGGAGATGGAGACAGATCTCACTTGTTTACCTCCTGAATGGGAAGAGATGTATAAAAACACAAAATCTTTGTCTACCTGTGAAACTGTAATTAAACTTCATACCAGATGGTACTTGACACCTACCAAGCTCCATATCATATTTCCCGCTGTATCTCCCCATTGCTTTTGTGGCTGCCCTAAAACAGGTTATTTTCTCCACAATTTTTGGAGTTGTAAACACCTTAAAGCGGAGTTCCTACTACAATAACACTATTAAAAGTCAGCAGCTACAAATACTGCAGCTGCTGACACTCACCTGTCCCAGGGTCCAGCGATGTGGGTGCAAAAGTCCCCGCTCATATCCCCCTCTTCTCTGTGGCTCCGGCATCACTACTGTGGGCTCCCGGCTGTGCCTGTTTGGCCGAGAAATCATCTGGGGACTGTGACATGTCCCAGATGATTGCAGAGAGGGAGGGGGAGAGATGACCTTCCTTCCAGTGCCGCCTTTCCCAGGGAGGAAGTGGGAGCTAAAACCCTCTAAAAACCCTCAATGTTTTCAAACAGTGATTTTGATTTAACACCAAGAAAAAAGTTAAAGTGGATGTAAACCCTCACATATGCATAGTAAAATGAACAACCTCAGATGATACACAGAGATGAAACAAATCTCCCTACATAAGTTTTACATGCATATTTGCTGTCTTTCCCTGTCTATAGACTTTACAACTCTTACAGTGTGTTAGAATTTTTACTTTCTCATTCTGCACGGGGAGGAGAGACTTGGTTTTCAATGGGAGACATCTGATTGGAGGAAAAGTACACACCCACTTCCCACATAGGCAGAGATTTTCAGAGCTGTTTTGTGACAAGGCAAGCTCTCTGCTAATCTATTTATAGCAACCTCCCTCAACATAAAATTCAAGCTGCTTTTATCTTCTGTCTCTGAGAATTTGTCAGAAGTTATAATGCTGATAACAGAAGAACGGAGCAGCACAAGCACACACGACTTAGTGCTTTGGAGAGAGATAAGAAAACACAACAGATATGTGTGCCTAGGTCATATTTCATAAATCAGGTTTACATATATTATAACATGGCACACAAAGAGCCAACACTAATATACTGTATATCATTGCTGAAAGATATAAAAGTGGTTCTAAAGGCAGAAGGTTTTTGACCCTTCTTCATTTTATGCATTAAGGGAAAAAAACTTCTGCAAGTAGCTCCCCCCCAGTCCCCTCTTATACTTACCTAAACCTGATCTTTATCCAGCAATGTACACAAGAGCACTCTCTGATTTTTCTCCTCATTAGCTCAGACGCATCAGACACCATGCTGTGTCAGTCTTATGGGGGGACCTGAGAAGAGGAGAACCGGGGGTTCTTTATGCAAAACGACTTAACAGAGCAGGAAAGAATAACATGTTTGTTATTTAAAAAAAAAAGTTTGCCTTTAGAATCCCTTTAAATAACCTCAGATGTAATTTATGTGAAAGGATACCTTTCACATAAAAAGAAACAACACTACAGGGCTCCATTTGCTTTTGAGGAGATAATCTTTCGTTAGAGGTCTTGACAGGTCATAAAAGAGTCAGCAAAATATTTATATCAAGCCAAGAGGGCAGTTGAAAACAGGGAACACTAGTGTTGGGTTTAGGGTTGAGTTTGGGATTAGGGTTAGGGTTGGAATTACAGTTGGAATTAGGGCTAGGATTAAGGTTAACTCCAATCCCAATGATAATCCCAACTCTAACCCTAATCCCAAACCTAATCTCAACCTTAATCCCAACTCTAACCCTAATGAAAAACCTAATCTCAACCCTAATTCTACACTTAATCCCAAACCTAACCCTAATCCCAACCCTAACCCTACTCCCAATACCAACTCTATATCTGTATCAGTCATAAAACACGGTTGCAGCATCCAAAGTGAAACTTTTTTCGCTATCCTGTGTTTACAGCATGAAAAGTGAGAATTGTGAGAAAAAAAGGCATTTGACGTTGAGGATTTTAAATATAAAATAGATCTTAGAAAGTGGAGGGGCTCTTTGATTCCTAATGTTTCGTATGTGAAGACCATGATAAAACTTACGGTGAGCTATGAGCATTGTTTAGCACTCCAGCTCGGGAAACTAAGACAGTTTCATAGAGCCTGGGACCAGTGGATTGTTATTCAGAAGCCACACATGAATAAATGTTTTTTTCTGGTTTGAGGATTGACTGTTACATAAGAGACGTTGTATTTAAGTATCAGGAAACTGACCCCACAGGAGTCATCTCCCCAGAGACTAGTGCCCCAATGTGATTCTCTAGGTTGTCTCCTACCTTTTTATATAGTAGCTCAACATGTATATTGAGTAGCCCACTTTGACTTTCTGTTCCTGATTTAGTGTAACTATTCCTTATGTTTAACAACTACAAGGCCACTCATTGCTTTTCTGTAAGTCGCTTTTGCTTACGAAATGTCTATATATATATATATATATATATATATATATCATACATGGAGGCTTATATAAAGAAATAACAGTGTACATTAAGTCTTCCTTCTGATGCTGTAACTACAGGGAAGCAAAAGAGTCGTTTTTGGTGCTGCATTGTACTAAGTTAGCAACAGGAACTAAAATTAGCAATAGGATTAACAGCTAAACAAACAATATTACAGACGGGAGCCTGAAAAATATACACTACTTTGTTAAAGTTTCAGGTAGTGCTTCAAATCAAAAAATCTTAACAAAATGCTAACAAGAATAAAGTAATATTTCAAGTAGACTGTCCTATAATTATTTTTGCATAACAGTGCTGAGAGCAGCCAAACTCACAAGTGCCTGTGGGCTCCTGTGAGGAGGATGGATTGACACATAGGAAATGATCACAGAGCTTGGGTTCACCTGCACCTTGCTGTGAGTAGGAGTATGGCTGCTGCAGCAGTTGAGGTGTGCACGTATGGTTTATATGTAGCTGGTGCAGGTGACATACGCATAAACGTTCAACAACATGTGGAATATTAGGCCATGAAACTCATGATGTGGAATTTGCCTCAAGTCACACTCTAATGACCAGAGAAAGACTTATGCCGCGTACACACGATAATTTTTCGGCATGAAAAAAACGTTGTTTTAAAAAAATGTAATTTAAAATGATTGTGCGTGGGCTTCACATCATTTTTCGGCTTCTGAAAAACGACAAAAAAAAGTTTGAACATGCTGCATTTTTTAACAACGTTTTAAACAATGTCGTTTTTCGGGTTGTAAAAAATGACCGTGTGTGGGCTAAAATGACGTTAAAAACCTGCGCATGCTCAGAAGCAAGTTATGAGACGGGAGTGCTTGTTTTGGTAAAACTACCTTTCATAATGGAGAAAGCACATTCATCACGCTGTAACAAACAGAAAAGCGTGAATCGTCTTTTACTAACACGGAATCAGCTAAAGCAGCCACAAGGGTGGCGTCATCCGAATGGAACTTCCCCTTTATAGTGCCGTCGTACGTGTTGTACGTCACCGCGCTTTGCTAGAGCATTTTTTTAAAACGATGGTGTGTGGGCAACGTCGTTTTAATGATGAAGTTGGAAAAATGTTGTTTTTTCTACATGCTGAAAAACTTTGTTTTTTTTTCATGCCGAAAAATGATCGTGTGTACGCGGCTTGAGACTTCATTGTCTCTGACTTCCGATTTATTTCTCTGAGTAGCTTTATCTTTCTTTATTTCCAGCAATTTCATGACATCTGATTGTTCTGGGTCACATGTTGTTGTCTTTTCTTTTTGATAGGGGCTGGTTGTGAAGCAATCTGTTTGCCCCTACTTTTTGAGAGAGCACAAGAGGTGGATTGTAGCAGGGAGGACTAGCCAGAGGATATTTCTTGACTTTCCTCCTGTACAGTGGCACCATCTTCACCACTGGAGTCTTGCTCACTCTCACTTAAGTTTCCAGAAGTTCTAAGGCAAATGAAACACAATAAAGGTTTGGATAATGAAAGAACCTTAAAGCCTAACATGTGACCCCCACTGCACAGAAAGTGAGATTTTTTTTTTTATATACCACAAATAATACTCAAATGTTATGAGTAACACTGATAGTCTTCATGTGATTATAGTCCTTAGGAAATAAAGGTCTTCAAAGAAAACATGTTTTACTTTTTTGGGCACCAGAAAATCTGGGTCGTTTTGAGACTGAAGCACAGGGCCAGATTCAGGTACAATTGCGGCCGTGTAACGTAACCCGTTTACGTTACACCGCCGCAAGTTTTCAGTGTAAGTGCCCGATCCACAAAGCACTTACCTGTAAACTTGCGGCGGTGTATCATAAACATGTCTGGCGCAAGCCCGCCCAATTCAAATGAGGCGGGTTCCATTTAAATTAGGCGCGCTCCCGCACTGGACGTTCTGCACATGCTCCGTTCACAATTTTCCCGACGTGCTTTGCGCGAACTTACGGCGGCCCGATGTGTTTGTGAATCACGACGCGCGTAACGTACTTACGCCGGGGATTTTTTTTTTCAAAAGCGACGCGGGAACGACGGGCATACTTTAACATGGTGGAGTAATTTTACACCATGTTAAAGCACACCTAACTTTGCGACGAAAAAAAAAGACTTGCGCCCACGTAACGACGGGAAAAACCTTTGTGGATCGCCGTAACTGCTAATTTGCATACCCGACGCTGGAATACGACGCAAACTCCCCCCAGCGGCGGCCAAAGTATTGCATCCTAAGATCCGACGATGTAAGTCAATTACACCTGTCAGATCTTAGGGCTATCTATGCGGAACTGATTCTATGAATCAGCTGCATAGATACGACAGGAGATACGACGGTGTATCAGGAGATACGCCGTTGTATCTCCTCTGTGAATCTGGCCCAAAGTCCTTATTGCATAGTTACATAGTAGGTGAGGTTTAAAAAAGACACAAGTCCATCAAGTCCAACCTATGTGTGTGGTTATATGCCCAGAGGTCCCCCCCCCCCCCCCCCCAGTGTATAGATTGCATTCCTTTTTGTTGCCACCCAAATGCATTATTTTACATTTTTCTATAATAAACCTCATTTGCCATGTAGTTGCCCACCCCATTAATTTGTTCAGATCTTTTTGCAAGGTTTCCACATCCTGCGGAGAAGTTATTGCCCTGCTTAGCTTAGTATTGTCCGCAAATACAGAGATTGAACTGTTTACCCCATCCTCCAGGTCGTTTATAAACAAATTAAATAGTATTGGTCCCAGCACAGAACCCTGGGGGACCCCACTACCCACCCTCGACCATTCCGAGTACTCCCCATTTATCACCACCCTCTGAACTCGCCCTTGTTATAGTGGTCCCTCAGTGATTTTCACATTTACACATTAAAACTCTGTATAAATGCACTGCAAACACTATAGGTGCTTTTATTGTGCTTGTTTTGGTGCATTTTCATAGACTTTAATGGATGTGGTTGCTTAGCATCAACACATCTTAAACTCAACAAGCCAAGGTAAAATCATAGCAGCACAACGTGACGGTAGCACATTTGAATGTTTGAGCTGTAGAAGGGCCTTAAAAGTGTGTCTCAAATGCCTGTTTTTAACACTCCAATAACAACTGTGTGAAAGGGCCCTAACACTGATGGTAGCACTTTCAATAACAGTTGTGGTAACACTTGCAATACCACTTGTGGTAATAATTGAAGTAATATTGGTAATTACTCTGCTCTAAGGATCGGTAGGTTGGTTTGGCAGGAACGGGATGACTTTTGGCCCGTTTGTACAGCTCCCTGTCCTACAGAAGCCAGTCTCACGACCAGTTCTGTCAGTCAAGCATGCTCACAAATCAGCATCCGATGGCTGCCAACGCTGATCAGTGTGTTCTGGCAGGGGGGAAGTCCCCCTGTCAGAACACAATAGCTTAGTGGAGAAGATCCATGCACTAACTAGGCTTGTGTTAGTATGGCAACCTGTATGTTTTTTTTTTTCATTCAGCTCGTTGTGTTGAGCGGAAAAAGGATTTATAGTGTGTACCCCCCATAACACAGAATAGGGTAGATAGGCCAGATAGGCTACTAGGACAAGCATTAAGAGTACATGTTGAAGTTTAAGTCACATAGGCAATAACAGGCTTGTAACAGCATGTCACACAAAATTGGGACGGGAATGCTGTGCTGAATCCCACAGGTACACAGTAAGGCACTGTTTCAATCAATACTTACAGTACTTTACCAGGATGGTATCTGCTGGAGAGGTGGCTGATTGGCAAAACACAGATATTGGCTCTTCTAGGATGACAAGTGTTAACTGCCGGGGGGCACGGGGTAGAGGTGACAGAGATAGAACAGAGGACATAGTGGACATATGCCTCTAACAGGTGTCATGCGATGTGTTGTCAAAAACCTCTTCCACTCCAGGCGTTGCTTCCAAAATATTCAGACATAACTTCATTATATGATGGTTTATTCTTCCAACGATTATGACAGCAAACAGACAGCTTATGCTTACATTGTTACGTTGTTACAGACATCATGGCAGGTAGGCATCACAAAGTTACAGAAGGAGGAAATAGATGGTACATCTTCTATGCTGGCTATAGAGCCTCTCCGAGCAGGTTGGTTTCCAAACTTCCATCTCATCAGCAGAGTCCGATGACCCTGAGACCCCCGTGGGTCAGATGACCCTGAGGTTTCCTAGCTTGCTATGCTTACCACGTGTACATTTATACAGGTTTAACAGCTAACTAAGCACAATTGGCTCGTTTCCAAACAAGGTCGCGATGGGCTTTAACGCCCACTATGTATATTTAAGTAACATCTCCTCCCCTATCCTTGACATAGGACTTTTAAGAATAGATCTGGCCTACAACAGATGTAACTGACCTTGTTTGCCCTCAAAGCTACCATGTCTAAACCAAAATGATTCAGAGACCTTTAAAACATAATATCAATACATTTAAAATCTAACAATTCCCCCTTAATGCACTGTAATTAACAAATAAAATAAGTGCATTCATCTTAAATAAAGGTTTCTGATTCACTTTTTTCCAATACAAACAATACAATTTAACATTTCAGATATTGTACATAAACTTTTTCCTAAATTCGGAGATATTCCTGTGAAATATTTGATTCCATTAAAAAATTATAATTTATTATATTATTAATTAATTTTAATTTATTCTTCATCTAAATTAAGTAATATTAAAATTTTCTTCCTTTGCCTTCATAAATTTTACTTTGTATAACTTCAACCATATCATATAACTATTTTATCATAAAGAAGAAATAAATATATTTGATGTATCAAATTATATTACTCTATAATATTAATTAATAAATACAATGTTTTCATTTCTTTTGAAATTTCAATAACCAAATTTCTTCAGTATAAGTTTTTTATACATTATCCTAGACACTGAACAATTATAAACATAATACATAATCTATTTGTTTGTGGATACATAAAAACATAACTTTCCCATTATTTGATTGTCGTATTTTTATATATTCTATCTTTTTCTATTTATTTTCTATCTTTTTAATCTATTCATTTTATTTATCTATCTATATAATTTATTTATCTATCCATATCATTTATTTATCTATCCATGAAAAGGCAAGCAACTCTTTCTTTTATTTATTTTTCAATGTTCCATATTATTTAATTCAACAATAATTCTGTTTAGATACTTTAAAAATCCTTTTCTTCCACACAAACTTGTATGTTTAACTATATTAATACTTCAAATGTATACTTTGTTATACATTCGTGTAATAACAAACTATCCATCCAATATTCCCAAGTTATGTGTTCTATAAAAATGAATAAAAAAGTAATTATTCTATGTGAAATAATAATTTTATGTGTATCAATATGTATTCTTATAAAAGATTTAGAAACCAAAATATAACAACTATTTTTCCATATTTCAAAAAATTCAAAAAATTCCTATATTAGAATTACATTCCAACTCCCCCTTACATAATGATCAATCGATCAATATGTCACTTTTGATGTAAGTCCATATGAATAAATCATTGAAGTTCATCCAAAAATGTTGATCCTTGATAACATAATCAAAAAATAATTTTGAAAAAACTAGAAGTAATAACCAAAATAGAATTTTAGTTGTGCTTGTTTCATGGTCATGAAAGTATCCAAAAAATAAAATTACCTTCCCAATTGAAATCTGATATTTCAGTTGGCATTCCTATTGAAATCCGTGGTATCTTTAAAATCTATAATTCCTAACCATAACTTTAGCTACTGGAATAAATTATGAAACATACTCATAAAAAGTAGAAATCTTATTCAAAACATAATCTCTATTTAAATTTAGCAAAGGCCTAGCCATATTTTGTGAACAAACTTCTGAAATTCCTATACTTGTACTTTGTCCTATGCAACAGATTGCAAATAACTATATATGCTAATTTTAAAAAAACATAGAAGAACAGACATTCTTCATCCTGTCATTAACTCAAAAAAATGTAACCAACCCTTACTTTAGAAAAGGTTTTAAACCAAAAATATAACAGGTAAATAAGTCACTTAGTATTTACCTTTTCTTGAATCATCTTACCCTATTTAGACTTTAAAATACTATTGTAGCGTTCTATAATATCTGGGTACTAAAGATGATAAGAAACAATAACTTTATCAAATACTAAAATTGCATACACGTCCTTCATCACCTGTCCTATAAAAATGAAAAAATCATTATCTGATTCCATGGTTTAAAAACAATCCCAATGGAATGTGACAAAGTTCATAACTTAGCTTTCATTAAAAATATATTATTTTTTCCTAGAATTACCTCAATTATTTTTATCAAAAAATTAACTAAAAAGGAAAAAACATACTAGTATACTCCTTCAGCAGGTGAAAAAATCTAATATACTCAATCTACATAGACTGCAAATCTCTCAATACTTTATAGTATAAGATCACTCTTTGCCTTTGAATTGCTCTATAAACATAATAAAACAATATTCAAGAAGTTTGATGACAAAAATGCTCTAATAATGAGTAGTTCAAAATTTCTTTCATTAGCTCAAACAAAAAATCAATTAATCAATTTGTCAGTCAATCTGTCAGGTACCTGGATATGCAAAAATAAATATTTTCATTTAAAAAATAATTCTATCCATTTTTGTTGGAATCAATTATTTTTACAATGAATTTTATCTTCATTATCAGTCTGTACTGAGACAAAATTTTCATCGTCCCCCTTTTTATTCTGTGACTAATTTTTATTTTGTAAAAGTAATATTTTTATCAGATTATTGTATTTTTCTTTACTATACTTTACTTATGATTGCTTTAATTTTGCAAAAGAACATTTAGGTTGGATATCCTAAATACCTTATATCAGAAAGAAACTTAAATCATGTTTAAGTATTTTTCTTTTTTTAACCAACTTATACAGTATGGTTAATTTAACCACATGCCCTGTCACTCTGACTGCTAAACAAACAAGTCTTAAAATCTTTTTTCAGTGTAGACAGACAAACATTCAGAAAGTTTCATCTGTGCTTCCTGGATCCATTTAATAAAAGCACAAAAAAAAACCCTCAATAAATATCCACTGAAAAATTGATAAAGTAACTTTTGCATAATCAACTTGCATAATTGTGGCTTATTACACTGTATAATTTTAGCTTCAACTGACCTTACTTTTTAACATCCAGTTGTCACTATAGACAAAAGCTTAATCAAAGCCTTGTGTAGACACCCTCATGTTTAAAAATAACA
Source organism: Rana temporaria (assembly GCF_905171775.1). Lineage (NCBI taxonomy): Eukaryota > Metazoa > Chordata > Amphibia > Anura > Ranidae > Rana > Rana temporaria. Next base: position 288,513,454 of record NC_053490.1, read on the forward strand.
CCTTAGTTCTTTAAAACAAATGGTGCAAAAACCCACGTATTTTTCAAAACAATTACTTAGGTTAGTAATACCTTATTAAATATTTTTTTCCATCCATGAACCTTTATTTCAGATTTCTGAAAAAAGTTTAAACACTTAAAATGTGTTTATATCCATAGGGGAAAAAAACTCTTGTCATGACTGACCATCTGCTTAGAAATTCGACCTCCATTTCTCTGTTAATGACACACTCTCAGAGAAAGATCTGTCACTGTCAGTCTTGACTACCATTCACTATACAATTTTCAACCAATCTCATTTTATCGTTTTTACAATTTTTAACCTTTTTTTTAAATTTTAAAGCTTATTTGGTTTGTACATCCGCTAGAAATCATGTACATAACATTATAATATGACATTTCTTGATTATAATAATGACAAAACATTGTTTAGGAGAAAATCTCATGAAACTTCACAGATTAGTTCCAGCCTAATGAACTGTGAATTGGCCATTTTCCTGAGAAAATTCCTCCAAACAAAATTCTCATTCTCATCTGAAATAGTCAATTATAAAAACTTTTAACAATAGTTTTTCTTCTATTTTTGCTAATTTTGGATTGAACAAAACTTTCATATTTTAATATGTTTCCTGGGTAAACTTTAGTAATTTAGAACAATTTTACTACCTTTAATTAAATAACCAAACCCAAGTTTGGAATCTTTTATAAAAATTGCTCAATCCTTATTATTTTCTACAACCAAATCTGTAGGATTTTTGTTAAATACTAAATACCTTGTTGTTTACCATTAACTGAATTTTATACAGTTCTTACATAATTTTTAATCAATAGTATTTCCTTTAAACTTCTGCCCCTGTATGTGCTTTGAATGACATGCAATAACACATTTCTGTTGTTTAGGGCTAAAATATTCCTAAACATATATATGCAACATTAAACTTAATTTCCTTATTAAAGAACTTTTTACACTCTGGTATTAATTAATTAATTACCCCACTACTGTTTACATGCCTGCACATATATATATATATAGAATATATAAATTCCCGAATATTACTGAGATATACTTCTGAACCTTGAGATTTTTAACCATCCCATGTTAACCCACTTATATAAAAAACATATTTACCCCTTGTTTAGAATGATTTTCCTGTGTACACTTAAAAAAACAAGAGATGCAATGTCCTTTAACTTTGTCTTCTTAATTTTAGTTTCTTTCGTTTGTTTGTTACATTGTCTGTCTTTGGTGATTTTTCTTGTTGCATTTTCATGTTGCTGTATCTTCATACGTTGCTTTATCTTGGAAGAGTAATGTCCTTATTTTCTTTGAAGAATTAATTTTCTCCTGGCTGGCTCGCCAAATGTTAACTGCCGGGGGGCACGGGGTAGAGGTGACAGAGATAGAACAGAGGACATAGTGGACATATGCCTCTAACAGGTGTCATGCGATGTGTTGTCAAAAACCTCTTCCACTCCAGGCGTTGCTTCCAAAATATTCAGACATAACTTCATTATATGATGGTTTATTCTTCCAACGATTATGACAGCAAACAGACAGCTTATGCTTACATTGTTACGTTGTTACAGACATCATGGCAGGTAGGCATCACAAAGTTACAGAAGGAGGAAATAGATGGTACATCTTCTATGCTGGCTATAGAGCCTCTCCGAGCAGGTTGGTTTCCAAACTTCCATCTCATCAGCAGAGTCCGATGACCCTGAGACCCCCGTGGGTCAGATGACCCTGAGGTTTCCTAGCTTGCTATGCTTACCACGTGTACATTTATACAGGTTTAACAGCTAACTAAGCACAATTGGCTCGTTTCCAAACAAGGTCGCGATGGGCTTTAACGCCCACTATGTATATTTAAGTAACATCTCCTCCCCTATCCTTGACATAGGACTTTTAAGAATAGATCTGGCCTACAACAGATGTAACTGACCTTGTTTGCCCTCAAAGCTACCATGTCTAAACCAAAATGATTCAGAGACCTTTAAAACATAATATCAATACATTTAAAATCTAACAACAAGGAGGATGAGGCAGCAGCATCAGTGACTGGAATGCATCAGAGGAATACATTGATGTTCTTATTCTGTCCCTCCTCCAGCAGGAACTTTTCCCTTGGCTTCTCTCTCACCCTAATGAGCAGGGAACCTGTCCCTAATCTCACCACTCACCAACAGCACCTAAGATGGACACTAAAGGTCACTGGGCATTGCAACATCCAATCAGACATCTGCCCTTCCGCTCCATCTATACAGCAGCAAGATGCCATGTACTGAATGGAGTGAAAGGTACACCTGCCTACATAATGGAAGAAATGGCATTACCAGCAGCAGATTACATGCCATCTATCTATCTGTTATTATGCATGTGCTTCCACTGTGGAGGCTCTCAAAAATGTATAAAGTTAGGAATGCAGAAAATACTGGGGTGCCGTGAAGTCGCTCTTCAGCTTACCTATGTATTTGCAAATGTGTGCAAAATAAACCCCTGTTTTTAACACAAACTGCTAAACAGGATAAATTGGTAACAAAACACAAAAAAAGCAGCGCTCCATGGGTAAAGTCATAAGTCATGTAAGGTAGTGCTGCTTTTTGGTGTTTTGTTGCTAGTCTTCCATTTTCCAGTGGTTTGGCAGCTGCACTGGGTTATTGTCTTGTTCATCTGGGTCCTATACCTACACATTGGACTGACAGCTCTTAACGCTTGAGAACTTGGGGCCAGATTCAGGTACAATTGCGGCCGTGTAACGTAACCCGTTTACGTTACACCGCCGCAAGTTTTCAGTGTAAGTGCCTGATCCACAAAGCACTTACCTGTAAACTTGCGGCGGTGTATCGTAAACACGTCCGGCGCAAGCCCGCCCAATTCAAATGGGGCGGGTTCCATTTAAATTAGGCGCGCTCCCACGCTGGAGGTTCTGCGCATGCTCCGTTCGCAATTTTTTTCGACGTGCTTTGCGCGAAAATACAGCGGCCCGACGTGTTTGTGAATCGCGACGTGCGTAACGTACTTACGCCGGGAAAAAAAAAATTCCAAAAGCGACGCAGGAACGACGGGCATACTTTAACATGGAGGAGTAATTTTACACCATGTTAAAGCACACCTAACTTTGCGACGGGAAAAAAAGACTTGCGCCGACGTAACGACGGGAAAAACCTTTGTGGATCGCCGTAACTGTTAATTTGCATACCCGGCGCTGGAATACGACGCAAACTCCCCCCAGCGGCGGCCGAAGTATTGCATCCTAAGATCCGACGGTGTAAGTCAATTACACCTGTCGGATCTTAGGGCTATCTATGCGGAACTGATTCTATGAATCAGCCGCATAGATACGACAGGAGATACGACGGTGTATCAGGAGATACGCCGTTGTATCTCCTCTGTGAATCTGGCCCTTGGTGTGTATTTAGGATAATTTGGTTGTTTGTGGGCTGATTGGTGAGTTGAGCTAGTAAGGAACAATTTACAGCAGTTTTGAGAGACATGGTCATTACCTGAAATTGGAGCTCTAAAAGATGAAAAGAGACTGACTGGTAGAAAAAACAAAGTCAGTCCACATTAGAGAAAGATTGCTTTTGGACAATGATCTAACTTAAGCAAAGGCTCTAACGGTTTCAAGCCAAAGTGAAACTGCTGAAGTTGAAGCAAAAATCCTCACTTATAAGACTACTTGCACCATTCAGGCTACAAACTCAGAACCTGCTTCTTATACAGCGCAAATTCAGGTACAACAAGATACTCATCTAAACTGCTTTGCGGAGCTTCACATACACAAGTACTGCCTTGCAATAAATGCATATTGTCATAAATAAAAGAAACGTCTCTTGTTCTGGAACTGGTTTGTCATCTTAAGCCCTGTACACATGATCGGACCTTTGTCCGAACAAAATCACATCGGAATTCTGACGGAATTTCATCGGAGTAAAAGAGAACATGTTCTCCATCTAAACTCCGATGGAATTCATCGGATTTTTCGATGGAATTACTCTGATAGGGCATACACACGGTCGGAATTTCCGATGGAAAAAGGCCGACTGACTTTTTCAATCGGAAATTCCGATCGTGTGTGTACGGGTCTTTAGAGACCCTATTCCTGTGCTTGGTTGCCTGCCAATGACCATAGCATTTCAATCAATCAATTGCTATATGATTTGTAAATTGAAAAGAAATTGTAAAGTAAGGCAGAACTATATTGAGCAGGACTCCACTTAATCTACAATTAGTGGATGGTCTCATAACAGTAGGTACAGTTGCCCCTATGCTAGCTATCCCAAGTTTCACCACTTAGTTACACCTCTCTGATTTATGCAAGGAACGCTGTACACAAAATGAAAGTGCAATCAGCACTGTGTCAGAGACCCTTACACTTCCCACACTATGATATGTGGTTTTCCAAGAAAATAAGCCTGTTATGCATACCCAAAAGAAGTACAATTATGGAACATTCTACAAATCAAATGGCCAAATTTAAAAAATAAATTGAACCATTTTTATAAACCTTATTACAGGATTAGACATGAACTGTTGTCCCTAATTAATAGTTATATTGTCTGTGGAACTCATCGCTGACTAGTACTAGAGGCCTTGAGAGAGATAGAGAGCCTTATACAACTTGCACCTAATGCCGCATACACACGATTGGAAATTCCGACAACATAACCGTGGATTTTTTTCTGAATTCTTGCATACACACGGTCACACAAATGTTGTTGGCAATTCCGAACGTCAAGAACGCGGTGACGTACAACGCTACGATGAGCCGAGAAAAATTAAGTTCAATGATTCTGAGCATGCGTCAAATTGATTCCGAGCATGCGTAGGATTTGTGTGCATCGGAATTGCATACAGACGATCGGAATTTCTGACAAGAACTTTTGCTGTCGGAAAAATTGAGAACCAGCTCTTAAATTTTTCTTGTCGGCAATTCCGACAGCAAATGTCTGATGGAGCCTAAACACGGTTGGAATATCCGACCAAAAGCTCACATCGAACATTTGTTGTTGGAAATTCCGACTGTGTGTACGCGGTATAAGAGTTACCAAAAGTGTAAAAATAAAATAAAACATTTGTGAACTAAACTTGCCAGGCATGGATGCTGAAGTAGTAACTGTTAGTCTTACATTACTTGTTACGGTCATTACAAATCTGCTGTCACACACTCCACCACTTCAGCCAGTGCCATTTTCTGATTTTTCATGCGAGAAGCTTGCTATTGATATTTTAGGATCCTTTTTCAGAGGCACCCGTGGACTGCCGATTTGCTATAATATTAAAATGGAAGTTTAAGTACATTTTTGTTTTTGGGGAGTTCAGCTTTGGTCACATAACTTAAAAGATATTCATACCCCTTGATATTTTCCACATTTTGTCATGTTACTATCAAAAACATAAATGTATTTTATTGGGATTTTATGTGATAGACCAACACAAAGTGGAACATAATTGTGAAGTGGAAGGAAAATTCTAAATGATTTTCAATTTTTTAATTTTACAAATAAATATGTGAAAAGTGTAGCATGCATTTGAATTCAGCCCCCCCTGAGTCAATACTTTGTAGAACCACCTTTCACTGCAATTAAAGCTACAAGTTTTTTGGGGATGTCTCTACCAACTTTGCACATCTAGAGAGTGAAATGTTTGCCCGGTCTTCTTTGTAAAATAGCTCAAGCTCTGTCAGATTGGATGGAGAGTGTCTGTGAACCCCAATTTTCAGGTTTTGCCACAGATTCTCAATTGGATTTAGGTCTGGACTGGGCCATTCTAACACATGAATATGCTTTGATCTAAACCATTGCATTGTATGTTTAGGGCCGTTGTCCTGCTGGAAGGCGACCCTCCGCCCAGTCTCAAGTCTTTTGCAAACTCCAACAGGTATACTTCTCAGATTGTCCTGTATTTGACTCCATCATCTCCTCATCAACTTTGACCAGCTTCACAACATGATACTGCCACCATCATGTTTCATGGTGGGGATGATGTGTTCAGGGTGATGTGCAGTGTTAGTTTTCTGCCACACATACTGTAGTGTTTTGCTTTAAAGCCAAAACGTTCAATTTTGGTCTCATCTGACCACAGCATCTTCTTCCACATGTTTGCTATGTTCCCCACATGGCTTCTCGCAAACTGACAACAAGACTTCTCATGGCTTTCTTTCAACAATGATTTTCTTCTTGCCACTCTTCCATAAAGGCCAGATTTGTGGAGTGCATGACTAATAGTTGTCCTGTGGACAGATTCTCCCACCTGAGCTGTGGATCTCTGCAGCTCCTCCAGAGTTACCATCTAGGCTGACCTGCCAGTTTAGGTGGACGGCCATGTCTTAGTAGGTTTGCAGTTGTGTCATACTTTCAGATGATGGATTGAACAGTGCTTTGTGAGATGTTCAAAGCTTGGGATATTTTTAAAAAAAATAACCTTGCCTTTAACTTCTGCACAACTTTATCCCTGACCTGTCTGGTGTGTCCCTTGGCCTTCATGATGTGTTCACTAAGATTCTCTAACAAACTTCTAAGGGCTTCACAGTACAGCTGTTAAATTACACACAGGTGGACTCTATTTACTAATTAGGTGACTTATGAAGGCAATTGTTCCACTAGAATTTAGTTAGGGGTATCAGATTAAAAGGGGCAGAATACAAATGCACATCACACTTTTTTAGATATGTATTTGTAAAAAAAAAATGATAACCATTTATTATTTTTCTTTCACTTCACATCTATTTTGCCACTTTATGTTAGTCTATCACAAGAAATCCCAATAAAATACATTTATGTTTTTGGTAACATGACAAAATGTGGAAAATTTCAAGGGGTGTGAATACTTTTTCAAGGCACTGTACTTGTAATGAAGTGTACATGCCCTGCTAACGACTCCATACTATAGAACTCCAGTGAAACAGGGTCCTCTTTACAGCATTGAACTTCTTGATTGCATGGGTTAATCTAACATTGAAGTATATTGAATAAGTCCCTGACAGCTACGACCCCTTATGCCCTGTACACACGATCGGTTCATCCGATGAAAACGGTCTGATGGATTTTTTCATTAGATATTCGATAAAGCTGACTTTCATCAGTCTTGCCTACACACCATCAGTTAAAAAAATGATCGTGTCAGAACACAGTGACGTAAAACACGACGTGCTGAGAAAAATTAAGTTCAATGCTTCCGAGCATGCGTCGACTTGATTCTGAGCATGCGTTGATTTTTAACCGATGGATTTCCCCACAGACGATCGGTCTTTTCTATCGGTTTTTTAACCATCGGATAATTTTAAAACAGGTTCTACGTTTTTTCACCGATGGGAAAAAAAATGATGGGGCCCACACACGATTGGTTCGTCTGATGAAAACGGTCCATCAGACCGTTTTCATCAGACAAACCGATCGTGTGTATGTGGCATTACTGTTCTCTCCTTCATTCATAACAGGGCCGTAGATATTTTTTTTGCTCTGGGGGGGGGGGGGGGCGAGGGTTCAGCAGCAGGTACTAGGTAAAAGTATAAAAATATATATATATTGTGCCAAAATTATAAAGATTGGAAAAAGGAGAAACTATATGTGTTGCCCCAGTATCCTTAATTCACATCCTTAATTCTATTGTATCAGGTCCTTTACTAAATCAAACCTGATTTTATTTTTTTCCTTCTTCCAGTTTTTATGACTATTGTCCAGTATTAGTGTCCAAATGGAATAGGTGCAAGGTGAGTGTGCTGCCTACCTACAAGGAGATGGTGCCATTTTCACACCTCCTCAGTAAGGTTGGCTATTATGGTGCAAAGTGCACCATGTTGTATCAGACAGAACACTCACTGGCTTTTTTAACTTTTAGGCCCCCTAAACTGAGGGAGGAGGGGGAGAAAGATCTCCTATCACAATTTAGATTAGCAGAAAGCATAGGAATATCATAATGTTATCATAATGGGGGAATTAAATTATTCAGACATAGACTGGGCAGAGGGAATCACACATTCATCTAAGGTTCTCCAGTTCCTATATATATTTACAGGACAATTTTATGGGTCAGATGGTAGACGCACCAATTAGAAATAAAGCGTTACTGGATCTACTGATTACCAACAATACAGACCTGATCACGGATGTGAAAATACGGGGCAATTTAGGTAACAGCGATCACAGGTCAATTGGCTTCAGTATAAATCACACAACTAGGAAACATAAGGGGAATGCAAAGACACTGAATTTCAAAAGAGCCAACTTCCCTAAACTACGAACCTTGCCAGAAGGCATAAATTGGGATAAAATCTTAGGAACAAAGAACACGGAGGAGAGATGGCATATTAAATAAGGGCATTAGCCAATGCATCCCATTGGGTAATACATTTAAAAAAGCGAGCAAAAGTCCTGGATGGCTTAACTCCAATGTAAAAATTCATATAAAAGCAAATGAGAAGGCATTCAAAAATACTAGGTTGAGGGATCATCATCAGCATTCAGACTTTATAAAGAATGCAACAAAAATGTAAGGGTGCAATTAGGCAGCTAAGATTGAACATGAAAGACACATAGCGGAGGAGAGCAAAATAAATCCCAAGAAATTCTTTAAGTGTTTTAACAGTAAAAAAGGGAGGACAGACCATATTGGCCCCATAAAGAATGAGGAAGGGCATCTGGTTACAAAGGATGGAGAGATGGCGAAGGTATTAAATTGATTCTCCTCAGTCTTCACAAGGGAATCGGGGTTGGCTTTCACCTAAGGGTACTTAGGTTACAAGATTTTAGTAATGAGAACGGTATTATTAGCAGTAATCAGCATGGATTCATGAAGAATCATTCTTGCCAAACCAATCTATTAACCTTCTAGAAGGAGGTGAGCCATCTAGATAAAGGGAGGCCCATAGACGTTGTGTATCTAGATTTTGAAAAAGCATTTGACACAGTTCCCCAAAAATGTTTATTGTACAAAATAAGGTCCGTTGGCATGGACCATAGGGTGAGTACATGGATTGAAAACTGGCTACAAGGGCGAGTTCAGAGGGTGGTGATAAATGGGGAGTACTCGGAATGGTCAGGGTGGGTAGTGGTGTTCTCCAGGGTTCTATGCTATGACAAATCCTGTTTAATTGGTTCGTAAACGACCTGGAGGATGGGGTAAGCAGTGCAATCTCTATATTTGCGGACAATACTAAGCTAAGCAGGACGATAACTTCTCCGCAGGATGTGGAAACCTTGCAAAAAGATCTAAACAAATTAAAGGGGTAGGAAACTACATGGCAAATGAGGTTCAATGTAAAAAAATGTAAAACAATGCATTTGGGTGGCAAAAATACAAATGCAACTTATACACTGGTGGGAGAACTTCTGTGGGAATCTAGGATGGAAAAGGACCTGGGGCTCCTAGTAGATGATAGGCTCAGCAATGGCATGCAATGCACTGAACTTATTCTCTCTGGAGAAGAGATGCTTGAGAGGGGATATGATTTAAATTTATAAATACCATACTGGTGACTAGGGATGAGCCTGATGTTCGAGTCGAACGTAAGTTCGACTCGAACATCAGGTGTTCGCCAAAAAGCGAACAATTTGGGGTGTTCGCGGCAAATTCGAAAGCCACGGAACACCCTTTAAAAGTCTATTGGAGAAATCAAAAGTGCTAATTTTAAAGGTTAATATGCAAGTTATTGTCCTAAAAAGTGTTTGGGGACCTGTGTCCTGCACCAGGGGATATGTATTAATGTAAAAAAAAGTTTTAAAAACGTCTGTTTTTTCGGGAGCAGTGATTTTAATAATGCTTAAAGTGAAACAATCAAAGTAAAATATTCATTTAAATTTCATACCTGGGTGGTGTCTATAGTATGCCCCTGTAAAGTGGAGCATTTTTTAAGTCTTTAGAACAGTCCCTGCGCAAAATGACATTTCTAAAGGAAAAAAGTAATTTAAAACTACTCGCGGCTGTAATGAATTGTTGGGTTCTGGCAATACAGATAAAAGTCATAAAAAAAACGGCATGCCCCCCCCCCCCAGTCTATTTACAGGCCTTTTGGGTCAGGTATGAATATTAAGGGAAACCCAGAACCAAAATTTAAAATAAAAATTGCGTGGGGGCCTCCGCCAAATTCCATACCCGGCCCTTCAGGTCTGGTATGGATATATTAAGGGGAACCCTGCGCCAATTAGTATTTATTTAAATAAAAAAATGGCGTGGGGTTTTCCCCAAAAATCCATACCAGACCATTATCTGAGCATGCAACGGAACAACAGGAACCCCCCATTGTGTCAGAGGGGGACGGGGTTACCAACGCACGTGACGGGTGGCCCTGCCCTATTTAAGGGCTGTCACGGCGGGTATAGTGTCATTCGATGGGGTCGTCCCATGGAGGCAGATAGTGTCGAACTCAGCTGGGATTTTTTTTTTCCTCCGTATCCTCCGCTCGAGAATGAGGGACTTGACCAAAGCTGTCTTCTGTGTTTTTTACCATTTTTGACACTTTTACCCGTTACCAATTCTCATGGGGGGGCGGAATCTGGGGTTCCCCTTTGTTAAAGGGGGCTTCCAGATTCCAAAAAGCCCCCCACTCGAAGACCCCCACAACCACCGGGCAAGGGTTGTGGGGATGAGGCCCTTGTCCCCATCAACATGGGGACAAGATGCTTTGGTGTCCCAAAGCATCCTCCACATGTTGAGGGCATGTGGCCTGGTATGGTTCAGGAGGGAGGGCACTCTCTTGTCCCCCCTCTTTTCCTGCGGCCTGCCGGATAAGGGTCTGGTATGGATTTGTGGGGGGAATCCCCCCTTTTTTTTTTTTTATTTTGACGTGGGGTTCCCCTTAAAATCCATATCCGACCTGAAGGGTTTGAAGGGTGTTTCATGTTGCTCTGAGTCAGAAAATTACACAGCCGTAGCAGGTTTAGTTGACAGCCTGCTATCATGTAACAGTTTCCTGCAGGTTTAAGCCAAACCGAGTTTAGCGTGAACCCTATTGGTAATATATTTTTCCATACTTCCCATTGGGCTGTCTACATGCATAGTGCCTCAAAAAAGGGAAAAACTTTGGAAATGCCCCTTTTTTCAAAACTATTGGCAGAAGAACAAAAAAATATATAAATACATATATTTGTTTTTTCCCATGCTAGATGTAAAGGTAGGAATATATTTTCCCAAAACTTGGAGTTACATTTCAAACAGAAAACACATTATTTCAAATGAAAAACAAGCATAAGCTACAACTTCTTAAAATTGGCCTTGGGTGCTTAAATATAAAAAAAAAAGAAGCAGCAAAATTGACTCGAAAAAAGATACCATTTCTTGTAGTTAACAAAAAAAAAAAAGAAGGCAACAAAAATTACATGGAAAAATGCTGCTTTTTGGCAATAACTATAAAGACACCAGTTCAACAACATATTGTTTTAATTAGCTAGCGATAATAACCACTGCCTTTTAACAGTTATAAAAAAGCAGTTGGATTTTTATTAAAATTACCAATTGATATCCACCATCCTTTCCCACAGATAAAACGGTGTTTCCAACTAGATGAAATTCAAAATTAATGAACAGAGCAATCCAAGTTTGTATTTAAGAGGTTCTTAAAAATACATCATAAACAGCACATTGAATTCAATTAACTAGAAGCAAAAATATTATGCTCTAGGGAGAAAATGTTGGATTTCATTCAAGGATAAATCAGCGTGGCTTTAATTAGTCCAGGAGTGAAAAAAAAATGTCAGCTTTGTGTCTTAAAAATGAAGGGAAATAAGAGAGAATAAAACACTGTGGTTATTAGGTTAATGACGACAATTTACAGAAAATTGGAATTTTAAAAGTTGTTGAGATTTACAGACGAGTGTTTACATGATCATTTTGTGGTATTAAAAACAGATTTAAGGAAGCAGGCAGTGATTAGTTGGATCAAACTCTGTTGTAATGGTGGTCAATATTTTTAATTATTTGCTGCTTTAACAAAAACCGTAATTGTTTTATCTTTAATTGTCTGTGCAAGGGTAAATGTTAATTATATTATTTTAATATTCCTTGTCAAAAGAAAAAATAAAGGTGCCTACAGACATAAGGGAGCCTTTATATGAATCTTCATGATATGGATGGATAAAGCATCCTCTTTCTCTATGGACGATCTGGCCTCTCAAAACATGCCCAACCAATCCTTTTCAGGGTTAGAATCAATCTGTTGGGTTAGGTATTCATTTTTTGGGTTGTTTCAGAACAGTAATTGCTCAAATTTTACTCTTGAGCTGGGACCAGGAGGCCTTAGGAATAAGCATACACATACAGCTAATTCAAACATGCATGTTATTGTAAAGATCATTCAAGGGTTGGATTGAACATGCTTATTCCACCAACATCTGATGTATGTAATGTATACTAAAAATATATTGAATCCAAAACTTTTTTTTAAATTAAAGACAAAGAGAGGGAGTGTTAAAGCCTGGGTCAGGCTTTATGGCTTTTTATTGATTTGGAAAATCAAAGAGTTGCATGCTGTAGAGCTAGTGATTCTTGTGCCTTGAAAGCAATCCAGGAGGTTAATCAGAGCTTAAAGTGCTAGAAATAGGATAACAGACTCTAAAAGTTAATGGATTCACCTGTAAAAAAAACTGTTATAAAGTGTGCTTCAGCTTCTGGCTGCAGAATTAACTTATTCCTATTATCACTTTAAGCCCTGATGAAGGGATTACGCTATAAATCCTGAAAGGAGTTGGCTTGTTAGCTTGAATGTTTTAAGAATATATAAAATATCTTTAAGGCAACTAAATAATTGGTGTAATGCTCATGCTTCTTTTACACATTTAACTGAAAATTGTCTAAAAGGAAATTCCCTCACTTTGAGAGATGCATCTTTCCTTTCTCTGAACTAATTCACACATAGGGGTTGATTTACTAAAGGCTAGTAGACTCTAGTCCAGGGCTCAAAATTTCAAGTCCTGACCTACTAGCCAGACCTCAAGGGTTACTCGCCACCAGTTGCCCCACCCAGCCCACACCGCCCCTAAACACGCCTTCATAAATTATCTCATGAAATGACACTTAAATGTTTTATGCAGTATTAAGTTATAAAAATAAATATTAACAACAACTGTATCTTGCCTATGCCCACCACATGCAGCCCGTGTCCACCACATGCAGCCCGTGTCCACCACATGCAGCCCGTGTCCACCACATGCAGCCCATGTTTACCACATGCAGCCCATGCTTACCATGCAGCCCGTGTCCACCACATGCAGCCCGTGTCTACCACATGCAGCCTGTGTTTACCATGCAGCTCGTCTGCACCGCATGCAGCCCGTCTCCACCAAATGCAGCCCGTCTCCACCAAATGCAGTCCGTGTTTACCATTCAGCCCGTGTCCACCACATTCAGCCCATGTTTACCATGCAGCCCGTGTCCACCACATGCAGCCCGTGTCCACCACATGCAGCCCGTGTTTACCATGCAGCCCATGTTTACCATGCAGCCCATGTTTACCATGCAGCCCATGTCCACCACATGCAGCCCATGTCTACCACATGCAGCCTGTGTTTACCATGCAGCTCGTCTCCACCACATGCAGCCCGTCTCCACCAAATGCAGCCGTCTCCACCAAATGCAGCCCGTGTTTACCATTCAGCCCGTGTCCACCACATTCAGCCCATGTTTACCATGCAGCCCGTGTCCACCACATGCAGCCCGTGTTTACCATGCAGCCCGTGTCCACCACATGCAGCCCGTGTTTACCATGCAGCCCGTGTCCACCACATGCAGCCCGTCTCCACCACATGCAGCCTGTGTTTACCATGCAGCTCGTGTCCACCACATGCAGTCCGTGTCCACCACATTCAGCCAGTGTCCACCACATGCAGCCCGTGTCCACCACATGCAGCCCGTGTTCACCACATGTAACCTGTGCAGGGGAGGAGAGGAACAGGAGAGCCGCTAGGGTGTTTAGAGCGCAGCGCGGGGAACACAGGATAACAGTTTTCATTTTAATTGCCGAGTTCCCACCCCTCAACGTCATATTCAGCCCCGCCCCCTGGCCGGAGAACTTTGATTGACAGATCATCCCTCACCGGGATTGGACAGGTGATCTGTCTATCAATGTCCCGGGACCAGGGGCTGGATCTGACAGCGAGTGGCGGGGAACACTGCAATTAAAATGAAAACTGTTTTCCTGTGTTCCCCGCGATGCGCTCTAAACACCCGGGCGGCTCTTTCTCTCTTCCCCCCCAATTGCAAAATGTGAGCAAGCGAGTGGATTTTTTGAGGGCTGCTCTAGTCTACTGCTAGTGCAGTTGCTCCGGTTTTTAGTAAATGAGGTAAAACTTCCCTTTGCAAACAATACCCAATCACGTGCAAGGAAAAAAAAAAAAAAATTTTGCTTGCACATGATTAAATGGATGAAGTCAGCAGAGCTTCTGCTCATTCACTGAGCTCTGGAGCAACTGCACTTTGCAAGGTGCACAGTCTATTTGCCTTTAGCAAATCAACCCCATAGTTTGCATTGTAAAGTGCCTGTCTCTGCAAGAACACACAGAAAACATTTGTTTTCTGTGTGTCCCATTCATACTGCATCTCAGCTAAGAGTTGTGCTGCAGCATGTGGCACTAAAATGCAGACATGCTGCATTTTATTTCAGCAAACTGTACAGAATATTATGGCAACTCATTTTTTTTTATACTTTTGATATTGTGGGGAAGACATAACATTTCTGTCAGGGCCTCTTCTCACTTGGTATAGTCAAGAGATAAGCCAAAGGTTGGGACAACTAGCAGACAAGGATAGAAGGGTCAGGTTAACAAGCAGGCAGGGGTAGTCAAAGAACAAGCCAAGATCGATGACCGAGACAGACGTAGAGCACACGGCAAGCAGGAGACAGGAAACCAAACACACAATATTGCTTGGCAAGAAAGGCTTGGAGAACACAGTGTTAAATAGTGGTTCATGTTTAGGCTAGGGTGGAGTCACACTGAGGAAAGATTACTTAACCATGCAGGTGTGAGAGTGCAAGCCCAGAGTCTGATACACAGACCAGGTAAGCGACAGACAGGGCATGAAAGTATTAGTGTCATGACACAGAGCCACTCTGATTGGCTGTAAGCAATTTGCCTCTGATCTGTGCTATCAATTGATTGTGTGATCGCAGGCATTGCATGCTGCTGGTGCACACCAGTAGTAAATAAAGCACTGTTTATTAAATGGCATTCTGAAATACATGTCCACCGCTACGCTGTTATTTTCACAGTATGACAGGATTGAGTTTTTTTTTTGTGACTCTGTTAGGGAAATTTTCCCTCACCTGTTCCTGTGATGACCAAACAGGACATGGAGGGTGCATTCATCACATGAACATGAAAACGCGGACAGCAATGAAGACATTGTCAGAAGTTCTATCCCATTCCCACACCACAAAAAAATTGTTTTTGTCACTGTCCCTGTTGGAGAGCTTTTTCATCCTATCCTCCTTCATTGGTAGGATAAGCAGACAGCAACAAACAGACAGCAATAAACACCTGTTTTCTAGAAAGAAATTAAGTGCCGCACCAAGCATGAAGAGTCCAAATAACTTATTGCATGCCTTTTAAAGTGTAGTCAATATAATAGACAAGCCAATACATTTGGGGGATGCTATTGAGCCTCTCCTAGTAACGCTATACATCCTAGAATGCACAGCAAGCATAGGCATCCACACAGGATGTCCCGGGGTGCCTGTGCACACCCAAATCACTTAATTTGCATTAGCATTATTGCTCTGTGTGCCAGTGGTGAGATGGGAAAAATCTATATATACATGCATATCTGTTTGAGCTTTGGTGTGCACACCTAATGCAATAGGCTGTGCACACCTATAACAGCAAGAATAAAACGTACAATGTTTCTAGCTCCTCAACTCTACACACTGAGCAATAAAAGCCTGGCAGAAGCTGTAGAGGTTCTCTCCTATATTTAAAACAAATACGTTTTCCTAAAGTTGGGCTTTAAAGTGGTTGTAAACCCTTATGCCTTGTGCACACAATCGGATTTTCCATTGGGATAAACTCAGACGGATTTTTCCGACGGAATTCAGTTCAAGCTGTCTTGCATACACACTGTCACACCAAATTCTGACCGTCAAGAACGCGGTGACGTACAACACTACGACGAGCCAAGAAAAATTAAGTTCAATGCTTTCGGACATGCGTCGACTTGATTCTGAGCATGCATGTTTTTTTCTCCGTCGGAGTTCCCTACAGACTAACAGAATTTCCGATAGAAATGTTTTCCATCGGAAAAAAAGAGATATTGTCTTTCTAAATTCTGATGGAAAAAAGTCAGATGGGGCACACACACGGTCGAAATATCCGATGAAAGAATTCCATCTGACTTTATCCATCGGAAATTCCGATCGTGTGTACAAGGCATTACAGACCACTTTTACCTACAGGTAAGCCGAGATTAAGGCTTATCTGTAGGTACAAGAAATATCTCCTAAACCTACGCGGCACCGATGTCTATGGCGCATGCGCGCTGTAGACAACGATGCAGGCGCACTGAGCATGCCGTTAGTGAAGGCGACCGTACCGCCACGTCATTGCGGCTCCAGCCAGTCACAGCGCCAGAGCCGTAATACCCAGAAGTCACTCCGGGAGAGATGGCGGCGATGGAGGAGGCGAACGAGGGCCACTGCTGGGGCTTCGATCTCAGGTAAGTACTTTAAAATGAGCTAGTATGCTATGCATACTGGCTCATCATGCCTTTGTCTTGCAGGGTGTAATTTTCTTTATGGAGGCTTTACTTCCTCTTTAAAGGGTTAGTAAAGGAAAAAAACAATTTCTTTAAAATAACAAACATGTTATACTTACCTCCACTGTGCAGTTCGTTTTGCACAGAGTGGCCCTGATCCACGTCTTCTGGGGTCCCTCAGCGGCTGTCTCTGGTCCTCCCCGCAAGAACTCACCACATTCATGCGAGAGAGCTCGCATGGTGATGAGTCCTTGCGGGCACGCTCCCGTGATACAGCGAGCGGCCATAGCCGTTAGCTGTATCACTCGGCCCCGCCCCTCAGCGAGCCGCGTCACAGGATGTGATTGACAGCAGCACCAGCCAATGGCTGCGCTGCTCTCAATCCATCCACTCTAGCCAATCAGCGGCCAGGCTGAGCGGTGAAGAGGATCTCGGGACCGAGCACGAGACTTTCGACGGGTCAGGTAAGTAAAATGGGGGATTGCATTAAGGTGAAAAAATGTTTTCCTTTACAACTCCTTTAAGAAGACCTCTGGTCTTCTTAGTGCACAATATGAAACTATCACTAAATATTATGAATCAATGCTTTTGTCTATTTGTTATGCAACTAGACAGCAGCTAATATGCAGTTCTAATGAAAAATACCCTGGCCCTCTATTTCACTATATTCACTGACTAGCAGCTTTAGTTCATCTGGGAGTAAAACAGGAAAGGCTAAAATGACCTCATGACATCTGTGAGGTTTTTCTCGTGTGTGTTCCAGGCATACTCAGCTATGCAGGGAAAAAGAGATTTCTCAATCAGAAATAAAAATTCAAGTTTGATCTCATGTACCTGATGTGGGGACACCTTAAAAATAGATATTTTCTCACAGAAACAGATGTCGTTCTTGGAAAATTATAATAGGACCGTCTCATGTGGCATTTTGAAGCACAAACAGTGTAAACTGGTGTTATTTAATTAGAACAATCAAAATGTGTTTTATATTTAAATCTGCCTTTACTATCCTATAATAAAAATAACGTATTGTATGCAAATTTGATCTTGCATGCTTGTTTAAGGGTGGAGGGTGGAGTCACACTGAGGAAAGATTACTTAACCATGCAGGTGTGAGAGTGCAAGCCCAGAGTCTGATACACAGACCAGGTAAGCGACAGACAGGGCATGAAAGTATTAGTGTCATGACACAGAGCCACTCTGATTGGCTGTAAGCAATTTGCCTCTGATCTGTGCTATCAATTGATTGTGTGATCGCAGGCATTGCATGCTGCTGGTGCACACCAGTAGTAAATAAAGCACTGTTTATTAAATGGCATTCTGAAATACATGTCCACCGCTACGCTGTTATTTTCACAGTATGACAGGATTGAGTTTTTTTTTTGTGACTCTGTTAGGGAAATTTTCCCTCACCTGTTCCTGTGATGACCAAACAGGACATGGAGGGTGCATTCATCACATGAACATGAAAACGCGGACAGCAATGAAGACATTGTCAGAAGTTCTATCCCATTCCCACACCACAAAAAAATTGTTTTTGTCACTGTCCCTGTTGGAGAGCTTTTTCATCCTATCCTCCTTCATTGGTAGGATAAGCAGACAGCAACAAACAGACAGCAATAAACACCTGTTTTCTAGAAAGAAATTAAGTGCCGCACCAAGCATGAAGAGTCCAAATAACTTATTGCATGCCTTTTAAAGTGTAGTCAATATAATAGACAAGCCAATACATTTGGGGGATGCTATTGAGCCTCTCCTAGTAACGCTATACATCCTAGAATGCACAGCAAGCATAGGCATCCACACAGGATGTCCCGGGGTGCCTGTGCACACCCAAATCACTTAATTTGCATTAGCATTATTGCTCTGTGTGCCAGTGGTGAGATGGGAAAAATCTATATATACATGCATATCTGTTTGAGCTTTGGTGTGCACACCTAATGCAATAGGCTGTGCACACCTATAACAGCAAGAATAAAACGTACAATGTTTCTAGCTCCTCAACTCTACACACTGAGCAATAAAAGCCTGGCAGAAGCTGTAGAGGTTCTCTCCTATATTTAAAACAAATACGTTTTCCTAAAGTTGGGCTTTAAAGTGGTTGTAAACCCTTATGCCTTGTGCACACAATCGGATTTTCCATTGGGATAAACTCAGACGGATTTTTCCGACGGAATTCAGTTCAAGCTGTCTTGCATACACACTGTCACACCAAATTCTGACCGTCAAGAACGCGGTGACGTACAACACTACGACGAGCCAAGAAAAATTAAGTTCAATGCTTTCGGACATGCGTCGACTTGATTCTGAGCATGCATGTTTTTTTCTCCGTCGGAGTTCCCTACAGACTAACAGAATTTCCGATAGAAATGTTTTCCATCGGAAAAAAAGAGATGTTGTCTTTCTAAATTCTGATGGAAAAAAGTCAGATGGGGCACACACACGGTCGAAATATCCGATGAAAGAATTCCATCTGACTTTATCCATCGGAAATTCCGATCGTGTGTACAAGGCATTACAGACCACTTTTACCTACAGGTAAGCCGAGATTAAGGCTTATCTGTAGGTACAAGAAATATCTCCTAAACCTACGCGGCACCGATGTCTATGGCGCATGCGCGCTGTAGACAACGATGCAGGCGCACTGAGCATGCCGTTAGTGAAGGCGACCGTACCGCCACGTCATTGCGGCTCCAGCCAGTCACAGCGCCAGAGCCGTAATACCCAGAAGTCACTCCGGGAGAGATGGCGGCGATGGAGGAGGCGAACGAGGGCCACTGCTGGGGCTTCGATCTCAGGTAAGTACTTTAAAATGAGCTAGTATGCTATGCATACTGGCTCATCATGCCTTTGTCTTGCAGGGTGTAATTTTCTTTATGGAGGCTTTACTTCCTCTTTAAAGGGTTAGTAAAGGAAAAAAACAATTTCTTTAAAATAACAAACATGTTATACTTACCTCCACTGTGCAGTTCGTTTTGCACAGAGTGGCCCTGATCCACGTCTCCTGGGGTCCCTCAGCGGTTGTCTCTGGTCCTCCCCGCAAGGACTCATCACCATGTGAGCGAGCTCGCATGAAGTTGATGAGTTCTTGCGGGCACGCTCCCGTGATACAGCGAGCGGCCATAGCCGTTAGCTGTATCACTCGGCCCCGCCCCTCAGCGAGCCGCGTCACAGGATGTGATTGACAGCAGCACCAGCCAATGGCTGCGCTGCTCTCAATCCATCCACTCTAGCCAATCAGCGGCCAGGCTGAGCGGTGAAGAGGATCTCGGGACCGAGCACGAGACTTTCGACGGGTCAGGTAAGTAAAATGGGGGATTGCATTAAGGTGAAAAAATGTTTTCCTTTACAACTCCTTTAAGAAGACCTCTGGTCTTCTTAGTGCACAATATGAAACTATCACTAAATATTATGAATCAATGCTTTTGTCTATTTGTTATGCAACTAGACAGCAGCTAATATGCAGTTCTAATGAAAAATACCCTGGCCCTCTATTTCACTATATTCACTGACTAGCAGCTTTAGTTCATCTGGGAGTAAAACAGGAAAGGCTAAAATGACCTCATGACATCTGTGAGGTTTTTCTCGTGTGTGTTCCAGGCATACTCAGCTATGCAGGGAAAAAGAGATTTCTCAATCAGAAATAAAAATTCAAGTTTGATCTCATGTACCTGATGTGGGGACACCTTAAAAATAGATATTTTCTCACAGAAACAGATGTCGTTCTTGGAAAATTATAATAGGACCGTCTCATGTGGCATTTTGAAGCACAAACAGTGTAAACTGGTGTTATTTAATTAGAACAATCAAAATGTGTTTTATATTTAAATCTGCCTTTACTATCCTATAATAAAAATAACGTATTGTATGCAAATTTGATCTTGCATGCTTGTTTAAATGGAGTATTTGGTCCTGATTTACTAAAGGATGCACATATGCTGGTGCATTAAACATGCGCATACGAACAAATCATGCTCAGGGAATTTTTAATGAGTCTGCAACAAACATGTGTGCAAGGAATACAGTGACTGTACAGTATGTGGAATTTACTAACAAGTGTGGTTTGCTAAGGAAAGTATGCTCTTACATCGAAACATAAGTCAGCTAGACCACAACATGCCTAAAAAATAAAAATGTGTTTTTCCTGCTGTTTTTGGATTTATCCAACTCTTTGGCTTATTCCCAAGAAAGCACTCATACCTGTCATGCTTTTTTGTTTTATAGGACTACAAACATTGCCTGAAGGCTCACACAAAACATTGCTCTCTTTCTTCCAGAATGACAACAATCTTTCTTTTTTTTCTGTATTCTGGTTTCCATTTCCTTGTGTTCAGGTCTGTGTTATATTATGGTACTTACTAATGCTTAGTCACATACTCTTTTACTATGTAAAAGTTGCAATTTACATCACTGTGGCAAATGCGTGACTCTAAAGAAGTGTATGAAAAGTTTAGCACCATGAAGAACACATACACCAAGATGCAATATGACTCCTCACATCATAATCAAGTGGAAAATGCATAATACATACTACATAAAGAATGATAAGAGATAACAGGTTTTTAGGCAGGTGCAGTCTATTTTGTCCACTGTAGGTGGCGCTCATCCGTAGTGGCAATGCAGGTGGAGGAGGAAGTTGAGAGGATTCTCATTTCTCTCTGATCCACTTGTCACAGGAGGCATTCCATGTGACTTTGGTGGCCATCTTGGGTCAGGCAGAATCTATTTAAATTGTGCACAATACTCTCTGCGCTGTAGAGAAAAGAAGCTCCAGAGAAAAATAAAAATAATGATAATAATGTCTATCTATACTAAAAAAAGTCCTAAACTCGGTGCTAATTATTGTGCATGTGTACAAATATACAGTGGGGCTGATTTACCAAGCCTTTGCTCCATGATTCATGGATCCATGATGTTTGGGAGTGAGTTTATTAGGGGGGGGGGGTGTGTGATGATGTGGGGAAGTGTAGTGACATGTGTTTGTTTAACATTTACGGGCCAAATTGAAAGTGAAAGTGACTTTTCTGAAAACGAGCGGCTGCGCCCGCTAGTACATTTAAACCTGCGGGAGGTTTATTTTTGTACTGCGCATGCACGAGCGGAAAATTCGGACAATCACGCACGCCGGTTCACTGCGCTGGCAAAATATTGGTAAATATCAAGCGGCATAGCTGCCTTTGCGCGGCTTGAAGCGACGCACGTGAATGCCCAAATCGTTTTTAGCTTACGCTGATCATGAAGGGGAACTCCGCGCCAATTAAAAAAAATAAAAACAGCGTGGGTTCCCCTTCAGGAGCATACCAGGCCCTTAGATTTGATATGGATTGTAAGGGGGAACTCCTACGCCGAAAAAAACGGTGTGGGGGTTCCCCCAAATCCATACCAAACCCTTATCCGAGCACTCCGCCTGGCCAGACAGGAATGGGGGTGGGGACGAGCGAGCGGTCCCCCTCCTGAGCCAGACCGCATACCCTCAACATGGGGGGGTGGGTGCTTTGGGGCAGGGTGGGACAAGGGCCTTGTCCTCATCAACATGGGGACAAGGTGCTTTGGGGTGGCGGGCGCAGTGCTCCCCCTGCCCCAAAGCACCCCCCCATGTTGAGGGCATGCGTTCTGGTACGGCTCAGGGGGGGGCGCTCGCTTGTCCCCACCCCCATTCCTGTCTGGCCAGGCAGCGTGCTCGGATGAGGGTTTGGTATGGATCTTGGGGGGGACCCCCACGCCGTTTTTTCTGCGTAGGGGTTCCCCCTTACAATCAGGGCTGTCTTAATGAGAGGGCACACCTGGGCACTGCCCAGGGGCCCCAGCTGCATGGAGGGCCCCTGCACTTTTCCCAAAGCAGCTGATCCATGAGCCCACGCTGCCCCAAAATTGGGGGCCCCATGATGGCACTGGAAGTAATAGATACACCGGGGAGGCAGTCTGCCTCCTACCTACTTGATGTCTGTTTACCTTCACTGTCATCATTGTAGGGCCCCCAGAGCATTACTTTGCCCAGGGGCCCATGATGCTATTAAGACGGCCCTGCTTACAATCCATACCAAACCTAAGGGCCTGATATGCTCCTGAAGGGGAACCCATTTTTTTTTATTTGGTGCGGAGTTCCCCTTCATGATCAGCGTAACAAAAACCCATGACGGTGTTTTATTTAACCACTTCCACGCCTATTCTGGAAATTCTCTCTATGTAAAAATCATCATATTTTTTTACTAGAAAATTACTCAGAGCCCCAAACATTATATATATATATTTTTTAGAAGACACCCTAGGGCAGGCATATGCAATTAGTGGACCTCCAGCTGTTGCAGAACTACTAGTCCCATGAGGCATAGCAAGACTCTAACAGCCACAAGCATGACACCCATAGGCAGAGGCATGATGGGACATGTAGTTTTGCAACAGCTGGAGGTCCACTAATTGCTTATCCCTGCCCTAGGGAATAAAGTGGCGGTCATTGCAACATTTTATCTCCAAAGGTATTTGCGCAATAATTCTTAAAACACCTTTTTTTTTGCCATAAAAAAAAGGTTTCATGAATTAAAAAATAACAAAACAAAACTGTTATTATATAAAAAGTTAGCCCAATTTTTTGGGATAATGTGAAAGATGATGTTACACCGAGTAAATAGATACCTAACTTGTCACGCTTTAATATTGCACACACTCATGGAATAGCGCCAAACTTCGGGACTTAAAAATCTCCATAGGCGATGCTTGTTTTTTTTTTTACAGGTTACCAGTTTAGAGTTACAGAGGAAGTCTAGTGCTAAAATTATTGCTCTCGCTCTAACGTACGCGTCAATACCTTACCTGTGTGGTTTGAACGGCGTTTACATATGTGGGCGGGACTTACATGCATGTTTGCTTCTGAGTGCGAGCTACTAGGGACAGGGGTGTTTTAATTTAAAAAAAATAATTATTTTTTTTACGTATTTTTTTAAATTTTTGCACTTTTTTTTCTTTTTTTTAGCACTTTTATTCCTATTACAAGGAATGTAAACATCCCTTGTAATAGGAATAGTGTGTGACAGGTCCTCTTTATGGAGAGAGGCGGGGTCAATAAGACCCCACATCTGTCCTCCAGGCTGGAAAGCATGAGATCGGGGGAAAAAAAACACTGATCTCATGCTTTCAGCCGCGATTGCAGCTTTGTTTATGTTTATGTTTTTAAATCTCTATGCTCCTCATTCGACATATAATGTAATATATAATGATGTAATTGTCTGTGCTGCATTATTTTGCTAAATCTTTCTCAAGATGTTGTGACTAGGGTTGAGCGAACCCGAACCCGGACTTGAACCCGAATAATTGAAAATAATTGAAAAAAGACCCTTCAGGTCTGGTATGGATATTCAGGGGAACCCCGCCGTCAATTTAAAACAAAAATGACGTGCGTGTGGTTCCCCCTAAATATCCATAACCAGACCCGTTATCCGAGCACGTTGACCTGGCCGGCCGCAGAAAAGAGGGGGGGACAGAGTGCGGCCCCCCCTCTCCTGAACCGCACCAGGCCACATGCCCTCAACATGGGTAGGATGTCCCCATGTTGATGGGGACAAAGGTCTCATCCCCACAACCCTTGCCCGGTGGTTGTGGGGGTATGCGGGCGGGAGGTTTATCAGAATCTGGAAGACCCCTTTAACAAAGGGGACCCCCAGATCCTGCCCCCCCTGTGTGAAATGGTAATGGGGTACAGTGTACCCCTACCATTTCACGAAGGAAGTGTAAAGTCTTGTAAAAAAAAAAACACACTGACACCGTAGAATAAAGTCCTTTATTAATAAAAAAAGAAAAAGAAAAAAAACTCCAGCGGTGAGAAATCCACTCGTTCCCGGCTTCCTGTGTAGTCCTGATCCTGCGACGGCTGCGGGTGATCTCCAGCGATGAGAAGATCCTGCGTCGGGTGATCTCCGCTCCGGCGATGAGAAGATCCATCCATCCAGCGCAGCAGCATCCCGGACCTCCTCTCACAGCTCCGGGGAGCGATCGCGACAGAGCGGCTATAAACAAATAGTCGCGCCGTCGTCCCGGATCGCTCCCCGAGGGAACCCGACCGCCGCATGTAGCGGGGGGGTCCCGATCGGACCCCCACCCGCTAGAAGGCAAGGGCGTACATGTACGCCCATTTGCCTGTACGTGCCATTCTGTGGACGTACATATACATGCGGCGGTCGGGAAGTGGTTAAGCATTATTAAATTCACTGATCCCGAAAAAACAGCCTTTTTAAAAAATAAAAAATGCATTGATACATGTCCCCTGGGGCAGGACTCAGGTCCCCAAACACTTTTTAGGACAAAAACTAGCATATTAACCTTTAAAACGAACACTTTTGATTTCTCCCATAGACTTCTAAAGGGAGTTCGCTGGCTTTACATATTTATTATTGCATTGCGCCCGCTGCTGCACCTGTTAATGCGCCTAATTTAGGATTCATCCGGCGTGCCAATTAAGCCATGAACCGGTGCAGCGCATTGTTTTTAGTAAATCAGCCCCAGTATGTCTCACTGCTGCCACTATAAAATTATTTGAAATACCAATTCTCAAAGTGTAAAGATTCCACTTCAAAGTGGTGCTTTGATTTAAAACCTAATATAAATCACAAATGACAACCAAAGTCTTTGAAAAATCAGGTGTCCATAAGTCAAAAATCCACCAAGTAGTGCAAAATCAACAGTGTTCAAATCTTCTCCGGTTGAAATTAATTTAAAAACACACACCACTTTGTTTGCACTGGTGATCCCTCTCCCGAGCAGGTACGCACTCACAAAATGTATATGCCTCCCACCAGGGCTTTTTTTCTCAGAGAATAGGTGCAGGAACTCCTCCTTTCTGAGTCACCTTGACTCCGCCCCCTACCCACCTCTGAGCACTGTTCCTTTGTTCCACTTCCTACCCACCTCCCAATACCACCTCTTTTAGAGAATACAGAACCAAGTATCATTTTATGGTGCTAAGTATTTTGTATAGAATTTGTAAAGAAATTGTAAAGAAAGGCAGTAAAATGGATCTAGCAACAATGGACACCCCAGTGACAAAACACTCCCAACAGCCAGGCATGGCCGCCTTTCTCCTCCTCCCCTCCTGACTGATGTCAGCGGGGGATCCTCAGCTCCACCTGCTGCAGCTGTCAGCCGAGAAAGGAGAGAACCGGCGGGTCACGTGAGCACCGATCGGCGCTCTGTAAACAGGTATATAGCTACATTATCTTATAAAGCACAGGGGGACATTACATACATCAACTGAGAGGATAATGTAAATTTAACCCTGTGGGTTAACAACCACTTTAAAGTAATGCAGTGCCGTATCGCAAAAATTGGCCTGGTCATGAAGAGTGGTTAATCTTCATGAAGTCAAGTGGTTAAAGTACTGCTAAAGGCACTGTATGACAGCGTAAGCAAGTACCAAATCCGCAGTGGCATTTTTTTGGGGGGGGGGGGGGGCGGAAAACAATCCACGCGCCGCCACCCTCCCTTTCACAGGGGGGCCCAGAAGCCACACCTGGTCAGCCGGCCAGGTCACGGGGGTCACAAACAGCACCTCCCATCAGTCAGGGCCCCATACTTACCCCATCTCGTGGGTAACGCTCTGTGCGGCGAGCTGCACCAGCTTCTCTCTGGGCTGCGGTCTCGGTTCCCCAGCATCTCCTCCTTCCTCCTCCTGGCAGCCAATCTGAATGGATCTCCTTTGAGGCAATAGGGTGATGGGTCCCGCTCCTGATAGGCTGGGAGGAGAATCAGTGTTACAATAGCGAATATTCATTCGCTATTGTAACACATCTGGGTGGGCTCGGAGCGCAGTACTCTGCAGCCCGAGCCCACCCTTTTTTGAAGCCCTTTTAGAGCCTCTAGCTCTAATCACGTACTTCAAAAAAATAAAACCCCTATTGGAATGCATGAGCCGGCACCCTGCATGTAGATCAGGTGGCCGGATGCACGGATTTTATCCTCACATGCCCCTTCTTCTAGATCATACAGCCTACAGTGGGAAGATTTGAACGACAGAAGCAGTGATTCCAATCCAAAAATCCAGTGGGCAGGACTGGGTGTGGCCCAGTACTAATTGACAAGCTATAGACTTGTGAATTAAAAATAAGGTAATAGACCCACCCCCTTGTAACATTTTTTGTAGCCCTAGCCTACATTAGAGTTGCATCTCTGTTCTGAATTCATGAGGAAGAAAAGTGTTACTGCGCTGATCTAATTATCCAGAGGTATTAAATCTCTGGGAGTATGGACATAAGTGAAATATCAGGGCCACAATGTACCCAATCTTAAATGTAAATAATCTGGATACAAACAATATATAAAAAAAAAATATATAAGAAATATATGAGTCATACAAATGTGACACAGTGATTTCAAACTTAAATCATATATCTAGATCAGTGTGTCAGCATACAATCCATATACCACAGTGCTTCTATGAGAAAAATGGCTGTTGCTGCTACTGACCAACCAAATAGTGAAAACAATACAAAAGATATTACAAAAAATATTGTGTATATATGTGTATAAAACCACAATATGCAGTATGCCAACTGCACCGTGAGTTGTCCAATAACCGATATTGGAACAAAATAAATATCAAAAAAGTGAAATAATTATCAAACAACCATACAAATGTGCAATGTGCTGACTGCACTTAAAAATAGTCCAAATGGCAGGCAATCTTGCTCTTATACAATAGGTTCCAGCAAACACAAGGTTCAATGTTGGTAGTACTGTGTAGAGGAAAGTGCCGCTAACTCTTCCACCCGACAAAGATGTGCCACCATCACCAATGGTTAAAATCAACACTCACCAGACCCCAGATATTATTAGGCTCCAAAGTGGTGTCTTTTCTTTGTCCGTCAGTGGGTGTTGCCTCCTTTTCCCTTTTACAAGGTCTCATCAATTCCTCAAAAACAAGGGGCTCATCATGGTGTAGTATATTAAAATATGTATTTATTTAAAAAAGGTAAAAAAATAACACTTACAATATAAAGTGCCTCTGACCGGCACTGAGTGTCTTTGGCAGTGTCAACCGTTAAAAGCCGCTGACCAGCATTTAAATGGCGTCCTAAGAGGTGTTTTTATATATTGTTTGTATCCAGGTTATTCACATTTAAGATTGGGTACATTGTGGCCCTGATATTTCACTTATGTCCATACTCCCAGAGATTTAATACCTCTGGATAATTAGATCAGCGCAGTAACACTTTTCTTCCTCATGCACTATTGACCCCCACTAAGGGCACACAGTACTGCAGCAGATCACAGTTCACATTTATTTATTTATTTTCTTTTGCGCCGGTGACACTCACAACCAACTGTTCTGAATTCAGTTGTAGTGCAGCATTGCATTAGCTGGACTTTACTGGCAGGCTGAATTGCTTTCGTGGGAACTATTTTGTTGGACCTTTTGGGGATGGTTTGCAAAAAAAAAAGACTGTTCACTTTGGAAATTAAAATAGAAAATTAAGTGAGAAGATACTACTCCTTTAGTAAATCCTCAGCCTTCACTTTAGCAAAGCATCAGTGTTTGCTGAATAGCATACACAGTTCAGTGACTGGCATGAAATTGCTCTTTAATAGTAGAAGCACTTTCTGCAGTGACTCAATATGATCTTTCCTCATATGACACAGATTCGTTTAAGAATCATTATATGCGGCTCAATCTGTCCTATTTCTGCTGTTTCATTTAATTCCTCTTATTCCTTTACCTCCTCTGGTGTATTCTTTTTTGCAATATGCAACTTCCATGACTGATTGGACTTTTTAGATTTAGTTTGCTGGAAACCCGCATGTGGGGAGAATACCTCTGTTGATCAATGTGCAATCTGAAATAATAAGATAGTGATGAAAGCAGCAGCTGACCAGTTTACGTATTCTTTCCATGTGTATGGACTTTTTACGAATCTATTTCTACAAGAGTTTGAAGTTGCATGTATGTAAGTGAGTTGAGCTCTGTCATTTCAAAGCCACTGTATCTAATATTTAGGGACTCATTAATGACAGGAATAGTACCACTGGATTGGCGCAGGGCCAATGTGGTGCCCATATTTAAAAAGGGAACAAAGTCTTTACCAAGTAACTATAGACCTGTTAGTCTAACTTCTATAGTTGGGAAGATACTGGAACGTTTAATAAAAGACCACATGGATGAGTTCTTGCAGGAAAAAAACTATTTAAGCAGCAGACAACATGGATTCATGAAAGACAGAAGTTGTCAGACAAACCTGATTTCCTTTTATGAAGAGGTAAGTAAAACCCTGGACAGGGGCGTGGCTGTGGACGTGATATATTTGTATTTTGCAAAAGCGTTCGATACAGTTCCGCACACACGGCTCATGTGTAAGGTAAGGTCTACAGGATTGGATATATCAGTTTGTAAATGGATAGAAAATTGGCTGAAAGACAGAATTCAGAGAGTCGTGGTTAATGATTCTTACTCTGAATGGTCCAATGTTATCAGTGGTGTACCCCAAGGTTCAGTGCTGGGACCCTTACTTTTCAATATATTTATAAATGATATTGGGTCTGAGATCAAAAGTAACATTTCTGTCTTTGCAGATGACACCAAGCTATGCAGTGGAATAACGTCCTTGCAGGATGTCTCCAATTTACAAGCCGACCTCAATGCTCTGTCTAATTGGGCGACTAAGTGGCAGATGAGGTTTAATGTAGATAAATGTAAAGTTATGCACTTGGGGGCTAAGAATATGCATGCATCATACATACTAGGGGGAGTACAACTGGGGGGATCTGTAGTGGAGAAGGATCTGGGGGTTTTAGTTGATCATAAGCTCAATAATGGCATGCAATACCAAGCTGCGGTTTCCAAAGCGAGCAAAGTCCTTTCTTGTATTAAGAGAGGTATGGACTCCAGAGACAGAGATATAATTTTGCCCCTGTACAAATCATTAGTAAGACCTCATCTGGAATATGCAGTTCAGTTTTGGGCACCAGTTCTCAAAAAGGACATCGGAGAACTGGAGAAAGTGCAGAGAAGGGCAACCAAACTGATAAGAGGCATGGAGGAGCTCAGCTATGAGGAAAGATTAGAGGAACTGAATTTATTCACTCTTGAGAAGAGGAGAATAAGGGGGGATATGATCAACATGTACAAATATATAAGAGGTCCATACAGTGAACTTGGTGTTGAGTTATTCACTTTACGGTCAACACTGAGGACAAGGGGGCACTCTTTACGTCTAGAGGAAAAGAGATTTCACCTCCAAATACGGAAAGGTTTCTTCACAGTAAGAGCTGTGAAAATGTGGAACAGACTCCCTCCAGAGGTGGTTCTGGCCAGCTCAGTAGATTGCTTTAAGAAAGGCCTGGATTCTTTCCTAAATGTACAGAATATAACTTGAGTATTAAGATTTGTAGGTAAAGTTGATCCAGGGTAAATCCGATTGCCTCTCGGGGGATCAGGAAGGAATTTTTTCCCCTGCTGTAGCAAATTGGATCATGCTCTGCTGGGGTTTTTTGCCTTCCTCTGGAGCAACTGTGGGAATGGAGTTGGGTGTATAGGATTTTACTGTGTTTTTTTTTTTTTTTTTTTTTTTGGTTGAACTGGATGGACTTGTGTCTTTTTTCAAACTGACTAACTATGTAACTATGTAACTATGTAACTATGTAGCCATTGTCAGTCTTTTTACCATGGAGGCACAACTTTCGGGGGAACCCCTTCTAAAAACTATTATATCTATAGCTCACAATACTTTAGCATGGAAAGTTGTAGATATAATAAAAATATCAATATTAAATATAAAAAAACTGTAATTTGACATACTTTGTGCATTTTACACCCAGTGAATAATTGCGTTTTAACATCTCCCTTGCTGTATAAGACATTTTTATAGTGATATAGGGCCAAATTCACAAAGGAGATACGACGGAGTATCTCAGATACTCCGTCGTATCTCTCAGAGTATCTATGCGACTGATTCATAGAATCAGTTACGCATAGATATCCCTAAGATCCGACAGGTGTAATTGTTTTACACTGTCGGATCTTAGGATGCAGTACCGCTGCCGCCGCTGGGGGGAGTTTGCGTTGTAAACCAGCGCCGGGTATGCAAATTAGGAGTTACGGCGATCCACGGCGGTTTTTTGCGTTCGCTACGTCGCCGCTAGTCTAGTTACCTGTCGCAAAGTTAGTCGTCGTTTTGGGTGCCTTAACTTTAGTCAGCAAACGTATTGCTGTCTAAAGTATGGCCGTCGATCCCGCGTCGGAATTTAAAATTTCACGTTGTTTGCGTAACACCTCCGGGAATACGGAAGTACGCTACGCGCGTCGGCGTTCGAAAAAATGACGTCACTTTGCGCAAAGCACGGCGAGAGTTAGGAAACGGAGCATGCGCAGTAGGTTCCGGCGTGGGAGCGCGCCTAAATTCGATATGGACCGCCTTGCGCCGGACGTATTTACGATACACCGCCGCAAGTTTCCAGGTAAGTGCTTTGTGGATCGGGCACTAAAACTGAAAACTTGCGGCAGTGTAACGTAAATGGCTTTACGTTACACCGGCGCTATTGTACATGAATCTGGCCCATAGTATAGTATTTTTTCCCCATTTTTATTTATGCATTATTATTTATCATCATTTGTAATTATTACTGTTTACTATCAAATAACCTTCAAACTCATCTTTGTAGTTTTTTGGTTACTGGCATAATTAGTTTGATTTATGTGTTCTACTTCTGTTTTTTGTTTTGTGACTCATTATCACCATCAAGTGTGTATTATATACTCATAGATGTTTGTAGATAATGTTGTATACCCAATGTTGACAAAACTATAATGAATTGATATATGTTCTAATTCTATTATACATGTATCCTTTTTCTGTTTTTGTATTATAGAAAAATTTTTTTCAAATTAGAGATCGCTATCTACTTATGTATTTTAAATGATTGTGTCTCTTTTATTGGACGACTGTTGCGCTGTTGCTTCGGGATCACCTGTTGAAAAAAAACCCTGACCCTTTACTTCCGGTGGGATCGTGGACATATAAGATGGCGGTGCCGGCTTCAATGCTGACACACGCATCTTGATGTCAGTAGCACAGTGAACCACACATCACTGCTGGACACATGACCAAGACAACTTGCTCCAAGGACCTATAATTATTTTACCGGCCAGGTAAGGGAACCAACTATGGGTGTTATCTTAGGATATTTTCCACATGGGGATTTGTAGCTTGTCTCAGCCTAGATTACAAATGTAACATCGCCTATGGCCGGGTATATCTTCTTATGAGCACACCGGACAGTGGGCTAGTATATATAGGACTGACTATCATGCAGTACCTTTAAATGGCCATTATTTTTAGGCAGAATTTTGAGCATGCTAACCAATTGGGCCTGATATGCGTTGCTTTACAGGTAGGGCTAATTTTGCTATGCGGCAATATACCTACTTGCATATATACTTTTATTCCCCATGTAGTAGTTCTTAGCCTTATCCCACCACAAGTTTAATCCATCTGGTTTGTTCCTCCCTTAGCCCTCCCCGTTTCATTCTCCGTATTTGTAAAACAATTTGCAAGGGTGCGAATAAGTGCTACTATGAGGGTTTAAACATTTTTTCTACCTTATTACCACCCAGTGTAATTAGGGTTATATATATATAGCAGTGTATTCAGAATATTCCATCTGAATATTATACATATTGGGTACGTAGTAGTATATATTACTAGCCTTGATTTAGCCTTCTTAACATACTATTAGTCATCATCTAATTACACCTAATTGTATCTAATCTAGCTATTATAATTACTTTGTTAAACCCATAGATTTTTTCTGAATGCACCATTCCGGCTGCTAAAACGATCGAATATCCTCACTTGCCACTCTGGTGGATCTGGCTTTCACAAGGTGAATTGCCACAGATGGCACTTCAGAAATGATGAGGCCTGTGCGAGGATGTGCTTAAGTCATCCGATTTTATAGACCAGGCAGCTTCGACTGCTAGTATATAGTGTTTAATATGATGAAAAACTTTTCTCTCTGTTTCAATTTATAACTGTTTGTTTGATATTATACTAAAGACATGTTTTATGTCCTGTGTAAACTAGATGAAATCATAGATGTATGCGGTGCCCTGAAGAAGCTTTTTGCGAAAAACATGTTGGTCCCCTGCATAACCAAGAATCTTATTTCATGCATCAAGCATCAACTCATGGTCTAAATAAGTATTATGACTGTGCTATCTTTAACGATACTATTTAATAAATTCATATTTTCTTAAAATATTTTGTTTGTATGTTCGCCTTAATAACAGACATACTATCTCCAATCAAAGGCCCATTATCCTTGAGAGAGCGTACTCTCTCTTGTATTTCTCTTTTTAACATTTTTATAGTAATAATAACCATGAAATTAAACAAATCTTTTTTTTTTCAAATAACTGTTTTATTAGGTATCACAGCAGTAGAGGACAGCACAAAAAAAGTGATCAAAGCGCAATAGTACGCCAATGTATCAAGAAGGGGAAGGCCCTCTTTGCAATTATCAAGAAACATTACAGCTTCAATAAAAGCATAAACAAAAAATGTAATAGCCAGAAAAGTTAGGGCCCATGTTGGCAGGCTTTGGGCTTATAGCATTGGGCAAATAAAGAGTGTTCTCAAGTGCATTTCACTTTCATATTCAATGTCTATTTAAGACCCTTAATTAATTAAAAGAGAAGTATGGCTAAAGCTTTTTTGATCACACTTCTCTTGTGGGTCACAGCAAAGCACTTCGTTTTGCACTTCTGTGACCCAATGTCAGCTTATAACGGGCTATAGCCTGTTGTCAGCTGACGTCACAGTGCTGTTCAAAGCTATGGAACAATTCATATTGTCTGGATCCACCCAGCTGCCTGATTGACAGCTGAGTCTGGCTCTCAGCACATGGCTGAGAGCCATAGCCAGCTGCGCCATCCCTCCTCTAGCCTGGAGCACTGGAGGGGCAAAGAAGAGAGTGATAACTAACAGTCAACACTCTCTCCCTTGAATAGACTGAAAACTAAGCAATCAGTGGTCATGTGATTTCTCAGCATTCAGTTTTAGTGCCAATGTGGGACAGCCACAGCATCACCCAAATGCTGCAGCATAGAGGTGAATGTGTCTGTTTTTTTTTCTATAACTCAAAACTTCTCCTTGAATTAATGCATTCAATTGTCCATTGACAGGTGCATATGGCCTGCAACTGACCTAATTCTAACCTGCATTAAACTGCTTTTTATTTTCCTGGAGAGAAATGTATTTATGATGCAAAAAAAATATTGGTGATCAGTGGAGGAGTGCCCTTTTTACATTGATGTTCAGTTTGGTTCCTCTTCACATGGATGTCAATGGAAGAGTACCACCATACATTGGCGCTCAGTGTAGTTATTATTATTATTATAATAATAATAATAATAATAATAGTGCTTTATTACATTGGTGGTGAATAGAAAAATATGATGTTACATTGGTGTTTGGTGGCACAGGTGGCACTTTAAATTGGTGGTCAGAAGGAGAAGAGCTCCCTTAGATTAGTGATCAGTTGGAAGAGGATCCCCTTACATTGGTGGCCAAGAGGAAAAATTACCCATGTATTGGCGGTAAGTACACGAAAATTACCTTCATAAAAGCATTTGTTTCAGTGGGAAAAGCTCCACTGGTTCCACAAAGCTGGATCAGTTAAAAAAACTTGGTACCAAAACTATGCAGTCAACATGAGCTACCACTCTTCTCTACTCAAGGAACTTCTAGCATCCCCTGGACGAAATGTAACAAAACCCTGGTTGGGAAAGGCTGGTGTAATGTATTAGCAGTTAACATCATTAGGCAATTTCTGGGTCAGTGATTGACCGATAACGCTCATTCAGAGGCTACGAAAGCCAATAGTATTTGTAACAGAAATCTAGCAAATCTTGCAAAATGTCTAATGCTTGTGTATAAAATACTTGTTTGGTAAACAGAGCTTCCCTTCCCTAGTCAATGAAGAGATATATAGAGCTTGCACGTGAAAATATAGCGTAGGTAGCCAAATACATTACCGTCCCTGGTAGAGAAATAGGAATATATTCCCAATTAAGGGATAGGGCGTGGGACTATATGAATGCAAATTGAGTATAACACTAGAACAGTGAAATAATGATAATATCTCTGGAACCACAGAGATCATACAGGGAGACAAGGTTTATAAAAAATATATAGTTTTAATTGTACACTCTATTAATACAAAAAAAGGCTAAAAACCATGATCATATGAGAGATTACAATTCAACATTGATGACTTATATAGTATCATATACTGTGGGTCCTACATGTTTCGCCCATTGGGGCTTCCTCAGGGACACGTAAGTATATAAGACAATCTAGAATAGATAGATGAAAACTTAATAAGACATTGCAAATACATAGATCATTTTACAAGAATGTTAGAAGAATATTTATACATCATTATCTTTCAACAAACATTGACGTAGAGCACATAGGTACCTCTGGAATGATCGTGGAACGTGGGCCAATAGATCAACAAGCAGGAATTGCTATGTTGAATACAACAAAAGGTGCGACTGGATCAAGGCATGCGAAACATACACCACCCGTCAACCCTATTTTGGGAGTGTATAGAAGCAATCTTAGAGTGCGGTACAGCATATATTGTAATGAGGTAACATAGCATGGGTAGAGAAATATCTTAAGGAAATGAACAAAGATATGAAGTGTATTATAAGTGTATTAAAATACAGTAAAATAAAAAACTGTGAATGTAGATATAAATGAGGCCGATGGCCCATACATATTAGCTCCAGGTAAGGGAGATTAATTCAAATGAATTATGTTCAAAAAAGATTTATATTAAGTAAGGGATATACCTATGAGGGAGCTTTTTATGTTGCTACGGCTCTGATTTCAATATTGATTGGATCAATTGATCACAGGCGGAGGGCTATGTCTCCACCACTGCGATGTCCAATTAATAGTATGTTCAGATATAGATTTACATAGTTGCATTACATAAAAAACGAATATAAATAGATTATATGTATATGTATACAGTGTCCCACTGTTTCTATATCGCATAAAACGCAGGGAAGGCAAAGAAACCTCACACACCCACAACAGTGAAATATTTACCGCTGGGTAATTATGCCTGGACGGCAGTCTAAAAAAATGCATTCATATAGTCCCACGCCCTATCCCTTAATTGGGAATATATACCTATTTCCCTAGTCAAATGGAAAAAGGTGTCTAGCATAAGGATATTACTAAACCTCTTGTGCTTCTGTCCATGTGTGAACTGCATACCTGTGATCCAAATAACATCACATAACTAACATCAGCATCTAACATTAGGCTGATAAGGGAAATTGTTTGGGTTTGATTTGTAGGTGCGTCTAACAAACATACAAAAACGTTTTTAATGCAAACCCCATTGAGGTCATTGGGAGGTGAATTGTGAAAAACAATTCTCTCCATTTTAGGCAAGAGGTTGTCAAATAGAGAAAATGGCGAGCTGGTTATAGATCTGGGGAAATGTACCAATGAAAAGTAAAAAAAATATATATATAAGCTATATATAGTGTTACAGAACCATAGGATTCTCTGGGATAGTATTTTTTAGGTGGTTTTTGCTGCAACATGTGATTATTTTTTTATCTAGCAGTAATAGTCACAATTGGGCGACTTAAGCAGAAAACAGAACAGATGTGAAAGCTGTTGAACAGTTTACACATCAAATTAAGAAAAATCCCTCAACATATTAATAATTGCCAAACAATTACAAAACATATTTCATAGCATAGCATAGCTTGTAAATTTATTTTAGGGCTGGTTCACATGAGAGCACAGTGCAGGAAAGGTGCGTTCTATGCACATTTCCTGTACTGTGCTGAAAAGGCACTGCCTTTGCTATCTGCTGTGGGTGCCAATGTATTGTTTTTTTTTTTAAAGGGTACATTTTTTATTTATTTGCAATACACAACAAACATACAAATGTGTAGCGAACATCGCTCAATCCTTGACAGAATACATGTATCTGGCATACAGTCAATAGGTACAGAGCGACAGAGAAGTCAGTGTTCTATTCTACTTAATTTATACCATTGAGAATTCGGGGGCGTACCTCTATACAACTTTTTTTGAGAGGTCTAGCTTCAATCAGCATATCAAGGAGCAGATGGTATGGTACTCTCGGAGCTGACCCCAGAGTCCCAAATCTTTGAGAACATTTTCAGGCATCCTCTGGCTTTATATGTCAACTTGTAAAATGGTATATGATTGATAAGGGAGAGCCCAAAAAACTATGGTGGGTGAAGATTGAGATTTCCTGTGTATGGTTATTGATTTTTTTGCATAGAACAGTAATAATCATTTAAAGGTTCGTACATTTTTGGATATTCCTTCATCATCAATATATCCCAATAAGCAATGCAGGGGGTTGCAAATATTAGGTATCTGGGCTATGGAGCTGATAAAGGCTGTGACCTCTGACCAGAACTTCCTAATCGGAGTACACTCCCACATCAGATGAAAGAATGTACCATCAGCCATGTCGCATAGAGTGCACATTGCAAAGGGTAATTTATGTAGTTTATATAGTAAACACGGTGTAAAGTAGGACCTGTATGACAATTTAGTCTAGATCACCTTCTCACGGGAAGAGATGACAGCGGGAACCTGGAGGGGAAGAATTTCCTGCCAGATATGCCCTGTCAGCTCAGGTATGTCAGCATGCCATCTATTTGCTGTGTTGTTGAGCCTATTAGTTGTGGAGTGTAAGAGGAACCTGTAGTATGTAGAAACAAGCTTGGTATGAGAAGAATCAGTCAGTAGTCATTCTAGCAGAGAAAGTTGAACCACTATCTTATGAAGACCGAAGTGCGTTGCAGCAGTGTGACGTATCTGTAAGTGCAGAAAGTAGGCCGTGTGTGGTAGATTGCAGTCTCTATGAAATTCCGCAAAAGGGTGGTACATATTATCTGAAAATAAGTGCATAATTGTTTTCACCCCCGGTTTAGACCAGAACCCCCCGTCAGTCCTACGGAAAAATTCTCGTAGACTTGGGTTCCCCCATAGTGTAGTATTCGGTGAGTATGTATTGTGCGTGTTGGATGGTAACATCTTAGAGAGCCTAAAAATCCGTAGGGTCATTGCTAGGACATTAGTACCCTCTCTCCCCTTAAGAGACATTAGATGTATCAGGTTCAGGAGGGACTCATAGAAGATAAGGATGGCTCCAGAGCAGTGGCCGCATTGTTGGCTTCAGGGTAAAACCACCAATGCGCATGTGCCAACAGTTAGGCGATATAATAGGTATGAAGACATAGTAGAGCCAGACCTCCCTCCACAACCGGTAGTTGTTGGGTATTTCTAGCAATCCAAACTGCTCCACCCCTCCAGATAAAATTGGTGAGGATTGAATCTATCTCCCTAAATTTAGCTTTTGTAACATACAGTGGTGAATTACTTAGAATATACAAGAAGCGTGGTAGGAAAATTATTTTAAAAATGTTTATCCAACCTCTTAATGTCAGAAGAAGATTGTTTTACATCTTTAGGCCTCGTACAGACGACCCAACATGTCCAATGAAAACGGTCCACGGACCGTTTTCATCGGACATGTCCGCTGGGATCATTTGGTCTGATGGCTGTACACACCATCAGACCAAATTCCGCGCGGACAGAATACGCGGTGATGACGCGGCGAGGTGACGGCGACGATGACGCGGCGACGTGCGCGAACCCGAAAGTTCAATTCCTTCACGCATGCGTCGAATCACTTCGACGCAATGCGTGGGTTCTCAGGCCAGCGGACATGTCCGATGAGTCGTACTGACCATCGGACATGTCCCGCGGACAGACTTCCAGCGGACATGTTTCTTAGCATGCTAAGAAACAGTTGTCCGCTGGAAAACTGTCCGGTCGGCCAGAAAATTGTCCGGTCGGCCCTGTGTACGAGGCCTCAGTGTGTTTCTCATTCTACCGATAAGGGGATCCAGGTTGATCTTAATATATGAGGAGATTGGGTGTTGTATCACAACCCCTGGATATCGGAAAGAGCTGACTGTCTGCAGTGGGCAGGAGGGAGGTAATACTATCGATGTTGCCTGGTCTATCATAAATAAGAGAGATTTGTCCCAATTGACCTGAAACCCCCTCCGAATAATATCCAGCAGGGCCGGGAGAGATGACTGGGGGTCCGACAAGTAGATTAACATGTCGTCAGCATAAAGAGATACCTTCTCTTCCAGACCCCCCAATCGTCAATCCCACAATCTCCCCACTGGACCTTATCAGCGCAGCCAGAGGTTCTATCGCCAACGCGAACAGCAGCGGAGATGGGGGACATCCCTGTCTGGTGCCTCTCCTTATCAGAAAGGAATCAGAAACAGATGCGTTCACTCTGGGCTCATCAAGTCCTCCCAGCAGGACTCCCAGCACTCCCCCTAGAGGTATAAACTGGCATAAAGCCTGAACCTAGGAGATATATATACTGCATCTTGGACGCAACCAAGGCATTTAACCTGCCTGTTGTCACAATATATATATATATATATATATATATATATATATATATATATATATATATATATATATATATATATAAATATATATATATATATATATATATATATATATATATATATATATATATATATATATATATATATATATATATATATATATATAAATATATATAAACACAATTTGCCATGTATTTCTATCTTTAACTTGGTTGGTTTACAAGTTACAGCCTTGAAAAAGTATTCATACTCCTTGAAATGTTCCACATTTCATCATGTTACAACCAAACACATACATGTATTTTATTGGGATTGTATGTGATAGACTAACACAAAATGGCACATAATTATGGGAGGAAAGTGATAAATGGCTTTCAATTTTTTTTACAAATAAATATGTTAAAGTATGTTGATGTATTTTGTAACGGCTACCCACTGGTAGTGAGGGGTATCGGCCGTTGGAGACGTCCTTTTTGCTGACAAGTTATGATATGCAGGTACCGCCGGTATATCCCATCGAACGCCCTTCCAAGAAACGAGACGTGCTACGTTTGGAGGGTCAAGCAGACTGACTTTATTTGGCATATTTCACCTGCTTATATCTGGTTACAACTGTTACAAGAACAATGACAGTTTCCGCCCTCCCCTTTTCCCAGTAGGGGGCTTCAACACAGACCCCCTGAAACAATGACATCTCCTTGAATTAATCACTTGGCCAGTTTCTAGACGCTTCGGCACCTCACCCCACTTAACATTTCCTGGCCAGGCACATAGAATTCAATTAACCTTTAAAACAATTATCACTCACACATAATCCCCATCAGCATACACCTCACAGGGGGGCTGTTTACCTGCACACAAAGAGGGTTCATTAGGTATGCGAAGGGAACATTAGCTTTCCAGCAATGAAAGAGACTTGTCCAATTAACCCTTTGAGCTCAGAATACAATGTGGTACATCCATTTGTGACAAGCCATGCAGTTCCTTGTAGTCCCCCTGCACGAAGATTTTAACTGTCTCGGCAGCATGCATGTGTCCGTTACATATTTGTATTCAGCCTTCTTTACTCTGATACCCCATAACTAAAATCAAGTGGCACGAATTGCCTCCAGAAGTCACCTAATTAGTAAATAGAGTCCACCTGTGTGCAATTTAATCTCAGTATAAATACAGCTGTTTTATGAAGCCCTCAGAGGTTTGTTAGAGAACATTAGTGAACAAACAGCATCATAAAGGCCAAGGAACAAACCAGACAGGCCAGGAATAAAGTTGGGGAGAAGTTTAAAGCAGGGTTAGGTTATAAAAAAAATATCCCAAGCTTTGAACATCTCAGAGAGCACTGTTCAATC
This sequence comes from Rana temporaria, assembly GCF_905171775.1. NCBI lineage: Eukaryota > Metazoa > Chordata > Amphibia > Anura > Ranidae > Rana > Rana temporaria. The sequence continues at coordinate 288,553,966 of NC_053490.1, forward strand.
CATCATTCGAGAATGGAAAGAGTATGGCACAAGTGCAAACCTACCAAGACACCCCCATTAACCCAAACTGACAGGCCAGGCAAGGAGAGCATTAATCAGAGAAGCAACCAAGAGGTCCATGGTAACTCTGGGGGAGCTGCAGAGATCCACAGCTCAGGTGGGAGAATCTGTCCACAGGACAACTATTAGTCGTGCACTCCAAAAATCTGGCCTTTATGGAAGAGCGCCAAAAAGAAAGCCATAAGAAGTCCTTTTTGCAGTTTGTGAGAAGCCATGTGGGGGACACAGCAAACATGTCAGATGAGACCAAAATTGAACCTTTTAGCCTAAAAGCAAAACGCTAAGTGTGGCGGAAAACTAACACTGCACATCACCCTGAACACACCATCCCTACTGTGAACCATGGTTGTGGCAGAATCATGTTGTGGGGATGATTTTATTCAACAGAGACAGGGAAGCTGGTCAGAGTTGATAGGAAGATGGATGGAGCCAAATGCAGGGCAATCTTAGAAAAAAAAACTGTTAGAATGTTAGGGTACCAGTCATGCTCGACATAGAATCCCGCACATGCGCGGTAGATCAGCGCTATTGCGCGTGCCTGTATCGCGCGCATGCACGGTGTGGCCGTGCGCACGGGCGCACACGGGCACGCTCCCCTTACAGCCAATCAGAGGCCTGACCGGCCTATTTAAATCAGCCTCTCCCTCCTGTCAGGTTGCTGGTTTGTCATCAGCTCCTGAGTTACCTTCAGCTGAAGTTCCTGTTTGTTTACCTGGATTACCTGACCTTTGGCTGACGTTTCCCCGGATTGCTGCTGTCTCCTGCCCCCCTGACCTCAGGCCTAAACCCCGGACTTTCTGCTCTCTCCAATCCCTGACCACGGCTTGTCTCTCGGACCTGTCTTCAGCCTTGCTTCCTGCTTAAAGTGCCTTGAGTACCTGGACTGTCTTTGCCTGATCCTCAGTTGTTCCCAGCGGACTACTTCCTGCTCAGTTCCTGTCCTGTGCATCAAACCTTCACCTCACTGCCGGTACCGGTGCCTCCCGGCGCTTCCTTCCCCCCGTTCCAACCCCAGGGGGCGGATCGCTCTAGGTCACAAAGGTGAGCCGCCCTCAGCATCTCTACCTTGGTAAGTTCACCCGTGATAGAAAGACTTGAGAAGGGGCAGAGGTTCACCTTCCAGCAGTTCAACGTCCCTAAACATACAGCCAGAGTTACAATGGAATGGTTTGGATCAAAGCATATTCATGTGTTAGAATGACCCAGTCAAAGTCCAGACCCAAATCTAATTTTGAATCTGTGACAAGATTTGAAAATTGCTGTTTCACTTATATACCCATACAATCTGACAGAGCTTGAGCTATTTTGCAAAGAAGAATGGGCAAAAATGTTACTCTCTAGATGTGCAAATCTGGTAGAGACATATCCAAAAAGGCTTGCAGCTGTAATTGCAGCAAACAGTGGTTCTAAAAAGTATTGAATCAGGGGGGCTGAATACAAAGGCACACCACACTTTTCCATACCTCCCAAGAGTCCCGGATTGGGACTTTCCTGCGTTGACACTTTTGTCCTGCTATCCCACCATACAGGGGCTTTGTCCCGCCTAATGCTATTGACTACAAGCTAAGTTCAGTCTCAATAGGACCTGCAGCAGTGTGCACATCCAGCACATCCAGGGATTGGCTAGCAAGTCAGGTGGATGTGCATTGTGCAGTCCCAATGAGAGACTTCACCTGACAAACCAAGAGTGTGATGTTGTGTATGGGCGGGACTGCTACCCAGACCCGCCCCTTTGTCAAACCAGTGCATAGCGAAACAGCCAGCATTCATACATTGCTGGCCAGGACAGCGTTACAGATGGTCAGGATCAGCTGTTTATTCCTCTCCCCCAGGGTTTTTTCAGCCTCCATTAGCCCTGCACTCACAGACAGCTCCCCATTTCACTTAAACACAGAAGCCTGGCTTCTGCAGCTGAAAGTAAAAGTAACAGCCTCTCTGTTCTGCACTAGAGTCGGGACAAGTGAAAGGCTGACTGCAGCATTTTTGTGGAGGGAAGAGGGTGGGGGGGTGAACTGCCCCCTAATCCTTATCTCCTTCCTGCTCTGGGAGTCCAGGAGCCAAAAAAAAGTGCACTGAAAGGATAAGGAAGCTGTGGCTGCACTGAATAGAAGACATCTACAGAAAGGTGCTACTTTTACAAAAGTGTGTGTGTGTGGTGTATGTATGTATGTGTGTGTGGTGTGTGTGTGGTGTATGTGTGTGTGGGGCATGGGTGTGGTGTATGTGTGTGTGTATGTATGTGTTTGGTGTGTGTGTGTGTGTGTGTGTATGTATGCATGTATGTGTGCGTGTATGTGTGTATGTATATGTGTGGTGTGTGTATGTATGTGTGGGGGTGGTATAGATGTGGTGTGTGTGTGTGTGGTATAGGTGTGGTGTGTGTGTATGCATGTGTATGTGTGGTGTGTGGTGTGTGTATATGTATGTGTGTGGTGGTGTGTGGGTGTGTGGGTGCATGTGTGTGTGGTGTGTGTGTATGTATGTGTGTGTGTGGTGTGGTGGGTGTTTGTGTGTGTGTGTGTGGTGGGTGGTGTGGTGTGTGTGTGTGTGTGTTGTGTGTAGGGAGAGAGGGGGGTGCAGAGCATATAGTTGAGGAGAAGGGCAATAGTGAGATGAGGATGTATGACTGGACTCTGTACCTAGCGCTCTTGAAACCTTGCACTGTGTACATTACGCACTCAAGAACCATGCACTGTGCCTCAGGCCGCGTACACACGGTCGGTCCAAACCGATGTTTCATCGATCCAAACCATCCGTGTGTACGGCCCATCGGTCTGTTGTCCTTCGGACAAAAATTAGAGAACTTGCTTTAAAATCGAACCGACCGGCTGACCATCAGTCAAAACCGATGGTTAGTACACAAAAGCATCGGTTCGAAACCCGCGCATGCTCAGAATCAAGGCAACACATGCATGGAAGCATTGAACTTCGTTTTTTTCAGCACATCGTGTGTTTTACGTCACCGCGTTCTGACCCAATCGGTTTTTGAACTGATGGTGTGTACGCACATCAGACCATCGGTCTGCTTCAGTGGTGAACCGATGAAAACGGTCCATCGGACCATTCTCATTGGATGGATCGACCGTGTGTACGCGGCCTAACACTCTCCTGCACTCTCTATATAACACACGCCAAAACCCTGCACCAAAACCCTGTTACGCCAGAACCCTGCACCCTGTGCATAACATGCTCCAGAACCCTGCACTCTGTATCTAGCACTCTCCTGAACCCTTCACTCTGTGCGCACACAGTCCAGAATGTATGCAAAAGGCACTCCAGAAACCTGGAGTCTGTGAGACTCCCATAAGTGTCCCTCATTCTGAAGTTCAAAAGTTGGGAGGTATGCTTTTCACATTTTTACCATTCACAATTATGTATCACTTTGTATCGGTTTATCACAAAAAATCCCAACACATTTGCATTAATAAGTGCATTAATAAGTGCAATGAGCAGTTATGATTGCTTTTTTCATAAGTATAAAGTACGGTAGTTAAATAAAGGCTGGCTGTTTTTTGCAGCTCGTATAAAGCAGTAAATACAGCAATTTTTTACAAAGCATATGCAAGGCTTTCAGAAAGTTACCAGTAGCTTCCTTAAAGCCTTAAGGACCCCTTTTTACATATTCGTTGCGTTAAGGCTTGGAAAAATGCTTGCCACTTCGTGCGATTTGCTGTTGTGCCATTTTTTTGTAGGAGCTGATAAATGGACCTGCAGTGCAATGCACTGCAATGCCAATTCCTATCATAAAGTACAATAATAATAAATTATCAGTTGCATGTCATTCAAGGAATATGGGCTGACCCATTGACTTCCATTGAGAAAAATTGGGAACAATAAATAACAATCACTGGTCTTTACTACTGAGCCATGCATGTATATGTAATCAACAGCAGCGATCGGTCTTTTAGGGGTGCAGGGGCACCGCCCCCCCCCTAGTTTGCATGCGGTTTGCTTGCGGGGTGCCAGACTCATAGCTTTCTATGAGATTTTTATTCAAGCACATGATTAAAGGCTCTAATTAACTTGAAAAATGCAGGGCTCTGGCCCCCGAACCCGCCCATTTGTGACACTAGCGAATCAAAATTTGCTATTGGTTACCAGATTCTCCTCCCAGGCCAATCAGGGCAGATGCAGATCTGAAGAAGATTGGGTTGGCTGGGAGGAGAAGCCAGGGAAGCCACAGCGGTGGAGGAATGAGTGCGGAGTGGGGGGTTTGTTTGCCTCCCCCACCAAAAAAAGTTTAGCACCAGCCCCCACTGGTAATGAATAAATATTGGCATTGTGTGAATTTAAAACCTGATTAAACTTTTTAAAATCTATTTGTATAGACCTATGGTTATATTTACATAAACATAGATAAGGCTGTATATTCCTTTAAATTGCTCTTAATGATTTTATTAGCCTTTCTATGTAACCTATGCTGACCCAGAATTACAATTGTAAAAAAGTGTCATAACAACAACCCAAAACCAAATGAGTGTTGAATACTAGATCGTGTCACCACAAAGACGTTGAGCCGCTAATATGGTCAATAACATAAAACAGGAGCGTGTGGGCAATCATGTGGGCAATCGTGGCGTTCTTTTTGGCTCCTGTTCCTGTGCATATCCCAGAACACGCGAGCTGGGGCAAGGTTTTTCAATTACCATCTGCTAAAGCAAACGAGTAGATGGTTTGTTCTTTAATCCATGTGTCGAAACCAGGAAGGTGCTACAGCGAGACATCTGGCACTCTGCCCAAACTATTTATAATTGATTTGCAAAGGGAGCAGTAGGAGGATGGGTTTTGCATGCATAACATTGAAAATTATACAAAGAATGAATACAGTGCAGGCAATAAGACAGCAATGAGTGTCCAGGAGCAGCACGTTGCTCAAGTATCTCTAATTAGCTAACGGTTCCTGAGACCTGGCCAAAAGGACGAGATAGGTGTGAAAATAATAGATTAGAACAGAACTGCAGTCAGTCTAACTGATATTTAGCCCCGTTTCATGCTGTATTACCATCATTTTCCACTCCAAGTCCCTTTTTTTCCTTCCTGTCTGCAGATATCTGTCATTTGAATACAGTGTAAAATCGAAAAATAACAGCTACCTCCTTATCAGGAATATTCACATCTTGCGGCACAAGGAAGGGGTTAATTTCTCTCCGTGCCATGTCTCCTGAAGTATTTTATCATGGCTAATCCATTATTGTACATGACAACAATGCAACCATATACAATACGCTGAAAACCGAGAGAGGGAAATGCAGAATTTCAGTGTGTCTGTGAACCATTAATGCCATCCTCCCCCGATCCGTCCCCCTCCCCCACCCAACCTTATAAATTAAGCAGCCTGTGCGAGAAAAAATAAAATAAATAAAACCCATAGAACAACCGCTTGCAACTTTTTTATGGATGTTTGGGAAGTTTAATCATTTTGCAAAATGCAATTCTTGGTCGTAAATTCTGCCACCAGCGCGGATTTAGGAAGATGTAAAGGACTGGAGCTGGTTGATAGGTAAGTTTTAATCTGACAAGGCCAAAAAGCCTGCTAGATTTATACCCAGCTGGTTTCTTCCGAGTAATTACCATAGGACATACGCTTACTCTATCTAAGCAGAGAGGAGACGGTTTGATACACAAGAAAGAGGCAAAGTCATCTTTGTAATATTTGCTTCTCAGAACATTGGAAACATTCTAAAGTGTCCACAATTACACTTTGTGTAAAGTATTGGTTTACATATATATCCAGGGTGCAATATGTCAGTCTAAGAGGAAAGTAAAATCTTAGAATATGGTGGGGAAAGAAAAAAAACAAAAAAACACTTTTTGATATTTATGATGTTTCAACCAAGTTTATTTTTCCAAAACTAACTTAGAGATGATTACATGCTATGTTGCACATATACAGTAATATAAATACTTGCTGGTCAGCGACTTTGTGTTCCAGATTGTCATAACGTTGATGGAGGCCTAAAAACTAAATGCTGTTTTGGATAGCTTTGAGGAACTGAATTTAGGGCAGGGACTTAGATAAGGGTTCATCGTAGAATATTTGTAAACTGAATTTGTTTCTGTAGGATTTTTCTTCAGTGCATAATGCCTTGTTCATATGGGCGCTGAGGTCCATTCACTATGAATGGGTCATTTGTCTATGTGTCTATAGCTGAAAGATGCTGCATGCAGACAGCCCATTCAAGTCTATCAGGATGCAAGGATTGACACGGCCGCTCATCCTAACGTGACAGACATATGGCTGTGAGTGAGCAGTCCCAAACGCAGACAAGTGTCCATTTCGGAGCTGGTCACTCATACCTGCACACCAGTCACATTAGGACAAGTGTCTGTGTGTATAAAGCTGCTGCATCCTCATAGACTTGAATGGGCTGCCGGCACACAACATCTGCCAGCTGGGGTACATAAACAAATGGCTTGTTCATGGTTGTAGCACCCTACTATGTAGGTTGCTAGAATGATTGGTAAATGTAGTTCTTTTTATCTCCTCTGTAATCAATGGAGCAGCTATTAATTCCTTTGGACTGTACTAGATTGCACAGGATGGAGGTACGGTTGTTCCCCCCTGCATTCTGAAGGTTTCCAGAACATAGAGGGCTTGGAGAGACAAATGGGCAGCTTGAATCACCCTGGGGAGGTGTACCCAGTAGATGGCTGGGGAGAACATAAATAGCCTGGGTCCGGAGAAGCTCTTGTTTTATCCTGCTGGAGAAGTTCCAGCCTTGGGGACTCTGCCCCACTGAAGCAGTTTTTTAAATAATTTTCTGATGTTTATTGAGGTCCCAGCTGTTGCATTTTGCAGAGCTTGGGGGGGGGCTTTCTTGTTGGAGCTAACTAAGCAGTCTTACCTAAAGAAATGGGAACCTCACTAAAGAGTACTGGGTGGAAGGTGAAAAGTATGTAGCTGTCCTGTCACATTGTGAGTAATAACCCTTTCCTCACTAAAGAGTGTCTGCTGCAAGCTAGGAACTGGGCAGTTGTTCTGAGGCATAGAGATGGGTGGAGGAAACTGGGGGAAACCAGCTGTCCTGGAGAGAAATTGTGAGAATAGACCTGACCTCAAGATCCAGGTGACTCTAACTGGCTATTTTGAAGGATAAGTGCCAGCAGTAACTCTTTTTGAGAGCTCCTACAGGGTGTCTTCCCATTCCTTTTAACCCTTGGTAGAAATACTGCTCAAAGAAATCTAGCCTAGCCAAGAGTGTCCTCTTGTTACAAGTCAACATTTTTGGAGTATCTCATACCACCTAAATCACTCTCCTGTTACAAGTTGTACAAACAATAATGCTTAAAAAGACATCCCCTAAACTGTTAACTGGAGCCAGAGTGAATGGACTGATGTCTGTGTGAATGATTGCCTCAGCGCTGTTTTGGGAAGAATCTGTTAAATCCAGCAGCTCCTCCGGGGATTGTACGGGCCTCTGCTTCGTTGTAAATAAGGCTTAATACGTGTTGATAATGCAGCTGGCCTACAGTGCCATACATGGTTGCAATGCTGTCTATACATTATCTCTCCCCTAAGGTAAGACTCTGCAGGCACATATGCAAACATTCACATTTCTATGGTAGAGCGTGTTTTAATAGGTAAGTGCATCAGGTAGGGAATCCCAAACTATTTGTCAAACAAGCTGCCAATCCATAACTCTTATAGCAGTAGTAAACCAGTTTTTTTGTTTTTTGTTTTGTTTTTTTAAACCTGCAAGACAATGGCATATTGTGCTATTATGCATCGCATACTAGCACATTATCTGAAACTTACCTTGGAACGAAGCCCTCCAGCGATGCGCTGTAACCATTGAAGGTGTTTCCATCTTCCAGCTGTTTGAGTGGCCGGAGCCACGATGTTGTCACTCCTGCACATGCATGCAAGAGCAAATGTTTACGGCACAGGACTCTGAAGAAATGACATGGGTATGCCGTTCCTTCAGAGCGTATGCACTGGTGATGTCACCAGCTGCATCTACAGTAAGTAAATTCTAAACGGTGCACGTTTAAGAGATATTAACAGTACCTATAGGTAAGCATTATTATGGGCTTACCTATAGATAAAAATTATGCATGGAAGTTTGCTCCCACTCTAACTCTTTAAGGGATATAAGGACACCCTTTAGATAAGTAAACATGTCCAATGTGGAAAAAAATTGGGCATGTAATGGGGTGTTAGTCTCCCATTGTCTTGCTCAAATTAGATTTTGGGTGAGCCTGGGTGAGCAATGACAGCTCATCACCCACAGAGGCAAGTATAGTGGGGGCTGGGGAGTAGAGAAGGTGTATGTTGTTAGTTCACCTTTCCATTTCTCTGAAAAGTTGAACTACCATAATCAAAATCAAAAATGTAAAATATTGCACAACTTATCTATCCTTGGATGTTGTAGTTATGTTAACTTTATTTTTTACTTTTTTTTTCGCTGTATTTTCAAAAGGTAACTCTGAAAATAACACACATCCTGTCCCTGGCTATGCTCACTCCTACACTTTCTATGAAGAGAGCCATGGTAGTCACCCAAGCTGCTCTCATGATTTAGACTAAACATATGTCTTCCCCTATTCATCTCTATTACATGGAGTTAAGGAATTTCTCATATAAAAAAGACAGCTTATAAGACACCAATGATTTTTTCAGTTCATGAGATAGGCAAGGACACTGCATTTCTGGCAAGTTTAGAGGGTATTTTCTATACTTGCTGGAAATGTTCTTAAAAATTATAACAAATGCAGCCACCAAATCTAAAGTTTTGTATACTGCAGTATATTCCACATTTGTTCTTGGGTCTAGATAAAGTTTAGGAAAATGGTATGCAGAGAGGTATGATGCCAAATATAATAAAATACATTTTGGGTTTACATACACATTAATATATAATTTTCTAAGTGGGCAGCTTATACTCTATTGTTAAAGGCTAAGTTCACCTTTTGTAAAAAATAAATAAATAAATGCACATATTTATATTTATTATATGTCTGGATCCTGCAGACTCTCAGTACACTGTCTGCCCATACCTCTGTATGGGCAGGCAGCTATTGAAGCTATTGAATGGCAGTTATTGAATGGCAGGAACAATCAATGAACTACAAGAGCGCTCATCAGGGCCCTTGCAGTTCATTGAGAACTACAAGCCGTCAGCTAAAATGGATGATGGTACTTGTAGCTTATTCATTCCCAGGAAATTGTGAATGAATGACACAGCCATGTAGGTGGAGCCCTGCACAGCCATGCTATTTTCAAATTGTGACAGCAGATGAGGAGAAAAGATCTCCCACCCACTGTCAGAGAGCAGGGTGCACTGGCGGCGGAAGGTGGATAAATAGGAGCATGTTACACCCTAAATATGGGTGGAATGTGCAATATGCTCCTAAAGATGAACTTATCTTTTACATTATCATAATGAGTTAGGAAAACATTAATCACTTTAGCCCCGGAAGGTTTTGCCCCCTTAACCACTTAAGGACCGCCTAACGCCGATATACATCGGCAGAATGACACGACTGGGCACAATCACGTAAGGGTACGTCCACTTTAAGTGCCCAGCCGTGGGTCGTGCCCGCGACCCAGTCCGAAGCTTCGTGACCGCGGGACCCGCTGACCCGATCGCCGCCGGTGTCCCGCGATCGGTCACAGGAGCTGAAGAACAGGGAGAGGTGTGTGTAAACACACCTTCCCCGTTCTTCACAGTGGCAGTGTCACTGATCGTCTGTTCCCTGATATAGGGAAAGACGATCAATGATGTCACAAGTCCAGCCCCGCCCCCTACAGTTAGAAATACATATGAGGTCACACTTAACCCCTACAGCGCCCCCTAGTGGTTTACTCCTAAACTGCAATTGTAATTTTCACAGTAATCAATGCATTTTTATAGCACTTTTTGCTGTGAAAATGACAATGGTCCCAAAAATGTGTCAAAATTGTCCGATGTGTCCGCAATAATGTCGCAGTCACAAAAAAAATCGTTGATCGCCTCCATTAGTAGTAAAAAAAAATATTAATAAAAATGCCATAAAACTATCCCCTATTTTGTAAACGCTATAAATTTTGCGCAAACCAAACGTTAAACGCTTATTGCGATTTTTAAAAAAAAAAATAGGTAGAAGAACACGTATCGGCCTAAACTGAGGAAAAAAACTTTTTTTATATCTTTTTTGGGGATATTTATTATAGCAAAAATAAAAAAATATTGCATTTTTTTCAAAATGTTGCTCTATTTTTGTTTATAGCGCAAAAAATAAAAACCGCAGAGGTTATCAAATACCACCAAAAGAAAGCCCTACTTGTGGGAAAAAAGGACGCCAATTTTGTTTGGGAGCCACGTCACACGACTGCGCAATTGTCAGTTAAAGCGACGCAGTGCCGAATCGCAAAAAGGGGAAAGGTCCTTTAGCTGCATAATGGTCCGGGTCTTAAGTGGTTAACCACTTCCAGACCTGCGCACGACAATGTACGTCCATTTTTTAAAGATTGATATCTCGGTAACGGCAGCAGCTGCTGCCACAACCGAGGTATCAATCTTTAGTGTGCGGGGTCTGGTAAACGATAACGGCGGTCTCCGCGGCGAGATCGCCGTTATCGGTGGCGGGAGAGGGGCCCCCCCTCCCGCCGCTCTCCCGCGCCCTCCGCCGCTTACCGGAGCCGTCGGTAGCGGCGGAGGAGATCGCGACTGTTCGGCAGCTGAGCGGGGACGAGACTGAAGGAAAAATCTCCTTCGCCCGTCCCCATAGCTCTGCTGGGCGGAAGTGAGACAATTTTTTTTTTTGTCATTTGAAAAAATGACATTTCCAAATGTTTTATTTTTTTTGCATTTAAGCCCAAATATGAGATCTGAGGTCTTTTTGACCCCAGATCTCATATTTAAGAGGACCTGTCATGCTTTTTTCTATTACAAGGGATGTTTACATTCCTTATAATAGGAATAAAAGTGATCAATTTTTTTTTTTTCAGTGTAAAAAGTAATAAAATAAATAAGAAAAAAAAAAAAAAAACATTTTAAAGCGCCCCGTCCCGACGAGCTCACGCGCAGAAGCGAACGCATATGCGAGTAGCGCCCGCATATGAAAACGGTGTTCAAATCACACAAGTGAGGTATCGCCTCGATCGTTAGAGCGAGAGCAATAATTCTAGCCCTAGAGCTACTCTGTAGCTCAAAAAATGCAACCTCTAGAATTTTTTAAACATCGCCTATCGAGATTTTTAAGGGTAAAAGTTTGACGCCATGCCACGAGCAGGCGCAATTTTTAAGCGTGACATGTTGGGTATCATTTTACTCGGCGTAACATTATCTTTCACAATATATAAAAAAATTGGGCCAAATTTATTGTTGTCTTATTTTTTAATTAAAAAAAGTGAATTTCTTCCAAAAAAAGTGCGCTTGTAAGACCGCTGCGCAAATACGGTGTGACAAAAAGTATTGCAATGACCACTATTTTATTCTCTAGTGTGTTAGAAAAAAACACCTAAGGTCTGGAAGTGGTTAATGAGCAGGCCATTTTTTTTTGATACGGTACTGTGTTACTTTAACTGCCAATTGCATGGACGTGCGATACTGTACCCAAATAAATATTATGTAATTTTTTTTCCCTACAAATAGAGCCTTCTTTTGGTGGTATTTGTTCACCTGTGTTTTTTTTTCTCTTTTTTTGCGCTATAAACAAAAAAAGAGTGTCAATTTTGAAAATTAATAAATATATTCTTTACTTTGTGGTAAAATAACACATCCAATAAAAAAATTACAAAAATCGAATTTATTCATCAATTTAGACCAATATGTATTCTGCTACATATTTTTGGTTAAAAATAAATCCCAGTAAGCATCTACAAACTATGGTATAGATTTATGGCATTTTTTAATTATTTTTACTAGTAATGGCGGCGATCAACGATTTTTAGCGGGACTGCGACATTGAGGTGGATAAATTGGACACCTTACTGACACGTTTGACACTTTTTTGGGAACCAGTGACATTAATACAGTGATCAGTGCTAAAAATATGCACTGTTACTGTACTATTGACATGCAGGTAAGGGATTAACATCAGAGGGATCAAAGGGTTAATTGTGTCCCTAGTAGGTGCTAGCTAACTGTGTGGGGGATAGTCTGACTGGACGAAGGCAGAGATCGGTGTTCCTGCTAAGCAGGAACACCAATCTCTATCTTCTTTCTTGTCAGAACAGCGATCTGCCTTGTTTACATAGGTGGATTGCCATTCTGCCTCTCTAGAGAGCAATCGCGGGTGACCGGCAGACATGGGGTCTGCCAGACCCGCTGATTGGCTTCCCCTCTGTCCAATCAGTGTGCGCTTCCCCCCAGTGTCTATTGCACAAAATTACGTAGAGGTACGCAATAGAGCTGCCCTGCTGCAGGATATCTGCAGTAGACAGTCTTTAGGTGGTTAACTGAACTTCACCTTTTACATTTCAAATCACTTCAACAGGTAAGCTTAGATTTGACTAACCAGAGTATGTATATTAAGATGTAGCACGGATGGGGTGGCTACATTTAGTATATGATTTTGCTATAACTGATTTAGTTGCAAGTTATTTTTTAGGTCTAAACAGGTTTATCCATAAACCTGGTGGCTGATTGCTTCTGTCTGCTTCTGGAAAAATGTTCCAGAAATAAGGTGAAAGGATCAGTCACTGGGGTTATAAATAGTTATCCGAACCTAGCCAATCCCTGATTCTCTGACTCAAAGGTAGGGGCTTGAGAGAATGTACATATTGGGGTGGAACTTATCATGCCACGTACACACGATCGGTTCATCCGATGAAAATGGACCGATTAATTTTTTCATCAGATATCCGATGAAGCTGACTTTCATCAGTCTTGCCTACACACCATCAGTTAAAAATCCGATCGTGTCCAACGCGGTGACGTAAAACACAATGACGTGCATAGAAAAATTAAGTTCAATGCTTCCGAGCATGCGTCGACTTGATTCTGAGCATGCGTGGATTTTATGACCGATGGATTTCCCCACAGACGATCGTTTTTTTCTATCGTTTTTTTAACCATCAGAAATTTTCAAAACAGGTTCTATTTTTTTTCACCGATGGGAAAAAAACTATGGGGCCCACACACGATCGTTTCGTCCGATTAAATGGTCCATCGGACCGTTTTCATCAGACAAACTGATCGTGTGTACAGGGCATTAGAGTTCTCTTCCACTGAGGCTTCTCTTCTGGGAGAGGGCATGTGTGTGATTTCCAAAGAAGCTGCTGCTACTAGGCCTCATCATATTCTATTGGCTGAGAACTGAAAGGAAGACTGAAGGAAACTTGCCTGTGGAAGAATTGGATGCCTTTCGCCTGAAGCTCCAGTTATCATTATTATTATAATACAGGATTTATATAGTGCCGACAGTTTGCGTAGCGCTTTCCAATGTTAGGGCAGACAGTACAATACAATTCAATACAGGGGGGAATCAGATAGCCTTTCTCATTAGAGCTTACAATCTAGGAGGGAGGGTCAAATGATACAAAAAGGTAATAGCTGTGGGGAATGAGCTGATGGAGAAAATAGAAGTGCAGTTGTTAGATGGAAGCAAGCTAAGCTTCTCTGAAGAAGAAAGTTTTCAGGGTTCGCCTAAAAGTGGATAGATTTGGAGACAGTCTGACAGATTGGGTTAGGGTATTCCAGAGGATGGGCGAGGTTCGGGAGAAGTTCTGAAGGCAGATATGGAAGGAGGTGATGAGGGAGCTAGAGAGCAGGAGGTCTTGGGAGGAATAAAGAGCCAAAAAAAGAACCCAACAGAAGGTGGGGCTATGGTAGGGGAAGGAAAAATACCAATTTATTGTTTTCCTCCCCCAAGATGGTGAGGTTCCAGAAGTTGCTGCTGACTGTGACTGCTCTCATAAGGTTTCAGATATACTGGCTGTCCCCTCTTTCTTCCGCAACATTTTGAGGCTGCTACTATAGGGCCGAAAACAAGGGTTTTTCAGGAAGCTGTACTCTAGGATTTTAGCAAGTATCTTTGGGTATCCTGCACCCTAAACCCTCCTCCCTGTGTTTTCCTCAACTTCTTCAATAAAGGGTAAAAAGACCCCTGAGACGGTGAATAGATTTGTCAGTGTGCTTTTGGGACTGCAAAGAAGGTTGTTCATCTCTGAACAGGTCATTTCCAGGGACCTCTCCGGGGGTTATCGTTACAAAAACATACAGTATATCTGTAGCTTGAAGTAACAAAATAAAGAACAGAAGGGCAAATCTTTCAACATTTTTGTAAGTGTACCAGCTGTATGTAAGTGGTGTCTCATTGCAAGAATGGTAATCTACCATACTATGGAATGTCCAAGACTGGCAACTGACAGTCAGTAACTCCACATCACACGTGCATACCTGCTGATGAGGCCCCAAGTGTTAAAGGGTCAGAGGTGCATACAGATACTCCTAAAGCATTACTATTAATGCTAATGCTGACAAAGAGCATACCACAAAAAACTAAGAACTGGTCTAGAGGCAGTATCCTTAACCTTAATAGTTTTAGCTGTACTGACGAGCAGCATAAATTCAATAAAATTATTAAGAGTTTAAAAATGTTACTCACTGAGACATGCCACACAAAGTATATCTGAGTATGAACACACAACTGTTAAATGAAGAGATCCAAAGACATTGATGTTATTTGAGTTTTAATTGGACTGTGAGTATTTTTTTGTGACCTCATAGTCTTCCAGGGTCAAGAAATCCCTATACAGCTTTAATCCAGCAGGTTTAGGAGGAGGTCAGAGGTGCAGACCAGGAGGTCTTGGTGTTTTTTTTTTAATCAATAAGAGGGTTCAGTTATTATTCAGTACAGCTCATACCGCTAGATCCCAGAGCACATCTGCCGGTCACCAAAATATCAGAAGAACACAGCGAAATGTAATAAAGAAATAACTCAATTGCAAAATACTTCAAACCTCTACGCAGATCTAAACGGTGTATCTCAATATAAATGAAAAGCAGAAATTCTGTTTAACTGAAAATCATTTTTTTTTTCAAAGCTTGTGTATTCCAACTATTTCATTTATCATTTTAAAAGGAGTTAACTGTGCTTCACATCAGAGATCACTATTGAATACAATAGAGAACAAGGCAATATTGTTACAAACTTATTATAAATGTACTAGGCTTGCTCATTCAGTGTTGCAGAGTCCATGCCAGTGCTGGTTTTTGGTTTCTAACCTTTTTTATTAGTACAAAGGGAAGGAGTAATCTGGTTAACTCTAAGTAAAGTCCCAAGCGTTCGTATGTCTGAAGGACAGTCTCTGTATCCAAAATGACCAGGAAGCTAAGCTCAACGGTTGCCGCTGCTGAAGAGCTAGAAGGTACTCTGCAATGGGCAATAGGGGAAAACCAGCAGTGCCTTCTCAGTGTAGAATGAAAGCAGTTTAATGAGAGACAACAAAGTGGCAACTTACAAGATGGAGGATACAAATCATCAATTATATGTGGAAACAGCACTGCAGCTGGGAGGTCACTACTTACTCTGAGCATGCATGCTCCTTTATCAGGCCATCATGTTCCAAGCACGTGCCATGCCCACCACATAGTTACATAGTTAGTCAGGTTGAAAAAAGACCCATGTCCATCTAATTCAACCATAAAGTAGGGAGGGATGAACATGAATGTGGTCAAGGTACCCAGAGAGCACTGACACTGAAGTCGTCTCCACTCGCCCAGGGTTCCCGGAGCATCTAGGAAGTGCTGAAAGCCACCTGCACCGCAGAAGTGTTCCATTCAGGATTCACACTGCAGGAGGAGTGAGTAGTGACCAGCTGGCCAAAGCAGTGTTTCCACATCTTTATTCTCCATCTTGTAAGTTGCCACTTTGTTATCTCCCATTAAAGTGCTTTAATGCTACACTCAAAAGGTGCTGCTCTTCTTCCTTGTATAACCTTTTTATTAACCAAATACAAAAATGTATGTTTAATTTCCTTATTGTTCTTTATGGTTGACTTAAGGGGTAACTCCACTTTTGTGAAAAAAATTGCAAAAAAATAATAATAATATTGCATATACAATTGCTATACATGTCATACTGTAATTTAATGTTATAAAAAATGACCTTTCCTTTTCAATCTGCATTGCGGTAATTTTTTTGTAAAATCTCAATGCAGTAAGGCAACCTAGAGGCTATCTGTACACTGCTGGTGTACAAAATGTCCCCGGAAATGTCAGTTTCTACTTGTGTGAATGGCTCACTGATTTTCCTAAAGGTCTGTGCTAAGATACAAATTCAAATTTTTGGCATCCTCTGCAGTAGAAATGTTAGATTTGGTGAAATACTCTGCAAGGGTTACAAATGGCTCGCTGATTTCTCTAAAGGTCTGTGCTAAGATACAAATTACATTTTTTGACATCTTCTGCAATAGAAATGTTAGATTTGGTGAAATACTCTGCAAGGGTTACAAATGGCTCGCTGATTTCTCTAAAGGTCTGTGCTAAGATACAAATTACATTTTTTGACATCCTCTGCAATTGAAATGTTAGTTTTGGTGAAATACTCTGAAAGGGTTACGAGTGGCTCACTGATTTTCCTAAAGGTCTGCGCTAAGATCCAAATTCAAATTTTTGGCATCCTCTGCAATAGAAATGTTAGTTTTGGTGAAATACTCTGCAAGGATTATGTTCTTACAAAGTGATGCAGACACTGCAAGTTTTCTCATCAGAACACAAAGTGCATCAACTGGACCTTCCTATTCAGAATCAGTATCCAAAGGACATAGTGGAACAGACAGCTTTTCTGTCAGAGCAGAAACAGGTAGGACTGTGCAACAACATTTATTCAAATTCCTGCAATGTACATTAATTGCCCAAAAGGGATAATTTGTTCTCAATTAAAGTGGGATTACTCTTTAGGTTCTCAAACTAAGTTAAAAACAAAAGAAGTAAATCCGGCTGCAATATTCACCCTATCTCCAATGTTGTCCTCTGCACCTGGACACTGATCCAGCACCATTGCTTTTCCTTGTTAAAAGATACCCAGCATCATTCACTCCACTTCCTGAGACCAATCCTAATGTATTAAAAAAAGAGGCAAATGCTTCTGTAATGTAATTTAGTAGCAAGTCCGAAGCACTCCTCTACTAATTCACCTTGTGGAGAAAGTTTTCAAATATTTTTGAAACATATTAAACTTGTTCTGTTTCAAGCACCACCCTATGCAATGACATACCTCCTTTAGGCCTCGATCCACCTTCTGAATAAGCGCCCTCCACAGACAGCTCAACTTTCTAATGACAATAAGTTTTTAATAAGACACAGCAGTTTAATCCAACATACTTTTACTTGTGAAAATGAAAAACATGAATGTTAACTGGTTATATCAAAGTATAAATAAACAATGATCCTCTACACCTTATACCCATTACGAAGACTGGAAACTAACTGAGGGAACAAGAAGAGGAAGAAGAAGGGAAGGTTCTAGCTAAGTACTATACCAGTTAATGCAAACATGCATGTAAACTGGAATATACAATTTTACAGACATTACAGGTTGCATTTACACTAGATTACCACTAGGTGTAACCACAAAGGTGTTATACAGTAATTAAATGCAAAGTGATGGATACACAAAATGTGTTGCTATTGAAGTACATGTTAAACTTGCTAGAAGTCAAAGGACAAGTTCCATTAAATAAGCAATAGCTATTTTATTTATTTTTTTAATAAAAAAACAATCAAAAGGAAAAATTAAGTTGAAACATTGTAGCTTCCAAAAACAGCTTTTCATTATTTTAGAGGGTTATTGTTTTTAGAAATAGATTTTTTTGTTATTTTTTTTTAATTAATAAGATGTTTTTTACAATCACTGTAAGTCTGTATCCCAACCATGGCACTACTTTCCTGGAGTTTGCATATTCTAACTGTGCCTGTGTGGGTTTCCTTCGGGGTACTCGGTTTCCTCCCACACTCCAAAGACATTCTAGTAGGCTAATTGGCTCCTGTCTAAATTGTCCCTGGTATGTGTATGTATGAATGTGAGTTAGGGACCTTATATTGTAAGCTGCTTGAGGTCAGGGACTGCTGTGAATGTACAATATATATATATATATATATATATATATATATATATATATATATATATATATATATGTAAAGCGCTGCATAAATTAACGGCGCTATATAAGTACCTGTAATAATAAATAAATAGTCAGACAATATCTACACTTGGCTTCCAAATATCAGATATTGATGTGAAAAATGTTCTATAAACATGACATTTAACATATTTATAAAAAAAAAAGACTACAGTTTGGTAAAATGAAATACTAATTATCAGATATCAGTTCGATACAGAGTGTAGTATGATGCAGGTGGGGACCCGCCCTGGATCTCAAGTATATCAGCTGGGGGTTTGGCCAGAGACACCACATCACTGGTTTCACATTGTTTTTTATACACGCAAGGTAGGCAGGAGTCCTGTGTTTCTCCACTTACACTTTTTTCCCATTTCCTGTTCATGGTAATTTTATTTATTTTTATAATATTTTTCTTTTCACACAACACACATCTTTACAATAACCTCAAATTTTGTATTGTTTCTAGTGTGAACTAACCATGTTATTTTATTTTGATATTATTAATCGTAATTTATGGAATAGCCAACTTTTTTATTATCGCACCAGGTATACTATGTTACTATTGTATTTGCTATATTTTTACATGATTAAATAACTGATTGTCAATTGTTGTCATGCAATGCTTTCATGTTATGTGTTTAGTTCTACTGGATCAGGTACCTGCCACATTCAATTGTCATTGTGTAATCTCTTGGGGTGCATGCCTCAATTTAAAGTCCCATATTCTTGTTCAGAATATTGGGGATGGAAGTGCTCTGCTTTATGCCCTGCACTTGATTTAAAGTCCCAACCTCTTAGTTTTTCATATACATTTACTCCCTGTTGAATTGATTAAGCAAATATAGATCAATTAATCAGTAACTAGTGTGCTTAAAAAAGAAACTGACCAGACATCACCTTTAGGGCAAAGTTCCTTTTTAATAAAAATACCTGTTTCCGTTAGAAAACTCCTGCAAAATAACATTACTACCATGTTTCCCCAAAAGTAAGAGCTACCCTGAAAATAAGACCTACCCCGATTTTCCAAGAGGGCTGCAATCTAAGTCCTACCCCAAAAATAAGCCCTAGTGTGTGTGTTTCTAATCTGTAGTCAAATACTTTCAGTATACAGCGCCACTCTGTGCTTAGCTGATCTTCTCCTCTTCCCCTTCCTGTCAGTGGAGCATCTTGCCCTCCCTCTGAAATGCTTGGATTGTGGCGAGCTATGGAAGTGCTGAGGGGTGCTCAGCTGATCTCCTCTTCTCCTGCTTGTCAGCAGGGGATCTCTGCCCCTCCCTCTGCAATGCTCTGATCGTGGAAGAGAGCTCCGGTGGGCTATGGAAGCGCCGAGCAGCGCTGTAAGAAGGTATGTGACACAATTGATTACAGAAACACACCCCTTTTTCATTATATTCTAAAATAATAGAGAGGATTCTTGCAGTTTACAACCACTTTTACTTCACTTCACACTGGGTATTTCTGCCATCCAGAAAAGGAGAGGGGCAAAAAGACAACACATTAAATGGCAAGCCCTACCCCATAAATAAGCCCTACTGTGTTTTTGGTTGCCAACATTAATATAAGACCCGGTCTTATTTTCAGGCAAACACAGTATATTTCTGACTTTACAAAAGTATAGTGACTCCTGCCATTAAACGAGCAAATTATCTTTTTTTTAAATTGTAATTCTAGAGGAAGCCTGAGAATACATTTCCATTGCCATCATACTCCAACCTCCATTTATGTACATTTTCCACCACTGTGCACTTGTATGTATGGCACTAGGAATAGAGCAAGAAGGGCCATGGTCTAGTATACAAAATATTCTAACGGGTTACTTTAACCACTTGGCGTCCATACTATAGCCGAATGATGGCTACATCGCGAACCTGAATGGCCGGAAGGCCGTCAATATTCATCCTCCCGTGCTTGAGCACTGGCAGAAGACAGCATCATTTTTTTTGTTTTGTTTTAACAATCCTGAAGGTAACTCCATGATTCATATGTGACTGTATGAATTCTCCATGAGTTTCAAAATCTTACTGGCAATTAATTACTTAATTTAATTCAGTTGCACATTTTGGACCGGATAGAAAGTCCAGTAGGAAAAAGCACCAAACCTATTAAGATACCACTGAGGAAAACCTTCTAATATTAATATATAAGGAATATTTTCCAAATTCCCCCATGTGGCTTTTTGAGGAAGCAGCCAATTAATTTCCAGACTGACTCTTGATTTGTGCCTTAGAGATGTGAATTTTGGATTACAGTGTGTCAAAGGTCGTCTTGTAGCAGTAAGACTTCTTGAAACAGATCAATTAGAAGTTCCATTTTTTGTGTCATTAGCTAAACCCATAGTTTTTGTTTTTAATACATATCTTCTGGCATAAGAGAAGAATTTATAAAAGGCATGATCAGGTAAAGTCTAACACTGAACATTATTAAGGGTTAATACATTTTGATAAAAATAAACCTATTAAAGTATATCGAAACTCCAATTTCATTATAAGATTTGGATAGAATAGGATTTATTTATTTATTTATTTGTTTGTTTTTTGCTGCTTGTGAAGAAATATTTCCAAAGTAAAGAGAAATTAGGTAGTTGTCACTCCATTATGTGTTCACATTGGAACATTTCCTATGACCTATTTACATAATGTACTACCTGTTCCAGGGACAGCCATAAGGTTTTGAATTTTCCATCACTTTCTGCTCCGGTGACAATGGTCACAAGGGGAAATATAGTGGGTACATTTTCCAAGGGCTGAGACACTGCAATACAAATCTGAAAGAGTTTCTAACCCCTCCTTACACTAGCCAAAACAAAAAAAAGTTTGGTTCTAGATATATGTATGATAGGGGCAAAGAGGTGCCCAGTGTAGTTCCCCAAATTGATCGCTAGTAGACACCATAGTTATAGTTGGGAACCCTGTACTGAATAGTAAGCCCTATAAGTAGAGGTCCCCAGAGTAGTGAGTGAAGTGTACCATAGATTGTTAGGAGATGCCAGCCCTACTCTTGCAAGTGTGGGGCATCATTGATACAGTAAGAGGACTCTGCCTAAATAATATAATGGGAGTTCACCTAATTGCTGGTTAGTCATTGGAAGAAGTGCAAGGATCAAGACAGCAAAGACGTAATCTTAAAGGTTCTCACTTTTGGGAGCTTCCGCTTATAAGGGAAACAAGAATGGAGAAGTGTGGGTCTATGGGACTACTAACATCCCTGGGGCTATGGAATGTAGGACTCTGGCAAAACCCCTACAAGTATAGACTTCTCTTTGACTTATCTGTTTGCAACTGAAGAAATGTGTTGTCACCATTGGGATTACTGATAGCGTGCAGAAACAGTGCCGATTTTTTTTTGAAAATACAATAGTATTGGAAAACAAAACTAAATACTAAACACACATAGTCAACTAAAATCATGAGCCACCATTTCCTTCAGAAAAGCAGCAGCCACAGTGGTTTATTATTCATTATGATCCTCTCGGGGGATCAGGAAGGAATTTTTTCCCCTGCTGTAGCAAATTGGATCATGCTCTGCTGGGGTTTTTTGCCTTCCTCTGGATCAACTGTGGGTATGGAGTTGGGTGTATGGGATTGTATCGTGTTTTTTATTTTGTTTGTTTATTTATTTATTTATTTTTTTGTGGTTGAACTGTGTCTTTTTTCAACCCGACTAACTATGTAACTATGACATATAAATGCACTGCAAAACAGGAAAGCCGTCACTGTTGGCAAAAACACAAATTCCAAAAGATGTCCAAGAAATGCAGTTAGCTGTTGCCCTAAAACACATTTTAGGAACCATTTCCTTGTTTTGATAAACCACTTAAGCTGCAAGGTAAAGGTTTAGGTTTGACTCACCACAATAGCAAAATCATTCACTGATAGAAAACCTATGCTAAAATGATCATTTCTATTGTCACAATACATTCACTGTTTCAGAGCACAGCTGTTGACAGCCCTTTCGAATCACTCTGATGAGCAGTAATTCTCTGGGACAGCCAGATTCACTTTGACTGCATCTCTCTAAATCTGAGCACCCTTCAAGTGAAACAGTGGGGGCACCTCAGACAAAGGGTTGTTTCACTTAATTTGGAGAAGAGAAAAGGAAAACAGAAGTGAAGTTGTTGCCCATAGCGACCAAATATAATTCTTTCTTCATAACATGAAAGACAAATCATAACATGACTGGTTGCACTTACCAACAGCATATTGTTCTAATTTTCTATATTGCAATTTTAATGAATTCCTTATCTTCTTATACATAAAATATTCCACTGAGGGGTAATTTAATGATCAAGGGGTGAAGCTTCAAACCCGACCAAATCAGAGTGATTAACAACACTTAAATGGAATGATAGATCAGGCAATGCCTCAACACCAGGCCCAGATGCAGCAGGGACAGGAGGAGTGGACGGACTGGAGAGATATACTGAGATTGGCTCCATTCAGATGCTGGTAGTTGGAAATATGTCACAGCCAATGTCCTGAGCCTTACCCCTTATCTGTTTAACAGTAACCCTTTTTCGAAAACGGTGAAAAGGGATTCATTTTATACTTTAAAACATATTTAAGAAGAATTTCTACACACTGAATAAACCCACGGTCACATTTCTGTCCCCAGACCCTTTAAACTTTCTTGCTTTGTAGTTAAAGCTTTATTTCATGGTACTAGGAAAAGACGCCTAAAACTGAGGGCAGCCTCCCATATGGTTACATTGAGGGACAGAGACATATGAAATATATATTAAGATTAGTCAAATGGAATTAATGTTTCTAATATTGCCTTAAGCTGGCTCATATGCATCAGATCTTTATAATATTGTACTTTATCAAGATGGAATATTGTAGATATATATTAACCACCTGTCTCTCCATCTCCCTGTCTTCCACCAAATAAAGCAAGAACAATCCTCAGCGTTAGCAGGATGTATCTGCTGAAAGTAGATGAAAAGGCCTTGCCCCCTGAAAACATATGAATATTTAAATTGCACTTAATTATTTAACATTCACATTTTTTATTATTCGATATTGTGTGTGAATTTATAGATATACATTATTTTTTTTAATTTCTTGCATCATTTCTAGACATGTAATTTAACCTCAGTGAAGCCAGCAAATCTTGGTATTCTGTTTATACACTAAAGGTTATTATTGAAATACAGTAGTTTTAAAAGGCTTAGATCACAGTGAATATGAAATGATTTTCTCATGGTTTTAAAAAAATCCTACACTTTTAACCAATTTGTTTTAGAACAATGTATCTTGGCAGGAAAAAATAACCTATCCATGCTATCTATGTAAATAGTAAGATATTATTGTGTGCTATGTATGTCAGTATACTGTATATGCAAATAGTGTCCCTGAAAATTCAAATGTATTTATACTGTATGTACTACATGACATTTAATGTTCGATATTTATTATCACTAAATACCATTTATCATTTTATGCACTATTTATTACCTTACGTTTGTGCAGCCTCATGAAAGATATTTCATTGTGCACAATGCAAAATCTAGAAATGGCTAACTTCACAAAATGCACATAACGGGCCAGATCCTCAAAAGAGATACGCAGACTTAACTGCTGTTCAGTCTGTGTCTAACTTTGGAAACGATCCTCAAAAGGCTTTTTCCAAAGTTAGGCAGAAGATCAGGCGTGTGTAATTGAATTACACTGCCGAATCTTAGGATGCAGTACCGCATCCGCCGCTGGGGGCATTTCGAGTCGAAATGCCGTTGCTAGTATGCAAATTAGCACTTAAGGCGATCCACAAAGCTTTCCAGCTTCGTTTTTTCGCCATAAGTGTTATTTTGCAAGTGTAAAACTAGGGCTGATGTTACAAAGTGTAAACTAGTCACACCATGTAAAAGCCCATTCCAGCGACGGCATTTGGTATGCATTCCCGAGGGAGAACTCCACGGCAATTTGTAAAGACAAAACCGGCATGGGTTCCCCCCCAGGAGCATACCAGGCCCTTAGGTCTGGTATGGGTTGTAAGGGGACCCCCCTACGCCGAAAATTCGACGTAGGGGGTCCCCCTACAATCCATACCAGACCCGTATCCAAAGCACGCTACCCGGCCGGTCAGGAAGGGAGTGGGGACGAGCGAGCGCCCCCCCCCCCTCCTGAGCCGTGCCAGGCCGCATGCCCTCAACATGGGGGGGTTGGGTGCTCTGGGGCAGGGGGGCGCACTACGGGCCCCCCCACCTCAGAGCACCCTGTCCCCATGTTGATGAGGACAGGGCCCCTTCCCGACAACCCTTGCCATTGGTTGTCGGGGTCTGCGGGAGGGGGCTTATCGGAATCTGGGAGTCCCCTCAAATAAGGGGGCCCCCAGATACCGGCCCCCCACCCTAAGTGAATGGATATGGGGTACATCGTACCCCTATCCATTCACCTGTAGGCAAAAAGTTAGTTAGTAAACACACAACACACGGCTTTTTAAAATATTTTATTATTCTGCTCCGGATGCCCCCCCTGTCTTCGTTATTAGCTCAATTAGCAGGGGGGGCTTCTTCCGCTCTCCGGGGGTCTTCCGCTCTCCGGGGGTCTTCTCCGCTCTCCGGGGGGGGCTTCTCCGGACTCCGGGGGGCTTCTTCCATCTTCTCCCCTCTTCCGCTGTTGACTCGGCGAACCCCGGTTCTTCTGCAGCTCTCCGGTGCCTTCTTCTTCAGCGCTGGCTGCCTGCTATGTTTGTGTGTTAGCTCGATTTCAAACAGGCAGCCAGCGCGGTCTTCTGTGACGTCAGGGTCTTCTCTTCCCTTCTTCCGATGTTGCCTCGTCGCCTCTTGTCGCTGTAATGATGGAAGCACGCCTTGCATCCCATTTATATAGGCATCACCGTCCCATCATGCTCCGGCAGGTACCCACGTGGTGGGTGCACGTGGGTAGGCACCCACCACGTGGGTACCTACCGGAGCATGATGGGACGGTGATGCCTATATAAATGGGATGCAAGGCGCGCTTCCATCATTACAGCGACAAGAGGCGACGAGGCAACATCGGAAGAAGGGAAGAGAAGACCCTGACGTCACAGAAGACCGCGCTGGCTGCCTGTTTGAAATCGAGCTAACACACAAACATAGCAGGCAGCCAGCGCTGAAGAAGAAGGCACCGGAGAGCTGCAGAAGAACCGGGGTTCGCCGAGTCAACAGCGGAAGAGGGGAGAAGATGGAAGAAGCCCCCCGGAGTCCGGAGAAGCCCCCCCCCGGAGAGCGGAGAAGACCCCCGGAGAGCGGAAGAAGCCCCCCCTGCTAATTGAGCTATTAACGAAGACAGGGGGGGCATCCGGAGCAGAATAATAAAATATTTTAAAAAGCCTTGTGTTGTGTGTTTACTAACTAACTTTTTGCCTACAGGTGAATGGATAGGGGTACGATGTACCCCATATCCATTCACTTAGGGTGGGGGGCCGGTATCTGGGGGCCCCCTTATTAAAGGGGACTCCCAGATTCCGATAAGCCCCCGCCCGCAGACCCCGACAACCAATGGCAAGGGTTGTCGGGAAGAGCTCCTGTCCTCATCAACATGGGGACAGGGTGCTCTGAGGTGGGGGGGCCCGCAGTGCGCCCCCCTGCCCCAGAGCACCCAACCCCCCCATGTTGAGGGCATGCGGCCTGGCACGGCTCAGGAGGGGGGGCGCTCGCTCGTCCCCACTCCCTTCCTGACCGGCCGGGTAGCGTGCTTTGGATACGGGTCTGGTATGGATTGTAGGGGGACCCCCTACGTAAATTTTTCGGCCTGGGGGGGTCTCCTTACAACCCATACCAGACCTAAGGGCCTGGTATGCTCCTGGGGGGGGGAACCCATGCCGGTTTTTTCTTTGAAAATTGGCATGGAGTTCTCCCTCAGGAATGCATGCCGCTGTCATTTTTTTTTTTTTCCGACGCAACTTTTTTAAGCCGTCGCGATCCTCAAAACTCGGCGTAACGTAACTTCGCGCATGCGCAGTACGGCCGGCGCGGGAGCGCGCCTCATTTAAATGGGACTCGCCCCATTTGAATAGGAACGCCTTGCGCTGGCGGAATTTTAGTTACACAGCCTGAAATTTCTAGATAAGTGCTTTGTGGATCGGGCACTTAGGTAGAAACTTTAAGGCAGTGTAACTTAAATGGGATTTTTTAAGTTACGCCAGGTTTTTGTGGATCTGGCCCAACATGTATATGTGATTATACCTGAAGCAATTAAAGATCAGTTTTTCTTCATCAGTTATATTATAAACATAGATCTAGTGGACATACAGTAAGTGATTCAACCATCTGGGACAATTAGGATATAATTTCTCATTTGAGAGTTCACTGTTTAATTTAAGACCTAAATGAGCACAGGTACTACCAAAAGAAATCCTAAAGATTTTCTCACATTACTAACTTACTAACTGACATATCAACTGTCACACCTCTTCCTTTAACAAAATCTCTCTAAAACCGAGCTGTTAAACCCCCCACCCGTGCCCCCTTCCTTGACTTTTCCATCAAAATCAATAATGCAACCATCAATTCCCCCCTCATGCCAGGTTACTAAGTGTAATCCTAGACTCTGACCTGTCTTTTCAGCCAAAATCCAATCAGTGTCATAAGTGTGTAGACTTCACCTCCGCAACATCACTAAAAAACGCCCATTTCCCCTTCTTAACAAATGAAACCTCCAAGCTACTCATTCACTCCCTTGTTATCTCTTGCCTTGACTATTGCAACTCCCTTCTCATTGGTCTATCTCCCTATAGGCTATTTACTCTTCAGTCTGCCAGACTTCTCACCTTACCAATCACTCAGTGTCTGCCAACCCTCTCCTTCAATCCCTACTCTGGCTCCTGATCGGCCAGCTAATCAAATTTAAAATACCAAGCACAACATACAAAGCCATTCACAACGATGCCCCGAGCAACATGACCAATCTTGTGTCCAAATATCTCCCAAACCATCCTCTCTGCTCCTCTCAAGATCTCCTGCTCTCAAGCTTCCTTGTCTCTTCCTCCCATGCTCAGCTCCAGGATTTCTCCAGAGCCTCTCCCATCCTCTGGAATTCTCAACCTCCTATTCTAGCTGCCTTCAGGCAATCCCTGAAAACTCTTCTGGGAAGCCTATCACGCCTCCAACTAAAATCTTTTACCACTTCCATCAGCTCATTCCCCACAGTTACAAACTTTTGTATCACCTGCCCCACCCTATTAGATTATAAGCTCTTCTGTGCAGGGCCCTCTTAATCTTCTTGTATTTTATTGTATTGTAACTGCATTGTCTCCCTTTTATATTGTAAAACATAAACTTTTAGCGCTATTAAAATCCTGAATAGTAATAATAATAAGGAGAAAGGACCATAATCTTGGTTGAGCAGAGAATCAGTTAATTCCATTATCATGTAGATCAAATGGTACAACAATATCCTGAAAAGTGCTCATTGTAATAAGAAGGCTACTCTTAAAGGGGTTGTAAAGGTACATTTTTGTTTTCCTAAATAGCTTCCTTTACCTTAGTGCAGTCCTCCTTCACTTACCTCATCCTTCCATTTTGCTTTTTAATGTCCTTATTTCTTCTGAGAAATCCTCACTTCCTGTTCTTCTGTCTATAACTCCACACAGTAATGCTTTCTCCCTGATGTGTAGTGTCATGCTCGCCCCTCCCTTGGACTACGGGAGAGTCAGGGCGCTTTCTACGTTACAGAAAGAGAAAGGAGCTGTGTGTTAGTGGGCGTCCTGACTCTCCTGTAGTCCAAGGGAGACTGTACCCAAAGCAGGCAAAGTAATAGTGTCTCTTTAAAGGTTTACTTTAGGGGTTTCTATGCTGCTTGAGGAAAGTGACACTGCAGGTTAGAGTAGAGAATGTTGCCTTAGAAAACTGAGTGCTCACTTACTTAAAATGCAGCTGCATTCACCTCTACTCTACTCCTAAACAAATCACCCTATTGTAACTTTTGTTAGTTTGAGGCTATTTTCTTTTACCTATGACATGATTTTTGTTTATCTATTACTCCTACATAGCAGTGAAGATTGCAGCAATTCAAGTAGAAATCTTGTCCCTTTTATTTTTAAGTGGGACTCCAAAAATAGTTACCTGTAAAAAAGTGTAGTTAGCGTTGTACTTCAAGCACTGCAACTATGAGCGCTGTGGACCTCATATAGTGAAGGGATCCTGTCATTTACAATCCCTTTTCTCTCCCCTGTGAATAGACAAGGAGAGATCCGGTCATTTACCTGTTCATTCTCTCTTTGAACTTCACTGAAAAAATAGGAACCAAGCAAACTCTGCATGTCCCTGCTCTATCTTCACTCTCAACGCAACATTCTGTATATTAGCACACTCCACACTGTATCAATTATTCAATCACATATCAGTGGTCCTCCAATTTCTACTCAAAATGTACTGATTCTACTGTACCCTAAATCTACTGACTCCCCTCCCTTCTATTTTCACAGCTTTACCTATATATGTTAGAATTACAGACCTAGCGAGAACCATGTTAAAACAATTGAAATGTTTTTTTATGGTCATGACCTGTAAAAAAATATAATAAAATCCTGACTGACGATTGAAGTTACTTTTCTTTGATGGCCTATGTTAATACTGCTTTATATAAATAGTCCTAATAATGCAGTGTAATCTTTGATTTTTTTTTTTTTACACCAAATCTACTTAAAATTTTGGAAGTTTTCCATGCTTTTCATATTGCAACTCTGAGAGAGTCCGGTGCTGTGTAACTACACGTTGGGAAAAAAATATATTTTGTAATACAAATATGTTCAAAATGCATTTTACAATGTATATTTTTGCCATAATCTATCATAAGGCTCCATGCACACTGGGCTTAAAAAAAAGTCTGTTCTTTTTGGAGTAAAAAAACGTTCATATAGAGCATTTTTTGTACAAAGTTTAGATGAGTTTAGGAGAGTTTTAAGTTTTTTCTGCCAGTGAGCTCCAATCAGAAACGCTAATGAGAAGGTTTTTTTTTTCCTGCCTCTAAACGTTGTTCTCAAAAATATGCCTGTAAATGTCCTAATGTGTATGGACACAAAGGATAACATTGAGTTGCTTCTACAGGCAGAACACAAAACTCCTGTAGAAACAATGTTTTTTATTCCAGTGTGCATGGAGCCTAATAGTAATATATGGTTAAAAAACAATCAGCAAAATTGGTATATGGACAACCATTTCTTATCAATGTGTATTGGGCTAGTCATCCACGTGAGATGTTCTTTTTATTTTATTGTAATTTCATTAAACTACACAGGTAGTTTTATTCTTATGTCATTGGCAATTTAACCCATTGTTAACATTTGCATCTGCAATATACTACAGTGCTGCAGATGTGTCTATTACTTTCATGTGGTTAAATTACGCATATGATCACTAGAAAACAACAACGTACGAGTTTTCCTTTCTCTAAAATTTCATCGAAAATCAATATTCCTACATCTTGCTTTATTTCCAGGATACAGCAGATGTTGGGAACTCATCCTCATTCTTGCAGGGCACTCATGTTGGGCACTCATCCCCGTTCTTGCTATCTGATTCAAAAGCTGCTCATGCGCTGTCTCTTCCCCTATCCCAGCAACACTAAGCTCAGTCACTGTTCAGATGCTAGGGTGAGAGAGACTGTGCATGTGTGTTTGAACCAAGAGACTCACTTACTCTTGCAGGACTGAGGCCACATACCCAATGTCTGCTGTGTCCTGGAAATAGGTCAGAATGTAGGACTCTATACATTGGAAGTATTTCTCCCTTTGTCCTTCATATCATTACAAGATACAACAGTGGTGTAGAGATTAACGGCAGGAAACATTGAGAGTTGAGGAGGACCACATGGAATTGACATTTCCAGGAGTGTCAGTTTCCCAGCAGGAGATCAGTTCTCTGTAACCAAGCAGGTTTAGAGCCATGGGTAGCAAGAGAGGAATGCATTTAGTCTCTTCTTTTCAGGTATGTTCTTTTCTAAAACATTTTATAATGTGACAGCATCCTTTCCAGGACTTCAATAACATAAATGTGAAGATTTAAACTTTTGGCACTTTTTTGGGGAAATGCAATTTCTCCAAAATCACTCTGCTTATCACCGGTAATCAGTAGAAATGAGAAACTTAAGGAAAGTTCAGTTCACTGGGCATTTACTGAATTTAGTGGGAAATCCATAAACCCCGAACATAGTGTTCAAACCCTAGCTGAATCTTGGAATTGTTGTCTGGCCTTTTTTAAGGTCAGTTTGCCAGATTTTCTTAATAAGGGGCATGGGCAGCTGGGTATTGCCATGAGGAACAAGTACCAATGCAACAAATTAAGAATAGGGTTCTTTTGAGGGGGATGCAAAGCTCCACCCCCTGCAAAGCACCATGTCTCCATGCTGAGGGGAACAAGGGCTTATTCCCCACATGTGGATGTGAAAGTCTGGGGGAGGTTGAATCTCAGTAGCCAGATTCTGCCTGTCTGACTAAACTTCTGGCTTCTGCAGCCAGAAGTCATTCATTTTGTGGTGGTTTAGTCTGCCGGATTTCAATGCACACTTTTTGCATTATGCGATCCTGTGATAGAGGGGATTCTGGCATTTTGCAACCACTCGGAAGACAGCACATTGCATGGCATGCCTTACCCTAAAAAATAAGCCCTAGTGTGTTTTTGGCTGACAAAATTAATATAAGACCCAGGCTTATTTTTGGGGAAACACAGTATTAGGTTCATCTGTTCAGCAAACTGATCAAAGGCATCCCCTGTAATCACCACTGGCTTGTTTACAATGTGAAACAAGCCGGTGGACAGAAAGCTTTTATTTAGTGGCTGTAGTGATATCACCACTTAATTAATGACTTCTGGCTGAAGCAGTCCACAGTTTGTGTAGGTAAACCAAATCTGGCCATTTGGTTCACCCGCTCAAACTGGGTTTGGGTCAAATTCATGGTCAACATAAACCCAAAGATCATCCCTAGTTATTACTTCATCATTGCATCATTACTTTTTTTTCTCTTCAGATGGACCCACACAACCATGGCAGCATTATACTGCTCAGTGTTTGCTATTTTTTAGATGTCAAAGGATCAAAATTTGCTACTTATGGTGACCCAGTAGAGATAATCTCACTTGTTTTTAGAAAAGAGACTTGTTTCATGTGCTGTTTTCTTGGTATAGACTTTTTGAATGTAAAGAACTTCAAAAAAAGGTACAGTGACCTTGGGGTATAGCTTGCTCAGCAAGGTATTTTGTGAATAATGGCATTGTCAAGAAAGTGATCCCCTATGGTTACTATGCAGAAGGGAAGCCTATTAGCACAAGAACTGGAAAATCACTGCTATATCTGTAGTAGCTGCAACTACTACAATGATTTGCAGTTTTAAAAAAAAACACATAGGTATAAATATGCGTACTTACAGTGGTTTAAGCTGGGCCAAGGTAGGTAT
This sequence comes from Rana temporaria, assembly GCF_905171775.1. Classification (NCBI taxonomy): domain Eukaryota; kingdom Metazoa; phylum Chordata; class Amphibia; order Anura; family Ranidae; genus Rana; species Rana temporaria. The sequence continues at coordinate 288,585,452 of NC_053490.1, forward strand.
GAAATATGAATCATGCCTGGAGTTGGGTTTTAACTCTAACTTTTTTTTAAATAGACTTACTTAAAAATGTCTATTGTTCAAAGTTTTCAGTCAAACACTTGAGTAGCATATCCAAGTTTAAAAACAAAAATAGGTTATACCTTAAATTCCTCAAGATATTCAAAAGCCTAAATTCTAATGGATATTCAATAATTGTGTTTTTATGGGCCTAAAATTTGTCATATAAGGTTTATAATTGTCTCCTATCCTCTGCCTTTTAAAATACATCATATACCCAATAACTTTTCTTTCCTCTTTTAGAACTCCTCTTCTTCCACTGCTGATGCAGCAATAGTGCACATAACAGGCAATGCTGACATGCTAATCCTGGTATTGATGACCTCTCACAAAACACCACAGAGCTAAGACACAAGAACCATTTTTAGTCTTTATTTGCACTCTTTCAATTAACAATGTCATTTAGGCAAAGTTCCAACAAGGAAAGTTCTTTGCACTAGTAAAAAAAAACTCATCTGAAGATGTTTTGAAAATTGCACATGAATGAGTTTTACAATACACTAGCTGTAACAATGCATTAAATCCACATAGAGAAGCATATTAATATGTGTCAATTGGATAATTTGTAGGGTATATAGGACCCCAAAATGTATATGTGATATTGGCTTAAGAGACAATTCAGCTTGTCCTAGATCCAGCAATTCAGGGTCCCTGATACACTTATTATGGCATTCCCCGAAATTCAAGAGGTTGTGGGCACACTCAGTGGGATTTTAGATGTGAATCTTTTAGTGGATCCCCTTACATGTTTTCTGGGCTAGGCTGATTTTTCATTGCTTAAGCCACCAAATCGGATTACTGTTATAGATGCGCTGTATGTAGCTGGAAGACAAATGACCCTTAAAGGAGAATTCCACCCAAAATGTAAGCTCAGTTTATCTGCTTCCTCCCCCCGCTTCCGGTATCACATCTCCACCTCCGGGAGACCTGGCTGTGGTTAGATTTAGCGAGGTCCACATGAAGTTCGGCCCCCTCCTCCTTCCCTTGCCACAGGGCCATTCACAAAGCACAGCATGCTTCGCACATGTGCAGTAAGGAGCCGGATGTGAAGCCGCAAGGCTCCACTTCCATGTTTTCTTACAGGAAATGGTGGCAGCAGCACCCAAGAGACAATGAAAACATTGGCTGAGGTGCTAAAATCGCTGGATTCCAGGACAGGTAAGTGTCCTAATATTAAAAGTAAGCAGCTACAGAATTTTTAGCTTCTGACTTTTAATTTATTTGTAGGGGGCTGGACTGCCTCTTTAAGTGGACTTTTCCGCATCCTCCTAACATGTCTGACTGGATATTTGATCTTAATAAGTGCATTTCCTGTGAGAGACATATTTTCTTTTTTAGACGTTCATCTTAATCTGGTCACCGTGGGTAACCCACATGGGTCCGGTATCGAGCTAGGTTACAGGCCTTTTTAAACATAGCTGTATGTACCATACGCAACATTTGACATTTGTTGATTGCTATAATGTGTTTTTTATATTTATATACAGTATACATATTTATTGTTTTGATTATATTTAGGCATGCTTTATGTTGTTTTTTTTTCTAAGTACTTTTACTTGTTTTGGGCTTGTAATGTTTTTTTTCGTCTGTTTGTATATGTGCCGATTTAAAAAAAATATAACAATAATCTGATTTAAGAAACTTTTGCTGTGTATATAAAGACAACTAGTCTTTAGCAGAGCACATGTTTAGTATGGGTGCCAGATCCTGTTTTAATCAAGAATGCAATTGATTTGTACAGTTTCTGGGGCTGCCTGCATGACCACATGAGATAAACAGTGGAGCCATCATAGTGGGCCTAATGTATAAAAATAGTTCTAAAGGTTCATTTTTTCTGATCATCCATACAGTTCTCAAATCCCTAAATCTAAAGCCTTGCGTACAAGAGATAAGGAGAAGTGGAAAAAAGGGGAACACCCTTCAAAATGTGAAGGACCATGATATCCTTAGGATGATGACTCAGAAGCTATAAAGTTGTTGATTGTAATTCAGACAACAAGCCAACTTTAACAGTATAAAGGATTTGCGCCCCTTTCATCAGGGTTAAGCAGCAGTATAAACAGGCATACAGTATATGTGAGATAAAGTACAATACTAGCTGGGATATAAATTGTACATGTGGAATAATAATACTAAAATGGATAGCTTGCAGAGAAAAGTTTTAAATCCTGAGCATGCATCTAAGTGTTCTGCAGAGTGGTGTCCGACACTTGAATTTTGAAGGTGGAGTAGCTCCTCAAACTTCAAAAGGTGCTCCCATTTCTTTTGCTTCTCCTAAATCAGTTTTCAGTTGAAACATTTCAAATTAAAGAACTAGTAGGCAATTTTTTTTTTACATTTTGAATAGAGCAAGGGAGGGTTATAACCCCTGTCAGACTTTTTTTTACCATTTTTGTCCCATTACGGAGATTTCCCTTGATTTCTTGTCCCATAGCCAAAAGTGAAGTGAGAGGAAATCCCTGCAAATTAAGGGAAATTCTTTGGGGACCCCAAGGTCACCAGAAGTAGTGTCTCTATTGGAAGATTTCCCTTCTATTACTGGGACAACCCAAAATTTGGGATTTTCATTTACTTTCACTTTCATTATTAATCCTAAACTGGACAGATAGAGAGGGTGAATCATGGAGGCATAGACAGCACTAAGATCATAATAGGCAGGCCCGGATTTACTCCCTTTGCCCCCCAAAGGCCGGGTCCTTCACTTCCACTCCCCCCCCCACCAAGGCTGGGTATATATATATGGGATAGTGGGTAGTATAACGGAGTAATGTATAGGGTGACACAGTAATCCATGGGGGGTGATAGAAAATAGAATGTATAGGATGACACAGAAATATATATAGAGGATAGTGGGAAGTATAACATGCAGTACTCTATAGGAGATGATAGAAAGGATCCTGTGATGTCCTGTATAGAACATACAATGTATGGGATGATACAGGAATGTATATAGGGGGATAGTGGGATGATGGGAGGTATTATATAGTTCTGTCACATATAGAATGTATAGATGTCACAGAGCTGCATGGGGGATGATCGGGAACACTGTACAGGTTGGTGTATGCAGTCCTCTATAGAGGACATGAGAAAGTCTATACGGAGCGATGTGTAGGATGATATGTGGGGCTGTATATAGGCGGATCTCTAGCAGGCAGCACACACACGGTACGATCTCCGCTATCACCGATGACAGGATGTACACACACTCACCCGGCAGCTCATCTCCACCCCCCCTGGCTGCTGTCATCTTCATCCCAGCCAGCCGGCATTCCGCAGCCCTCCCTGCCGCACGGTCCCACCCCTTCCTGATACCCCGCCCACACTCATCCAGCGGCCAGATTATTGCTGGGATCCTTCCCGTGAGAGTGACAGGGGTATGATTAAGCATTGAAAGTCAATGCGAAACGCATCAGATATTTTACCCACTGTATGCTGATTGTATGCTGTGCATTTTTTCCACCAATAAAGAGCACGTCTTTTTCAAGACTTTTTGGAGTGCGGCTGTCCATCTATTTCTCTATCCGCATGAGAGTGACAGGGGTGGGGCCGTATGTTTCCAAGACAACCGCAATGCTTCCCGTGAAAGGAAACGGACACTCTGCAAGCAAAATTTTTTCGAGCAGACAGGGAACACAAAGAGAGTAAAGAGTGCCGCCCCTTCACCCACTGCCGCCCCGAGGTCTGGCCTCGGTGGCCTTGTGGGAAATCCGGCCCTGATAATAGGTGTTCTAATCCCTCTCGACTGTAAACATAACTATTGCCTTTAGTTATACTTTAATCTTTGAAAAAAAAATTATGAAGCAGATTGGTAGCTATAGGGATCAAGAAACTTTCGATCTTGCAGACTATACATGCATCTGGGTCCATATCATTTAGATGCCGTCAATCATTATATGTGTGTCCAATAAAAGGATGATTTAGTGACTTGGTTGTTGATGAAATGCACTTCCATAGTTTTTTTTTTGATACCCTGCTTGTTCTTCCAGAATATTGCTGATTAAAAGATTGTACAGTAGTCTTTTGGTCGTTCTCAGAGGTAACATCATATTGGCAATGCTATTATTTGTAATCCTTTGTAGAAAGGACAACACGCTGTCTGAGATGTCGGACTGGTCACAAATCTAGAAAGCGTAATTGTTTCATTTAGCTAAATGCTGAACAGGTTAAGAGATGTCTCTTGTCCATTTCCTAGAAGTCATTACCGTTTCTATTCACCACTTTCTCCCAGCACTAGCTTGCACGTGGCATGGTTTTTTTCATTGCTTGGCAGTTTTGCAGCGCAATCCTACAGGGACAGCTGTGTACACATCTCCCCCAGTCCTCTCCTTACCATTCTTGCCTGCAGCAGTCCCACTGTTGAAAACCAGAGGCAAATAGGACTGCACTTAAACTAGTATATAACACAACACAACCCAGAGAGGCATTTGGCAATTTTAGCTCATTAGACATGTTTTGGGTCTGATGACTGTGCTGGGATGATAAATAAGTATAAATATTATATTTGCCTGTGGGTCATGTTTAAAAATGTATTCTTTTCTCTCTCTCTCTTTTTTTTTTGTTTTATTTCTATCCATTCAGCACCAGGAAAGACGCATTTCAACAGTCAATGTCAAATATCTACTACAGATCACATTACAAGCTTTTTACCAATTTATTTTAGATTCTTTTAATATGTAAGTCGCTATAAACCTAACCAATAAATGATATGACAAGAAATATTCACGATAATAGCCTTTTAATATTAAGGTGCTTGGCGTTTAATGCTCTTATATCAGCTAGGGAGACACTTACAAAGATAGGATCAAAGAACATTCAGCTTTATGCAGAATATATTTCATATATAGATGCATCCTAACTTATTATACAGAAAGCTTATGTTCTGTAACTCTCTTTGTAAGCACAGTTTTCTGCCCGTCTTGTTGTTATGCTGTTATACTATTTTGTCGTCTTTCTCCTAAGATTGTTTGCAGCACCTTATTATAGACTGCATCTGAGGAGTTGATTCTGTTTCAAATGCAATGTTATAACTGTGGACCAATAGAAATAATACCACCTAATCTTAAAGTGGTTGTAAAGGCAGAAGGTGTTTTATCTTAATGCAGCCCGCCTTAAACTTACCTGAGTCCCCTCTCAATCCAGCGATGTCCACGAGAGCCTTGTTTCTCCAGGGACTTGCACTCCTGATTTGCCAATGGCCAATGGCTCCTGCTGCTGTGAATCACAGCCAGTGAGCCAATCAGGAGGCAGAGGGGGCAGGGCCAAGTCACAGCTCCGTGTGTGAATGGACACACAGAGCTGCAGGTCAGGAGTGTGCTTGCTTAGGTTCCCCTACAGCAAGCTGCTTGCTGTGGGGGTACCTGGCAGGAGTGAGGGACAAGGGGCTCCAGTGTGAATCCCTAAATGAGGAGTATCTGGACTGCTCTGTGCAAAACCGCTACACAGAGCAGGTAAGTAAAACATACTTGGTATTTTAAAGAAGAAAATAAAAACAAGACTTTAATATCTCTTTAAAGCAGATTCCACCCAAAAATGTAACTTCCGCTGTCCGGATTCCTCCTGCCTAATACAGGTATTTGCTTCCACTTCCGCCGAAAGATCGCAAATGAGCTATGCCATGTCCGGCCCCTCCTCTGTCCCCCCTGCTATCTTCTGGGAGATACACATGTGCCAGAAGACAGCAGGGACCACTGAGAAAGTGCAGCATGACTCGCGCATGCGCCGTAGAGAACCAGGCTGTGAAGCCTCAAGGCTTCACTTCCTGATTCCCTTACTAGCAATTCCGGCCCCTCCACCCGGAGCCGAGGGATAGGTCGGATTCGGATGAGGACATTGTGAGTGCTCTGTGCAGGTAAGTGTCCTTATATTAAAAGTCAGCAGCTGCTGTATTTGTAGCTGCTGATTTTTTTTTTTAGGCGGAACTTTATACAGAATATAACAGCCTGGTGGTACAAATGCATAGTGGCTGGAGCAGTAGGAAAGCCATGTACCTGGCCGGATGCTGAAGTGATGAGAAGCCTCCCCTTGTAGCTAAGTGCAAAGCACCCCTGAGAGTGGTGACAGGGATTTCTGCGCCCAAATGCACATTAATTGCCAGTAATGTAGTTGCCTGGTGATTCTAGATGAAGAGACACTTGTAGAGCAAGAGTTCCAAAAGGGCAGATTACATTCTGGATGAGCAGAGGCAGAGTCAGTAGTCAGAGCCAAGGTCAAAGGAGGTCAATCAGGAACAGAAGCAGGAGCATGGTCAAGATCAAGCCAGAGTCATGCACATGAAAGCAGGTAGAAACACGTCAATGAAAATAAGCCAGGGTCAGAGCCAGGAGAGAAGCCAAGACAGGTCCAGGAGAATGGGTAATCCAGTAGGGTTGCAAACACAGGAACATAGAATACAAGAGGCTGATGATCATCCAGCAACTAATGAGCAAAACTGCTGTCCCTATAAAGGCCATTGGGTGCTAGCAATTAGGTGAGTCGTCGTGCATGTAGTTGCGCCAATGCAAGCTATATGTGTGCCTGTGCATGATGTGCAAATTAGTGCAGCCATGCTGGGAATTGGCCTATCTGCCAGGTCTTCTCTGCTTAGTCTTCTGACAATGAGACAACTATAAATAGGGTCAGGTAAGTATAATATTGGGGGATGACAATAAAATAGAATTTTATGTAAACTTATGGATCTTTGCCTTATTCAACACTGTATGACATGGGTCTCCGAAACTGTGGCCCAAGGGCTGGATGTGGCCCTTTGCTTGCTTTTATCAGGTACTTGGAGCACCATTCATTCCACTGATACAAGACAATGGGCCTGATTTACTATGCTCTGTGCGCTGCGCTGGTTCATGCGTTAATTAGTACTCCGGGTGGAGGCTTAATTGGGCGCATGAACCAGCGTAGCAGCCGGCGCATTGAAACTAATATGTAAAGCCGCGCCGAACTCCCTATAGAAGTCTATGGGAGAAATCAAAAGTGTTCATTTTAAAGGCTAATCTGCAAGTTTTGTCCTAAAAAGTGTTTGGGGACCTCAGTCCTGCCCCAGGGAACATGTATCAATGCTTTTTTTATTTTTTAAAACGGCCGTTTTTTCGGGAGCAGTGAAATTAATAATTCTTAAAGTGAAACAATAAAAGTGAAATATTCCTTTAAATTTCGTACCTAGGGGGGGTGTAATGTCAGCATGTGAAATAGCGCATTTTTCCCGCACTTAGAACTCCCCCTGCACAAAATGACATTCAGAAGGAAAAAAGTCATTTAAAAATTCACACGCGGCTATAATGAATTGTCGGCTCTGACAATTCTAAAGGGATTCATTCATAAAACAAACAAAAAAATGTGTAGGGGTTCCCCCAAATTAAATTACCAGGCCCTTCAGGTCTGGAATGGATATTAAGGGGAACCCCGCCGTAAAAAACAAAAAAAAAAAAGACATGCGGTTCCCGGCAAATATCCATTCCAGACCCTTCAGGTCTGGTGTGGATTTTAAGGGGAACTCCACCCCAAATTGAAAAAAAAAATGGCGTGGAGTCCCCCTAAAAATCCACACCAGACCCTTATCCGAGCACGTTGACCTGGCCGGCCGCAGAAAAGAGGGGGGGACAGAGTGCGGCCCCCCCCTCTCTCCTGAACCGCACCAGGCCACATGCCCTCAACATGGGGAGGATGTCCCCATGTTGATGGGGACAAGGGTCTCATCCCCACAACCCTTGCCCGGTGGTTGTGGGGGTATGCGGGCGGGAGGTTTATCAGAATCTGGAAGACCCCTTTAACAAAGGGGACCCCCAGATCCTGCCCCCCCCCCTGTGTGAAATGGTAATGGGGTACATTGTACCTCTACCATTTCACCCCAAAAAAAATGTCAAAGTGTTAAAAATGACAGTAGCCGGTTTTTGACAAATCTTTTAATAAAATCTTCTTTTCTTCTTTCCTTCGGGTTTCTTCCGCTGCTTCTTTCTTCTCGTTCACATCTTGCCCGACGTGTTCTTCTATCTTCTCCGTCCGTCCTTCAGCCTTCTGGTCCCGCATCTTGCCCGTTGTCTTGTCCTGTCTTCTTCTCCGTCCGCCTCCTCGTCCGCATCTTGGGTCTTCTGCGGTGTTCTTCTCGTCCCCGGACCCAGCGTTTGAATTTGATTTGGCCGCCGTTTTCCCGCTCCTGGGACCCGCCCCCCTCTGACGCCACAAGTAAACTCCTTAGAAGGTCATGTGCGTCAGAGGGGGGCGGGGTCGCAGAGCGTCACACAGCGGGGGAATTCAATTTCAATCGCGCCGCCCGGAGAAGAAGTTCCCGCCGTGTCACACTCATGTGACCCCGCCCCCCTCTGACGCCACAAGTAAACTCCTTAGAAGGTCATGTGCGTCAGAGGGGGGCGGGGTCGCAGAGCGTCACACAGCGGTGGAATTCAATTTCAATCGCGCCGCCCGGAGAAGAAGTTCCCGCCGTGTCACACTCATGTGACCCCGCCCCCCTCTGACGCACATGACCTTCTAAGGAGTTTACTTGTGGCGTCAGAGGGGGGCGGGTCCCAGGAGCGGGAAAACGGCGGCCAAATCAAATTCAAACGCTGGGTCCGGGGACGAGAAGAACACCGCAGAAGACCCAAGATGCGGACGAGGAGGCGGACGGAGAAGAAGACAGGACGAGACAACGGGCAAGATGCGGGACCAGAAGGCTGAAGGACGGACCGAGAAGATAGAAGAACACGTCGGGCAAGATGTGGACGAGAAGAAAGAAGCAGCGGAAGAAACCCGAAGGAAAGAAGAAAATAAGATTTTATTAAAAGATTTGTCAAAAACCGGCTACTGTCATTTTTAACACTTTGACATTTTTTTTGGGGTGAAATGGTAGAGGTACAATGTACCCCATTACCATTTCACATAGGGGGGGGCCAGGATCTGGGGGTCCCCTTTGTTAAAGGGGTCTTCCAGATTCTGATAAGCCCCCCGCCCGTATACCCCCACAACCACCGGGCAAGGGTTGTGGGGATGAGACCCTTGTCCCCATCAACATGGGGACATCCTCCCCATGTTGAGGGCATGTGGCCTGGTGCGGTTCAGGAGAGGGGGGGGGGCGCACTCTGTCCCCCCCTCTTTTCTGCGGCCGGCCAGGTCAACGTGCTCGGATAAGGGTCTGGTGTGGATTTTTAGGGGGACTCCACGCCATTTTTTTTTCAATTTGGGGTGGAGTTCCCCTTAAAATCCACACCAGACCTGAAGGGTCTGGTATGGATATTTGGGGGGACCCCACGCCATTTTTTGGGGTTTTTTTTACGGCGGGGTTCCCCTTAATATCCATTCCAGACCTGAAGGGCCTGGTAATTTAATTTGGAGGGACCCCCTTTTTTTTTTTTTTTTTTAATGAGCAATGACTCTATTCTTTATAGCCATGAGTACTTTAACCACTTGCCCACCGGGTTAATTCTGGCACTTCTCTCCTTCATGTGAAAATCACAATTTTTTGGCTAGAAAATTAATCAGAACCCCCAAACATTATATATTTTTTTTAGCAGACATCCTAGGGAATAAAATGGCAGTCATTGCAATACTTTTTGTCACACCGTATTTGCGCAGCGGTCTTACAAGCGCACTTTTTTTGGATAAAAATCACTTTTTTGAATTAAAAAATAAGACAACAATACATTTTGCCCAATTTTTTTATATATTGTGAAAGATAATGTTACGCCGAGTAAAATGATACCCAACATGTCACGCTTAAAAATTGCGCCCGCTCGTGGCATGGCATCAAACTTTTACCCTTTAAAAATCTCGATAGGCGACGTTTAAAAAATTCTACAGGTTGCATTTTTTGAGTTGCAGAGTAGGTCTAGGGCTAGAATTATTGCTCTCACTCTAACGATCGCGGCGATACCTCACTTGTGTGGTTTGAATACCGTTTTCATATGCGGGCGCTACTCGCGTATGCGTTTGCTTCTGTGCGCGAGCTCGTCGGGACGGGGCGCTTTAAAAATTTTTTTTGGGGTTTTCTTATTTATTTTTATTTAGTTTTATAATGTTTTACACTGAAATAAAAAATAAAAAAAAAAATGATCAGTTTTCTTCCTATTACAAGGAATGTAAACATCCCTTGTAATAGGACTAGTGTGTGACAGGTCCTCTTTATGGAGAGAGGCGGGGTCAATAAGGCTGGAAAGCATGGTATTGAAAAAAAAAATAAAAGTTCTCATGCTTTCAGCTGCAATCATGTTCGTTCACCACAGTGGTGTAGTGTATAGCACTTTGACCTAGCAGCAAAAGAGTCGTTGGTTCGAATCCCGCCCGTGACAGCATCTGCATGGAGTTTGCATGTTCTCCCTGTGCCTGCGTGGGTTTCCTCCCACAATATAAAAACACGCTGTAAATCGGTTCCGGTCTAAATAAGCCCTAATATGCAGTAGTATATTTAGGTTTGGTTCTGCCCTAGGCCTGACTACATATCTGCACCTCCTAATAGAAAAATGACCCACCCCTTCCTGTCAAGGTCACACCCTGTTTTTGTATAACCCCGCCCAGTAATTTTCAGGGGACCCACACACTAGTTCTGGGGGGGCACTGGATTCCCTTAACCACTTCCATACCAGGCACTTACGCACCTTCCCGCCAAGCCAATTTTCAGCTTTCAACACTGTCGCACTTTGAATGGCAATTGCGCGGTCATACAACACTGTACCCAAACAAAATTGGCGTCCTTTTTCCCCCACAAATAGAGCTTTCTTTTGTTGTTATTTGATCACCTCTGCGGTTTTTTTTTTTGCGCAACAACTAAAAAAAGACTGCAAATTTTGAAACAAAAACAAGTTTTTATTTTTTTAGGTAAATTTTTTGGTAAATAAGTTTTTCTCTTTCAATTACGGGCACTGATATGGCGGCACTGATGGGCACCGATGAGATGGCACTGATGGACATCGATGAGGTAGTACTGACGGCACAGATGAGGTGGCATTGATTGGCGGCGCTGCTATGCGGCACTGATGGGCACTCATAGGCGGCACTGATGGGCACTCATGGGCGGCACAGATGGGCGGCACTTATGGGTGGCACTGATGGATACTTATGGGTGGCACAGGTGGGCACTGATAGGTGGGCACTGTGCATGGATGGGCACTGTGGGGTGGCACTGATGGACACTGTGGGGTGGCACTGATTTTCCCAGTCAGTGCCCATTTGTGGGCACTGATTGGCATATTTTTTCTTATTTTTTATTTTTGTTTTTTTGTTCTATATTTTTTTTGTTTTTGCACACCCTGGTGGTCCAGGGTGGGCATCCCTGGTGGTCCAGTGTGGTGATCCGAGGGGGGGCTGCGCTGATAAACAATCAGCGCGAACGCCCCCTGTCAGGAGAGCCGCCGATCGGCTCTCCTATACTCGCGTCTGTCAGACGCGAGTGAGGAAGAGCCATCGATGGCTCTTCCTGTTTACATCGTGATCAGCCGTGATTGGACACGGCTGATCACGTGGTAAAGAGTCTCCGTCTCCGTGAGAGACTCTTTACTGAGATCAGACTGACACCCCGCATCACCGATCGCCGCACTGCGTGCCCCCACAGGCGCGTGCGGCATGAAATCCTGCAGGACGTCCTGTCAGGATTGTGTAACCACTTCCCGGACGTAAATCGGCCATAGGCTGGGCGGGAAGTTGTTAATTTGCATAGTTTTTCTCTCACTTCCTGTTTGGCTATGGGGCAGGAAGTGAAGGCAAATCTCCCCAATTGGACACAGATAATACAAAATAAACTGACAGGGCCTATAACCCTCCCTCACTCTATCCAAAATTAAAGAAAATAAAACTTGTTGATTATAGTTCTTGTCAGGGGCGGACTGACCATTGAGTCACTCGGGCACTGCCCAAGGGCCCCATGCCACTAGGGGGCCCCATCCGGGTTGCCAGGCTCAGTAAAACCAGGGACAGTATGTAAAAATCTGTGTTTTTTTTAGATCTGTCCCCGATATGTCCGAAAATGACATGCTTTTAATGTGAATATCCCAAGATTTTAGCTGCCCGCCTCTGCACTACCTCCTGGCGTGGTGGTCATCTGTAAGCCAGAGGGGCCCCATAATCTTCTATTGCCCAGGGGCCACATGAGTTGTCAGTCCGCCCCTGGTTCTAGTTTAAGCACAAATTTCATAGAGTTTTATTGAGAGCCCCAAAAAATATAACCATGCCAATAGGCCAGGATAGAGCGTTGCTAATATGTAGGAATGTGTGCGTTAGAGCACCCCACCCAATGTTAACTAAAAAATTATTAATTTGCAAATAAGTATTATCTGCTCATTTTTTGGGGATGTCTGCACCCCTGATAGTGACAACATTTGTGAGGTGTCTTCACCCTTTCTAATTCATTCACTTCCTGTCACATAGCCAAACAGGAAGTGAGGGTAAAACCTTACTAATATCTTTTCTTGGGGACACAGAGATCAAGCTAAATAGTTTCCCATTATGTAAATTGCACTCTAGCATTTTGCTGTGTACACCCCAAATTATTAGGGATCTTGGACTTTGGGGTCCATTGACTAAAGGCAAATCCACTTTGCACTACAAGTGCAAAGCAAGGAAGAAAGAAAACAAAACAACTTTGCTTCTACAGGATTGGATGTTAAAACCATCAGTGCTTCCTCTCTGATTTTCAGCAACTATGCTTGTACTGCAGAGTGGCTTTGCCTTTACTAAACCCCAAACTAAATAATCATTTGGGGCAGGGATCCTCAAACTACGGCCCTCCAGCTGTTTTAGAACTACACATCCCATGAGGCCTTGTAATGCACTGACATTCACAGACATGACTAGGCATGATGGGAATTGTAGTTCCTGAACAACTGGAGGGCCGTAGTTTGAAGACCCATGATTTGGGGTGTACACAGCAGTGCTGGAGTGCAATTTGCTTAATGGGGACACTAGTTAGATTGACCTGTGTCCCCAAGAAATGACACTGGTAGGGTTTTAACCTCACTTCCTGTTCAGCTGTGTGACAGGAAGTGAAGCCAATTTTAAGAAAAGGGACACAAAGCTCAACACAAAAATAAAAAAACACAAAGCAGGGGTTCTAACACTCACTTGGCTTCCCTCAAACACCCACAATTTGAATAGGATTGCCTTGCGCTAGATTTAAGCACAGTGCTGTAAATCAGCACGTCAAGCCTGTCCACCAATAGCAAACCCCCCCCACAGGCCATGTTTGCAGGTTTTCCTTCATCTTGCACATGTGCTTTAAAATACAGTCTGGACAGCAATTCTTGATAAGAGAAATCCCCAAAACATGTCCTGTCGGGGGTACTTGAGGGCTGAGGACCACTGCAGAATAAATAAAATACTTACCAGTTTTTGTCTTTAAAGTCAGGGAGAATAAACATGGCAAACATTTCATGATTACACACCAGGAAAGAAGCTTAGACAAAAATCACACATAATTTGTTAGGCCCAAACCTAGTTCAGCTGCAGCTGTCAACATATGTAGCATGAAAAAGTAACAAAAGACAAACTTAACAATTTTAAAGTAATTTTTATTGGTCAACAAAACAAGGAAAGCAAAAAAAGACAAACAAACAAAAATACATTTCAAAATTCTAAATAACCATAGCTTTACACATTTTTCATAAAATAAGGCCACATAGACAAATACATCAAAGTGAACATCATTTAAAAATAAACCAAAACCATTGGCAAAATAAAACAAAACCCATGCAACAAACCACATTTGTGTTTAGCAACAGCATTTCTGCCAGCCTGCCCCTTCTGAGGGCAGCTGAGGACTGATCGATCCAAGCTTTTTATAACAGTGCTAGTAATGAAGCAATTGAAATCACATGAACAAATTGCAGTCTCTAGTTTGGGTGAGCTTGTAATTGGGCACACCTGCAATTAATCCAAACCACGCTCTATGAGCATCCAATGAGTGTTTTTCACCTTTTAAAAAGAAAGGATATTTTTTTTCTAAGTGTTTGAGCATGCTCAGTTCATCACACATGTAGGAACCAAGCTGCAATGGAATGAGAGCTTTTTTTTTTTTGGTTTCCCCTGATCTGATGCTTTCCAGCCTGAAGGGGAGGTGTTAAAGACAGAAGTAAACACGCACATTTAATAATCTATTTGTGGGAAAAAAAAGGTTGCCAATTTTGTTTGGGAGCCACGTCGCACGACTGCGCAATTGTCAGTTAAAGCGACGCCGTGCCGAATCACAAAAACTTGCCCGGTCATTGACCAGAAATATGGTCCGGGCTCAAGTGGTTAAAAATTAACAAAACACAAAAGTGAGCCCAATTTTTGGGGATAATGTGAAAGATGATGTTACACTGAGTAAATAGATACCTTACATGTCACGCTTTACTATTGGAAACACTCCTGCAATGGGGCCAAAATGAATTCCGTGAATATCCCCATAGGCAACCTTTTTCTTTTTTTTCCAGGTTACCAGTTTATAGTTACAAAGAAGGTCTAGTGGTAAAAGTATTGCTCTCGCTCTAACGCACGCGTCAATACCTCACATGTGTGGTTTGAACGATGTTTATATATGTGGGCGGGACTTGCGTAAGTCCCGCCCACATATGTAAAAATTAGTTTTACTTTTTGCTATAATAAATATCCCCAAAAATATATATTCAAAAAACTAAAAAACCCCTCAGTTTAGGCCGATACGTATTCTACATCTTTTTGGTTCCAAAAAATCGCAAATACCGTTTAGTGTTTGGTTTTTGCAAAAGTTATAGCGTCTACAAATTTTTTTTTTTGTTGTTTTAACTAGTTATTGGGGCGATCAGCGATTTTTATCGGTACTGCGACATTATGGCGGACACATCGAACACTTTTTTGGAACCATTGGCATTTTTCTAGCGATCAGTGCTGTAAAAAATGCATTGCTTACTCAAAAAATGCCACTGGCAGGGAAGGGGTTAACACTAGGTGCGAGGGAGGGGTTAAATATGTTCCCTGGGTGTGTTCTAACTGTAGGGGGGGGGGGACTGACATGTGTAAATGACAGATCGCTGTTCATGAAGGGGAACTCCAGACCCCCCCAAAAAAAATAAGGTGGGTTCCCTCCAGGTGCATACCAGGCTCTTAGGCTTGGTCTGGAACATAAGGGGTTAAACCCGCGCAAAAAAAAATAGCGTGGGGTCCCCCCCAAGATCCAAACCAAGCACTTATCCCAGGCACGCAGTCTGGTCAGACAGGAATGGGGGTGGGGACGAGCGAGTGCCCCCCTCCCTCCTGAGACATACCAGACCACATGCCCTCAACATGGGGGAGTGTGTGCTGTGGGGGAGGGGGGCACTGCCCCCCCACCCCAAAGCACTCTTGCCCCCATGTCGATAGGGACAAGAGCCTCTTCCCGACAACCCTGGCCGTTGGTTGTCGTGGTATGCGGGCGGAGAGCTTATCAGAATCTGAGAGACCCCTTTAATAAAGGGGTCCCCAGATTCCGGCCCCCCACCCTATGTGAATGAGTATGGGGTACATCGTACCTCTACCCATTCACATGGGGGAAATGTAAAGTAAAAAAAACACCACACAGAATAAAATATTTTATTAATCTGCTCCGGAGCCCCCCCTTTCTTCTTTAGCTCTCTTAGAAGGGGGGGTTTCTTCTCTCCCGATCTTCCGCCGGGACCCTGGGCTTCGGTGATTTCTGCCGGGGGAGGGCGCCATCCCTCGGTCCTCTCCGGAGCCTTCCGCCGGATGCCCCCACCCCATTTAAGCTCTTTTTCATTAGGGAGGGGCATCCGGACTTCGGGGTCTTCTGCCGGGGGATGGCGCCTATCCCCCGGTCTTTCCGGTGCCTTCCGCCAGGGTTCCGGTCTTCCTGGTCTTCTGCCGGGGGTGCGCCAACTCCCCGGTCTTTTCTCTTCTGTCTTCTCTGCTCCCTCTTCTGCCTGGCTCCCCCGCGGAGCCAGGGCTTTCTTCCGTCTTCTTTCTTCCTTCTTCTGCCTGTCTCCTCCGGGAGCACAGGGCTTGTCTCCGCTGTCTTCTTCCTTCTCTTCCATTCGATGTTGACACGACGAGGTTCCGCGCTGACATGCCGTGTCAGCGGCGGGCATGGACTTATATAGGGTAATGCCACCATGTGACCTCAACCCATGTGACATCACATTCCCTGGGCATGATGGGAATGTGATGTCACATGGGTTGAGGTCACATGGTGGCATTGCCCTATATAAGTCCATGCCCACTGCTCAGACGGCATTCCAGCGCCGGACCTCGTCGTGTCAACATCCAATGGAAGAGAAGGGAGAAGACAGCGGAGACAAGCCCTGGGCTCCCGGAGGAGACAGGCAGAAGAAGGAAGAGAGAAGAAAGAAGACGGAAGAAAGCCCTGGCTCCGCGGGGGAGCCAGGCAGAAGAGGGAGCAGAGAAGACAGAAGAGAAAAGACCTGGGAGTTGGCGCACCCCCGGCAGAAGACCAGGAAGACCGGAACCCTGGCGGAAGGCACCGGAAAGACCGGGGGATAGGCGCCAACCCCCGGGAGAAGACCCCGAAGTCCGGATGCCCCTCCCTAATGAAAAAGAGCTTAAATGGGGTGGGGGCATCCGGCGGAAGGCTCCGGAGAGGACCGAGGGATGGCGCCCTCCCCCGGCAGAAATCACCGAAGCCCAGGGTCCCGGCGGAAGATCGGGAGAGAAGAAACCCCCCTTCTAAGAGAGCTAAAGAAGAAAGGGGGGGCTCCGGAGCAGATTAATAAAATATTTTATTCTGTGTGGTGTTTTATTTTACTTTACATTTCCCCCATGTGAATGGGTAGAGGTACGATGTACCCCATACTCATTCACATAGGGTGGGGGGCCGGCATCTGGGGCCCCCTTATTAAAGGGAGCTCGCAGATTCCGATTAGCCCCGCCCGCATACCCCGACAACCAATGGCAAGGGTTGTCGGGAAGAGGCTCTTGTCCCTATCGACATGGGGGCAAGAGTGCTGTGGGGTGGGGGGGCAGTGTCCCCCACAGCACACACTCCCCCATGTTGAGGGCATGCGGTCTGGTACGGCTCAGGAGGGGGGGGGCGCTCGCTCGTCCCCTCCCCCATTCCTGTCCGGGCCAGACTGCATGCTTGGGATGAGGGCTTGGTTTGGATCTGGGGGGGACCCCCGCGCCGAATCGGCGCGGGTTTAACCCCTCACGTTCCGGACCAAGCCTAAGAGCCTAATGTAGCCCTGAAGGGGGACCCGCGCCGATTTCAAGTTTGAAATTTGGCGCCGAGTTCCCCTTCAGGGCTGAAAACAGCTCGGAGATTCCCGTGCGCCGCGTCACGCAGCGCAATCACGGGTACGCCGCTTGGTATTTACCAAGATTTTCACGGCGTACTGACAAGGCGCACGGGAATCCCTGACTTTTCTCTCTGCGCATGCCCAGTATGCAAATGAACCTCCCGAGGTTCAGGCGCACTGTGCAAGCGTACGGGGATCTGTTTTCAAAAAACACTTTCCCTTTCAATTCGGCCCGCCAAACACTTTAAAACACATGTCACTTCACTTCCCCTGCATCCCCCCACCTCCCCCCCTAATAAACTCCCGCCCAAACCCCCGCAATTTACAGTTTAATGTGCCGTGCGCCAGGTCTGTACTGGTGCACAATGCACCCTCTCCTGGGCGCACGGAGCACATTAGTAACTAGGGAAATACACTGCACTAGCAGCGTATTTCTTTAGTAAATGGCCAAACGGCTGCTACTCCTGCTTTTACTCCATGAGTCATGGAGTAAAGGCTTGGTAAATCAGGCCCATTGTTCTTTCCACTGACACAAAAGACAGGGGACTGTTTCACCCACTAACACCATAGTTGGGGAACAAATTCACCCACTGACACCAATGATGGAGCACTATTCATCTCACTGACACCAATGTTGTAATTTTTTTTTACTCCCACTGACCGCCAAGCCTATGACCTTGTTTACTCCCACTAGACTCGGTCCAGCCCCTCTAAAGTTTGAAGGGCAATAAACTGTCTCTTTGTTTAAAAAGTTTGGAGACCCCTGCTGTATGAGGCATACTAGTTGTGCTAAAGATACCTAGTAAAAAAACATGTAGCCCCTATGTACCTTACAGTACTGGTGCTAGTGAAATTTAAGGGTAGATCAGAGTGTAGTTAAACTCTGATCCAGATTTGTTAGTAGCAAATTGCAGTCTCTGTCTCAGCTTGGCTGTGCTGTGAGCCCATTCTGCTGTGCTGGGGTGTTCTTCCAACCCCAGTATTGCAGGTGGCAGCAGTGGAGTCAAGGTTTGGGTGCTCTTCCCAGCAGCCAATCAGGAGGGTTTGTAATCACTGTGCATGCTGGGAGGGGTATTTATGGGACAGACACCATTGGTTCTGGTTCTTCTTCGTCCAGTGTGGCACCCACCTTTAGGGTGGTCACATCACGGTTCCCCCGGCACTATGGCCTTCCTGGCCGGGGTGTGCGTGCCACGCAGTGTTCCTGGTTCCAGGGCCATGCTGGCCCGGAGCATCTGAACCAGCAATGGGTATCCAGTGAGCGACTGGGTTCCCTCTTTTGAAGATCCCAAGCTGTGTGCTGTTCGGTGGGGATTCGGTCTGAGGAGCGCCATTGAGAGGCTGGCGGTCCAATAGGGCTTGGATGAAACCACCACGGATCACAGGTAGCCGGACACTGTGGGACTGATCACCTGTCAGTCGGTACCTGGGCGACAAGTTGAAGGAGATCCAGACGTAGCTCAACCAGCTCTTTGAGAGGGGTCTGTGTCAGAGACTTTCTCCCAAGTTCAAGTTCACCAAGGAGAGTCTGTGGCAGAGACTTATTCCTATAATTGTCCGAGTGATACTCCGGCTGCCAGGTCAGTGAGAGAGGCCTTTCCAGGTACACTGAACCCACTCCGGCGGGAGTGGCGCAGAGAAGTGTTACATTTGGGGGCAGGTCTGTTTTCTATCATTATGTCTGAATCTGCTATCCTTCCTCCTTTCAACTTTACTTTCCTCACCGCAAGTTTTATTGTTTTTACCCGGCTGGGTAATAAAGAGCACAGCAAAAGAGCACCTGTCGTGGACATTCCTTTACTTCTGTCTATGCACATACGCATCACTCGCCCCTAGAGAATTCGGAGGAGCCACGAGGTAACACGCCGCCCAAAAATCCAGCAGCTCCAATGGGGGTAATGCTACAAACATATAAGAAAAAAAAATGTTGAATCAGAAAAGGGGATTTATTGTGAGCAAGGATATGGTACCTATTTTACTCATGATATCTCCCACTGTCCTATAACCCAGTGTTTCTCAACTCCAGTCCTCGAGGCGCCCCAACAGGTCATGTTTTCAGGATTTCCCTCAGATGAAATGGTTGTGGTAATTACCAAGGCAGTGAAACTGATCAAATCACCTGTGCAAAGTAATGGAAAACCTGAAAACATGACCTGTTGGTGCGCCTTGAGGACTGGAGTTGAGAAACACTGCTATAACCAAAGGTACTAAACGTTTTTGAATTTTAGCAATAATCAATGAATTGATTCAACTGGTGTCTGCTACTGGGGACAGTGACAATGACAGTGACACGGTGTAGGTATAATCTATGAGAAGGGGCTGGCAGTGATTTTTTTAAAAACTTTAGAGTATGCTGGCAGTGCTGTCCCCAGGAGACTAGGGGTCTCCTGGGAGTGCAGGAGGTCTGCATGGTGTAATTGCAGGAGTTTGTGTGATGTAAAGGGGGGTCGGTGTAATGTAAAGGGGTCTGTGTAATGTGCAGGGGGGGCTTTGAAATGTAAAGGGTTCTCTGTAATGTGCAGGGGGGCTTTGAAATGTAAAGGAGTCTCTGTAATGTACAGGGGGGCTTTGAAATGTAAAGGGATCTGTGTAATGTGAAGGGGGGCTTTGAAATGTAATGGAGTATGAGTAATGTGCAGAGGGAGCTTTGGAATGTAAAGGGATCTGTGTAATGTGCAGGGGGGCTTTGAAATGTAAAGGGGTCTGAGTAATGTGCAGAGGGAGCTTTGGAATGTAAAGGGATCTGTGGAAAGTTTCCTGAAACCTCCCTCTTAAAATCTTTGTGCGTGTTATACATCTGTGTGTGTTATAGGCCGATAAATATGGTAATTACTATTATACGGTCTTATACCTTATGGGGTTTATTTATGGGCACTTGTATTAACAATAGTTTTTATAAACATTCCTTTTAAAAAAATGTTAATAAATACATGTTCTTATTTGAAGATACGTGTGCTGCAAAAAAAAGAAGTCTGAGTTTCTGTTAAGGTGTGATATCCAACTTTAACATTTAACAGGGGTTACCTGGAAAAGTCAGCAGACACATGCATGGCCTCCAGCACCAGCAGTAGAAACAGTACCGTCAAACCATCAGTTTTCTTTGTGAGCTATACGTTTCTGTGATCCCAGCTTTTCATCATACTGCTTCAGGTAATACATTGCTCCAGGTAATCTATCTGCACCTGTGCATCAAATAGTCTTGCATACTTTCTGACTCCAGATAACAATTTCTGAGATCACTCTTTTCAGTAAATGAAACACATATTCAGAGTTCTGAATATGAGCAGGAGCTTTCAATAATGCTCCAAGTGTTTATTGGTTATAAGCCTGCCCTGTTTAGTGTTTGGACAATGTCAGTGGCGGTTCATCCATAGAGGGCGCTGGAGCGCCGCCCCCTCTGTCTCTCGCCCGCCACTGAATCTAATAACATACATTCATGCATTGCATATATGTATGTTATTGTTGCCAGCTGCCGCTGGTCTATTCAGAGATGGCCGGAACTTGAGCGCCGGCCACCTGAATAACGGCAGCTGGTTGGCTGTGCGGAAGTGCCTATCAGAGCCAGCGGCCCCCGATTCTGGTTATCAGCAACCTGATTGGCTGAAGCATCACCAAGGCGGGAGAAGACATTGAGGGACGTGGAAGGAGTAAGGTAAGTGCATTTTACAGGGCACAGCTGCGACAATGGGCACTGAGGCGACAAAGGGCACAGTGGCATCAATGGTCACAGTGGGGACAAAGGACACAGTGGCATCAATGGGCACAGTGGTGACAAAGGGCACAGTGGCATCAATGGGCACAGTGGTGACAATGGGCACAGTGGTGACAATGGGCACAGTGGCAACAATTAAAGGGCACAGTGACATGCTTAGTGGCAACAATGGGCACAGTGGCGACAATTAAAGGGCATGTGGGTGGGGAAAGTGAGTCTTTTTTTATTTTATTTTTTTATTTAGTGCACTGGTTAACCTCCCTGGTGGTATGATTATGTCAGATTTTTGAATCTCAAAGTGATAAATTGTTTTGCATGGAAATTTGGCGTTTTATTTTGTAGGCCTGTAAGTCTTATGCCACGTACACACGACATTCCGACAACAAACCGTGGATTTTCCTCCGACGGAATGTTGACTCAAACTTGACTTGCATACACACGGTCACACAAATGTTGTTGGAAATTCCAAATGTCAAGAACGTGGTGACGTACAACACGTACGACGAGCCGAGAAAAATGAAGTTCAATGGGCAGTGCGGCTCTTCTGCTTGTTTCCGAGCATGAATGGATTTCTGTGCGTCGGAATTGCATACACATGATCACACGATCGGAATTTCCGACAAGAACTTTTGTTGTCGGAAAAATTGAGAACCAGCTCTCAAACATTTTATTTATAGTTATATAATAAATAACTATAAATAATTATAACAAATAAAAATCTAATAATAATAATAATAATAATACATTTTATTCAATAAGGGACAAAAGGGAGGTGAAATGATTTGATACAGTAATTTAACCTTACAGATTACAGTGTACTGTACGTGTTTTGTATTTTTCAGTTTTTTAATTTGCCGCTGGGCTCCGCCACCTTGCAGGGAACAGAGCCTGGAACAGTAATACATTGGGCAGATGATCTGGCAGAGGACACAGCAGGGGGACATCGCAGGATCCTGGGGACAAGGTAAATACGCTGTACATTGATCCTGCAGTGCAGTCCTGAGGGTGGCTCGGAGTTAACCACTTTTGGTAGTAAAAATATACCCCGAGCCACACTCGGAAATACCGCCAGAAAGAATAAAAAAACAAATAAAATAAAAAATATATGGGCTGCATTACTGCGCAGGTACATACACTATATTTTTACTGGCCAGGCTACACACATGCTTTGCAGAAGGTAAGGTCCTCTGGGGAAGGTGGGTGGGGATGATACAGTTTACTGTACTGGTTGAGCTAGAAAGGGGAGGGGCTGGGGGAATTCTTTAACGTTCAAGAACTTGTCCTTTAATCCACAGCTTTAAAATGTACATTTGTGAAAAAAGGGCACAGTAACATAACACTAAAATTAATTATAAAACACCTATAAATGTATGCACTTATGTGTTAAAACTAGTCAAAACAGGAAGCAGAGACTGTAGCCTTCTACCAAGCTAACTACATTGCAGGTATGGTGGGGTTAAAGCTCTCATACAACACTTGCTAATACTGGAGTATTTCCATATCTAATTTGGTATATCTCATAATAATTGTTTGTAAGTATAATGTTGTACTCAAGTACATCTTTATGCATAAATATTTAAAGAGTATCGCAAATGACAAGCTAAACAAATAAAAAGCATGTATGTTTATATGACTTTCAGGGAGAATATCCTTTCCTCATTAACAACAAGCATTTGATGTCAATGTTAATGACCAACTTAAGCCTGAACTACAAACACAAAACATTCATCTACTGTAAATATATTCCTCTATAGTCACAATATACAGTACATTCAGAAATAGATGCCTTTGCAACCCCCAGATATTACTTTGCAAAAATATAATTAGTGTACATACAGTGGGGAAAATAACTATTTGATACCCTGCAGATTTTGTAAGTTTGCCCACCTACAAATAAATGAAGGGTCTATCATTTTTATCATAGGTGTATTTTAAATGATAGAGACAGAATATCAACCACAAATCCAGAAAAAACACTTGATATAAATGTTATAAATTGAGTATAGAACAGGCATACCCCATTTTTAAGTACACAATGGGGCTTATTTACTAAAGCTGGAAAGCTCGAAATCAGGCTCACTTCTGCATAGAAACCAATGAGCTTCTAACCCCAGCCTTTTTAATTAAGCTTTGGTAATAAAACCTGGAAGCTCATTGGTTTCTATGCAGAAGTGAGCCTGATTTTGCGCTTTCCAGCTTTAGTAAATAAACCCCATTGTGTACTTAAAAGTGGGGTATGCCTGTAAGTATTTGATCCCCAAGCAAAACATGACTTAGTACTTGGTGGAGAAACCCTTGTTGGCAAGCACAGAGGTAAGACGTTTCTTATAGTTGGTTACCAGGTTTGCACACATCTCAGGAGGGATTTTGGTCCACTCTTCTTTACAGATCTTCTCTAAATCCTTAACCACTTGAATTCTGAGCACTTTCACCCCCTTCCTACCCAGGCCAATTTTCAGCTTTCAGCGCTCTCACACTTTGAATGAGAATTACTCAGTCATGCAATGGCTGTACCCAAATGAAATTGTTATAATTTTTTTCACACAAGTAGAGCTTTCTTTTGGTGGTATTTAACCACATATAGACTGCCCGCCATTGTTGTATGTTGGTACTTTGACGTAGAAATCTGCCATAACCCCGGTATATTCTTAAACGGTGGACGGTCCTCTTTTGGATAAAAGTGGTCTCCGTGGCGAATTTGCTGCAAGATCACTTTTATCGGGGACGGGAGAGGACTTCCGCTGCGCTTCGCCTCTTACTGGATCCCTCGATAGCGGCAGAGACGATCACACCCTCTCCCCTGTGAGGCTGGACGCTGAGTGAGGGAAAGATGGCCCCCACACGGCTCCATACCATTGGATGATGGAAGCAAAGTCAATCGTCACTTCCACCCAATGGTCTTAAAGGGAATTTTTTTATTTTTTATTTTGAATTTAAGTGTAAATGTGAGATCTGATGTCTTTTTGACTTCAGATCTCACACTTAAGAGATCCTGTCATGCTTTTTTTTCTATTACAAATGATGCTTACATCCCTTGTAATAGGAATAAAAGTGACCCAAATGTTTTATTTTTTTTTAAAAGACAGTGTAAAAAAATGTAATAAAAAGTAAAATAAATAAGAAAAAAAATGTAAAGCGCCCTGTCCCGCCAAGCTCGCACGCAGAAGCGAACGCATACGTTAGGCCCCTTTCAGACTGGGGCGGGAGCCGCGGTGGCGGTATAACGCCGCTAAAAATAGCGGTGCTATACCGCCGGGATTGCCGCGGGAATCAGCCGCTAGCGGTGCTGTATTAACCCCCGCTAGTGGCCGATAAAGGGTTAATACCGCCCGCAATGCGCCTCTATAGAGGCGGTTTGCCATTGTTTTCAATGGGAAGGAGCGGTGAAGGAGCGGTATACATGCCGCTCCTCTCACCGCTCCAAAGATGCTGCTGACAGGAGATTTTTTTGTCTCCCGCCAGCGCATCGCCTCAGTGTGAAAGCCCTTGGGCTTTCACATTGAGTCTGTAGTGAAGGAGTTTTTCAGGCGGGATAGCAGCGCTATTTTTAGCGCTGTACCACCGGAAAAACTCCTCAATGTGAAAGGGGCCTAAGTCACACCCGCATATAAAAATGGTGTTCAAGCCACACATGTGAGATATCACCGTGATTGATAGAGCAAGAGAAATAATTTTAGCACTAGACCTCCTCTGTAACTCAAAACTGGTAACCTGCAGACATTTTTAAACGTTGCCTATGGAGATTTTTGAGGGTCAAAGTTTGTCGCCATTCCATGGGCAGGCGCAATTTTGAAGCATGACATGTTGGGTATCAATTTATTCGACGTAACATTATCTTTCACAATACAATATTTTTTAGCTAAGTTTACTGTTGTCTTATATTTTAATTAAAAAAAGTGTATTTTTTCGCCAAAAATGCGCTTGTAAGACAGCTGCACAAATACTGTGTGACATGAAGTATTGCAACAGCACCCATTTTATTCTCTAGGGTGTCTGAGAAAAAATATATAGAGTTTAGGGGTTCTAAGTAGAGTTGAGCGGACACCTGGATGTTCGGGTTCGGACCCGAACCCGGACTTTGAAAAAATAGTTTGGGTTTGGGACCGAACCCGAACCCGGACTTTGACCCGAACCCCATTGAAGTCAATGGGGACCCGGACTTTTGACTACAAAAATGTCTCTAAAAAACTAAGGGAAAGGGCTGGAGGGCTGCAAATGGCAGCAACATTTTGGGAAGAGCATGGCAAGTACTCTGGAAATAAATGTGGATAGGGAAATAACTTAAAATAACATAAAAAAATAAAAATAAAAAATATAATGATTTTTGACCTTTGAGGACGAGGTCCATACAGTTTTGTTCAAAATTATTGAACCCCCCAATGCTGTAAAGGGTTTTAGGGAATTTAGTGTACATTTGTAATTGTATTCAGAATGAAATCCTACAAGGACTTCATAAAGAACCAGTCACCTATAGAGTGCTGACTGCCACCATAGAAAAAATATTTCAGCAAACTCTCCCTGACTATGTACTTGACAGAAACACAGTGGGCCATATTCTCTCTAAATATCCGCCTGCTGCGCTTAGGGCACTTACACTCCGCTGTCCCAACTTACTGGAGCAGGTGTTGTATTCCCCAAACACTTGCTCCATAAGTTGGGACAGCGGAGTGTAAGTGTCCCGGCGTAGCCTGGCGGATCTCCAAGGGGGCGTCTTCTATTCAAATGAAGCGCGCCCCCGATGCGAAAGAACTGGGCATGCGCCGGGCTGCAAAAAGCCCAGTGCGCATGCTCCAGTTCTCGGCGGAAAACGTCAATGACGCCGACGTGTGCGTCATTGACGTAAAGTCGTATTCAAGAACGACTTACGTAAACGACGTACCCGACGAAAAAACACGACGGGGACCCGACGCCATCCGTAACATGGCCTACGCGAGACTTGCGGAAACTTACCCCTCATATAGCAGGAGTAAGTTTCCACTTACGCAAACGACGTTAGCGACGGTTACGCGACGCGAACTCGTTCGGGAATCGGCGTAGAAGGAGAATCTAGGAGCATAGATACACTGGCCAAAAAAGGGAGTTACGATGGAGTATCCTGACTTACTCCATCGTAACTTCACTGAGAATATGGCCCACTATATCACAGGTGCACAGGTGGTGTGGCAGGTGTACTGCCGTTGAAATATTCAGAGTCACCTATAGATTGCAAACTGCCCCTATAGTTGAACAAAATTCCTAAACTATATGAAGCACAGCAGATGTCACAGGAATAGAGTGCTTGTTGATATTTCTGGAGCAACATACACCTAAAACTGTCCCTATGATTCAGCAACTTTTCCCTCACATAAGTGAAGCAGTGACAACGAGCCAGATGCCATAAGATGATGCAGATATCAAAGAAATAAAGTGTGCTTCTTGATATTTCTGGAGCAGTATAACAGCATAGACCTAACACTTTCCCTGAGCAGATTCAGCAACCTTTCCCTCACATAAGTGAAATACAGTGAAAACGAGCCAGATACACCTAAGGCCCCGTACACACGAGAGGATCGATCCGCTGGAATTGATCCGCGGACCGGTTTCAGCGGATAGATCCCCTAGTGTGTACGATCCAGCGGATATTTTTCTGTAGATTTTTTTCCCCGGGGATGGATTTCCAGCGGATTAAAATTTCTTAACATGCTAAGAAATCGATCCGCTGGAATCCAGTCCAACGGATTGATCCGCTGGTCTGTACAGACTCACCGGATCAATCCGTCCGAATCCATCCCTCGCATGCGTCGTAATGATTCGACGCATGTGTGGAAGTCCTTATATCACAGCGTCGCGCACGTCGCCGTGTCATCATCGCGGCGACGGCGCGACACGTCACCGCGGACGGAATTCCGCGGGGATTTTGATCTCATGGTTAGTACAACCATGAGATCAAAATCCGCCAGAGGATTTATCCGCGGAAACGGACCTCCGGACCTGTATACTGCTACATTTCTTTGGGAAAAAATAACCCAAATCTGCATATTATTTGATCTGTGTGAAGTCTACAAGCTATGGTACCAATCATTGAAAATTGATCACACCTGATGTACTGATGGCCTATTTAATTTCTTGAGTCCCTAACATGTCAAGACAGTACAAATATTCCCCAAATTACCCCTTTTTGGAAAGTAGACAGACCAAGGTATTTAGTAAGAGGCAAGACACGTTTTTTGAAGTTGTAATTTTTTCACATAATTCTTTGGTTGTGCTGCGGCGCAAGGAGGGTCAGTTAGAGGGCGCTCTTCCTCTATTCTGACCCTCAATTGCCACTGCAGCCTAGGCCTGTGCTGTGTGCACTGTGCCGTCATGAATTTGATGGCTATGGCGTATACCTGAGTTCTGGGTGCATTTTCAGTGACGTCTATCGGCCAGTCCAGATGACATTATCCACGGTGGCTGTCGATTGGATGATTATGGAGGGGACGTGCATACATATTGACACATATAAACACACCTCCAGGCTGTGTAAGGGCTATTTGACCAAGAAGGAGAGTGATGGGGTGCTGCGCCAGGTGACTACCTCTTGAGAATGCCAAGAGTGTGCAAAGCAGTAATCAAAGCAAAAGGTGGCTACTTTGAAGAACCTAGAATATGAAATATATTTTCAGTTGTTTCACACTTTTTTGTTATGTATAATTCCACATGTGTTCATTCATAGTTTTGATGCCTTCAGTGTGAATCTACAATTTTCATAGTCATGAAAATAAAGAAAACTCTTTGCATGAGAAGGTGTGTCCAAACTTTTGGTCTGTACTGTATATATATATAATGTTATTTACATTTTATGATGTAATGCACACCCCTATAGTTGTTGGTTTGCTCCTTTCACTTGAATTGGGTGCTCACCTTGTGGGTCCATTGGGGTTGGACAACTGGAATATATTTCTACTTAAATTTATGTGTTCAGCATTTCTATGGTGTTTATAAATCGAATGTATTCATTTGTACATATGCTTACTTATGTTCTCTTTCTTTTCACGCATAATAGTTGCCTTAAGCTCCTAAAGAAGTGCTCAGTGCGTAACATGTAGGGCGAGTTACGCCACAACTCTGGAACTAATCCTAACGTTTAGAACTAATTATTTTCCTATGTAGCGCACCAAGTTGATGTTAGAGTGGTGATTATGCACTTTACAGTACTTTCAGCGTGAATTTTAAGTTCAACTTTCTGTGTCAATTTTTATTATGTATTAACCACTTCAGCCCCGGAAGATTTGGCTGCTCAATGAATAGGCCATTTTTTACGATGCGGCACTGCGTTGCTTTAACTGACAATTGTGCTGTCATCTGATGCTGTACTCAAACAAAGTTGACATAATTTCCCACAAATAAAGCTTTCTTTTGGTGGTATTTGATCACCTATGCCGTTTTTATTTTTTGCACTATAAACAAAAGAAGGGTGACAATTTTGAAAAAAACACAATGGGGGTTGTTTACAAAAGGCAAATCCACTTTGCACTACAAGTGCAAACTACAAGTGCAAAGTGCATATGAAATTGCACTGAAAGTCAGTCACTGTAGATCCGAGGGGGACATGCAAGGAAAATACTTCAAAAATCCCAATAAGCGTATATTGATTGGTTTGCACAAAAGTCTACAAAATAGGGGATAGATTTATGGCATTTTTATTATTATATTTTTTTTTTACTAGTAATGGCGGTGATCAGCGATTTATATCAGGACTGCAATATTGCGACAGTTTTGACACATTTTTGGGACCAGTGACAACTATACAATGATCAGTGCTATAAAAATGCCCTGATTACTGTATAAATGTCACTGACAGAGAAGGGGTTAACACTAGAGGCGATCAAGGGGTTAACTGTGTTCCCTAGGTGTGTTCTAACTGTGGGGGGATTGGACTGACTAGATTAGAAGAGAGATCAGTGTTCATACTTAGTATGAACACACCATCTGTCTCCTCTCCCTTGAGACACACAAATCCTGGTTCATCGCACCTGCCGGGCACTCGTATCAGCTCTGGCCATGCCCCCTAGTGGTCAAAAGGCGAACCGACGTACAGTTGGTTCACACAGGGGAGCCAACCTGGCTCAGTACAACTGCAGTGGCTGGTTGGGAAGGGGTTAAAGATATAAGTTATACTTTAAATTGTGTACGGGTGTGCCTAAAAAGTCCAGATCAAGTAATTAGGATGTGGCACATGCACTATTTCTTTGTATCCAAAGTACCACACTGTGATGGTACAAATAATTTTCATTAAAGAGTTACACAGGTGGTCTGGTGCTAGAATTATTGCTCTTGTTGTGACGTTCATGGCAAAACCTTGCATGTGTGGTGCAATGGCTGTGTATGCGTATGGGACCAACATATGCGTTTGCACACAAGCATATGGGGGGGCAGTGGAGCTTTAAATGTTTTATTTATTTATTGGTGGGACACTGGTACACTGACAGATGTTGATCAGCCACTGGCAGAATGGTACAGATGTGATGGGACACTGACAGATGTTTTGTTTTGTGCAGTGGTATAGATGTTTATAGGGGCAATGTGACAGATGAACATTGTGACAGGGACTGTGGTGCTTGGTGTACTGTGTGTGGGGGCAGTGCTGGGACAAGGTCATTTGGTGCCCAGGGCGAAGGAGGCAAACTGCGCCCCCCCCCCCAATTATCATCGGCGTTCATCGTCACTGCTGTGACTATCTGTGCCTCTCTGGAAATTTCCGCAGGTATTCTTGCCCACTCAGAACCCTTCCCTTTTGCTAAAAGGTACTTCTCTCTTATAAGGGCTTTTGCAAGAATGGAACATTTTCTCTCCTGCTACCCCAAACAGTGGAAGTTTCTGTATGCTCCCCCCCCCCCCTTGTATTTTACATGGGGGGGCTCTTTTTCTTACACTACTTTGAAACAAAGTACCCCAGTCCTCCTTGCTTCACTGGGGCTTTTCCAATGACCTTTTATGAGAATGTTCTCCTTATTCCCCCTTCCCTGCCCCAAAGACATGTCAACGTCTTTTTTATGTCTTATGGATGGGGTTGGAAATGTCATGCATGACTACCTGCCATGTATTATCTTGTTTGACTCCTCTGTCAAAGCCACTGGTCACTGATGCATTAGTAATTGACCAGTAGCAGTAAATTAACCCATTTGTGCTGAATTAGTTGCACCAGTGTCAGGGTTAATTAATGCACTAATGCAGCACAAAGGGGTTAATTAACTGCCACTGGTCAGGAATGTGTACTGTGCAGTGGTGAGAAGTGCGTATCACACAAGGCACAGAAAAAAATCAGCAAAAGGGACAGTACTTACATTCAATGCAAAGCATCCCTTGTGCTCCGGTATATGCAGCATATAGCCCTGTGTACAGAGTGCAGGGGTCAGGAAAATGTAACAGAGGGTATCACACAGCATGCAGTGGTGAAGCATATGTAATATGCAGATCAGCATACAGAATGCAGGGCCCAGGAGTATGTAACGCAAAACCCTTTGTACAGAACACAGCATGCAGTAGTACCATCCCAAGGCCTTTAATATGTAACATACAGCCATGCATTACATACTCTTGCTCAGTGAACTCAGTATGCTTTACTGTCCCCCATCCCTGGTCTCCCCCAAGCAAAAATCCCCCTTCCCTCCCTGTGTCCCCTCTTCCACAGCTCACCTTTGCCCCTCCCCATCAACATCTCACTTCTACACCCCCAGTCCACAACTTAACTCTGCACCCCCATCCACATTATCTCTGCACCTCAATCTAAAGCTCACCCTAATCCACAGCTCCCACCTTTGCCACCCCCCATGTTTCACTTTTGCACCCCCAGCTTCCCCCATGGCTCTCGCCTCTGCAGAACCTTCCCCACCCTCCACAGCTCTCACTTTACACAACCTGCCTTCTGTAGCTCTCCCCTCGGCACAGGGCTCCCCCTTCCCAGTTCTCCTCTCCCTCTCTGCACAAATCCACACTCTCCCAGTTCTCCTCTCTGCACACATCCACCCCAGATCTCCTCCATGTACAATCCACCCCAGATCCCCACTCTGCACGCATCCCCCAGCTCTCCCTCATGTGCAAATCCACCCCAGATCCCCTCTCTGCACACATCCACCCCAGATGTCCTCCATGTACAATCCACCCCAGATCTCCTCCATGTACAATCTACCCCAGATCTCCTCCATGTACAATCCACCCCAGATCTCCTCCATGTACAATCCACCCCAGATCTCCTCCATGTACAATCCACCCCAGATCTCCCCCATGTACAATCCACCCCAGATCTCCTCCATGTACAATCCACCCCAGATCTCCTCCATGTACAATCCACCCCAGATCTCCTCCATGTACAATCCACCCCAGATCTCCTCCATGTACAATCCACCCCAGATCTCCTACATGTACAATCCACCCCAGATCTCCTCCATGTACAATCCACCCCAGATCTCCTCCATGTACAATCCACCCCAGATCTCCTCCATGTACAATCCACCCCAGATCCCCACTCTGCTACACCCCCCCCTTCACCCTCTCTCAGCACATAGTCCCCCCCTCCCCCACACCTTTACAGTGCACTCCTCTCGGCACCTCAGGCTTTGGCAATCCCTCACCTCTTCTGATGGGCACCAGTCTCTATGGTATGCACAGGCTTTTTTTTTTAATACAGCAGAGTACAGAGAGCTCTGCCTGCTGTAGCACAGAGCTGGGGAGGAGTTTCAGAGCTCCTTGGTTCCGTGCTGCAATGTACCAGTAGTAGCAGCAAGCAGGGACAATCTGCCTCTGCAATCACTTTCGGTAGCTTACAGTGCTGGGAGCAGAATTGGGCTCGAGGGCAGCAGCAGTGAGTGCCCAGAGCTAACCCAGAAAAGCCAGTAGAGGAAGTGAGCTGTGCAGAAAACTTCCTCTACTGGCTATGTGTTATGTGACAGGTCAGAGAGGAGAGGGCTGCCAGAGGTGAAAAAAGTCCAGGCGATACACACTTTGTTGCTGAACTTCTTCTGGTTCCTCCTCGGCGGCTCCTCTCCTAGCTTCAGAAGCAGCTCTCTACTCTCCTCCTATCCCGCCTCCGTCTGTGAGTGATGTCACGCTGCCAGGACGGGACTACAAAGTACCTTCATAGGGGGAGAGAAGGAGCAGCGCTGACAGGTATGGCTGGTGTGGACTGTGTAGGCGGGTGCAGGAGCGCACTCAGCACATTATAGTAGTAAGGTACAGATGACTACAGTACAGCTAGCGGCGCTGGCTAATGTGTACAGTGAAGCACACTGCTGGCACTTCACCTGCGCCCCCTCCCGTCCACAAATGGTAGCGCCCAGGGCATTCGCTCCCTCCGCCCCTGCCTTGTACCGGCCCTGTGTGGGGGGATATGTGACATCTCTGTGTGTAAAATCATCCTTATAGAGAGAGCTGTCACAGATCTTGCACATTCCCTCGCTCCCCACACCCCCGCACTGAGCTTAGCAGGGAGAACTGTCACAAAGACATGTGTCTCTGTTTACACGGTAAAGGCTGTGATTGGACACAGTTGACACATGATTGGGAAGTCCAATTGCAGTGCCTATATGTCGATCCCGTCTTGGCTGTGTCCTGCGATCACAGCCATCACAGGATCACACTCATTCTAACGTCGACTCAAAGCGATGAAAGGCCCACCCGGCCATTTATGTACAGTGGCCGGATGGGAGGAGGTATAAGTGATACTAATGTCTCATTTCTTTTTAGTTGAAAATAGCAAACATGATATACTTACCTGCTCTGTGCAGTGGTTTTGCACAGAGCAGCCCAGATCCTATTCTTTTGGGTTCCTCTTCGGTGCTTCTGGCCCCTCCCTCCTGTTAAGTGCCTCCACAGCAAGTAACTTGCTGTGGGGGCACCCGAGCCGATCTGTTGCTATGTGTTTCCATTCAGACACGGAGCCGTGGCCTGGCCCCTGCCCCTTTTCTCTCCTCATTGGCTGGCTAAATTTGATTGACAGCAGTGGGATCCAATGGCGCTGCGCTGCTGTCTCAGTCAATAAGGAGGGAAGTCCCGGGCACTCCTGCAACATCGCTGGATCTAGATGGGGCTCAGGTAAGTATTAGGGTGGTTAAGGGGGGCTACTGCACACAGAAGGCATTTTATCTTAATGCATAGAATGCATTAAGATAAACAACCTTCTGACTTTACAACCACTTTAATGTTTTTTGGCTGTTACTTGGCAACTCAAAGTTTCAGCTCCCTCCATAGATTTTTTATAGGATTAAGGTCTGGAGACTGGCTAGGCCACTCCATGACCTTAAAGTGCTTCTTCTTAAGCCACTCCTTTGTTGCCTTGGCAGTATGTTTTGGGTCATTGTCATGCTGCAAGACCCATCCATGATTCATCTTCAGTGTTCTGGCTGAGGGAAGAAGGTTCTAATCCAAGATTTTACAATACATGGTCCCGTCCATTGGACGCCCAATGCAGCAAAGTTGGTCTGTACCATTAGCAAAGAACCAGCCCCAAGGCATTATGTTTCCACCTCCATGCTTGACTGTAGAGATGGTGGGCCAAATCCACAAAGACCCGGCGTAACGGCGAAATTCTAATTTAAGTTACACTGCCTTAAAATTTCTACCTAAGTGCCCGATCCACAAAGCACTTACCTAGAAATTTCTGGCCGTGTAACTTAAATTCCGCCGGCGCAAGGCGTTCCTCATTTCATTCCCATCTAAATGAGGCGCGCTCCCGCCCCGGCCGTACTGCGCATGTTTGTGACGTCATTTTCCCGACGTGCATAGCGCGAAATTACATTACGCCGGGCTTTGTGGATTGCGACGGGTCAATAAAGTTGCGTCGGGAAAAAAAAAAGATACGGCGCGAAAAAAAAAAACCAAATTCTAAAAAAAAATGCGTCGCTAGACAAAAGGGTCTGCTTTCACATGGTGTACTAACTTTACACCTTGTAAAAGCAGCCCTAATTTTGCGTATACTTACGGAGAAAAAACTAAGCTGAAAAGCTTTGTGGATCTCCGTAAGTGCTAATTTGCATACCCGAGGCGGCATTTCGACACGAAATGCCCCCAGCGGCGGATGCGGTACTGCATCCTAAGATCCGGCAGTGTAATTCAATTACACATGCCGGATCTTCTCCCTAACTATGGAAAACTGATTCTGTGGATCAGTTCCATAGTTAGGACCAGGGATACGACGGAGTAACAGCAGTTACTCCGTCGTATCTCTTTTGAGGATTTGGCCCGGTGTTCTTAGCGTCATAGTCAGCATTGTTCTTCCTCCAAGATAGTGTTAAAGAGCAATGTTGGTCTCACCAGCCACAGCACTTTCCCCCAATGCTTCTCTGCATCATTTTGTTCATTGGCAAACTTTTGATGGTCTTTTACATATGCCTTCCTGAGGAGGGGGATCTTGCAGGCACTGCAGAATTTCACTCCATGGTTGAGTATAGTGTTACCAATGATTTGTTTGGCGACTGTGGTCCCAACTGCCATGAGATCGTTCACAAGCTCCTCTCGTGTAGTTGTGGACTGATCCCTCACTTTTCTCATTAATCTCCTTACCCCATGAGGCAAAATCATGCATGGAGCTCCAGACCGTGGGCGATTGATGTTTTTTTTTTTTGTATTTCTGCCATTTGTGAATATTCGCTCCAACAGTTGTCTCCTTCTCACCAACCTTCTTGCTGATGATCTTGTAGCCCATTCTAGCCTTGTGCCGGTTTACAATCTTGCCCTGATGTCCTTTGACAGCTCTTTGGTCTTGCCCATGATGGTGAGGTTTGAATGGAAAAAAGAGATTCTGTGGACAGGTGTCTTTCATACACATAATAAGTTGTCGTTAAGAGAACCTTCTTAAATTGACAGGACTAATCTGTGTATCACATGAGCACATACTGTAGCCAGTCTGTGAGAACCAGCCCGACGAGAAACACGACGAGGAAATTGAGACTCCCGACGAGAAAAAAAAGAACATGTTGTCTTTTTTTCTCGTCGAGATCCACGACAGTTTTCTCGACGAAAAACATACACACGACCGTTTTCCTCGGCAAAAAAGCTCTGCCAGCATTTTTCTTGATGGATTTTGTCGAGGAAAACGGTCGTGTGTACGAGGCCTCAGATGTCCTGAAAAACACCTGAATGAGAGCTAAAAAAAAGCATGTAAAATGACCAAAGATGCTTGGCTCCAGTGTGAATGCAGCCTGAAAGTCTTCTCAAGTATAGGAGAAGAGTGTGGAGAATCCATTTACCTTACCATGGAAGTATAAGTCCAGGCAAGTCAAATCTCACAAGGTCGGTTGAAGCTGCACCCTCTTCTCTCAGTAGTACTGCCAGTGTTTTGACACTTCAGTAAAAAAATGTTTTATTCAGCATCAGGTTTTCAGCTTGTTGGTCACCAACCAATAGTTTTAAGGCTCATTGAAGAAACTGGGAAATAAAGTCAGAATCTTAGATTTTGGATCATTCAAAGTTCAGTGCTGTATACACTAAAGTCTGTTGCTACTGACATTCTCGGTAATACTGCTGCATTATCTTTTAAAACCAGAATGCCAAGGAACAGGGGATTTTAAACTCTATGCACTTTGCAGGAGGTCCATTAGCTGGAGACATCAGATGCCAGTAGAGATGAAAACATTCTCTAAAAGCTTCCTTGAAGTGCCACACATTACAGTTTCCAGACTGGCTACACATATAACACACTAAGCCTGTTGCTTTATAGTATTATTAGGGAAGTAATTGCATTGCTGAGCTCCACACTTTGCCATTCCAGCTGTTTCAAAGTTTCAAGCAGCCCCCATCATTTCTCGTCTTTGCGCGACTTTACAACTTGTTGTGTGCGTATTCATCCAACAAAGCAGCATCTTGCAGACCTTTAAGCTGTGCTACTCACCGCGTGAGCTTTCCTGCTCTCTGAGGCTCATCCCATAATGGAAATTGAGCACGACTTTTCCAAATTCGACACTCTTAATTATTTCCAGGCGAGGGTTTGTCATGAAATTGCCAAGTGTTGCTCTACAGAAAAAAAAGGAGGCATCTCGGGTGAAATGGGTCTCAGCAAGAAGTCAGATCACAAGCCAAAACAGATTTTATCTGGGCTCCTTAAAAACAAATGTTGCTTGAAACCTATCATAAGCATACATTGAATATCGGCTTATATAAATTCCTTTTTAATGATCAATAATACAGAATGTAACTCTTACTGAGATGGTTAAATGTGTATAAGCTTTTATGATAAGGCATTGAATTATAAGAAATATACAGAAGTCCAGAGCAACCAATACAAATGTATCTTCTGCTGGACGAACTGCAGTAAACTGAAATCTGATGACTTGCTGATACTCACAGCAGAACTAAATAATAAAACCGCTAGTGTGTCTATCCATTAAGGGTTTTGATTTATCCATGTTATAGCTAGTGGTTAGTACCATTTAATTGAACTTCTTCTGTAACAAGTCCACAAAGCAAATTTGACATAATAAGTTACTACTAGATCCCATTACATTGCCATTATGGCACATTCAATACCTCCAACATGTCTTCTGGGATGACTTCAGTGTTACAGATCAATTTCCTGCACAATCTGTGAATGAGGATGAACATATCTGTTTTCTTTATATTGACTTTATTGTATTCAAAGGAGATATAAATGTTAGCAGGTGCCCCCTAAGGGCTACAGGCAGAAACTCTTCACACCCGACCAACCCACATTGGACACTTACTGTACCTCAGGTGGCATTAACACTTTCAAGCAGAAGGCTTAATATGGCTATAATTAGACATGTGCGATTCCATTCGTAACAAATGGATTTTCGTACAAATTTTTTAGTATTCGTACATTCGGATCAATTCGAACATCCAAATAGCTGAAAGTACTAAAATACGAGAATTACGGAGTTACGAATAAGCAAAATAACGAACAAGCGAAAATACGAACGTACGTTTGGACAAACTTACTAAAATACAAAACACAGAAACAGCAAAAGAACGAAAATTACATCTATAATGAACGATTTGCATTCCGTATTTTAAATCCTTTATCTGTTAGTAATTTCGTATATTCGTATTTTCATTGGTATGTTCGTATTTTCATTTGTGTGTTTTGAAAATCTGTTTCTTTGTCTGTTCGTAAATTTGTGTACTCGAATCGTTCTTTCGAATGGGCACTGGGCAGTGTAGTTAGTGAGTGATGTATCTTACCTAATATCTTAGCCAATCTACGTATCTCTTTTGTGCTGAGTCACATTGGACAGTGTAAAGCCTCGATTTTTTGGAAAACTTGCTCATTTTGAAGTTTGTTGGTAAAAAGTCAGACCGTGTGTACGGGGCTTAAGAGAAAGTCTATCTTAATATGGATTAGCCGAGTGTTGAAAATGAAACTAAAATACGAGATTGCAAATGACCGCGCCGCGA
Source organism: Rana temporaria (assembly GCF_905171775.1). Lineage (NCBI taxonomy): Eukaryota > Metazoa > Chordata > Amphibia > Anura > Ranidae > Rana > Rana temporaria. Next base: position 288,622,760 of record NC_053490.1, read on the forward strand.
TGTATTTATGAAAGTACAAAATTACGAATCCATTAAACGTAAATTATTATCTAACAAAATTACGACTCAACGAAAATAAATTAGACAGAATTACGAATTATTCAGTATCAAATAAAACTGTTACGAAAATCCGAACGGGTCAGAATAGGAGAACTTGCGTATTACGAAATAGGAATGGGTCCGAATAGGAAAACTTGCGTCTTACGAAATTACGAATCTTTACGAATCTACGGAACGAGAGGAAACAAAACAAAAAATACATTTTTTGTTGTGCACATGTCTAGCTATAATAACCCTTGCAGAAGGACAGCACCTTCTTTCAATCCTCAGCCAAAGGCTAGGTTTGTTCTACCTATTTTGAGGAAGTATTAATTATCTCCATCAGCTTTTCTCACATTTCAACTCTGCACCTTTTTAAGCTCTAATCCACCCCCTGGCATACAAGGACATCCCTATACTTTACTTTACAAGGTCTTGCACATCAGTTTGTAGGCATGACCTGTACCACAGCAGGCACCAATATGGAGGCCCTGCCACTAAGTAGGGGGCATGAAGTACTAAGCTGTTCCCTCACAGGGCCCCATCATTGCCACCGGTACTACACCCTCTGCCAGCTTGCTGCTTCTCTATTTGGCACTCTTTTACCACATTAGTACATACCTTTACTGGTTGACTAGGCTACACTTGTTGCTACTCAACACATTCTTTGTTACAACCCAAAGCATTAAAGCAGTTTTAAACCGAAAAAAATAAACATGTTTTATATTGCAGATTAGCAAATCTTAGATGTGAAGGCTGCATTACTTTTCTTTTATATTCTTTCTTTCCTTTATTTTAAATCTGGTGATCTAGCCAGTAAGCATGTTGTTTTCCAAAAGAACAAGCTTCCTTCCAAAAGCATCAGTTTACAGGGATGGGGCAATCCATTTAACACTGGTAGGGGTGCCTTTTCACTTGCAATGATCAGCTTTTACTTATTTATGTAAATCCTTTATCCCAAAAGGGAAAAAAAAAACGGTTGACTGTTACTGGTCATAAAGTGTGAGCTGGAGTTTGGCTTCAATTTCTAAGTATATCTAAATATGCTTGTACATTTAACCCCCCCCCCCCCACACACACACACACACACTACCCAACGGACAATGCTGCTGTCTGCTGTGCCTCCTGTTCTCATTCATCCAGAGTGGGGGTTCTCTAATACAGGAGGTGTGCTACTGGCCAGATCACTAGGTTAGAAGCAGAGGGAAAAAAGCCTAAGAAAGAAATGTAATACAGCCACTACATCTAAGGATTGGCAAGCTGCAATGTATTGCATTTTTGGTTTGGTGTTTAATACCGCTTTAATTTCACTCCCAGTTCCCAGTTCCTTGAGATACACCATGACTACATGTTATTGAATAATAGATCTTCAGTTTGCCAGTAATTGAAACAGACAACTTTGCCTTTGAATGAATATTCTGTTTACTGAAGCATTTAGTAATTTACAGTTGAGGTAGAACAATCCAGTTCATAATAACATCCTTTCTCACATACATAGCTGGCAGTGCATAAACTTAGTGATGCATAGATTGGCTAAAGTGCTTCTAATGGTGTTGCCCATACCTTTAGCATAACGATGTCCTTGCAGCAACATGAGATCCTAATGGAAAGGGGAGAGGGAGAGACGATCACACAATACACAGGTCTTCACCACAAGGCCAGGTTCCCCTGTATATATGCCATGGAAAAAAGGAAGTGACACATGCAGGGGAAACCATGTCACAAAGTACATTACTCCCCTGCATTCACTAGCCAATATTGAAAGGTGCATAACATATTGCTACATAAATACAGTTTAAAGTAGACATTTGTATATATGCAGGGCTGGAACAGGGGGAGGGCAGGAGGGATGGCTGTCCCGGGTACTGGATTGTTCCTGCCACCTTAAGCTGAAAGGAGCTTCTTTCAGCACAGCATGGGAAATGACAATCCGAATAGGGAGAGCAGAAGAGAGCAAGAAGGAGGTGCAGCCTGTACTCTCTCCCCCCATCCTGCTCCTCTGTCTGCCACTGCAGTACTCCTGCATCAGGACTGTGCTGGGTTTGCTTATCCACCCCCATCTAATCCCAGCAAAGTCCAAGCAAACTTTGTAAATTCCCAATCTGACAGTCAGTGGTGTCCCCACTGCCTCATACCACTGCAGGAGCCAACATCATTTCCCATAGGCTGCTTGGCAAATGTGTTAAAAGTCAGCTTGCCCTAGGCTCCTCCTCAACTCTGACATGTCAAGAGGAGCTTAGGAGGAAGGACATCACACATCCATCTGCTATTCCGTCTCTGGGGTCTGTGTGTTTGAGGGAGGAGAGAATTGTACTGGAGACAGGGAGTGGGGAAAAAGAATAAGAAACATTTTTTTCTGATGAGAGTGTGCTGGTGGGAGGGATAATAGGATTAATGCTAGGTGGGAGGTGTGGAGGTATATGTGCTAGGAGGGAGAAATGAGGGGAGGGGGGTTTGTGCAGATAGGTGATTTGGAGGGTTGCTAGGAAGGGTCATTTGTGTTCATGAGAAATTTAGGGGGAGGATTTGTGCTAGGAGGGGCGATTTGTGCTGGGAGAAGGGATGTCAGGGGATTCATTCTAGGGGGAGGATTTGTGCTCATGGGGACATTTGGTGGAGGATTTGTGCTAGGAGGGGAAATTTGAGGAGTAGAGAATTTATGTTAGGATGGGTGATTTTGGGGAAGGGGGAATTTATGCTGGGAGGAGAGATTTGAGAAGGGAGATGATTTGAGCTGGGAAGGGGATGGCGGTCAAAGATTTGTGCTGGGAGGGGGAATTCAGAAAGGGGGATCTGTGCTGGAAGGAGGGGAATAATGGTTTGGACAGAATGTTGGCTTGCAAAGGGAATATATGCTTAAGGGTATAGCGTTCAGATTAGTTCTTGACTTTTTTGGAGGGGGGGTTTTTGCTGACACATAATGATCATACATTTTGGGGGACGCATTTGGCATCTTCACCAGGTAGATTATTTTGTTTTGCCATTGCCTATATCTGCTAAAGGTGTTACTGGTTCCACTCCATGTTGTTTTCTGCCTGTAATATGTGGACTAAAGTTTAATTGCTGTGTATCTCTGCTGGGTCCTAGTAACCACTGTTACTGGTACTGAAAATTTGGGAAAAATCCAAAACTATGAGTTGTCAGTAGAACAGATGACAGTGACAAGTAAGATTTATCACACTTTGCAAAGATTTCCTCTTGCATCCTATTGTGAAATCACCCAGTTAAAACCGAGATGTCAAAAAGTTTTGGCTTAGACAGTTTTTAAAGCCTATCTTTGGGGAAAATTCTCACAATCACTGCACTGCAAGCGTAAATGTTCATTTGGGTCTAGGGGACTGAAAAAAACAACACTCCCTGCTCCACAAGCAGCCAGCACTCACATACACTCTAGCGGTGGACTTTTTCTTGGGGGGGGCAGCAAACAGTGCCCAGCCAAGCCACCCACCCACTCCCAGTCAGGATTAGCCAGTCACCCGCAGGTTAGGATAGGGATAGGGTAGCTTCTCTTTTTGGCCAATTGGGAAACGGGTCTCAGGACCTGCTTTCTGATTGGCTGGGAGGCAGAATCAGTATTACAATAGAAAATATTAATTCGCTATTGTCACACAACTGGGTGAGCCTGGAGCACAGTGCTCTGCGTCACAAGCCCACCCTTTTTTGAAGCCTATTAGAGTTTCTGACTCTAATCACGTGCTTAAACCCCCCCACCATTTGAATCCAAGCATTTGGCACCCTGCATGTAGATGAGGGGGCTGGAAATTTGGAAGAGGGGGCGGCGCCCATGTACCCATTATGAACGGGCTGCCACTGGAGCTTTTAACCCTGACATCAGATGACATCCGAGGACCTGCAACTTCTGGAGCGTAGGGAAGAAGAAGCTTAGGGAATTGATCTAGCAGTGTGGAGGGAGCCTGTAGGACCAGAGGGTCATGTAAGTAAAAGTGCTTTTTCTGGTCCCCCTAGACTTAACAAGCTCAAGGGAAGAATTTTGTTTTCCCTGGAGTACAGCTTTAAATTGTATCTATAGCAAAAAGTTCCAACTTATACAAAGTAAGATGTGAAGAGAAGTCTGCTAATGGGAAGTCATTTTGGGAACAATTGTTTAACAGGAAGATCCCTGAATCTCCCCAACTGGACACATACACCAAAAAACTATCTAACAAGAATTTTAAACCTTCTCTATAAAAATAAGTTTTGGGATTACATGTACTTTAATTCTCCATTCATTACCTTCATTCAGCTTGCACACACCGATTGTGGACCTATGTTCTAAAAGACTAAAAACTGGGACTGAAGCCTCGTACACACGACCAAGGAACTCGACAGGCGAAACACATCGTTTTCCTCGTCGAGTTCCTTGTTAGGCTGTCGAGGAACTTGACAAGGCAAGTTTCTCCATTCCCGTCGAGGAAAAATAAGACATGCTCTCTTTTTGGCTCGACGGGATCCTCGACAGTTTCATCGTCTAAAAATGTACACACGACCGGTTTCCTCGGCAAAAAAAAAACAACAAGTTTCTTGCTGGTTTTTGCCGATAAACTCGGTTGTGTGTGTACGAGGCCTGAATTGCAGAGGCCCAGAGAACAGGGAGGGTCTCTTCATGTCAGCTAATATCTCTAGCTGTACCAAATACATCATGGAGGGGTTTGCATTGGCTTTTGGCTGTTCTAAGTAGTAAGAATTATACATTTAAAATGCATTGTTATGTACTGTATTTTCTTAATGTATTGCACATTTCCTTGCAGAAAATCTTCTGCTTTATCTATAGTACTGTTTATAAGGATATACAGTAAGTCAACTGTGTTCCAAATGTATGTTAAATGTATATTTGCACTGACATATGTAAAGTTCTTTATTATATCAGACAGAAAAAGTAAAAAATGTATGTTTATCTCTGTTAAAAAAAATACAAGTCAAACATGTCATAGTATGCAACCAGAAGCATGCATACATATTTAGAAATGCATCGTGGGGCAAAATATAAAAGATACATTTGATCATATTTTGATACATATTTTAGTCAGGAAAAATTGATGTTTGATGTGTCTTTGGGAAGGTCCGCAGTGCAATGGGTTATTTTTGGAGGAAAAAGAGTAAAGCTGGTTATATACTAGTAGATTTTGAACTAGTAGAAATGAACATTCATATGAAATTCTCATGAGTACATTCAATGATTTCACGAACGTCGCTCGAAAGAACTTAAAAAACATTTGCTTTTATCTTTTCATTTTGGAGTGAATGGACTTTCCCGAAAGCAAACCAAATGTGCTTTTCCTTCCTGCTCCTTTGAAAGTTCTCATCACTGAAGTCAGAAAACAAACATCAATTTGACCATTAATGATAAGAAAAAAATAAAAATAAAATAAAAATAAAACAATATATAACAGTATATAGTATTACACTTGTATTGTTTTAAAATGGTAAAAGGAATTTGGTTGCTATCCAGCTATTCAGGATTTTTTGCTATTCACCACTGCACTATTTTAACTGACAATTGCACAGTAATTTTTTGACACCTCTGTGTTTTTTATTGTTATTATATAAACGAAAAAAGACCGGAAAAAAAAAACGAAATGCAAAAGAAATCAAAATGTATTTATAAATTTAGGCCAAAATGTATTCTTTGGTAAAAAAAAAAAAAAATCAATCACAATGAATGCATTTTGATTGGTTTGTGTGAAAGTTATGGTGTCTACAAATGATAGTATATACTGGAAGTTTTATAAAAAAAAAGTATACTAATAATGGCAGTAATCAGTGGCTTATAGTGCGGCAGACAATCTGACACTAACTGACACTGGGTGGGAACTGATTAACTGACACTGACATAACCAGTAACACTATTACAGTGACCAGTGCTAATACTGTCACTGTACTATTAATACTGAACGGGAAGAGGTTAACATCTAGGGACAATCAAAGGGACAATCAAAATTTTCTTACAGCTATGTCCATGAAGCCTTCAAGTGCCTTCAGCTCTAAGGAGACAAGAAAGCCGGCCAGAAGGCATTGCACATGAGTAGGTGAGGGCTGGAACGCACCATGGACCATGGCTCTAGGGGTGATGACGTCACCAGAATTGATGCAACCCATTTATGAGCATGCTAATAGTCTGAAACTGATAGGCACACTCCTTTCTCAAGCTTGGGGGATGCCCGCACCTATGCATGGGGGATGCCTGCCTGGCAGGCTTCTTTGTCTCGATGAGGCTGGACATGTGGCTTCAGTTTTTTCTGATGAACCTGTGTATTTTTAACATATGTGAGTTGTTTACTTTTATTTTAAATACATTTTTAGTGAATCTACACTTACAGGCACTTTTTCTATCTGTTACAGTCTTCACATGACAGAGCCAGCTTCTGCTCTAGGAACAAGCTTGCCCTTAGTGGATGGTTTTTCATATCATATTACAGGACTTGGTGTGATATTCACCATAATTAGTTTTATTATTAAACCATTTCCCTTTGTGCCTTTACTCCCATGCATTTCTACATGGTCAGGATCCTCTTCTGTTGGCTTCTAATCATTAACGGTGGCTGGAAGTGGCCAATGACAGCTTGGTCAGTGTGCTGGGAGCATATAGTGAGCACACTTTTAGCAAACAAAAACATTGCACACATGGGCACATGTGCAGCTCATGTGAATTGAAGCCTACCCGCCCTGCTGCCACACATATTCCTTGGGCAGTTGACAAGAGGTTAACATCTTAAAGCTTATATGAGATTTTAGTGATTGGGTTTACTGCATATATACTTTAAAAACATACTCACTTTACTTACAATGCAGTAGAAAAAAAAGAACAAAACACCTCCTGAGGATGAGCGTGGTGGTCTAACACCAGATCTTCCTACACATCAGTTTCTTGGCTTAAGATTTAAATGCACCACACCTTGCTGCCCTCTCAGACCTGGAGAAGTACAAATACTATACTAGAAAAACACAAGAAAAAGAGGAAGCAACAGCCTAGCACATTATCCCAGTACTTCAGAATTTTGGTTTTGAAGAAAGAGGGTACCACCCTCGAAACGTGTAAGCCAGTTGGATTCAGGTGATGTCCTCCCGAGCCTAGGAGAATGCGGAGTAGGCAAAATAACCCTGTCATTTTGATGAGCTTTGTATGTCTTATCATTTGTGAGCAAATTACTTTTCATTTTTACAATAAATGTTTACTAGGATTATGCGTTAGGTTGGTGCACCCTTTCCTTCTTGTGTTTTACAATACAGTAGCTACTGTATGGTTTATTTTTTAAAGGATGGAAGATTTAGGTATCACATGAATGTTGGGAATACAACTCGATCCAATGCAAGTCTCAGGCCCCGTACACACGGCCGAGGAACTCGACGTGCCAAGCACGTCGAGTTCCTCGTCGAGTTCTGGGATGAAGCCACCGAGGAGCTCGGCGGGCCGCCTTCTCCCATAGAACAACGAGAAAATAGAAAACATGTTCTCTATTTTCTCGACGAGCTCCTCGGCGGCTCCATCGAGCCAAAAGTGTACAGACGACAGAGTTTCTCGGCAGAATCCGGGTTTTGACCGAGATTCTCGGTGAATTCTGCCGAGAAACTCTGTCGTGTGTACGGGGCCTTACAGATGCAACAAAAGATCTGATGGGATCCTGGGAGGTAAATTAGTACTATAATTAGTTATTATGTCTTAATTAACATACATTATTTTAGGTTTTAATTATCTTGCCTTGATGATTATTATAATTAACAAAAAATAGCAACTTAAAATACTACTATGTAAATGAATATGTTGTTTTTGCCACCTTTTTACTACAAAGCACTCATAGGATCTTTTAAGATTATATACTTTTTAGTATTACATTTTTGTTATTGTTATCGTTATAATTATTAGTTTGAAGTCCCCTAGCTGTTATCTACCACCTCTGCTGGGAAGCCACTCAGTAAAATGAAGCAATGAGAAAATGTTCAGTAAATGATTGATGCTACATCTTGTTCTTCCTTGGGGAGTAAATGACACACTTCCATGCTGCACGCGGCAGACACTGAGCATATTTTCCTATTATTCCAAGAGTAATATACCAAGAGGAGGAGGTGGAGGCGAATGGCTTGTACGTCTCGTCCACCATTTTATTATTTCCTTAAAGAAATCAATGACCTGAAACATTCCCTCTGGACCTATCATAATTTATTTCACTGTTCTGTCAATAAATTTAACAAGGTTTAGGTTTATATCAGCGGCGTCGGAGGATTCAATTGGGGAATTTTATATTTGTTCGGCTCGATTACAGAAAGCAATCAATACATGGAAACAGAGAAAGATCGGACTCTGCTAGAGGAGAGAAATATTGAACCTACCCAACTTATTATGTTGAAAGGACATTACAATGTTTTTATCCTAGCTGTGCTCTATCTGGATTCACTAGCAAAAGCTTTAGAAATATCAATAACATATCTATTACATAATAGAAGTATATTGCTCTCTCATATGCACATATATACACACACGCACACACAGTAAGTTTGACATACATAGACAGATAGTAATTGCTATTATTTTTATATCACTATTTTATTCTGTAAAAATGTTTTCTGTAAGGAACACTGAAAACACTTCAAAATGTATGAACCCTAAACTGTATTGAACAGAATGGACCCAGAAAAAAATGTCATCTTATGTAGACTCCAATAAGCCATTAAACTGAAACAAACAACCCCAAACTTTCCATTATTTGGTGGGATTGAATAACTAAATGGGGTTGATTAACTAAAACTGGAGATTGCAAAATCTGGTGTATCGCTGCATAAAAAAAAAAAAAAAATCAGCTTCCAGTTTTTTGTTAAAGCTTAGTTGAACAAGTTGAAGTTAGAAGCTGATTGGCTACTATGCACAGCTGCATCAGATTTTGCACTCTCCATTTGTAGTAAATCAACCCCAATGTGTGTGGTTGTATGAATTTTGGGGGTTATATTTCCTTTTCACAATATATTTATCATATAGTGGAATTAACATTTGGCTCCACCCCAAGTCTTTATATCATAGGTTTATGGTGACTTTTCAAGGGGTTTGATTTACTAAAACTGCAGAGTACAACATCTGGTACAGATCTGCATAGAAACCAATCAGCTTAATTTTTTTGTCAAAGCTTAATTGAACAAGCTGATGTTAGAAGCCGATTGGCTACCATGCACTGCTGCACCAGCTTTTGCATTCTCCAGTTTTAGTAAAGCAACCTCAAAGTGTAACTATGGGAAAAATATTAAATGGCATATAATGAGGCAGTGTTTTTTTCTTTTCTAAATTCTACCTGTATATTTACTACCTAACAGTTTATCTGTTTTTTTTTTCTACTTCCTATAAAAAGTCAAGTTGTCCTGTAAAAGTTGGAAGGATTGGGACACACAATATAACACTGCTTGGCAAACTTATAAGCCTTTCATATGGTTTAAACTCGAAAGAACAAAAGCCTGTTGCTTTAACTACCTAGAAGTGTTAGCTGGAGATTGACTTTACCTTTTCTGCCTATTACTCAGTATAAAATAACATGTCAATTTTTGACTACCCTGGCCAGAGGGTGACAATGCCGGTGTGCAATTTCACTGTAGAATGAACAGTGTTGTCACCCTATTTTCCATAAGTGGAAAAAAACAGGTCTACTTGCAACATCAACAGGTAATAAGCTGACAGTGTGTTACGGGGGTTTAGAATTAAATATGTAATTTTCAATTTTGCCAACAGTTAGAAAATAATGAAATAAACCAATCTCTCACAAAAGTCAATTAAAAACATCTTACTTACTCAATGATCAGTCTTCTTTTAATTTCATTATAGTAAATGATCTGTGTATGGGATACCTAGATTTCAATATGTTTTACCGAAGCTTTACAATTTTAATAAAAATGTTTAACATTTTTTTATGATATTTTTGCCAGTATAGAAAATAAAAGGTACACAACACTGAACGCTTTCTAGTGCTTACTAGTTCATCCACATCTGGACTACTATGTTTCATAAATTAGTAGTGTTTCTGTACAGGACATAGACAATAATGTTTTGACTGTGTATGTCAATCACTGCTAGATCAATTGCCAATTACGGTGCCTTTTTTCCTAAAATAAGAATCAATTAAATGTTTTTTCAACAGAGTCCCTTCATCACGGCAGGTAATTTCAGGTCCTTGTGTCTGGGTTGCAAGCTTCTAATTAAAAACATAATTACATGTAAATGATGCAAGGCCGACAATAAAAGAAAAAAAGCTATTACTACTGTGCATTTCAACACAATTCTAAAAAGCAAAATGTAGCATTACAACTGTGAGATTTATTCAAATATGATTGTCATTGATCGGAAAAATAAATGTTCCTGATTTGAAACATTATCTAAGTTATTTCTCAACAATAGCAATTTCAATTGATGCAGGCAGCAAGTGTGCCAACACAGGAGATTCTTTCAGCTTTGTTTCTATGTTGTGGGGTTTCCTCGGATGCATGACTTGTTTTCCTGATATATAACTCAAATACCAAATATACTGTGTGTGTATATAAAATAAAGAACCAATAAAATTTACCCCTCTGCATAGCTTGTATCAGCAAAGGTATGTTACACAGTTTTGGGGTTTGTTTTAAAGGGGAACTTTTTTTAAACTTGATTTTACTTAGCAGTGCTGCATGAAAAAATTAGACCAACATTTCAATGACATTTTGACATAGACAAAATTGTTAATTTCACTGTTAAAACAATTTAGGTGAGATTGATCGCGCATCCCTCTGCTTTTCCCAATACAAGTCTAAAGTAAGAGATTGAATAATGACGTTTAAGTTAAATGATGGATTTTTTGAGACACTATATCTGCCATTTGAATATGAATACAGCATATCCAAGCACCCAGTTCAATCTTGTAAAGTGAAGAAGAGACCATACACAGGGCCCCCTCTCAAAAAGAGCAGTGAGGGTAAGTCTGCTGCAGCTGGTTGGGTTGAATGATCTCCCTTTGAAAATTTAGGCAGGTGAAGTCACAATATAGTCAGAACCTCCTGATTTTCATATGCCTTTCTAGACAACGAGGGGGTCATCAATAAAGAAGCCAGTGTTTTTAGAAGAAGATATCAGCAATGGCAAGGATTCCCCTGCCATTAAGACCCCACCCTGCCATTAATTACATTCACTTGGGTAGGTATCCATACTGGTGTATCAGTGATTGCATAATAAAACAATTCCAATGTATCTGTGTATGGTCTCGGAACATTGAAAAATTATCTTAAATACATTTCAAATTCCTGGTACACTATTCCTTGGTCTAATGAGTATTTATCTGAAGTATTATTTTTCATGAGATGATTATTTTGGAAGGAAAAAACTGTTATTGTTCTACAGAAGATAGAAACCAAATTTCTATCTAGGAACTGTGAGGAAGATTTTCTAAAACTGGTGCACTCAGAATCTGGTGTGGGTGTGCATGGTAGACAATCAGCTTCTAATTTTAGCTTGCTCAATTAAAGGGGTTGTAAACCTTCCTGTTTTTTCCCCTAATGCATCCTATGCATTAAGGGGAAAAAACATCCAATAATTACAGGCCCCCCGGTTTACTTATCTGAGCCCTCTAAAGTCCCGTGTCGAGAACACGCTGGCTCTCGGCCCGGTCTTCCCAACTCTTCATTGGATAGATTGTTAGCAGCGCAGCCATTTGCTCCCACTGCTGTCAATCAAATCCAATAAAGCAGGCGCCGGGGCTGGGGCCAAGTCCGGCATTCGTGTCAATGTACGTAAATGCAGGACTCAGGAGCGTGCCTGCAAAGTAATCTTCCTGGAAAATGCTTCACAGAGGGGGTTATCTGATGTGGGGAAGAGCCGAGACAGCTGCCGAGGGACCCCAGAAGATGAGGATCGTGGCCATTCTGTGCAAAACTAGTTGCACAGTGGAGGTAAGTATGACATGTTTATTTTATTTTTTTTAAATATTCAAACCTTTACAATGACTTTGGAAATAAAACCTGGAAGCTGATTGGTTTCTAAACAGAGCTGCACAAGATTTTGCAGGCTCCAGCTTTAGTAAATCTCCACCTTTAGTCTTCCCTTTTCCTCAACTTCCCTTTGGCTATAGAGAGTGATGATTTCAATAGGGAGACAAAGATAGCTGAAAGATTCCCATGTGAAATTAAACTGGTCGTCTTGTTTCTGTAATACAGTTCACATATTTAAGGTAGCCAGGAACTTTACAAATTAACTATTCATGCAGACAGCTGGAGGTACCACTGTCATCTAACTAGTGCATGTCTTTAACCAAGTTTTCTTTAAATAGCCTTTTGAATTTAAAAAGCTTGTGTAATTGCTAAATGCCAGTATCTTTTTTCATTTTTTTATATACTTTTTAATCTATAAGATATGCCACATCTGTCAGACCCACCTGTGCAACACACGCCATTCCTTAACACATAAAGTATATATGTGCTGCTGAATTATTTACTTTAATCTCATATAAAATCTGTACAGTAACTGAAAAGTGGTAGGGTGCTTTTGTAATAGGTAAATTAATATTGTCATCAAAACAAACCACTGCAATTCTGTAGGGTTTCCTCTTAAAGTCCCCAACAGCTTAATGAGGACAATTTCAAAATAAAATAGCATGGAAAATAATGCATTTACATCACTAATTACAGGCTAATTAAGTGTGCATACTGAGTTAGTGAAGCAGTAATAGTGGTGATTAGGGCTATGTTACAAAATTGTTATTTATACCCGTTTCCGCAACTGTGGCCTGCAATGAATTTTTCCTCTGGCAACAAGAAGTTGAAAAAAATTAGCTCCTGAGTAGTTCCTCATTTCTGACTGTGTGTAACCTGCTGGGTTGATCATGCAGTCACATGTGTTCACAATAGTAAGCTACATTATAGACTAAGAGGAGTAAATTAAAGGTTTTATCGTGTTAGGCTCTAAAAATACATTTGCCACACAATTCATAGAGATGTCAATAAAATACACTGCATTCCAGTAATATTTTAAACATACCCTCTCCTCTGTTTCACCAAACTGTTAGCCAGGAATAACCTTGATCCTAAAGTCTAGTCTGTTGCTAGTATCAGGAAAGGCACCGCATTTTTCAAGCTTTCAGTACCTTGGACAGTGCCATGAAAATATAGGAATTTAAATTATGTCACAACTCACCCACAAGATAAATTGTACATCTGACAGTGATCTCCACTTGTCTCCCAGCTAAGCTAAGCACTGCCACAAAACATTTATCCTACTAAAGGAGAATTCAGGAGCTGAGATTACCGATAAACGAATCCAGCATTGTATAATGTGCAGTTATTGTGCAAGTTTTTAAGAGTACCCATGCTATTCATTAAAAATAATTTCCCAATATAAGTAGTGTAAATCAGTAGAAATGTTGTGATCCCCTTCTGGATGTAAAAGCATGCTTTTTAATGTTTATCTATGTCTAAATGACACAATAATTTGGCTAAAGACTGGCTAAAGACTGGACTGCGGAATGTAATCAGTCAAGAAATTCAGCAACATGAACTAAATCATCCAGGGAACAATAGACAAAGTTGTATGATAACAATATGCATTACCAGGTGTAAATGAATCCATCATACTTGAGAGTTATATGTTTCATTCATATACAGTATAATCTACACAATCTAAACAATATATACTTTATACTATATTTTTCACATTTCACACACCTTACATTTCTACACATTTATTTAAAAGTTCTCTTTTTTTGACATACGTTTTTTCTCCGGAACACTGTGACCACTGTGCTGTTCTCTGGATGCTGTTCTCCATCCTTGGAGGGTTCCCCCTGTCTCAACCCCGGGGGAGACATCATGCCTGTCACCCCCAATCTCCCTGGCGGTCACCGGGCTTGGCCTTGGGGCTATTTAGTGAGTATCCCCTTATTTTAAGGGTATCATTATTAATTCTTGTCCATTTCCTTTCCAGTATATTACGTTACAACACTCCTGATGAATGGCTGTAATGCCAGGAAACGCGTAGAGTGGCCATCTATTGATGCCCAATCATGTCTTTTCTAACATATCTTACTAACCATGTTCTCTTGTACTAATTTCATGAATTTGTATATATTATTTATATTTGAATTGTACTCATCTGCTGTCATGAATTTTACTGCTTGCCGTTAATTATGCCCTAGTGATCCAATTTTTTATTAGTATTATTACATTTATATGATTATATCAACTTACGTTGAATTCAGGCAATTGTATTTTTACATCACAAATGCTTTATTATTATATGGTTTAATTATGTTTTTTTTATTGTACTATCATGTACTGTTCCTAGGGATCTTAGGCAATTAGGTTCCTTTCATGCGACATATACATATCATCACACACACCCACAGGTCTCATTTAAAGTCCCAATCCTACCCCTTGTGTTTTTTTTACACACATATATGCAGGGATGGAGGCCTGTGGGTGTATAGTCCCAGGTAGAGATAGGTCTTACCCCTTGTGCAAATAAACAATATATACAGTATGCATATACTTTATACACAATTTATATGCTGTGTATATCTATCTATCTATAGATATCTATATATATATATATATATATATATATATATATATATATAGATATCTATATATATATATTATATATATTACACCTGCCTTTACACATGAACTTTAATGGCATTCCAGTCATAGTCTGTAGGGTTCAATATTGAGTTGGTCCACCCTTTGCATCTATAACAGCTTCAACTCTTCTGGGAAGGCTGTCCACAAGGTTTAGGAGTGTGTCTATAGGAGTGTTTGACCATTCTTCCAGAAGTGCATTTGTGAGGTCAGGCACTGATGTTGATGAGAAGGCCTGGCTCTCAGTCTCCGCTCAAATTCATCCCAAAGGTGTTCTATTGGGTAGAGATCAGGACCATATGCAGGCCAGTCAAGTTCCTCCACCCCAAACTTGCTCATACATGTCTTTATTGACCTTGCTTTGTGCATAGGTCTTAATCATTTGGTGGAGGGGAATTATGTTGTGGGGTTGTTTTTCAGGGGTTGGGCTTGAGACTGAGACTTGGGCTTGGGCTTGAGACTTAGTTCCAGTAAAGGGAACTCTTAAGGTGTCAGCATACCAAGACATTTTGGACAATTTCATGCTCCCAACTTTGTGAGAACAGTTTGGGGATGGCCTTTGTATTTGTATTCAACCCTCCTGAGTCGATACTTTGTAAAACCACCTTTCGCTGCAATTACAGCTGCAAGTCTTTTGGGGGATGTCTCTACAGGCTTGGCACATCTAGAGAGTGATATTGTTGCCCATTCTTCTTTGCAAAATGGCTCAAGCTCTGTCATATTGGATGGAGAGTGTCTGTGAACAGCAATTTTCAAGTCTTGCCACAGATTCTCAATTGGATTTAGGTCTGGACATTGACTTTGACTTTGATCTAAAACATTCTGTTGTAGCTCCTGTTGTATGTTTAGGGTTGTTGTCCTGTAGCAAGAAGGTGAACCTCCTCCCCTGCTGAATGAAAGCATCTCCACAAAATGATGCTGCCACCACCATGTTTCACAGCGGGGATGATATGTTTAGGGTTATGTGCAGTGTTAGTTTTGCACCACACATAGCATTTTGCTTTAAGGCCAAAAAGTTAAATTTTAGTCTCATCTGACCAGAGCTCCTTCTTCCACATGTTTTCTTTGTCCCCCCACATGGCTTCTCTCAAACTGTATACAGGACTTCTTAAGGCTTTCTTTTCAACAATGGCTTTCTTGGCGCTCATCCCTAAAGGCCAGATTTGTGGAGTGCACGATTAATAGTTGTCCAGTGGACAGATCCTCCCACCTGAGCTGTGGATCTCTGCAGCTCCTCCAGGGTTAGCATGGCCCTCATGACTGCTTCTCTGATTAATGTTCCCCTTGTCTGGCTTGCCAGTTTAGGTTGACAGCCATGTCTTGGTAGGTTTGCAGTTGTGACATAGGCTTTCCATTTTTGGATGATGGATTGAACAGTGCTCTGTGAGATGTTCAAAGCTTGGTATTTTTTTATAACCTAACCCTGCTTTGACCACAATTTTATCGTTGACCTGTCTAATGTGTTCCTTGGCCTTCATGATGCTGTTTGTTCACCAAGTTTCTCTAACAAACTTCTGAGGGATTCACAGGACAGCTGTATTTATACTGAGATTAAATTACACACAGGTGGATCCTATTTACTAATTAGGTGACTTCTGAAGGCAATTGTTTCCATTAGATTTTAGTTAGGGGTATCTGAGTAAAGGTGAGTAAAGGAGGCTGAATACAAATGCACATCACACTCTTCAGATATCTATTTGTAAATAATTTTAAAAAACATTTATCATTTTCCTTCCACTTCACAATTATGTTTCACTTTGGGGTTGATTAACTAAAGGCAAATCCACTTTGCGCTACAAGTGCACTTGGGAGTGCAGTCGCTTTAGATCTGAGGGTGACATGCAAGGAGAAAAAAAAATAGCATTTTTGCTTGTACATGATTGGATGATAAAATCAGCAGAGCTTCCCCTCGTTTCAGATCTTCCCCTCAGATCTAAAGTGACTGCACTTCAAAGTGCACTTGTAGTGCAAAGTGGATTTGCCTTTAGTAAATCAACCCCTTTGTGTTGATCTATCACATAAATTCCCAATAAAATACATTTACGTTTTTGGTTGTAACATTACAAAATGTGGAAAATTTCAAGGGGTATGAATACTTTTTCAAGGCACTGTGTATATAGATAGATAGATAGATAGATAGATAGATAGATAGATAGATAGATAGATAGATAGATAGATAGATAGATAGATAGTTAGATAGATAGATAGATAGATAGATAGATAGATAGATAGATAGATAGATTGCATTATTATATATATATATATATTTTTAAATATGTTAACCTGCACCTTATGTACCATACTGGGTAAGGGGCAGAACCAGGCAACAAGATTTGCACATTTGTATAATTGGATCTTATTCTGTTTCCCTCTGGATATTTTTGGTAAATTTTAGCAAGCAATCTGTGATTGTAGGTAAATACAGGAGATGTTGAGAAGAGTTAAGGCTAACTGCAGTTTAAAGGGTCACTAAAGGAAAAAAAAATTTTGCCTAAAATTTATGTCTGCAAGGTAGACAGACAGAATAGTGTAATGATTCTCTGTTAAAAACGAGTAAATACCTATTAAATTCCTTCATCTATATCACCTCCGGCATTCTAGTTTCTGTTCTTTCATTCACTTCCTGGTTTGCATTGTTTGTTCATGTCAGAACTACGGGCCAGATTCACAAAAGGTATACGCAGGCGTATCTGCTGATACGCTGTCGTATCCCTGTTTCTATCTATGCGGCTGATTCATAGAATCAGTTACGCATAGATATCCCTAAGATCCGACAGGTGTAATTGTTTTACACTGTCGGATCTTAGGATGCAGTTCCGCGGCCACCGCTGGGGGGAGTTCGCGTCGTAAACCAGCGTCGGGTATGCAAATTAGGAGTTACGGCCGATCCACGATGGTTTTTTGCGTTCTCTACGTCGCCGCTAGTATAGTTTCCCGTCGCTAAGTTACACTTTTTTTTTGGTGCCTTAACTTTAGTCATTGCTGTCTAAAGTATGGCCGTCATTCCCGCGTCGAAATTTAAAAATCAACGTCGTTTGCGTAAGCCGTCCGGGAATACGGAAGTACGCTACGCGCGTCGCCGTTAAAAAAAATGACGTCACGGCGCGCAAAGCACGGCGGGAGTTCGGAAACGGAGCATGCGCAGTAGGTCCGGTGCGGGAGCGCGCCTAATTTAAATGGCACACGCCCATTTGAATTGGCCCGCCTTGCGCCGGAGGCCACGGCCGTAGGTTTTCATCGCAAGTGCTTGGTGAATCAGGCACTTGCGATGAAAAATTGCGGCGGTGTAACTTATCTAGGATAAGTTACGCCGCCGCGATTCTTCATGAATCTGGCCCTACATTTCCCAGTATGAATTGCGGCACGCCCAGTAATTCACACCTCCTTGAAGTCTCTAACACGTAGAGAGCGTCCTGCCGCACAGATGTAGTTCCCAGGAGGGGGCGAGCACGTTACTCACCACCGCAGTAAAGCCTCCCTTCACGGTGGTGAGTAACAATCAGACAAGCAGGAAGTGAACAGAACAGAGAAGAAATAGAGCAACTTCTGAGCAAAAACGAACAATGAGGAAGTGAAAAGAGGAATGTCTGCAGGTAAAGGATGCTTACTATGAAAAAATATTTTTTCCTTTACAACCCCTTTAAGTAATATTTAAAAAATCCTCCTTCTCTTTTTTAGTGACAGTAAATGTAAAGCAGACATCATGAATGCATTAGGTTTTACTAAAATAATAGTATGACACAAGGGGTGTGGCTTGAACAAAAGGGTGTAAGGTACATCTAGGGAAGCTGGGCATCTAAATGCAGGTCTTACTACCAGCAGTATTTGGCACTACATAATCTGTCGCGCACAGAGCTCTCCCAAAGCACATAAATGAGAATCCCCTGTATTAAGGAGCACACAACTGAAGCTTTCATGCACACCCATTTAAGGGACACAGCACTGACACTGCTGTATGATAACTTTGCATATATGTATGATCTGATGTAAATACAAGCACAATACAAGCTGCTATTGTGTAGCTTTTTCCTTCTGCATAAAACATGATTGAGGTGCACTCTGCATTATATAAACACAGATCATCATTTTGTGTAACAGAGAGATGAATTGCTCTGTGTAAGTAAGAAGCCAACGGCTCTGCAAAAATATAATATCGCTGCTTAACATTATGTAAACCAAATAAAAAATAATTAATTTTAAGGTAGACTTGTCAGCATTGTGTATAAGGTGATTACCATTATTTGCAGGGCATACAAGACTGGAAGTCTATGCACATGCTGTAACCTCTAAGGACAGAGCAGACTGGGGTTGAGCTGTGGAGTAGTATATTTAGATAGCACGTTTTCACATGTATCCCCAAGGAAATGTCCTTGCCATTGAGGTAAATAGCCGGGGAGCACAGATTAATGACTACCACTTGCCACGTTAACAAAGGCCTGAGGAATGCACGTTATGGGGACACAAATGCATAAATGCACAAAGTGTTTCATAAGTTTTATTTAAACCAAAGTATAAATATATATATTTTGTCCTTGTTTAATGATTTTTATTTAGCCAAATAATTCTCTCATAACATTAAGGGTATATGAACAATTATGTGTCACGTGATTTCTAAGAGTGTTCACACAGGTACTACTTTATTCCTTAAATTCAAGGGTCCTGTATGACAGCCTAAATTAGCCTTAAATTCAGCTACCACATGATTCACAGGCCTCATAAAGTAAACAAAAAACGTCCTTTCCTTTCCGTCAGTGAGCCAATGGTTCCCTCTTTTGTGACTCTCACGCCTCCCGCCTCCCATCTCAGACACTGTAGCTCACAGTGGGATTATTTCAGCAACAGAGGTAGTACTGTCAACTCAGAAAGTAGAGGGCAGGACTATATTTAGCCAGGTGCTGACTGACAAGCTACAGACTTGTGAGTAAACAGTGACAATGCTCATAGTGATGCCCCCTGCAACTTCTTTTATATCCCACTGTTGTGCAATCAGTCACAGCCGACGCAAGAAAGGCAACTCCACACCATCACAGGAAGTTGAATTAGGTGGGCTTCACCATCAGTCTCAAAACATATTTCTGGGACTTTTCAAGGAGAAAACTGTAAAAGTAAGTTTAACTGTAAGGCTGCGTACACACGATTGGTTAAACCGATGGAAAAATCCATCAGACCGTTCTCATCGGATGGACCGATCGTGTGTACAGAGCTTAACCACTTACCCCCCGGACCATATTGCTGCCCAAAGACCAGAGTACTTTTTGCGATTCGGGACTGCGTCGCTTTAACAGACAATTGCGCGGTCGTGCGACGTGGCTCCCAAACAAAATTGGCGTCCTTTTTTTCCCACAAATAGAGCTTTCTTTTGGTGGTATTTGATCACCTCTGCGTTTTTTTTTTTTTTGCGCTATAAACAAAAATAGAACGACAATTTTGAAAAAAATGAATATTTTTTACTTTTTGCTGTAATAAATATCCCCCAAAAATATATAAAAAAACATTTTTTTTCCTCAGTTTAGGCCGATACGTATTCTTCTACATATTTTTCGTAAAAAAAATCGCAATAAGCGTTTATTGATTGGTTTGCGCAAAAGTTATAGCGTTTACAAAATAGGGGGTATTTTTATGGCATTTTTATTAATATTTTTTTTACTAGTAATGGCGGCGATCAGCGATTTTTTTTCGGTATTGCGACATTATGGCGGACACTTCGGACATTTTTGACACATTTTTGGGACCATTGGCATTTTTATAGCGATCAGTGCTATAAAAATGCATTAGATTACTATAAAAATGCCACTGGCAGTGAAGGGGTTAACACTAGGGGGCGGGGAAGGGGTTAAGTATGCCTGGGTGTGTTCTTACTGTGGGGGGGGGGGGTGGCCTCACTAGGGGAAACACTGATTTTCTGTTCATACAGTGTATGAACAGAAAATCAGCATTTCCCCTGCTGACAGGAACGAGAGCTGTGTGTTTACACACACAGCTCCCGTTCCCCGCTCTGTACCGAGCGATCGCGTGTGCCCGGCGGCGATCGCGCCCGCCGGGCACACGCACGGGAGTCGGGGGCGAGCGGGGGGCGCGCGCGCGCGCCTCCGGCGGCGCGCGTGCGCCCCTAGTGGCGGCTAAAGGGTAGGACGTCCATTTACGTGGTCTCGCCTAGGAGAGCCACCTTGTGGACGTAAAATGACGGTGCGGCGACGGCAAGTGGTTAAGCACTAGTCACCCCCATACAACACTAGTCACCTCCATACTTAAAAAACCTTCCTTGGACCTCACCAATCCTAACAACCTATGCCCCATCTCTGTGCTCCCCTTGAATGCCTGGTCTACAACCAACTACGACCTACGACCGCCTCATTAAGAATAACCTTCTTAAACCCCTTCGGTCTGGATTTTGCCCTTAACATACCACAGAAACTGCTCTCCTCAAAACTCACAAACTATTTACTAACAGCAAAAACCAATGGACACTACTCTGTACTCCTACCTCTGGGTCTTTTGGCTGCCTTTGATACAGTTGACCACTCCTTCACAGTTTAGAGCAGGGATATGCAATTAGCGGACCTCCAGCTGTTGCAAAAATACAAGTCCCATCATGCCTCTGGGTGTCATGTTTGTAGCTGTCAGAGTCTTGCTATGCTACATGAGACTTGTAGTTACAGCTGGAGGTCCTCTAATTGCATATCTCTGATTTAGAGAATACATCAGTCAGAACATATAGAATAGGGTGTAAGGGTGAGGACTTTGTAATGTAAAACATTGCATGTAGAGTGCAGGGGTCAGCAGCACAATTTAGAATGCCAGCAAGTCAATTTCATTGTACTACATGCAAGCAACGCTGCTGGTATCCTGAGCAAGTAAATACTATAGCTCTGTATGTACAGAAGCACTACTGAATCTCTTGTACAATCACCATTTAGTAATATATATATATATGCATATTCATAAATTATAAATAAAATTTCACAGCAGAAAACATCTAAAATTTAAGTGATTTGGCAATTCTGTAACCCAGATAACACAAAAAATAAAAAATAATACATTGGGAACTAACCTTTTACTCACCACTTGCTTTAGCATTAGTCGTCCCACTTACGCAACACCAACTGGTAACCCTTGATGATGCAATATGTATGCAGGTGGTAATGGAAGGGGATGAGTCCAGTCCAGCATGCCAGAGAGCAATATGTCACTCACAAAGAGGCTGAATTATAGGGGCACCAATAGGCAGGAGACCATTCCTCTTGACAATGTGAATATGGATCCAGTGTTTGTTCTAGCACCAAGCACCAAAACATCACATGGATTGTACAGGCCCTCTAGATTTTGTTCAAATCTCAGGAAATTATTATTGGATATGGGACAGTTGGTAGGTATGGTATAGCTGATACTTTAGAATCTGATTGTGCAATTCCCTTTAAATCTACAAAAAAAATGTAGTGAAATGACCAGCTTGACTGGATGCAAAGAAAATGGATTGTTTAGGTTAGCACTTACATTAACTGCAATTGCACAAAAGATTGTACTGTTAAAATAGAACCAATTTAAGGATGAAAAAAAAGCTCCCATATACAGTATCTCACAAAAGTGTGTAAACCACTCACATTTTTGTAAATATTTTATTATATCTTTTCATGTGACAAGTAGTGAGTGTACAGCTTGTATAAAGTGTAAATTTGCTGACCACTCAATATAACTCAACAAACAGCCATCAATGTCAAAACCGCTGGCAACAAAAGTGAGTACACCCCTAAGTGACAACGTCCAAATTGGGCCCTATTAGCCATATTCCCTCCCCGGTGTCATATGACTCGTTAGTGTTACAAGGTCTCAGGTGTGAATG
The DNA here is from genome assembly GCF_905171775.1 of Rana temporaria. Classification (NCBI taxonomy): domain Eukaryota; kingdom Metazoa; phylum Chordata; class Amphibia; order Anura; family Ranidae; genus Rana; species Rana temporaria. The sequence goes on from NC_053490.1 coordinate 288,645,207, forward strand.
GGGAGCAGGTGTCTTTAACTTGGTGTTATCACTCTCACTCTCTCATACTGATCACTGGAAGTTCAACATAGCACCTCATGGCAAAGAATTATCTGAGGATCTGAATAAAAGAATTGTTGCTCTACATAAAGATGGCCAAGGCTATAAAAAGATTGCCAAGACCCTGAAACTGAGCTGCAGCACGGTGGCCAAGACCATACAGCGGTTTAACAGGACAGGTTTCATTTAGAACATTTAGAACAGGCCTCGCCATGGTCGACCAAAGAAGTTGAGTGCATGTTTTCAGCATCATATCCCAAGGTTGTCTTTGGGAAATAGACGTATAGGTGCTGGCAGCATTGCTGTAGACAGAGGTTGAAGGGGTGAGGGGTCAGCCTGTCAGTGCTCAGACCATACACTGCACACTACATCAAATTGGTCTGCATGGCTGTCGTCCCAGAAAAGTCTCTTCTAAAGATGATGCACAAGAAAGCCTGCAAACAGTTTGCTGAAGACAAGCAGACTAAGGACTACTGAAACCATGTCCTGCGGTCTGATGAGACCAAGATAAACTTATTTGGCTCAGATGGTGTCAAGTGTGTGTGGTGGCAACCAGGTGAGGAGTACAAAGACAAGTGTGTCTTACAGTCAAGCATGGTGGTGGGAGTGTCATGGTCTGGGGCTGCATGAGTGCTGCCGGCACTGGGGAGCTACAGTTTATTGAGGGAACCATGAATGCCAACATATACTGGAACATAATGAAGCAGAGCATGATCCCCTCCCTTCGGAGACTGGGAGACTGGAGGACTACTGTCTGGTATAGCGAATGAGATTAAAACCATAAAAAAGCATGGCATGTAGCCGTGGCGCCATGCTTTTTTATGGTTTTAATCTCATTCGCGATACGAGACGGTAGTCCTCCAGTGGATTTCCCTGTGCCTATTGTCCAGTCCAGGATTGCTGTATAGTGAACTTGTTTACCCTTGGAATAAAATACAAACAGTCTACACTGAGATAGTGTTTTCTGTTGTTTTTTCATATCTGATCGGATTACTTACCACTCTGCTGGATCCATCCCTATCTTCTCTCCTATGGTGAGACCAAGCTGTTTTGACCAGTTGTTAACGCAAATGGTCCATGCCATCTGGTAAGGAAGCATTTCTCTTGTTGGTGGAGGTTACATCACTTTCGTTTGAAGAGTTTTCGCTGTATCACTGGGTGTCATCTTCAGTTACTTTTATATGGACTTTTATTGCGCTGCACTTATATATTTTTTTCATTTGCTACATTTGAGGTTATGATTACCTTTTTTTGTGTTCAGCTTGCAATATATTTAGTTTAACTGTATTATTTGTGCGCGGATTGTTGCTTTTATCGATCAATGACTGTGTGTTAAGTTATTTTGAGGGGACAGCAAATTTACACTGTTATACAAACTGTACACTCACTACTTTACATTGTAGCAAAGTGTAATTTCTTCAGTGTTGTCACATGAAAAGATATAATAAAATATTTTTAAAAATGTGAGAGGTGTACTCAATTTTGTGAGATACCGTATGTATTAAATTGGTATATTAAGTGGTTTGCCTGTGGTTTAGCTTTAAAGGGACCCATGCATAAGTAAGTTTGACTGTTACCCAAAACACATAATGCCATTTGCCAGAGTATCAAAATCCTACATACTGCCAAAAATCCTACTTAACAGATTAATGTGGCTTGAGGGGTAAGACCTTAAATAACTTTTGGACAGTGTTTTCACACCACTTGATAGCTAGAGATATTTTTGGATTTAATCTTTCCCACTTAATACATATAGCCTTTGGGGTATGCAATCTGTTTGACATCACATCAAGTTCAGGTTTGCTGTTTTGCATATATGCCCAACAACAGCAGGATAATGCATACAGAAGATGGATTAGATGACTGGAAAAATTGAGTATGTCTGTTCCTGTACCTGAAAGGTAAATAGTCAATCAGCGCTCATTTGTCTTGTAATGTAAATGTATGTTGTTGGTCTTCCAAAAAAAAAGTCTATCAATCTCCCACCAGCTAACAGGCATATCTGACTAGTATTCACTTACATGGTTATAAGGTGTGCTTATCAGAGAAATGTATAGCTCCTCTGAGGAAGGAAGTTTAATTGGTGATCGTCAGAGCAGAAGAGAGTAGGTATAGGTAACAGGTATCAGGAATCAAGCCAAAGTTTAATCAAGTAAATGCTCACACATTGAGAGTTGGGCCCCTGAGAGTATGTATGTGCACATAACCCTGGAAAAATGGGGGTAGCCAAGAAGATGCTGCAGGAGCAGAAGTTAAGTGTATCACAGAGTGAAAAACAGCACATTCAAGAGATGCTTACCCAGCACCCAGATGTCCTGGAGGGGGTATTGGCAGGTTAAGTTAGCTTGCTTGTCACTAAATTGCACTGTCCCCAGTATAATTTGGTATAGGGAAAGTGGCAATTGGGTTGTTAGGCCGCTTTTTGAGAAAACTCTAAAGAGAGAGGAGGTTCAGGGGGAAGATGGCTTACAGATTAAGTGCTGGCTTTCCTAGCTTAAAGTGATTGTAAAGGCTTGTAAAGGCTTGTTTTTTTCCTATAAGAATAACAAACATGTTATACTTATCTGCTCTGTTGTAGTAAATTTGCACAGAGCACTCCGGATCCTCCTCTTCTTGGGTCCCTCTTTTGTGATCCTGGCCCCTCCCTCCTGTTCAGTGCCCCCACAGCAAGCAGCTTGTTATGGGTGCACCTGAGCTGACACGGAGCCCCGACACGGAGCCCCGAACTGGCCCTGCCCCTTCTCTCTCTCTTGACTTTGATTGACGCTGCTGCTGTGTCTCAGCCAATCAGGAGGGAGAATCTTGGACAGCTGAGACACTTGTGGTCTTCGATGGACAGAGAGGGACCTCAGGTAAGTAATAGGGGGGCTGAGGGTGGCTGCTGCACACAGAATGCATTTTATCTTAATGCATAAAATGCATTAAGATAAAAAAAACTTCTGACTTTACAACCCCTTTAAGACTGGGTTCACACTTATGTAAATTGGATGCAGGTTTCTCCACATCCAATTCGCCTGACAGGAGACTGTGACCGTCTCTTAATGGAGCTGGTTCACACATCTCTGGGGGGGGGGCAAGAAGCGCATTGCACAGGGGTCCTATGAGTCTTTGCCTCCGTTTCCGGTCCGAATTCAGGCAAAATATCCAGCCTGGTTCGTCCCTGAAACAGAGAACACAGATGCATAGGACCCCTGCTGTGAGCCACATCTGTATTAGGTGTGAACCCAGCCTTAATGACAGCTGCTGTGTATAGCTCACTGAAGAATTCTGTCAGTATGTCAATGTGGTCTCCAATGTCACAGCCATCTTTAAAGCGGAGTACCGCCTGAAAAACAATAAAAGTCAGCAGCTACAAATACTGCAGCTGCTGACTTTTAAAATAAGGATACTTACCTGTCCAGGGTGCCCGCGATGTCCTCACCTGAAACCGACTTGTCTCTCAGCTCCGGGTGGAGGCATCGGCATCTTAAGTAAAGGAACTAGGAAGTGAAGCCTTGCGGCCTGCTTCCCTACTGCGCATTCGCGAGTCATGCTGCACGTTCTGACTGGTCCCTACTGTCTTCTGGGACCTGTGTGTCTCCCAGAAGACAGCGCAGAGAGAGGGGCCGGATATGGCGTAGATCGCAGTAGATAATGTATTAGACGGGTATCTACTCCCTCTCCAGCTTAAAGGTGCCAAATGTGACACTGGAGGGGGGGGGGGGGACAGGATAAGCATAAGTACCATTTCTGGTTGGAACTCTGCTTTAAGAAGTTACAGTAAAGGGTGGAAAATGTATTTCCTGTGTGGATATTTCATTACTTTTAAATATTAGGGCCTCCAGCCAGAAATATCGTGAGTGGGCCTATTACCAGGTGTTTGGCAGAATATGGTGAAGGGTTGCATTTAACCGGAAGGCAGGTAACTGTCCTATCCAAGTCAAAACAGAGTGGGAATGTGTGCAGTTTAACGCCAACACATAGCCAATCCCAAGCCCTATTACAATTTTATTGAACGTTGCATGAGCACCCACCATATGAGCAACTGGCAGGCAGGCAACTGACAGACCACTGTCATATAACCACTTAAAAAACAAGCAATAAACAGGGGTTGAATGACAGACAACCACCCAACAGATGAACTATCAATTGATAGTCAACCATTAGACATCAGCCCCAAAAGACTTAAAACAGGTCATGGACATATATTTGAATTGGTATTTTATAAAGAAAAAGACTACCTAAACCAATTCATGACATAATGTCAAACAGAGCAGAAGGGTAGAAGGAATCCAACAGTGTACATATTTATTCAGCACAGTCAGTAAGACCCTTGAAATTGGGTAGCTTTATGTTTTTTGGCAGCTTATGTGCATGATTGCTTTTAAAAGTACCATGTATATGTCATGTCATGGTATACTACAATATCTGAAAGAAAAAAATACTGTAGTTATCCATTGTTTAGTGTTCTTCCATTTGTTGACATGGAAGTTATCCACCTCCGACAGCTCCCTGGTAAACAACAATGTCTCCTATTCTGACCACAAAAATATAAGTAAAAACCATACTTCTAGATGGTTCTCCTTAGCAAACCAAGGACCCATAGCCCGGAGCACACAATGTATATGGAAACAATGTGTGCTAAATGGAAAAAAGGCCATTTTGACAAACAATTTAGATATTTTCTTTCTAAGAATTAACATTCAATTTTCACACACAGGGGTCTATGAATAAAGCAGTATGGATGTAAGGGAACTGTGTACTGTGTACTTTACAAATGTGCTTCTCCAAAGCAAGTAGAGTGCAATAACAGTGAAAAATAAATGAAGGAAACAAAAAAGCTGGCTTCTGCTTAAATAGCAGAGTCCTCTCTGCTCTATTAAGCTAAAAGAACCTTTGTAGGTACTGCAAGCGCTACACTGCAACTTGTGAAGTAACCTAGTGACTTAGTGGTTTAAAAAGGGAAGGCAGATATCGATACCTGATCTCTATTATAAATGAGCCCCTCATTGTAACACAGGCTGGACCATTTTGAGGTATAAAAGGAAGTATTTACATAGAACCCTTTATTTTTTTCTTCTTCTTTTTTTATGAAATATTTGTTATGAAAGAACAGTAGTCTTTTTGGGCAAATTAAATTTATTGAAAATAAAATCTGGTTCCTCAGACAAATTTCTCAGCACTGTTTTAGGAAAAAATGATACATGGCAGATCAAAGTTACACACTCAAAAAAAAAAAAAAAAATTTGGCTGTGGACAAGGCAGATCTAGAGCCAATGTTATCTTAACTTAAAATTGATGAGTCCAGGATAGTGAAGAAGATAGTGGCAGCAGTAGTGAAGAGTAGTGTTGCTCACGAATATTCGTATTGCGAATATTCGGCTCGAATATGGCATATTCGAATATTCGCGAATATCTCGAATTTCGCGGGCAATATTCGCTATTCCGAATATAAAAAAAAAAAATTGCGAAATTTCGCTAATGCGAATTTATTGCGAACATTTTGCGAATTTTTTTTTTTTTTTTCTGATTGGCTCTGATGCAAAAGAAGGGCGGAGAAAGTATTCTCGAATATTCGGAAATCGAATATTCGGAATATTCAATCAAAAAAAAAAATGTTTTGAAATATTTTGACAACTGTGGTAGGAGAACTCTGATTGGCTCTGATGCAAAAGAAGGGCGGAGAAAGTATTCGCGAATATTCGATTTCCGAATATTCGCAAATACTTTCTCCACCCTTCTTCTGCATCAGAGCCGAACAGAGTTCTCCTACCACAGTTGTCAAAATATTTCACAACATTTTTTTTTTTTTATAAAATATTCCGAATATTCGATTTCCGAATATTCGAGAATACTTTCTCCGCCCTTCTTTTGCATCAGAGCCAATCAGAAAAAAAAAAATCGCAAAATGTTCGCAATAAATTCGCATTAGCGAAATTTCGCATTTTTTTTTTTTTTTAAATATCACGAATATTCGATTTTAGCGAATATTTCACGAATATTCGGCTATATATTCGTGATATATCACGAAATCGAATATGGCGTATTCCGCTCAACACTAGTGAAGAGTAGACCAGCATTTACTGCACATGGCTGTCATTCATGCTGTTTTCCAGATATTCTCAGGCCGCGTACACACGGTCGGTCAAAACTGATGAAAACGGACTGAAGGACCCTTTCATTGGTCCAAACAGATCGTGTGTGGGCCCCATCGGTCTGTTATCCTTCGGTCAAAAAATGTAGAACTTGCTTTAAAATTGAACCAATGGACACCTAAACGATCGGTCAAAACCGGTGGTTAGTATGCAAAATCATTGGTTAAAAACCTGCGCATGCTCAGAATCAAGTCGACGCATGCTTGGAAGCATTGAACTTCGTTTTTTTCAGCATGTTGTTGTGTTTTACGTCACCGCAATTCTTACACGATTGATTTTTTAACCTATGGTGTGTAGGCACATCAGACCATCAGTCAGCTTTATCGGTCAACCGATGACAACGGTCCTTCGGACCGTTCTCATTGGATGGACCGACCGTGTGTACGTGGCCTAAGAGGTGCATTGTGTTTCATGTTGTGTTCATGTTTTAATGATTTACACTCCTCTCACTTTAACATACTAGCCTTATATGGCAGTCTGTTGGGTAACAGAGCAAGTCTCTCATGACAATCTCCGGAGCGCAACACTGGGGTTGATTTACTAAAACTGGAGTATAACGTTTGGTTCAGCTTTGCAAGGTAGCCAATCAGCTTCTAAATTTAGCTTGTTCGATTAAGCTTTGACAAAAATGTAAAAACTGGAAGCTGATTGGTTTCTATGAGATGTTGTACTCTCCAGCTTTAGAAAAATAAACCCCTCTGTGTGGCAATATGGCAGTCTTTGGCAATGTAGAATTGTCAGGGTCACTAAAAAGGTGTATGCAGCTACAGTATATCCATTATTATTTTTTTATTGTGCATTGTTTTTTTTTTATTAAGGAACATCAGATGCCTAAATTCCAACATCAGGAGTCAAAATATTGCTTTGTTTTGTTGTAGACACAGCCCTGATATCAAAGAACATATTCACTGCTTGCCATTGCCATTGATTTGTCTGTTCTTGTAGGCATCAATGGAAAGGAAGACTTCAAGCTTAGGACAGCTACAGATGCGGGTGACATAGGCAGATAGAAGAGGGATCCTGAAAAGCAGTCTGGAGCCAACTCCTGGTGATTCCTGAGCAGGTCCACAAGGTTATAATCTGCCAAGGAAATCTGATCTTCCACAATAAACCCTTTTCCTTCATTACTTTTAGAAAGTATGCGCTCAAAATGACCAAGTTCATTGCAAAGAGCCTTTATGTAATCTTCCTTTCCATTTTCATAGTTTTGATAGATGAGACGGAGATACTTCAACCTGAAATCCTCCACTCCATCATTTACAATGTCTATCTGTGTAGCCTCATTTGGAGTTTTCCCATACAGACCACGATTCCTAGCAAGGTGGCGGAATATGGCATTTGACTGATATATGGCGAAGTCTCCATCCTTGAATCCTGGAAGTTGGCCAAATACAGCTTCTTTTTTGAGGTCGCCTTTCGTCCAAGTATCAAATGTCGCTACTTCTTTTTTCCAAACCAAATACTGGTCAGCCATTAGTATACGCATGGCTTCACAGCGACCTCTGACATTGAAATATACGATAGTGTATTCAGGCATGTTTACTGGGATGGATGGCTGACAGGTACAGGGGAAATTTCACAATCACAGTCAGCTATATCCATGTTGCCTGTCCTCTTCTTTACCAAAACCAAATTGCAGTTGCTCTAGTTATCCTCTGCAATCCCATATTTTCCTATTAGGTGACGTGGGTGCACAAATAAAACTTTCACACTAGACAGTTGGAAACATTACATAATGTCCTGGAAGTAAATGAATGCATACAGTCAGAAATCATTCAGGTTTATTGGCAGTTACAGTGTGGACTTCCATGGGAAGGACACAGGGATCTTGATAATCCCACTATAAACATCAAGTTCACAGCAGAAGCAATGTTATGGATGAGTTAGTATCAAATGGCTATGCATTGCTCTTCTAAGTACGACATTTCTTGCTTGCTTGTAAAGGGTCAGTGTCCTGCTAAGCTGGCCTTGACAGTATTTTTTAATCCCTCTAGTAAACAGGAACCCTGAAGCTAAGGGAGATGCTGTTGCCACCATCCAAAGCAATTCCAAGCTCACCTCACTTCAATAGGTAACTTAATTCATTTGACCATTTCTTACAAACATTACCTGCTCTCTCCATGTTGTTATGTCCATGAGCTGACATGCCATGTAAAACCTAATTTGTGTCCCATACTGGTTATCAAGAATCTGCTGCCTAGAGAGCTTGTAACTGCTGCTGTTGAGTAACAACATTCTTACTTGACAGTCTCTGGTAACACAGTTGTTTCCAGGGGTCAAGTCCTGGGGAAAAAAATTGTGGGAACTCCCACCCAAGATCCACTCCCCCACCAAAAAAAAAAAATCATACGCTCATATGCATAATTACTAAACCGCATATTTTTTTTTCTTTTCGATCCACTGTACCTTAGTAATCCTTTATGTTACTGGCCGCTTCCTGTATATGGATTCATCGGGTAGTGTGCGGGTATTCCGTCACTTCCTCGATGCCGCAATGTCTCCTGGGAGCTTTTGACATTGTTCCCAGGAGACATTGCGGAGGTCTGCCTTTAAGCAAGTTCTTTATAAATCCCGCGATAACTCACGGCAGACCTCCGCAATGTCTCCTGGGAACAATGACAAAAGCTCCCAGGAGACATTGCGGCATCGAGGAAGTGACAGAATACCCGCACACTACCTGATGAATCCATATACAGGAAGCGGCCAGTAACATAACGGATTACTAAGGTTCGCCTGCCCCTGACATTGACTCGAGCTGGGCATCGCCGCTTAGTGAAGGATTGGCTCGGGCGTCTCGGCTGCTCTAGTCCTGCAAAGGGAACTGCGTTCCTGGTGTGAAAAAAGTGCAGGGACTCCATTCCCACGCGTTCCCGCAGGACTTGAGCCCTGGTTGTTTCATATGACAGTCTCTGCTGGTAACATTATGGGCTCATGTAGCTGAGTCTAATAATAGTCTATATAAGCAAACTGTTGCAACAGTGACAGAAGTGTCCCACAATGTGGCATTGGTCCCTTGTAACATGGCAGTCATTATTCTAACGTAAAAGCACACCTTGCTGATGTGGCAGTTGTGCAAGTAGGTTTCAGGTAGGATTGCACAACAAATACATTTTTCAGTGGTTCTAATGTTTTTATTTCAGATTATACCATCTAATAATTCTTCATTTATAAATGTCTTTAAGCGTATCTACCTTACTGTACAGTTCTCTAAAATCCAACACAAAATGTTCTATTTCACCACTACAATAAAAAAAAAATTATGCAAACAATGCTCTTTTCTGTTGGAATCTTTGCAATCATTGTGGGTAGTCTGCAACATGACAATGCCAGATTCTCAGAGGCTTGATACACTCTCCTCCACATGCTGTATTTTGACAGAGTTAGCAATGGTGACAAGCATTTGTCTTTTGGAGAGCAAGTGTGTGGGAGCTGCTTTTACGGTATTCTCTGTATTGATTTAGGAATAGTTTTTTGAAGAAAATGTTATTAAATAATCTATACAAAGAAACTGTAATATCTGTGAATAAACAAATATAATTAATTTGTATGATACCTTGCTGCTGGGCAGATTCATATAAACTGATCACCCAAATTACAATTTAGATGAAACTCAATTGAATGCATGATCTGTTTACATGGCCCAGGTTTAGTGTAACGTTATATATTTTATATGTTTGTTTTATATTCAGTTATAATTTCCTCTTGGACCTTTGAAAAGTATTCTTGATGTTAAAAAATTTTAAGTTTAAGTTTGAAAATAAAATTTTCCTGCAAATCTCTGAAACTCAATGGGCTCCGTCTAGCTCCATCTTTTGTAAACATTTTCATACATTCTTTATATAGTCTTATTGTGTCTTATTGTGCCAACCAAATTTAGGGATTCTATTCTATAGATGTTCAGCCCACAATCTCCGAGCTTGAATCTAAAGTATCTGGAATTTATGCATTTGAGACACCTCCGGGTGGACAAATTATTTTCTTCCCGGCCATCTAGGGTGCGTGTGCACGCCCACGGCACCGCTCATGACCCGGTGCGCGTTCCCCGGCGGCCGCGATGTCCGCCGGGCACCCGCGATTGCCGGCGATCACGTCAGGAGTGTGGATCTGTGTGTGTAAACACACACAGATCCACCTCCTGTCAGAGGTGAGGAGACCGATGTGTGTTCCCAGTGCAGAGGAACACATATCAGTCTCCTCCCCTTGTGAGTCCCCCTCCCCTACAGTAAGAATCACTCCCAGGGAACATATTAACCCCTTCAATGCCCCCAGTGTTAACCCTTTCCCTGCCAGTCACATTTACACAGTAATCAGTGCAGTTTTATAGCACTAATCATGTATAAATGTGAATGGTCCCAAAAACGTGTCAAAAGTGTCCGATATGTCCGCCACAATGTCATAAATGCCATAAATCTATCCCCTATTGTGTACATGCTATAACTTTTGCGCAAACCAATCAATATACTCTTATTGTGATTTTTTTTTTAATCAAAAATATGTAGAAGAATACGTATCAGTCTAAACTGAGGGAAAAAAAAATTGTGATATTTATTAAATCAAAAAGTAAAAAATATTGTGTTATTTTCAAAAATGTCGCTCTTCTTTTGTTAATAGCGCAAAAAATAAAAACCACAGAGATTATTAAATACCACCAAACGAAAGCTCTATTTGTGGGGGAAAATTTGGGTACAGTGTTGCATGACTGCGCAATTGTCATTCAAAGTGCAACAGCGCTGAAAACTAAAAAATGGTCTGGGCAGGAAGGGGGTGAAAATGCCATGTATGGAAGTGGTTAATATCTATAAACAATATACCAATGTAGATACATTTGGTTTAGAAAAAAACTACTGAATGCAACAGTGATTTCCATGCACTAAGCACACATCCCCCTTCACTTGTTAAGGGTATTCTGCAAGCACCGACTTTGAGGGTAAGACTCTATATTTCTTCAACACACTCAGCCAACCAGCAGCTAGATTAAAGGGGTTGTAAAGGTTTGTTTTTTATTTTCTAAATAGGTTCCTTTAAAGGGGTTGTAAAGGTTCGTTTTTTATTTTGTAAAGAGGTTCCTTTAAGCTAGTGCATTGTTGGTTCACTTACCTGTTCCTTCTATTTACCTTCTAAATGTTTTTTTTCTTTGTTTTCTTTGTCTGAATTTCTCACTTCCTGTTTCTCCTCAGTAAGGTGCTCAGTAAGCTGATCAGTAAGCTGTTCTAAATTACTTTCCACCGCTCGGATGATGGGCTTACTGAAGATAAACAGGAAGTGAGAAATTCAAACAAAGAAAAAAAAAGATTTAGAAGGGAAATCAAAGGAAAAGGTTAGTGAACCAACAATGCACTAGCTTAAAGGAACCTATTTAGAAAATAAAAGACGAACCTTTACAACCCCTTTAAGCTAGTGCATTGTTGGTTCACTAACCTTTTCCTTGGATTTCCCTTCTAAATGTTTTTTTTCTTTGTCTGAATTTCTCACTTCCTGTTCCTCCTCAGTAAGTTGTTCTGGCTGACTAACCCCCAGCCAGAAGAGCTTGGATGATGGTGGAAAGCTTACTGAGGATAAACAGGAAGTGAGAAATTCAGACAAAGAAAAAAAAACATTTAGAAGGGAAATTTAAGGAAAAGGTAAGTGAACCAACAATGCACTAGCTTAAAGGAACCTATAATAGAAAATAAAAAACGAACCTTTACAACCCCTTTAAATGATTACTTGTTTTACACAGAGACAATGCTTTGGCCTACTGCTTGGAAAACTCTCCAAGGTTATGCCTCAAAAAGAGTTATTGTCCCCTAGGGTAGAAAAAAATCAAGAGGTTAGGCAATTTCTCACATCCATTTATACTACAGCAAATAATCCTCTTCAACTAAGGGGAAATTTTATCTGGTTGATTATAGCAAGTGAACAAGTATTACATTTGCGAATACCACGTATGTGTTTGTGCCCTATTGGCTCTGCACTTCCACCATATCACGTAGAGACATTTTGGTTTCCACAAAACAGACTGGAATACTCTTGATGCCTCAACTCCACAACCTGCAACCACATATAGACAGGACTTTTATTTCCCCATCCACAGGCAGGATGTTATGTACTAATTAGACACAGATAGTCATGCTACACAGAATATGCAATCTACATTCCTTCCTCTACAGTCTACACTATGTGAACAATCCTGTACCCATTGGTTCCCCATCCACAAGGCCTTTGAAATTAGTCAGTTGCCAGACATTTGGCTCAACAGAAACATTTGTTGCCAAACCATATAATGCGTGCTTATAAAGCACATGACACTCCTTGCCCAGCTCAGTTTTGTCTTATCTCTAAGCTACACCCCCTTGCGATGTTCTTACAATTTGGATATAGAATGAAGATGTTAGTAAATGGTAATAGCCTTAAGAAAGAAAGGCTGCGTCCCACTGCTACATTGGCTCTCCATTAAAATATATATTTTTTTATCGATATTCCTTGTGCCAAGTCCCATGAGGGCCTGCATCACTTTTGATGTTTAGGGTTATTCTCTGTCTGTGCACCCAGGCTCGAATATACAGTATAGAGTTTCCTTAACATACTATTAAGGTCTAATCCACTGTTTACTTAACTTTGCATGATTGTGTACCTCCATCATAACTTCTTAACATTGATGTCTGTACAATAAAATTTCAGATGATGTCTGTAAAAAAAAATCCATTGGAGAAATTGTTTCACTCTTCCCCTGTAATCTCTGCCACAGGTAGTTGACATTAAAATAAGACTATTTCTCCACAAGTATGTAAGTATTGCATAAAAAAATATGACTGTTTTTACAGTAAAATCAGCAAAACATAAGGTTAGTACAAGTACTGCTCTCTAATACTGTAATAAGTAGTTTCCTGTTATGTAAAGATCTATATTATTTAGCCATTCTTTACTTCCAGTAAATACATAAAGTTTTACAATGCACCCCACCAACTTGCCCCATTATCCATGACTCTGTTGTTTCCCTTTGTGTGATGTAATCTGTTTTATTTGAAGACCATTTAAATAAACAATTCAAAGCATTACATCAAGCTTTCATACATAAAATATGGAGAGCCGAGGCTTGATTGCATTTCAAAAACCGCTGAGCGTTTAAAAACCAGCCTGTTATATAGTGGATCTTGTGTTTTTTTCCACTCAGAAGCCCCAGAAAAGCCAGGGTGTATAATACCGATCAAACAGCGATGGTCTCAGATTAAGGAGTGTATGATAAATGACCCTGGGGAACGTTGAAACACAATTACAATATTAAACATTATACAGGGAAAAAAATAATCCATCACAAAATCATAAGCGATACAACCACGCAATCATTTATTTAACCTTTCCTTTGCTGAACACCTCTATTGCAATGCCATAGCTGTGATGGGGTTAAAGAGGTCTCCTTCAGTTAGCGAAGAAATCAATTCCTTCATTTCACAGCTAGTCTGGACATGGTATGGATTAAGTGGTCAGCGTGACCTTGACCGCCCTCCCAAGGGCTGGGCTCCTTGGGATTTCTGTTAATCAGATTAATGGCACTACATTTTTGCTTGTTGTAAACCCCCATTGTTATACACCAAGTGGCTACAAACTGAGAGTCTTGGTCATTTATGTCACATCTGCATACACATCATAGTAGCTGGTATGTAAAATGCAGATTATAGGTCAGAAAAAAAAAGATTTTTTTTTTAACATTGGATTTCTGTAGTCTAAAGTTTCTAACTGTTCCTAATTTCCAGGTTTTAAATACGAGACCACATTTTTTTTTTATTCTTCCTCCCCAAATTAAACAGCAATTAAGTTTAAAATAACGGTATTATTTTTCTCTTTTTTGGTGGGAGATTGTTACATGGGGTTTTAACTTTCTAATCATCATACTGAAATATAGACAGTGATTTTATGAGTGGAAGGGGTGCATGCTGCAGACTGCTGGTACTCTTGTACAGTGGGAACCCCAGGAAATAATTTGTATTAATGTGCATAACGAAGCCAAGGAAAGATTGAAAAATCACCAAAAGGCATCAAATTACAGATTATACATTCTTATAATATCTCAAAAAAGTTAGATTTTATTTCCATCATTTACACTTTCAAAATTACAGAAAACAAAAAAATGGCATCTGCAAAAGTTTGGGGACCCTGCAGAGTTAATATCTTGTACTGCCCCCTTTGGCAAGTATCACAGCTTGTAAACGCTTTTTGTAGCCAGCCAAGAGTCTTTCAATTCTTGTTTGAGGTATCTTTGCCCATTCTTCCTTACAAAAGTCTTCCAGTTCTTTGAGATTTCTGGGCTGTCTGTCACACACTGCTCTTTTAAAGGGGTTGTAAAGTTTCGTTTTTTATTTTCTAAATATGTTCCTTTAAGCTAGTGCATTGTTGGTTCACTTACCTTTTCTTTCAATTTCCTTTCTAAATGTTTTTTTTCTTTGTTTTCTTTGTCTGAATTTCTCACTTCCTGTTTCTCCTCAGTAAGGTGTTCAGTAAGCTGTTCTAAATGACTTTCCACCGCTCGGATGATGGTGGAAAGCTTACTAAGGACAAACAGGAAGTGAGAAATTCAAACAAAGAAAAAAAGCATTAAGAAGGGAAATCGAAAGAAAAGGTTAGTGAACCAGCAATGCATTAGCCTAAAGGAACCTATTTAGAAAATAAAAGACAAACCTTTAAGGTCTATCCATAGATTTTCAATTATGTTGAGGTCAGGAGATTGTGAAGGCCATGGCAAAACCTTCAGTTTACGCTTCTTGATGTAATCCCCCGTGGATTTTGAGGTGTGTTTAGGATCATTATCCATTTGTATAAGCCATCCTCTCTTTAACTATAGCTTTTTCACAGTTACCATCCAAAATTTGCTGAAATTTTATTGAATCCATTTTTCCTTCTACTCGTGAAATGTTCCCTGTGCCACTGGCTGCAATACAACCCCAAAGCATGATTGATCCACCCCCATGCTTAACAGTTGGACAGAGGTTTTTTCATTAAATTCTGTGCCCTTTCTTCTCCAAACGTACCTTTGCTCAAAAAGTTCTATTTTAACCACATCGGTCCACAGAACTTGTTTTCAAAATGCATCAGGCTTGTCTATATGTTCATTTGCAAAGTTCAAACGCTGATTTTTGAGGTGAGGATGTAGAAGAGGTTTTCTTCTAATGACTCTTCCATGAAGACCATATTTGTACAAGTATCTCTTTATAGTGGAATTGTGTACCACAACTCCAGTGTCTGCCAGATCTTTCTGGAGGGATCGTGCAGTCAAACAATCCTTTTGAATTGCTTATTTTACAATCCTACAAGCTGTTCTGTCTGATATTTTTCTTGGTCTTCCAGATCTTTCTTTAACTTCGACTGTTCCTGATGACTGCCATTTCTTAATTACATTCCGAACAGAGGATATTGACATCTGAAAATGCTTTGCTATCTTCTTATAGCCTTCTCCAGCTTTGTGAGCGTCAACTATTTTCATTTTTAGTTTTCTAGACAACTGCTTAGAAGAACCCATGGTGTTTATTGTTGGGGCAAGGTCAGATCAGTCTGAGCATTTTAAACCTTTGAGATTGACATCACCTGGCTTTCCCAGACGATGATTGAGAACAATCCATGACACTGGCAGGTCTCAGCTTTGTAAAGGGGGCAGTGCATGCTATAAATTCTGCAGGGTGCCCAAACTTTTGCAGACACCATTTTTTTGTTTTCTGTAATTTTGAAAGTGTAAATGATGGAAATAAAATCTAACTTTGTTTGACATATTATAAGAATGTCTAATCTGTAATTTGATGCCTTTTGGAGATTTTTCCATCTTTCCTTGGCTTCGTTATGCACATTAATACAAATTTTTACCTGGGGTGCCCAAACTTTCGACCCCCTGTATATTACAGAAGAACCTAAAAATTTGCTCTTGCTTTGCACATACATTTGTAAACACATACAACTGACATTCTGTTTAAATCCAAACACTTTATAATACAATAAGTACTTGTATTATACTAAACAGTACTAAATGTATCTGTGGTTTTAAAGGGCGCCATAATAAAAGTGCCTTGGGAGGTTAGGAGGTACAAACTGGAAATTTGGTTTCATACTAATGTTTGTCAAAGTTTAAGGCAACAAATCCTGTGTTTGTCTAATTCTTCTATACCAGCTATTCTCAAACTGTATTTTCTATTGCGTAGACTACCTGCCACACATGCACACCCCACTCATATTCCTCACTGCCACAACCATGTGTAGTGCTTTTGGTCCTAACCTTTAAATAATATTAACTTTCAGAAGACCAAGAGCTATATTGCAAATGCCCTAGGCCCCATTCACACCTGAGCGTACTGGAAGCAGTGAACACATTTGTGATGCCATTATTTCTTAATGGCACCCCAAATGTGGTACAATACTACTGCGATTGTTGAGAGACAAAACATCCTAAAATCGCTGCAAAATTGCATAGAAAAACACTCATGTCTCTGTGCCAAAATTTGGTACATGAGCTTCTTTGGAGTGTTTTTGGAATGGAGGAAGGCCCGTTCAAATGAATAGTACAGCTGCAAAAAAAACATGCCACAAAAACACAAAACAATCTCTAAAAAACACAGTGCAGCACCACTGCACTACATTTAGGTGTGAATAGAGCCTAAATCACTCTTAAATAGCACTAACATCCCAAACATATTAAACTGAGCTGAGGTGAGGTCCTATTCCCAGAGTGTATAAAGGATGGGCACTAAGTACTTTAAAGCAGAGTTCCGGTCGAAATATGACTTTTAAGATAAAAAAATACCCCTAGAATACTCATGCCTGGTGCAATGTAACAAAGGTATGCTGTAAACTATGCCCAGTTTTCTATTTGTGCAGCATAGTTTTTTACTTTGTGAAGTTCCTGCACAGCGCGGCCATCTGTGGGTATCTGAAGCCACAGTGTCCTCCTTCCTGGATTCCATGCATGCTGGCTACCCAGCATGCACCTGTCTATCTCGTGCATGTGCAGTGCGGTGCAATCTTAGTCAGCTTGCCATGCCAAGCTAACCAAGAATTTCCATAGACGCCAATGTTAAATATTATGGGAGCAGTTATAAAGGTAAGTATGGGACTTTACATGAGACATCCTGGGGAGTAGGTGTCTCCATCCCTATCAGTTGCAAATAAGGGGGGGGGACTTTAAATGAGGCACTTTTATCAGATCAAAAACACAGGTTTATTGGGGATATACAGGTGAAACTCGAAAAATTTGAATATCGTGCAAAAGTTCATTTATTTCACTAATGCAACTTAAAAGGTGAAAATAATATATGAGATAGACATGCAAAGCAAGATAGTTCAAGCCATGATTTGTCATAATTGTGTTGATTATGTCTTACAGCACAATCCACAATCTCAGAAAATTTGAATATTGTGAAAAGGTGCAATATTCTAGGCTAAAAGTGTCCCACTTTAATCAGCTAATTAAGCCATAACACCTGCAAAGGGTTCCTGAGCCTTTAAATGGTCTCTCAGTCTGCTTCAGTAAAAGGAACAAATAATTGGTCAAATGATCATCATAAACAATAGCCCAATATTGGGTAATAAAATGTGTGGCTATGAATCAGAGTTATACAAACATCTTGGCAATTTGGCTCCATATAAAGGTATAAGTTAACATTAAAATTGAATGAATAACATCATTAATAACATAATGCATCTAGGATGGCCTGTTGGCTCGACGTGTTTCGGCAACTATATCGCCTCATCAGGAACAAATTCATGTAATGTGTAAAGATATTGTACATATGTATGAGGGCAAGTATAATCTATTCATAGCTCCACTAATGAACGTTAAAAACAAAACAAAAGGGGAGAAACAAATTGGGGTGCGGAGGAAGAAATTTTTCCAACCCCTACTTACATGTTGGTACACAGTATGTCACACAAAAAAAAATTCTCCTGCGCTCTGGTGTTTTCCTGCTATAGGGAAATGTCATCCAGTTTCAGTTTAAAGTCTAAAATCTTGCAGCCCTCCTCAGAATCACAGGAATTCATAAAGCTATAAAAGAAAAGAAAAAGGAAGGCGCACCGACCTAGTGCATTATCACTTAAAGGGATTTTATTCTATAGATTTAAACAATGGTCATACTCTCAAACGGAGTTGAAAGACAGCGCTTATCAGACAATTGAACTGGTATACAGTATCGCCCAGTGACCACGGTAACAACACGGATCAGATGGCATCAGACCAACATCTATGGCTTACGCGTTTCAGAGGCAAACCTCTTTCATCAGAGCCTCGGTGCTCAGTAGGAGCAACTACTGACCATCGAGGCTCTGATGAAAGAGGTTCGCCTCTGAAACGCATAAGCCATAGATGTCGGTCTGATGCCACCTGATCCGTGTTGTTACCGTGGTCACTGGGCGATACTGTATACCAGTTCAATTGTCTGATAAGCGCTGTCTTTCAACTCCGTTTGTGAGTATGACCATTGTTTTAATCTATCTAATAAAATCCCTTTAAGTGATAATGCACTAGGTCGGTGCGCCCTCCTTTTTTTTCTGGTACACAGTATGTGCAAGTGGCGCTGTACTGGTGATGACCATCATGTATCTCTCCCGGGAGCTGAGGGGCCAAGGACCTCCGAGGAAACCGGACACAGGCACACAACCACCGACGGGATAATGAAGCCCACACTTACACTGCTGGTAATAGTAGTAATAGTAAACTCATCACCTATACAGTTCCCCATGTTCGCCACAGGGAAGTTTTGTTGATACTGCTGTTCCGGCCCTTGGCCTCTTTGTATGCCCCTATTGATAAGCGACGGTGCCTTTGTATTCCCCCATTACCTTTTCTGCATTGTTGTATGATGTTATATTTTGATGACTAATATACAAGATGATATACAGCAGTAGAAGACCACACCAGGTGCCCCTTCTGTCAGCTAATAACAGGAAACTGAAGCTACAATTTGCACAGGCTCACCAAAATTGGACAACAGAAGATTGGAAAAACATTGCCTTGTCTGATGAGTCTCAATTTCAGCTGCAATATTCAGATATTAGGGTCAGAATTTGGCATAAACAACATGAAAGTATGGATCTATCCTGCCTTCTAGCAAAGATGCAGGCTGGTGGTGGGGGTGTAATGGTTTGGGGGATATTTTCTTGGCACACTTTGGGCCCCTTAGTACCAATTGAGCATTGTTTAAATACCACAGCCTACCTGAGTATTGTTGCTGACCATGTCCATCGCATTATGACTACAGTGTACTCATCTTTTGATGGATACTTCCAGCAGGATAATGCATCATGTCACAAAGCTCAAATCATCTCACCACTATTTTCTTGAACATGACATTCACTGTACTCTAATGGCCTTCACACTCACCAGATCTCAATCCAATAAAGAAGGGCTCAAAATTTCAAGTCCTGAGCCACTAGCCAGGCCTAAAAAGTTACTCGCCACCAGTTGCCCCACCCAACACCTCCCCTGCCCCACCCCTAAACACGCCCTTGTAAATTATCGCATGAAATTACACTGTTAAATATTTTAAGCAGAATTAAGTTCCAAAAATAAATATTAACAACTTTAACAATAGTAACATAAAGCATATCAGTACCAATCTATGCAGCCTCACTGTGCCCATGAACGCAGCCTCAGTATGCTCGTGAACGCAGCCTTACAGTGCCCCATAAATGCAGCCTTACTGTGCCCCATCAATGCAGCCATACTGTGCCCCATCACTTGCAACCTTACTGTGCCCCATCACTTGCAGCCTTACTGTGCCCCATCACTTGCAGCCTCACCTTGCCCCATCATTTGCAGCCTTACTGTGCCCCATCAATGCAGCCTTACAGTGCCCCATCACTTTCAGCCTTACTGTGCCCCATCACTTTCAGCCGTACTGTGCACCATCAATGTAGCATCACTGTGCCCCATCACTTGCCCATTACTGTGCCCCATCACTTGCAGCATTACTGTACCCCATCAATTTCCGCATTACTGTGCCCCATCAATTGCCGCATTACTGTGCCCATCACTTGCCCCATCACTTGCAGCATTACTGTGCCCCATCAATTGCCACATTACTGTGCCCCATCACTTGTCGCATTACTGTGCCCCATCAATTGGCGCTTTACTGTGCCCCATCAATTGCAGCATTACTGTGCCCCATCAATTGCCGCATTACTGTGCCCCATCAATTGCCGCATTACTGTGCCCCATCAATTGCCGCATTACTATGCCCCATCAATTGCCGCATTTCTGTGCCCCAGCAATTGCCGCATTACTGTGCCCCATCATCCCTTCAGACTCACCTCACACAAACACTGCCCTGGCGCCAATTTAAGCCGAGGCTGCAGCGCTCTCCTTCTCCTCCTCTTGTATCTCACACACAGCGTGCATCTTCCGCTGTGTGTCATGGAGCTGGGTCTGTGATAAGGTCCCACCCCCTAGACCGGCTAATGTAATAGGCAGAACACAGATTCAATCTACTATCACATTAGCTGGTCTAGGGGGGCGAGACCTTGTCACATCGCACCGCCAAACACAGACCCACCTCCATGACACACAGCGGAAGATGCCCGCTGTGTGTTTAATACAAGAGGAGGAGAAGAAGAGCGCTACAGCCTCGGTTCAAATCGGCGCCAGGGCAGTCCAGCCCTGCCGCTCTCTGTGTCCTTCGGCTGACAGTTTCCTGGCTGATCGCTTCAGCCAGGAAACTGTCAGCCTGGTTCACCCCCGCTCCTCACTCGCCCTGGACTAAATTCCACTCACAAAATTTTTGAGGGCTGCAATAAAGCACCTTTGGAATGTGGTGGAATGGGAGACTTGCATCATGGATGTGCAGCTGACAAATCTGCAGCAATTGTGTGATGCTATCATGTCAATATGGAATATTTGCAACACCTTGTGGAAGGCAAAAGGGGGTTCAACTGGGTACTAGAAAGGTGTACCTAATAAAGTGGCCAGTGAGTGTATGTTGCATATGTCTCCATTCAGGAGTGTTGACTGTTAATAGATCTTTTTCTATATGTGGATCTTAATAGCATTTTGTGATGTTTAGCTCCTATAGGATGGTTTTTGGTATTATCATTCACAATATTTGTAGACAATAAAATAAGGTGCCCTAAAGGCTGAAACTCTTATTATTATAATTTCTCTTGATATGCTTTATGATCCATGATACTCACCTAAAACACATGTATTTGCTTGTAAGATTCAATTGACCCTGGTAGCAGTGCATGAGAAAATAGATTACAGTATATTATTTATTACTGATAATGTGAATACTTGCAGTTGCAAGTAATCTAAAGTGCTATAGTGCTCATTTTAAAGGCTAATATGCAAGTTATTGTCCTAAAAAGTGTTTGGGGACCTGGGTCCTGCCCCAGGGGACATGTATCAATGCAAAAAAAAAGTTTTAAAAACGGCCGTTTTTTGGGAGCAGTGAATTTAATAATGCTTAGAGTGAAACAATAAAAGTGAAATATTCCTTTAAATTTCATACCTAGGGGGGGGTGTAAAGTAAGCATGTGAAAAAGCGCATGTTTCCCGTACTTAGAACTGTCACTGCACAAAGTGTAATTTCTGAAAGAAAAAAAGTAATTTAAAACCGGAATCACCGATATAATGAATTGTCGGCTCCAGGCAATTCAGAGAGAATTCATTCATAAAAAAAAAAAAGCGTGGGGTTCCCCCCAAATTCATTTACCAGGCCCTTCAGGTCTGGTATGGATATTAAGGGGAATCTCGCTGTCAATTTAAAAAAAAATGACGTGGGTTTCCCCCCAAATATCCATTCCAGACCCTTCAGGTCTGGTGTGGATTTTAAGGGGAACTCCACCCCAAATAAAAAAAAATGGCGTGGAGTTCCCCCAAAAATCCACACCAGACCCCTTATTTGAGAAAGTTAACCTGGCCGGCCACAGAAAGAGGGGGGACAGAGTGCGCCCCCCCTTCTTGAGGGCATGTGGCCTGGTATGGTTTAGGAGAGGGGGGCGCACTCTGTCCCCCCCTCTTTTCTGCGGCCGGCCAGGTTAACGTGCTCGGATAAGGGGTCTGGTGTGTATTTTTGGGGGAACTCCACGCCATTTTTAAAAAAAAATTGGGGTGGAGTTCCCCTTAAAATCCACACCAGACCTGAAGGGTCTGGAATGGATATTTGGGGGGAACCCCACGTCATTTTTTTTTAAATTGACGGCGGGGTTCCCCTTAATATCCATACCAGACCTGAAGGGCCTGGTAATTTAATTTGGGGGGACCCCCACGCTTTTTTTTAGGAATGAATTCTCTCTGAATTGCCGGGAGCCGACAATTCATTATATCCGCGAGTCCGGTTTTAAATGACTTTTTTTCTTTCAGAAATGACACTTTGTGCAGAGACAGTTCTATGTAGGGGAAACATGTGCTATTTCACATGCTTACTTTACACCCCCCCCCCCCGGTATGAAATTTAAAGGAATATTTCACTTTTATTGTTTCACTCTAAGCATTAAATTATTAAATTCATTTTTAAAACTTGTTTTGCATTGATACATGTCCCCTGGGGCAGGACCCAGGTCCCCAAACACTTTTTAGGACAATAACTTGCATATTAGCCTTTAAAATTAGCACTTTAGATTTCAAATGTTCGAGTCCCATAGACTTTAACGGGTTCTAAAGTTCACACGAACATTTGGTGTGTTCGCAGGTTTTGGTGCGAACCGAACAGGGGGGTGTTCGGCTCATCCCTATTTGGCAATCAGTACTTTGCTGCTCACTGTCCTTTTTCACTGGAGGCTCTAGGATTTAGATGTCCCCTATGAGAAATTACTTCTTGAACTCAAGTCCACATTAATAAATATATTTGTTTACCTCATTTTTTATATATATTTTTTTACTTTCATTTCTTTCTTTTTTTTCCTAGGTCAATGTGCACTGGCTAACTCATTGCTGATATGATTTACTCATTGACTTCATGGAGCCATTGTGGTTGTACACAGGATTATATTGTGATTTCAACCTTAAAAGCAAGCCCTGCCTATAGACAGCATTTAGGTATTTGTCCGATATGCACTGCGTATATACATGTTAGGTAAAAAAAAAGCAGTCTCCCAAGCCTCTGATTGTCTATGAATGATCTGTTCCATTGTGTGTGTGCTTAAGGGATCCCTTTATCCATAGTTCAAACCTATTACGTCCTAGTGGAATAAAATGTTCAGGTTCCCTAGCAATTATGTCATCACTTGATGTCATCACTCCAACTACAACACAGATAATTACAGCTCTTCCATTAATTATACTCATTTTTTTCACTGCACATTTCATGAACTGATGGGGTCCAGTGTGTGAAATGTAGGCATGGATGCATATACAGCTGCTGCCTTCACCTATCAACATAAGACATGGTCCTTTTTTAAGACTCTGGGTACATTGTGGTCATTGCATATTTTTTTTTTTTTTTCAACAGAGCATGGCATACTTATTGCAGAACAGTTTAATAGTTATGGCTTTTGAGGCCCTTTATTATTTGTTCATCGTTATTATATTGTACTTCGTCTATAGGGAGTCTGTGTAGATTGTAAGCTCTAACGAGCAGGGCCCTCTGATTCCTCCTGTATTGAATTGTATTGTAATTGTACTGTCTGCCCTATTGTTGTAAAGCGCTGTGCCAACTGTCGGCGCTATATAAATCCTGTATAATAATAATAATAGGGACATTTCATATATTGGTGCCCCTATGTATTATCATTATCAGAAGTTTAAATATATTATATAATGTGATTGTGAATTTATAGTTGGACTAGATATGGACTCGGCTATGTGCAAACATTTTAAACATATACATGAGTTTCTTACACAATAAAATTACTATGTAATGAAATAGAAAAGCATCAGGACCCCCGTCCTTGTTCTGTTAATCCTTCCTCCAGTGTAATATGTTTCTTGGTCACTTTTCAGCCAACGTATAAAAAAAAACAAAAAAAAAAACAGGTTACCTAAATATCTGCTGTAAATGTTGTGTTACTTTCCACAGATACGGCTAACTTCTATAGATACTGTATACATACGGTATACATTTAGATCCATGCTGCAGTATAAAGAAATCACACTTTATAAGCAAGGCTTTCTCATCTCATCGCAGTAACTTTCCTGCTGTTCTGTGTATTGCTCTGTACAAAGCTTTTACAAATTTGGGAGCAGTCTGGGATTCTTCATATCTCCCTCCCACTGCCTGCATATGGCCAAGCAAAAAACAATGAGAGGAATAGACAGCTTGTATCTGTGTGTTTGTTCTACCCCCACCCTCCCATCTTCTCTCATCACTGAGGAGGGATCCCTGCTGAGCGCAATCAAGATACAGACTGTACCCTGCATCCACAGACATGCATATTCCAAGCTCTCTGAACAAGCAGAAAGCAGCACAATTTTACATACTAACCATACAGACAAGTGGGCCAGAGTTATGAAAAGAAAAAAATACCAGAACCTATCATTTCGGAGCATTCTTCTCTTATTTTAACTCTTTAGTACTGCTGGCACATGAACTAACTATGTATAGCCACCATACTATGAAAAAAAAAGGTTACAAAGACAGATTATTGGTGCACCAAATGAGGACTAAAGCTAAAGTGCACTAGTAGATTTTCAAAACAAATATTAAAGCGGTTGTAAAGGTACACATTTTTTTTTCCTAAATAGCTTCCTTTACCTTAGTGCAGTCCTCCTTCACTTACCTCATCCTTCCATTTTGCTTTTAAATGTCCTTATTTCTTCTGAGAAATCCTCACTTCCTGTTCTTCTGTCTGTAACTCCACACAGTAATGCAATAATTTCTCCCTGATGTGGAGTGTCGTGCTCGCCCCCTCTCTTGGACTACGGGAGAGTCAGGACGCTCTCTACGTTAAGGTGACCAGATTTTTTAAATGAAATCCAGGGACATATTTATTTTTTTACTAGTAATGGCGGCAATCAGCGACTCTCTGCCTGTCGCTGCTGCCGACCGCCTCACAGCCTGTCAAGTCTCACTCTCCGGGAACCGGCTACTACTGAGTGGGAAGCAAAGGAAGATCACTCCGCCGGGGAAGTCAAGGAGATAATCAGGCAGGTGGCTGGCCGGGACTTGAGCCAAGGCAGAAGAACATGCGAGCGGAGATGAATGGGCATGCACCCGAAACTGAAGAAATATTCCCTCCGCTCCGACCAGCACATGATCATCAGAAAGGGGCATAGATAATGGAAAAAATATACCCCCAACTAGCTAGTAAGGGGGTGTGCAATTCAGATTTATTTGTTTTGTATTCTGCACTGACTGTCTTTGAAATTGCTCCAGCCCCTGTTCAAATCCAATCTGGGGACAAAACCGGGGACAGACTTGATCCGGAGACAGTGTCCTCAATCCGGGGACTGTCCCCTGAAACCGGGAATGTCTGGTCACCCTACTCTATGTTGCAGATAGAGAAAGGAGCTCTGTGTTAGTGGGTGTCCTGAATCTCCTGTAGTCCAAGGGAGGGGGCGAGCAGGACACTCCACACCAGGGAGAAAGCCTTGCATTACTGTGTGGAGTTACAGACAGAAGAACAGGAAGTGAGCATTTTTCAGAAAAAATAAGGACATTTAAAAGCAAAATCGAAGGATGAGGTAAGTGAAGGAGGACTGCACTAAGGTAAAGGAAGCTATTTAGGGGGAAAAAATGTACCTTTACAACCCCTTTAATATGAACATTTGTACAAAAATTCTCAAAACAGTCAAAGAGAAGATTCAGTCAGTTATGGAAAAAATTTAAAGTCAGCAGCGAAAAACTATTAGATAAGCACCGGAACAACCACAACATACAGGGATATACAATGTAATACTGACATATAATCACACACATACGTAGGATGGACTAGTGTCTTTTTTCAACCTCACCTACTATGTAACTATGAAAAAAACTGTAGTTGCTGACTTTTAATAAACAGACACTCACCTGTTCAAGGATCCAGGGCTGTCCTCACCTGAGCCGATTCTTTAACGGTCTTCGGGTCCTTGGCATGTTAAAGTGATTGTAAACAAGCATCTTGTACAACAACCCATTCAGTTTAAAATAGAAATGAAAGGTATAGATATAAAGAAAAGCATTCTAAATACCTTTTTTCCCTTTTTTATAAATGATCACATTCCCTCTGTGCTCAGCTGCATAAGAGCTGGGGGGGGGAGAAGCAGCAGCACACTGAGCTTTCCAGTGAATGGTTGTGTGCTGGGGGTGTGTCATGACAAGTCTGATCATTGGAGGAATGCAGGCTGAGTTTCCAGCATAGCTAATGAACCGACCATGGTGTGTTCTCCTGCTTACTGTGATCAGTTTTAATATGAAAGCAGAGGGACTGGCAGGAACACCAGGGATTTCACATAAAGCAAAGAGAATAGGATACTTGACTGAAGTATTGCTGATTTTTTGGCTGCCAAGACCAAACCTTATTTCCCGCCTTACCCACCTTTTCCCACTAACTGTATAATACTGACTCTCTTAAATCCAGGTAATTGGAGGCAAGTATGGTCTACCAAATTGGCTCTATCAAGCTCCAAGTTCCTTGCCACTGTCCTCAGCCGCAATTACACCGACTCTGGGACAATCAGTTATCACATTTCCATCCGATACAGCCCCAGTACTGACATCGCCATACTGACGTCACATCTATGGGAAGGTACCCATACCAAATATGGGCCCGACCCATCATTCTCCACAAACAATTTTCACCATGCTGACTTTCAAAAGCCTGAAATCCCTGCCCCCTGCTATGACACCGCTATACACACACACAAAAAGCGTACGCAAAAAGCGTTCCTTCTGTGACGTGTCCCAGAAGGTTGCAGGCAAGGAAGGGGGGGGGGGAGATTCCAATGGTAATGCTGTGGCAATCCGACTGGAAGTGGAAGCTGATACCTGTCAAAACTCAGTAACCCGGTCCAAAAATAAGGAGAGAGGAGGGAGGAGGAGGAAGAGCGGAACTTTACCTTTTGTATGAAGGTCTGCTTTAAGAATGTACTTCAAATTTGTGTTTGTTTTTAACATTTTGGGACAAACTGACTTACCTGAACGAAAACCACAAACACTGTTAAAATGTATTTTCTCCTTGCTCCTTTGAATTTTCTTGTCACTGAGGTAAAAATCGAATGGCACTTTGACCCCACTAACAATTAGAAAAGTTAATATTTTTTTTAAAACAAAATATTTCATCTCTAATACTACAAGTGTATGGCAAGCTTTAAAGGAGTTGTAAGGAGTTGCCCTCATAGCAAGCTGCTTGCTGTGGGGACACTCAACAGGGGGGAGGGGCCAGGAGTAGCAAAGAGGGACCTGAGAAGAGGAGGATCTGAGCTGCTCTGTGCAAAACCAAGGTAAGTATAACATGTTTGTTATTTTTTTTGTTTTTTTAAATTAGAATTTACAATCACTTTAAGTTGAACACACTACAGCTCAGTCATGTCACCACTATCCACAATTGTCAGTTAATGTAACACAGTGCCACATAGCAAAAAATGGCCTGGTCATGAAGGGTGGTAAATTTTCCAGGGGTCAAGTGGGTAAACCCAGGCTGATACAAAACTACACTATCAAAATGACAAAGAATTAAATTTTAAATCTGAATAATTGTTATAGGATTGCAATAAGATGGATAAACTCAAATGAAAAAGTGTAATTTTTTCTACCCAATTAATCATTTTCACAAAGCAAATCTTGTAATGGGGAAGGGTTAGGCCTCGTACACATGACCGTTTTCCTCGACAAAATCCATCAAGAAACTTGGTGGCAGAGCTTTTTTGCCGAGGAAAACGGTCGTGTATGTTTTTTGTCGAGAAAACAGTTGTGGATTTCGACGAGAAAAAAAGAGAACAAGTTCTCTTTTTTCTCGTCGGGAGTCTCAATTTCCTCGTCGTGTTTCGGTTTACGACGAGAAACGCATTCGTGTGTATGCTTTGAAACGTGCGCATGCTCAGAATAAAGTATGAGACGGGGCGCACCTTCGGTAAAAGTAGCGTTTGTAATGGAGATAACACATTTATCACGCTGTAACAGACTGAAAAGCGCAAATCGTCTCCTACCAAACTTTTACTTAACACGCAGTAACTTGAGATTAGCAAAAGCAGCCCCAATGGTTGTGCCAGTGGAATCAAACTTCCCCTTTATAGTGCCGTCGTACGTGTTGTACGTCACCGCGTTTGAGAACAACAAGATTTTGACTTGACAGTGTGTACGCAAAGAAAGCTTGACAAGATTCTCGACAAGCCTGACAAGAAACTCGTCGAGGAAAACGATGTTTCTTTTACGACAAGTTTCTCGGTCGTGTGTACGAGGCCTTAGACACTCCGTCAAATATTGTTTTTGTCTGTGTCTCATTGGGGAGTTTCATGCCTTTATTTGTCCTGAAACAGAAAGTGAGGGGAAAATCCAAAACTGAAGGTATGGAAAAATCTTCCAGTGGGGACCCCTCTTCTGGAGACAACTGTCTAAGAGGGAAATCCCCCACACTTTGGGAGTGCTCCTCCTACTTTAATATAGGTCTAAGACTCACAAAACAACAACCTGCTTTTTGATATCATCTAAATAGAATTTGTGCACATAATGAGCTATTTACAGATGTTAGAATTATATCAAATGCAATTTGTTGTTCTATGTCTTTTGGATTCTGATTGTAAATGGGAGTGATTTGATTGACTGATTTGCTTGCAGAGTTCTAATGAAGATATTGGCTGGGTCTGCGTCCCTTTAGCAGCGATTAACCTGTTCTGCAGAGAATGCTTCAAATCTGACATATATCTTAAAGTGGAGTTCCACCCTAAAAACAAACTTTTTATGAACCTTTAATGCTTAAAGCGGATGTCCGCTGAAAAAAAATATATTAAAAGCCAGCAGCTACAAATACTGCAGCTGCTGACTTTTAATATTAGGACACTTACCTGTCCTGGAGTCCAACACCGTCCGCAGTAAAGGACGAGCGATTGCTCGTCACTCTGCTGCCCCCCCCCCCCGCCATCCTCGGTGAGGGAACCAGGAAGTGAAGCGCTCCGGCTTCACTGCCCAGTTCCCTACGGTGCATGCGCGAGTCGCACTACGCCTGCCGATTGGCTCCTGCTGTGTACTGGGAGCCGAGTGTTCCCAGAACACAACGGGGGGGGGGGAGACTGTGTGGCCGGAAGTGGGTGCAAATACCTGGGTTCCAATCAGCGGGAGTTCCACTTTAGGGTGGAGCTCCGCTTTAAGCTTGCCTTTAATGTAAAAACATTGTTAAAGTGGAGGTTCACCCAAAAAAAACGCCGCTTCCGGGTATGTCTTCTGCGGGACTGGGCGTTCCTATATGATTGACAGGCTTCCAACCGTCGCATACTACGCGTCACGAGTTGCCGAAAGAAGCCGAACGTCGGTGCGCAGGCGCCGTATAGAGCCGCACCGACGTTCGGCTTCTTTCGGCAACTCGTGGCGCGTAGTATGCGACGGTCGGAAGCCTGTCAATCAGATAGGAACGCCCAGTCCCGGAGAATACATACCCGGAAACGGCGGTGAAATAAGGTATGTACGGAAAAAAAAAAAAAAAAAAACAGCCGATTGTCATTGTCATTAGGACAACTCGGCTGAATGTAATGTTAAAAATTGATTTTTGGGTGAACCCCCGCTTTAAATTGTTACTCACTTCTAAATGGCTGTTACTAGGCAGATTTCGTAACTGAGTACAAAATGCTTCCAGGTTGCCATACTGCATTGAATGTTTCAGAAAATTACAGCACTGTACATTGAAAAGGAAATGTATCTTTTAATTATAAATTACAATATAGCTTGTGTCATAATTATATATGCTATAATATTATTTTTGTATTTACTATATTTGTCCCACAAAAGTGAAGTTACCCTTTAATCTATAACAATGACATTAATTTGCATATAACCATGAACATATACTGTATATAAATATTAGATTTGTTATATATGCATTTTATTGTGTATTGAGTCCATTATCTGGATATGGGAAAACAAATCTAAATAGATAAATAGACACATTTCTTCTTTTCTATAGTACTTAGCCTTACAAATCCTCCAGAAAAACGTGTTTTCTATGTAACAGTTTCTTTTCACCTCTTTTGTCATTTGAATATACACTTACTTTCATATAATATTGTACCAACTTCTACAAATTATATTCATTTTGTAAATGTTCATTAAATAGATTAAATAATTCCTTCTATAAACTATTCCAAATTAAGCAACAATATATGCAACAGAGATTTTCTTGTGACAATGACAACCTGCAATTCTGGCAACTCTTGACCAGACTCTTGTCCTTGATGAAAGTAGATTATTGCACAATTGTAGTAATTGTCTTCCTAACACCAAAGGAATGAGTATAATCATTACTGTTCTTGTATCCAGCATTTTCTCAAACATGGGGGTAGTGCACGTAGTTACTACAGAAGACTCAACCTAAACAAAGTAGGATATCTGTTTATGTATTATAAAGATGAGTTCAGCAAACCAGTGAGATGTCAGGAAACCCCAGACATAGTGCCAACATTTATTGAAGTCACTGGCAACCAAATCTTTATATTTTTGGTATTTTTTAAGGGTAATTTGCAAGCTTTTTTTTTAAAAAAAAAAGGGGGGGGGGCATGCCAAGAGACATTTAAAAAATGCTAGTATAGGTGAATGTTCAAACTGCACTCGCTTAATCTTAGATTATAAGTTGTACTACAAATACTGTAGTAAATGCTATGAATACCACTCTTAAACCAATCAAAGTTCTAACATGGTACAATAAAAGTGACAAATAAAGTGCCATAATGCAAATAAAGTCTCTCGGTGCAATATAAAGTGCTTCCCTGTATAATCTCTGTGTGTCCACCACATGAGGTAAGGTAATCGCTCCACACTCACCAGATGTTAGTGACTCGCTCACTGTATAGTGGGGAAAGTCAAGGGGGCTTGTAGGTTTTTTTGGGTGACCTATCTCACTGTGATGTTCCCATACATCTAGACCATCCATTTTTATATTAGACAGAAAATGAATGGAGAGGAGACCTCTCCTTGCTGCAGTGTTCACATGTGCTGATGGCTTCACTGTTCTGAGGTGAACAGAGAAGCTAGCAGCACATGTGAAATGGAGCCTGGGATCTAGCAGAACAATGTAGCAAGGACCAGTCTCTTCTCCATTCATTTTCTGACTATATAAAAAGTTCTGGACCTCTGGGACCACAACAGAAGGAAGTATGCACGGAACATCACAGTGGAATAGGTCCCCCAAAAAGACCTACAATCCCAGTTGACTTTTCTCACTATATAGTTAGGTGGTCACCAACATCTGGTGAGTGCAGAGTTACTACATTAGCTCACTTGGTGGACACAAAGCGATTATCCTGGGAATCAAGCACAAAGCACTTTATATTGCACTGAGAGACTTTATTTGTACTATGGCATTTTATTTGTCACTTGTTTTATAGTATCATATTGGAACTTTGATTGGTTGAGTGATATTCATAGCATTTACTACAGTAGTTGTAGTACAATTCATCATCTAAGGTCAAACAAGCCCAGTCTGAATATTCACCTATACTGGCTTATCTATTTGGATAGCAAAGACAGTGACGGCTCATAATACCAGTAACATTGTTGTGGTTACCTAGGCATGGGTGTTTTTCTATTTAAAAAATGCTACTGCCGCAAAATGAAACACCCCAGATCAGCCAGAGGTTTATTGTGACATCACCCAAGGATCTTTGGCCGTTTGTTTACAAACAACAGCCGGCAGGGATTTGTCATTTTGTTGTGGTAGCAGCAGTAAACCTAGTGTGGCATTATAGCTAGCAGTAATGTGGCAGTAGCGGCACTGCAGTTAATTATGGTTGTGACAATATTTTGTCAATGACATCACTCAGAATCCCTGGCTGGTTTGTTAACAAACAGATACCGGGTATCTGTCATTTAGCAGCAGTACTGTGGTGAGGTGATATTGGTGGTCAGCAGGTTGTCATGCCGGGGGAACAACATTGACAGGAATTGGGTCGTCATGATTAATGCTGGATCTGTATTACATATTGTTTACTTGAAGTAACCCAGCTTGTCTGGCTTGGTTTGTTGACCAAATGTTTATTATTATTTATTATTACAGGTATTTTTAAAGCACTGACAATTTATTCAGCACTTTACATACTGTACATTTACATCTGTTCTTGCCCCTTACAATCTAAGGCGCCTACCTCACATGCATACATACATGGGTCAATTTGAACAGGAGTCAATTACCCTACCAGAATGTATTTAGAGAAACGGAGGAAACCGGAGTACCTGTTGGAAACCAACAAAAGCACATGGAGAACATGCAAACTCCTCCTATTCTGATTGGGATTCAAACGAGTCTAGCAGGCAGTGGTAACTACTAAGCCAAACCTTATAGTTTGGTCGGTGGTTCATTGACCTGTACACGGGCAGGGTTCAGTTTGAATGTGAGTTTGACCCAAATCCAAATCTTATCCCAAGTGCTGAACAAATTCTGCACATACCATATACATATATAATAATAGCAAATTCCAAATACATTACCAACACTGGAAGATGGGATGGGAGGGAATAATATTACACATTTCTACTGTTTTTAAGTGATTGTTATCGATACATGATCTAAATCTTTTAAGGATGCGTGAATCTTAATGTAATCAATTAAAGTGATTGTAAATGATCACCTTGTAAAACATCCCATTCAGCTTAAAATAGAAATGAAAGGCAAAACATTTGTGTATAGATATAAAATATAGATATAAAAATATATATAAATACCTTTTTTTCCTTTTTTTTTATAAGTGATCACATTCCCTCTGTTCCCAGCTGCATAATACTGGGGGGAGGTGAAGCAGCAGCACACTGAACTTCCCAGTGAAAGGCTGTGCAGGGTGGGGGCGTGTCAAGACAAGTTTAATCATTGGAGGAGAGAAGTCTGAGTTCCCAGCACAGCCAGAAAACTGACCACGCTGTGCTCTCCTGCTTAGTGTGATCAGTTGTTTTATTAGTAAAGCCGAGGGACTGGTAGGAACACCAGGGATTTCACACAAAAAAAAGCAATACAAAGAGAACAAAAGTACATGATACAGCAGGCACAAATAAAGAATATGAAATGATGGGGTAACAAACACTTTAAAAAACAATGTGTATATTTTCTATTACAGTTATTCAGCCAATAGTTGAATAGTAGATAGATAGATAGATAGATAGATAGATAGATAGATAGATAGATAGATAGATAGATAGATAGATAGATAGATAAATAGATAGATAGATAGATAGATAGATAGATAGATAGATAGATAGATAGATAGATAGATAGATAGATGGATACAGTGCATCCGTAAAGTATTCACAGCGCTTCTCTTTTTCTACATTTTATTATGTTACAGCCTTATTCAAACATTTATTAAATTGATTGTTTTCCTCAAAATTCTACAAACAATACCCCATAATGACAACTTGAAAGAAGTTTGCTTGAAATCATAATGAAAAAATATCACATGTACATAAGTATTTACAGCCTTTGCCATGACACTCAAAATGTAGCTCAGGTGCATCCTGTTTCCACTGATCATCCCTGAGATGTATTTACAACTTGATTGGAGTCCACCTGTGGTAAATTCAGTGAATTGGACATGATTTGGAAAGACGCACACCTGTCTATAAGGTCCCACAGTTAACAGTGCTAGTCAGAGCACAAATTAAGCCATGAAGTCCAAGGAATTGTGTGTAGACCTCCGAAACAGGATTGTATTGAGACACAGATATTAGAAAGGGTACAGAAAAATGTGTGCAGCATTGAAGGTCCCAATGAGCACAGTGGCCTCCATCATCTATAAATAGAAGGAGTTTGGAACCACCAGGACTCTTCCTAGGGCAGGCTGCCTGGCCAAACTGAGGGTTTGGGGGAGAAGGGCCTTAGTCAGGACCTAATGGTCATTCTGACAGAGCTCCAGAATTTCTCTGTGAAGAGACAAAAACCTTTCAGAAGAACAACCATCTCTACAGCACTCCACCAATCAGGCCTGTATGGTAGAGTGGCCAGACGGAAGCCACTCCTCAGTAAAAGGCACATAACAGCCCAACTGGAGTTTGCCAAAAGGCACCTGAAGGGCTCTCAGACCATGAAAAACAATATTCTCTGATCTGATAAAACAAAGATTGAACTCTTTGGCCTGAATGGCAAGTGTCATGTCTGGAGGAAACCAGGCACCACTCATCCCCTAGCCAATAACATCCCTACAGTGAAGCATGTTGGTGGCAGCATCATGCTGTGGGGATGTTTTCAGAGGCAGGAACTGGGAGACTAGTCAGGATCGAGAGAAAGATGAAAGCAACGATGTACAGAGACAGCCTTGATAAAAAAAAACCTGCTCCAGAGTGCTCTGCATCTAAGAATGGGGCAAAGGTTCATCTTCCAACAGGACAACAACCCTAAGCACCCAGCTACCATAACAAATGAGTGGCTAGAAGACAACTCTGTGAATGTCCTTGAGTGGCCCAGCCAGAGCCCAGAATTGAACCCGATTGAACATCTCTGGAACATGTGAAAATGGCTGTGGACCACGCTTCCCATTCAACTTGATTGAGCTTGAGAGGTCCTGCAAAGACGAATGCGAAAAACTGCCCAAAAATAGGGGTGCCAAGCTTGTAGCATCATACTCAAAAAGACTTGTGGCTGCAATTGGTGCCAAAGGTGCTTCAACAAAGTACCGAGCAAAGGCTGGAAATACTTATGCCTTGTACACACAATCAGAATTTCCGATGAAAAAAGTGTGACAGAATTTTTTCATTGGATATTCCGACCGTGTGTGGGCCCCATCAGACTTTTTTCTGCCGGAGTTTAGAAATAGAACATGTTTTATTTTTTCCTATGGAACAAAATCCTATCGGAAATTCGGAGAAAAAAACATGCATGCTCAGAATCAAGTCGACGCATGCTTGGAAGCATTGAACTTAATTTTTCTCGGCTCGTCATAGTGTTTAACGTCACCGCGTTTTGGACGGTCGGAATTTGGTCTGACAGTGTGTAGGCAAGACAGCGTGATTGGAATTCTGACGTAAAATTCCATCAGATTTTATCCCATCGGAAATTCTGATCGTGTGTACAGGGCATTACTATATGTATTTGTGATTTTTTTTTGATTTTTTTTATAAATTTGCAAAATTTTCAAACAAAATTCTTTCACGTCGTCATTATGGGGTATTGTTTGTAGAATTTTGAGGAAAATAATGAATTTGGATTCAGGCCCCGTACACACGTCCGGGAAACACGACGGGCAAAACACATTGTTTTGCTCGTCGAGTTCCTTGTGAAGCCGCCGAGGATCTCGGCGAGCCAAGTTTCCTCATTGACTAACGAGGAAATAGAGAACATGTTCTCTATTTGGCTTGACGAGATCCTCGTCGGTTTCCTCGGCCAAAAGTGTACACACGACCGGGTTTCTCAGCAGAATACAGCTCCGATCGAGTGTGTGTACGGGGCCTGAGGCTGTAACATAACAAAATGTGGAAAAAGTGAAGCGCTGTGAATACTTTCTGGATGCACTGTAGATAGATAAGTAAAAGATAGAACAGAGAGACAAACTAATTCATACAGGGCACAAGAGATTACAAATGATACAGTAATTGATATCTGCTTGCTGCTAATGTTTTTTATGCAATTTAAAATATGTAATAAACAATATATATTTATATTATCATGACATAATGCATATTGGGCCTATAGAGAAACAACTTCATCAAATGGCAACATAAACATAATGCGGTGGAATGAGATGAGTTGCTGATGAACATTTGTAGGGAGGATAGCAGTGAAGCGAGAGGCCAGACTATGAGACAGCACTTTCAGCTATGGGGGGTTTATCTCCAGCAGAGAAGGCATTAAACATGTAGAATTCATACCCATTATCTGTCAAATCACCTCAGATCATCGTCTCTGAAATATCCCAGCAGTCCATAGTAAACCTTAGGAAAAGCAAGTAGTGAGTGCATCCACCCACTTTCAATTAGTGAAGCTAAAGGCGAGACAGATAAACGCTAAACTTTTTTAAAGATGATAATATCTGTAACAATAGAACTACACCCATTTCCAGCTCTGGCTACCTGCTGTAACATGGCTGCCCCTTTGGAAACCTTTGACCTTTCTATTGTATGGAGCCAGTCGCCTTTGATATTTC
Organism: Rana temporaria; assembly: GCF_905171775.1. Classification (NCBI taxonomy): domain Eukaryota; kingdom Metazoa; phylum Chordata; class Amphibia; order Anura; family Ranidae; genus Rana; species Rana temporaria. The sequence continues at coordinate 288,681,516 of NC_053490.1, forward strand.
CTGTGCTCTTACCCACTACTGCCTGTGCCAGATAGCTATCCCACTGAGAAGTTGTCATTTAAATGCCCTAAATCTGAAAACTTAACAGAAAGTTACCAGTCAATTGTTTAAGGGTCACTTAACGGAAAATGTTTATCCTCCCTCTGCAAAGACTTGTAAACCACACTAGCTAGATACTGGAAAGACAGATACATGTGGTTTTTCAGTGAATGAAACTCTATGCAGAAATTTCATCAAGGCTGCTCTGGAAAGAGGTTTATTAAATATGCTATATTGAGCTGCCACTTCAAGATCCAGTCATCTATCTGACCACACTACATCAAGAATGTCTATTAAAGCTGCTCAACCTTTTTAAGGCCATAGTTATCTATCAACCCATTTATTTTATTCAGTTATATAGCAAGCAGAGAACATTGAACCATTCACATTAGTCCTTGACTTCCAAGGAAAATTCTAGCGCTCCTACCAAATACATTATGTGGTCAAATTTATGTGCAAGTCAATTATTCTCCTCCCAACAATTATGGGCAGGTGTCCCCACTCAAACTATCTGAATATATTAGAAAGAGAGAAACAAGTCTTCAGTTGTCTCCAATCTCTAAATAGTGTCCATAAGGTGAACGGATATCTCCCTAGCAAAACACAGGGAAAAAAAAACATAATGGACGTATTAACCCCTACACTAACCAAAACTAAACGATTTGGCTTTACATAAAACGTAAAATAGACTTTAACCACTTGCCATCCTGGCCATTGTAGAATGGAGGCCACAAGGTGGATCTACAATTTCGGGAGGCCGTCTATTGTTGTCCTCGCCTCCTCCCGGACACTGGGGGAGCGCTCACACCGCAGTGCGCGCCCGCCACGTCACTCAGGTCCCGATGCATGTGCCTGGCGGCCGCGATGTCCGCCAGGTACCTGCGATCGGCAGTCACAGAGCCAGGGACGTGGATCTCTGTGTGTAAACACATTTATACATTTATCTGTGTGTCATGTTTATACAGTAATCAGTGCATATTTTTAGCATTGTTCGCTGTATAAATGTGAATGGTCCCAAAAATGTGTCAAAAGTGTCCGATGTGTCCGCTGTAATATCGCAGTACTGACAAAAATCGCAGATCGCCGCCATTACTAGTAAAAAATAAAATCATAATTCTATCCCCTATTTTGTAGGCACTATAACTTTTGCGCAAACCAATCACTATACGTTTATTGCAATTTTTTTTACCAAAAATATGTAGAAGAATACATATCGGTCTAATCAGAGAAAAAAAATATATAAAAAAAAAGAAATTGGGATATTTATTATAGCAAAAAGTAAAAAATATTGTATTTTTTTTTTAAATTGTCGCTCTTTTTTTGTGCCAGGTTGCACGACCGCACAATTGTCAGTTAAAGTGATGCAGTGCTGAAAGCTGAAATTTCCCCTGGGCAGGAAGGGGGTATATGTGCCCAGTAAGCAAGTGGTTAAACATTTGATTTGTATTGGCTTTGCAGGCAGAATGATGTCACACTCCTTCCGACTTCTTGCATTGGACTGAAATGTTTTATCATGAGATTTTACATGTTCTGCATTTCCTGGAAATCTTCTAGAGCCCAGGTTCACACTGGGCTGCGGGAGTGAAGCTGTGCGAGTTCAGCTGAACTCGCTAGATTTCGCTCCCGCTGGCAGTCCTGATTTCTGACATGATTTCAGAGACATCTGTGCAGGTTTCTGCACAGATGTCAATGTAAATCGCGGCCCGAAATCGCAAAAAGTAGTCAAGGAACTACTTTCTGAAATCGGTGCGGCGTCGTACCGATTAGGACGGTGCCATTGCCGACAATTGCCGGTAAATCGTACCAGTTTGAACCAGGCCAGAAAGACAAGTTACAATTAACTGATCATTTTCACAGGCGGAGAGGCCTAAACAGTATACAGGTATACCCCACTTTTAAGTACACAATGGGGTTTATTTACTAAAGCTGGAAAGCGCAAAATCAGGCCCACTTCTGCACAGAAACAAATGAGCTTCCAGGTTTAATTCCCAAAGTTTAATTGAACAAGCCGGGGTTAGAAGTTCATTGTTTTTTATGCAGAAGTGAGCCTGATTTAGCATTTTACAGCTTTAGTAAATAAACCCCCCATTGTGTACTTAGAAGTGGGGTATACCTGTATTCAGATCTTACTTTGAATTGCAAGGTCCACTTCAAGGAGCCACAACAAAAAAAAGAAAAAAAGTGGCCTCGTTTTTTTTAACCCCCTTAAGGACCGCCTCACACCGATATACTGTACGTCGGCAGAATGGAACGGCTGGGCACAATCACCTACAGGTACGTTGCCCTTTAAGTGCCCAGCCTTGGGTCGTGCGCACGCCGCAGCCGGCGCTCTCGCGACCCGGTCCTGAGCTTCGTGACCGTGGCCGTGGGACCCGCCGACCCGATCGGCGCCGGTGTCCCGTGATCGTGTCACAGAGCTGAAGAACGGGGAGAGTCAAGTGTAAACAAACCTCTCCCCGTGCTTCCTAGTGAGCCTGTCACTGATCGTCTGTTCCCTGTCATAGGGAACGAAGATCAGTGGCATCACACGCCCAGCCACGCCCCCCCCCCCCCACAGTAAGAATCACACACTAGGGTACACTTAACCCTTACAGCGCCCCCTAGAGGTTAACCCATTCACTGCCAGTGTCATTTTCACAGTAACAGTGCATTTTAATAGCACTGATCGCTGTAAAAATGACAATGGTCCCAAAATAGTGTCAAAAGTGTCCGATATGTCCGCCCTAATGTCACAGTCACGTTAAAAATCCCTGATCGCCGCCATTACTAATAGAAAAAAAAATATTAATTAAAATGCCATAAAACTATCCCCTATTCTGTAGACACTATAACTTTTGCGCAAACCAATCAATAAACGCTTATTGCGATTTTTTTACCAAAAATATGTAGAAGAATACGTATCGGCCTAAACTGAGGAAAACAATTTTTTTTTATATATTTTTGGGGGATATTTATTATAGCAAAAAGTAAAAAAATATTGTTTTTTTTTTAAATTGTCGCTCTATTATTGTTTATAGCGCAAAAAATAAAAACCGCAGAGGTGATCAAATACCATCAAAAGAAAGAATCGAATCGCAAACGAGGCCTGATCCTTTAGCTGCAAAATGGTCCAAGGCTGAAGTGGTTAAACAATACAGAGCAGCATAAAGCACAGTGCCTATGTGAAAGTCAGGTACATTTTTGCACTGTATATGTACATTAGTGTGCCATTCAGAATGAATGCACCACCGTGCACATATGTTAATGATTTAAATTATATTTTTTTTAAGTTCTAACTGCTAGGTCGAGAACCCTTCTTCACCATGTTTTTTTGAGCTGACTAGCTTATGCTGTTCTCCAAAATAGTAGCACTTCTGCTTTATGGTATAGATTGGCCAGCCCAGTGGCATTTTACACTTTTGGTATAAGGGCTGTCTTAAAGTGTTACTAAACCCAGGACCCGGCATTCACTATATCTGGTCTCCAACACTATACAGAACATGGAAATGCAATTATTTTAGTAAATATAAACTGCTAAATACCTTTTTTCATCAGCAATTAGAGCCCATTCACACCTAGGCGTTTTGTCGCCTGTAGCGCGACGCTCACAAACGCCAGAGGGACCAAAATACATGAAAGGCTATGGGGATGGTTCACATCTGCACGCTGATGCGCCTGACACCCATCGCCTGTAGCCAAAAAAAGTTCCGGACCCTTTTTTGTCGCGCAAATCGCGCGATTTGGGCGTATTTGAGCGTTTTTCGTTTCCCATTGAAATCAATGTAAAACGCCCGATACGCGCGTGTTGCGCGACACCAAGCGTTTTGACGCCTGTGCTGCTCAAATCCAATACAGGAAATTGAAAAAAAAGTACATAATCTCACACAGGAAGTCCAAAAATCACCATTTTCCATAGGAGTACAGCACACAGCAACATGGAGGCAGACATGGATGAAACCCTCTCTCTCCTAGACCCTGAAAAATTCATCAGGATGGTCAAGGAGCACCCCTGTCTTCATGACATAAAGGATCCTTCGTACAGTCTGCGAACCGTTCGGAGGAGGGCATGGGACCAAATCGGCTCTCAGGTGTACCAGAACTGGGCCAAAATATCAGAGAAGGATAAAAAAGGTAAACTCCTGCAAACAGCAAAATGACCATAAGTAGATAATAGGATGATTTTTTTTTTTGGAAAATCAATGTTTGTAAATGTTTTTTTACTTTTATCTACAGGTAAGCCTATAAAAAGGCTTACCTGTAGGTATATTCTCAAGACTGTGACATTATGGCGGACACATCGTACACTTTTGACACAATTTTTAACGCCATTCACATTTGTACAGATGCACTAATGTGACTGGCAGGGAATTGCTTAATACTAGGGGGGTGAGGAAGGGAATGTGTACCCTATATAGTGTTCTAACTGTGGGGAAAGGGGGATGACTGGGGGAGGTGACAGACCTGTGTCCCTATTTACAAGAGACACAGATCGGTCTCCTCTCTCCCTCACAGGACGCTGTCATTTTGTTAGCCGCCAATGAGAAATGATCTCATCTGTTTACATATTAGATCATCTCTAATTGGCCGCACAAATTTTCTAGCAAACGGTCACTCAAATGTGTCTTTCACAGTGTTCTGTCATTTGATGTGTCCAAGGTACACGGCCAGCACAGAAGTTCCCCGCTGGGCGCTCAGGAGAGCGCGTGGGGAACGAGGGAAGGGTCAGCCGTACAAATACGGACCACCACAGAAGTAGAAACACCCTGTGGCCGTATATGTCCTGACGTCCGTCATGAAGTGGTTAAATAAAATATCTATTGCCACCACCTTTTGTAAGCACCTATGCTGCTGCACGAGTGCCAGATTTGGCCCTTTGCTAGCCTTTATCCGGCCCTTGGACACAATACCTTCCAATGTCATGACGCACTATCCCCCCCATTGACAACAACAATGGGGCACTGTACTGTATTATTCACTGATAACAATGATGGTATACTATTCCACCTAGGAGGAATAGTATACCATCATTGTTATCAGTGAATAATACAGTACAGTGCCCCATTGGGGGGATACTCCTCTTCCTAGTAACCACCAACCCTAATGTTCCCACTGAGGCAGGGCCCGTGAGTTGTTCTTCCCATCCTGACACTCTGACCCCGATTTGATATCGTAGGGATACTGCACCAAAAGATAAAAAAATATCTAAATAAAATAAACATGAGACTTCTTAATACATCAATCAAATATTTTTATTTTATCACTACAGCATATGATTTATTGTTCAAAAAAGTACAGCAAACATTATAGTTTCACAAAAACAGAATAATGGTAATAATTAAATAGAATCCAGCTTCCATGGTACCTGTCCTGCAGGAGACATGAAATATGCGGCATACTGATCGCGTACATGTGAACCCTGCCTGTTCCCACGGACACCAGTCCACTGAGCTCTTTCCAGAGTCTCAGAAACCGGCTCTTCAAAATCAAAGCCATCGCGCTGCCTCACAAAGTTGTTCAAGACACACGCAGCTTTGACAGCAGTGACGGCATTCTGCATGTTTAACACTATGGGAGTGTGCAGGAGCCGCCACTTATTAGCAAGTATACCAAAAGCGCATTCAACTACTCGCCGTGCTCTGGTTAGGCGGTAGTTGAATACGCTCCTCTCCTCCGTTAAACTATGCCCCGAATAAGGCCGTAGGAGATTTGTACCCAAAGAAAAGGCCTCATCACCCACAAATACACTGGGTAGGGAGGGCCATTTGTGCCTGGGAGTGGACTGCATTCTGGTAGGTCAAGACCATCTGTTCGCAGCATTTGACCAAAGGAAGAGTTCCCAAAGATAGTGGAGTCCGCGCTGCTGCCATATGACCCAATGTCTATGTATGTGAAACAATAGTTTGCATCAGCCAGAGCCATCAACACACATGAGAAGTATTTCTTATAGTTGAAGAATTCGCTTCCACTTGTCATGGGCTTCACAATCCTAATGTGTTTCCCATCTATTGCTCCGACACAATTGGGGAAGTTGCAGCGTTGCCAGAATACCTCCGCAATCTGTGCCCATTCCTCTGCAGTAGGTTTCTTGAACACTACTTCCTGGAGGACCCCCCATATAGCAGAGCAGGTGTCACGTATGATGTAATTTGATGTTGACTTGCCTATACAGAAGGCATAATGTAGACTTCCTAGAGACTGTCCAGTCGATAAATACCTACAAAGAAAATAATATATATTATTTTTTTTTGTTTTTGACAGTTAAAATCATAAAAACAAAATGGAAGTGTATACGTGACGCCTTTATGCGCCATTTAAGGATACAAAGGAATACCAGGAGTGGATCGTTGGCATGTGCCCCGAAGGAGTATATACATGTGAAGGAATTGGAATTCCTTAGACCTTCGTTGACTTTGGCAAGGTAAGCTATTATCTGTACTAAGGACAGTAAACGAAATGTGTATACGTAAGTTATAATAACTCATTTATATTTTCAGGACTGAAAACAGCTGGGAGGAAGCTGCTCCAACCGCCCCTGTCGAGATGGATAGCTGCAGCTTGAATTCTGCCGATCAGGCACTGGCGGGTCAGGAGCCGGAAAGGCAGTTGGCCACATCGTCACAATGGACAACAGCTACACCGGTGGGAGAAGAGGAGTCGACACCAACGGCGTTACCACGTGTACCTGCTAGAGGGACTAGAAGGAAGGCGCCGGATCCAGACCCCAATGTCAAACTAATGTTAGAAATTATGGCAGACATGAGAGAGAGAATAGGTAGCAACCGTTCATACGGACATATGTCAGCGAGATGTCTGGGGGAGCTGATGGACAGGGTTCCGAAAAGGCTTCAAGCAGATATGTTGGCAGGTACCATAAGGTACATTGCCACATTCATTCCACCAGAGGAACCCTACCAATCCCCAGAACCGCCACCACCCTATGGTCCCGCAGCATCTGTCAGCACCACCACTTCCTCACTTCACAGCACCACCTATTCCCAGCCACCTACCTCAACCCACACCACCTTACACTTACCCGACTCAGACGACAACACTTTCTACCCACCCTCATCTACCAACACCACCTTCTACATACCCTACTCATACTTCCACAACAGTTCCTGATTACACGCACCTGCAGACACAACATTCTACCTACCCTCCTCAGACTACCCAAACACTTTCACCTTACACACACCCACAGACGACACCTTCTACCTACCATCCTCAGACTTCCCAAACACTACATCTGCCAAAACAACCTCCTACTTATTACCCTTCTCGGACGACATCGACTTCTTCTGATTACCCACACCTGCCTACACTCCCACCTTACAATCCACCACCAACACCACCACCACCACCACCAGCAACACCACCTTCCCGTTGGCCGCATGCTAGTACCTCTACCTCCAACTGGTCACATTTTGGCCAAGCAATACATGCTGGCATGTCAAACGTACGGCCGCGATTCGCATGTCTTAGAAAAAGGTAAGGGCACGGTCTGATCATGTAATGGGGCAGGTCTGGTCATGTAATGGGGCAGGTCTGGTCATGTAATGGGGCAGGTCTGGCATGTAATGGGGCACAGTCTGGCATGTAATGGGGCACAGTCTGGCATGTAATGGGGCACAGTCTGGCATGTAGTGGCATAGTCTGGCATGTAATGGTGGCACCGTGAGGCGAGGCATGACTAGTAGGAAGGGGGTAGTCTTATACGGTGAGTATATCCCAAAACCAACATTTTGGATGGAAAACTAGGGGGTTGTCTTACACCCAGTCGTCTTATACGCCGGCAAATACGGTAGCTTTCTTTTGGGTTTTCAACAACTTTGATTTTTATTTTATTTTTTGGCATTTTGGAAATTTTTTTAAAAAAAAGACGTATATCAGCACGATAAATTAGACAAAGATTTTTAACCTTACCTCAGTGTTATAATAAGTCGCTCCACAGGGGGTATGGAAATGCGGAAAAAGGTGTCCATCCTCTGTAATCTACCGCTGAGCAGTTCAAGCAACTCATAGAAGCTGTTAATAAAAATAAATGGGGTTTTTAGTGGACATGGAAAGGTACAATGTCAAAAAGAATGAATACAGATACTTTTTACTAACCTTTTTATTGACATCCTGGTGTAGTCCTGAAATTTCTCCTCATGCTCACAAAGATCTTTGTAAAGGACCCAAAATTGGCCTGTCTCTTCCTGACCGGCAATGACAGGGTGGATCCAGTATCTCCGTGCCCTCTTCCTTCTCCTCTCTCCCTGGTAGAGCATATACGAGGTAGCAGTGGCTGCTGCCAGCATACAAGCCATCTCATCGTCGCTCATTTTCTCAGTGTGGAGTCGGAAGCACAATGATGACCCGGAAGAGGTATATTCACACAGGAAGAGGAAAAAAAAATCCTAGGATAGCAACAAGTGATGTCAGGGATGATAATTTTTCCTATTGGCTTATATGAAAAACGACGAAGTACAAAAACGTCGGGGGACGCTGTATGCAAACGCAAACGCGCATTTACGCGCAAAAAAAACCCGGAAAACGCCACTATTGCCTACGCCTAGGTGTGAATGCAGCCTTAGAGCAATCCTGTGACTTCTATTAGTCTCTGGTAAAGCTTGTAGGAGGTGTTTTCATTCTACTCTGGCTGTCCTATGAGGCTGCAGGACCCCTGAATCTCTATTTAGACAGTTCTGATTGGCCCTGTGCTGATCACATGCACTCTCCCAAGAAAAAAAAACAAAACAAAAAAAACTCTAGCAATCCACAACAAACTGAACACTGCAGCTTGTCCCTTAGAATCTGTGCTATCAGGATGTGGATTGGGGACAGTGGAAGAAGGAGAGAATTAGAGATGACATGTTTAAACAGCCTTTTTACACAGTGCAGAGGATTAACCCCTTAGGTTCCACAGTGAATATAACAAGCATGCTTTACTGCATATACAGACTGGTTTTACTGTTGTGGGTTAAGTAACACTTTAAAGGGTGGATCTAATTTTAACAATCTGATAATATTCTACACACGAATAGTCTAAGTATACCACCATTCTTACTTTGCATAACATTTAAGAACAGTTTAAGGGCTGCCATTTTATTGTATACATGATGGGCAGTGTGTTTTCTGAATGTAAAAATGAAAAGGAAAACCCTAAAATCTTTTACATTTCAACAAACTATAATATATGGCCATAGTAATGATTTGATGAAAAAGGAATTGATAAGGGATGAGAATCAAAGAGGAAATTTAGAGGAAAATTTAAAGTCATTCATTTTTCACTTTCTTTTGAATTCACACAATGGAGATGATCAGAAAGTGACTCATTGAACTCTCAGACTAAATTATTATGTGAATGGATTCAACAGTAATGTATAAAGTGAGTTCATTCATCAAAGTCTTAACAGGGAAAATGAACAAAAATATGCGCATAGCTATAAAAATAAGCTTACCTTTTTGCCTGCTGGGGTGACACTGAGAAGATCTAGAAATGAAACAAATAAGCCCTAATCATCATTTGGGTTACAATGCAAGAGCATATTCAAGAACAAGAGCTCTAAATGCACAATCACTGTGAAATACTGGCAGAATAATTGCACAACTATGTATGTGAATCTGTGCTGTTCTAATTGAATTTTGTCCAAATCGGCATATAGTACCAGTGCCCATTGTGGGACAAATTTTATGTCTGTGGCATTTCAGATGTAGTCTTTGCCTTGAATTTACTTGCTGCCCCAAAATGTTATCTTTGGAATCTGCAAAAATGTTGTAGCTAGAAAATATTACAGCGCTTTATCACATTCCCAGAAAAATATAAAGTCTGAGTTTACAAGGCTAGTGCTTTGAGAGATATGAGCAGGATGATTGGCAGCATATGTTTTATGATGTGTGGTATTCTTTGCGGACTTTAATTGACAACTGTTCTTATAAAAATTGGGGGGGGGGGAGACTCATCTCCAGATATAGGGGGTTATTTAAGAAAGGCAAGTCTACTTAGCACTACACGTGCAAAGTGCACTTGAAAGTTCAGTCGCTGTAAACCTGAGGGGTAGACCTGAAATGAGGGGAAGCTCTGCTGATTTTATTATCCAATCACGTGCAAGCTAAAATGCTGTTTTTTATTTTCCTTGCATGTCCCCCTCAGGTCTACAGCAACCGCACTTCCAAGTGCACTTTCAGTGAAATTTCAAGTGTGTTCATGTGTTGTCCCTAATTCAACGTGACACCCTATGCCTAGCCCTTAATCCCCACTACCTGCAGAATCTCAGGTTTAGAGGGGCTACAAAATTTCTCAGGTATAACCATCTAGCTCGTCTGCATAATATTGGGAGAACCAGATGGAGGGAGGCATGTACGCAATAGGAAGATGAGGGGTGGAGTCCACATCAGGCTGGCTTATAGTGAATAATGCCTAGTCTGACATCAACCCTATATCCTTAGCATAGTACCTGGTAGCCCCATGAACATGCTTTGTGCTACTAACTACTTTGGCGTTTAACTCTATCTTACTTTTTTTTTGCCATGTTATACACACTCAGTCCTTCAGTAACCTATCACTCCACCCAGGGCCGCCATCAGGGGGGACAAGCCCATACACCTGTCGGGGGCCCAGACGTCCCTAGGGGCTCATACGGGGCTCACCACTCTGGGCAGCATCCCCACATATCCTCTGAGGCGAGGCGCCACAATGAACTGCTCTATTATTGTGACTGGCAGGCGGGACACGTGCCAGCTGCTTATCACAACAGCACACCTAAGAGCAAATGCAGCCTAGGCTCCTTCTCCACTCTGACTAGGGACAGACTGACTGTTTGGGCCAGTGGGGGGGGGGCATGGAATGGAGTAAGAGGACATGTGGAGGGGGAAATGAGACTGGAAAAGGAGGACATGTAATGGGGGAGATGGGTCTGGAGGAGGAGAACATTGGATGGAGATTATAGGATTGGAGGAGGAGGAGGACATGGGGTAGGGGAGATGGGACTGGAAGAGGAGGAGGACATGGGAGGGAGGGGATGAAACTGGAGAAGGAGGACACGGGATTGAGGAAATAGGACTGCACGTGAAGGACTAGGATGGAGGACTTGGGACTGGAGGAGGAGGAGATGGGATGGAGGAAATGGGACTAGAGGAGCAGGAGGAGGTCATTGAATAGGAGGGATGGGACTGTAGGAGGAGAAGGACATGGGATGGAAGAGGACATAGGTTGGAGGAGGAGGAGGACATGGAATGGAGATAATGGGACTGGAGGAGAAGGAGGACATGGGATAGAGGAAATGGGACTGGAGGAGGAGGAGGACATGGAATAGGGGGGGTGGGACTGGAGTAGGATGAGAACATGGGATTAAAGAGGACATGGGATGGAGGAGATGGGACTGGAGCAGGAATATATGGGATGGAGGAGATGGGACTGCAGATGGAGGAGGATGTGGGATGGAATAGATAGGACTGGAAAATTAGGACATGGGATGGGGAAGATGGGACTGTAGGAGGAAGAGGAATACGTGGGATGGAAAAGGAGGAGGACATTGGATGGAGGAGGAAGAGGACAAAGGATAGAGGATTAAGAGGGCATGGGATGGAGGATATATTAACTTGTTAGAGTATTAAAATAAAAATGGGTGCCCTGAAAGACTTGGTGGGCCCTGGGCATTGTTTGTGGTCAGGCACAGGGGGACCCAGGCCTAAAGCTGTGTAGGGGGTCCCAGTCTTTCTGATGGCTGCCTTGGCTCCACCACCGCATGCCAGCATGTCTCAAGCAGCTATCTTATTTCTCAATGTCATCGGGAACCAGCTGTCCCTTCCAGGTTCTTGCAGCCAATGCCCTGAAGATAAGCTGCTGTGTCCTTTCTCCTCCAGCTGTTTGGTCGAAGTTGATAGGGCTTGATGTGGCTGACATAGACTTCCCAGGAGGCTGTTGGAGCCGGGTGGATGTCATTCTTACCTAGGATGAAGGGATGCAGAAAATTAGGTGGAATGAAAATCCCCCAAAAAAAGGTTAACGCATTTATTTATTTTAAGTCCACTTTAAATGCTCTTTTTGCTAAATTACTGTATGTGTGTGTGTTTTGCACAGTTTTCTTATTTTCTGAATTGCCCTGAAAAAAGTTTCCAGTTTATGAGCACCACCTTCTGTAGTTCTTACAAAGGGAGTTTGTATAAAAGATTACATGCCAAGAATTTTCTGATTTAAAGCTTTTCTCTAGTTTGAAGTTTTTTTTTGTTATACATACATGTTTCTTCTTGTCACAATTTCTATTACAACTATTCTTGTTTGGGAGAACATGGTTTATACGAAGGCATCATCTCTATTTATATTTCATTATAACTACCTTAGAGGAAGATAGTTATAAACTTTGGAAACAAAAATGTCCTATATTATAACTTTTCAATCCCTAGATGTGGTGGCTACACTTACACTGCAAGTACAGAAAATACCCATTGATCTTTTCAGTAATGCGGTATCACTTCTTCCACGCCTACCCAGGGCAAGGAAATTAATAAAAAAGGAAACAACTCTGAAAAAAATAAAAATAATGCAGCCACCATGTTTACGACTAATAAGCAGCAATATATTATTTTTTGAGGGTTTAGATACACTCTAATATTAGATTATACCAAGTTAATATTTGATCTTACATTCAATGCTTTCAGTTCAACCATTATTCCAGGTCAATTATAATAGATACAGAAGCAAGGGTGATACATTTTGGGTAGGTATAGGAATTTTTAGGGTATTACTAGGCATTCATATTGTTGTTAATGAGAGATGTAGTAGTGAAGTTAAACACATTGGCCCGGATTCACAAAGCACTTGCGCCAACGTATCTCCAGATACGTTGCATAAGTGCAAATATGCGCCGTCGTATCTGTGCGCCGGAGCCACAAACTAAGATACACCTAAAAACTAGCTTCAACCCCCCGACGTAACTTGCCTACGCCGGCGTAGCGTAGGCGCACATTTAGGCTGGACGCTCCCATTGTTTAACCATTCAAATATGCAAATGAGGGAAATACGGCGATTCACAAACCTAAGTGCGCCCGACGCATGCTACGCGATGTGCGCGTAAGTTGTACGTCCGGCGTAAAGTTAAGCCCCATAAAGCAGGTGTAACTCAGCAGCAGACATGCAAAGGTCTGCACCAGGGAACTCAAGCCGGCGTATATTACGTAGTTTACGTTGGACGTGAATATGACTAGGCATAGGTTACGTTCACGCCGTAGGCAGTGATCCGGCGTATCTTAGGCAGTTGTTCCGACGTGTTTGTGAGCATGCACACCGGGATGCGTCCACGGGACGGCGCATGCGCCGTTCGTTATACTATCTGTCTGGCGCGCGGCCCATCATTTTCATGGGGTCACGCCTCATTTGCATGGCTCACGCCCACTTCCACCTACGCCGGCTTACGCCTAGGAAACCCAGCACAGTTTTGGGAGCAAGTGCTCTGTGAATTACATGCTTGCCTCTCTGCGCTGCGTCGGCGTAGCGTACAGGAGATACGCTACAGCGGCATAAATGTGCGCCGCTGTCTGTGAATCCGGGCCATAGTTCTGCAATGCAGTGACATGCTCTGTAAGTCTTTTACAAAATTTGGCAATATACATTACTAGCTATGACAAACTTTATGAAAACCTACACTATTTTAGATATACAAAATTTAAACAGAAACATCAGCTGTTCTTCTTTCTCCCACATTGTCATAATCTATATAAAATATTTATGACCAATTCTAAGCACAGCTGTATAATGTTCCCTTCCGAAGGGCAGTAAAACTTTTCATCATTAAAAAGATTTACCTGCTCAGCAGATCAATTCTTGATTTGGTCAGAACATGTAGATCAATGAGACTGCCTGAAACTCTAAACGATAAATGAGTATATCACTGGCTAATCAGGAATATTATTAAAAGTCAACTGCTGAATTCAAATGAGTTGAAAATAAAATAATGTCTATCTATTTGCTACTTTAATATCAGTGTCCTTAAAATAAACAAATGACAATGAGCTACGCCCTTCTTAGGCCTCGTACACACGACCGAGTTTCTCGGCAAAAACCAGCAAGAAACTTGCTGGGTTTTTTTTTTTTGCAGAGGAAACCTGTCGTGTGTACATTTTTCGATGAGGAAACTGTCGAGGAACTCGTCGAGCCAAAAAGAGAGCATGTTCTCTTTTTCCTCGACGGGAATGAAGAAAATTGGCTCGCCGAGTTCCTCGACAGCCTAACAAGGAACTCGCCGAGCAAAACGATGTGTTTCGCCCATCGAGTTCCTCGGCCATGTGTACGAGGCTTTAGAAGCAAAGAAAGAAAAGGGACTGTAGTGGTAACTACCTCCATAGAGAAGAAGACCACAAAATGAAGATTAGTAGACTGGAGAAACATGTGTGTACTGTGTGAAATAACTCACCTGCATGTCTCCAGTACTTCAATATGTGACTAGATTAGATTCAGAAATATAAAGGGTGCCAATACTGTCTTCTTCTGAAAATGCTGTACTGATGCTTTTCTTGAATAATTTTTGAGCAAGACAAATGTTGAAATAATAAACTCTTTGCAAGGTCTTTGATATCGAAGTTTGCTATATATCTAAAAGTATGTGGACACCCCTCAAAATTACTAAGCTCAGGTACTGTAGCAGTAAAAGGTACTGTTACAGCATACTAATGCATTGTATATAAGTAAACACTTCCAACCTGGTGTAAACTGGAGAAGGCCCTTTTCTGTTCCAGCATCACTATGATCTCATGGCACAAAGCCATCTTAAAGACATGGTTAAATAGTCTTGATGGAGAGGAACTTTAGTTAAATGCACAGAGCCCTGAACTAAACTCCATTGAACACCCATGGTCAATTGCAAGCCAGGTCGTCTGATCTCACATCAGTACCCTACTTCACACATTTGGCTGAATGGGCTCAAATTCCCACAAACAAACTCCAACATCATGTGGAAAGCCTTCCAAGATAAAGTGGAGATCCAAAGGGGGCCAACTCCATATTAATGACCATGGTTTTGAATCGGAAAACTCATATAAGTCTTATTGGTCAGGCGTTCAAACGCTTTTGGGGGTCATTTACAAAAGGCAAATCCACTTTGCACTACAAGTGCACTTGGAAGTGCAGTGGCTGTAGCTCTGAGGGGGACATGCAAGGAAAATAAAAAACAGCATTTTAGCTTGCACATGATTGCATAACAAAAATCAGCAGAGCTTCCCCTCATTTCAGTACTTGTGCAAATGCTTAGTATCGGCACCGATATTGGTATCAGTGCGACCCTAGTGCACATTATAGGCAACTTTTCAAGAGACAAAAATGGAAACTGCCATTGCTGACCTCTACACCTGAACATACTAGTTACTTGGCTTTAAGTCAATTACCTAAAATAAGTGCAGATACAGACTTTACTATGACTTGATCTTTAAAAAGTATTGAAGCCCAATAGTGAGCATAATAACCAAGTAAGCAGCATTTTTAGGAGGTGGTCAACAGTGGCAGAGTCTGAATTTCTCTTTTAAAAAGTTTGCTTTAAAGCCCAGTGCCAACTTCTTTTTTTTTTTTTTTTTTTTCTATAACATCTACCACCCATCACTTTAAAATCTAAAAAAGTAGCATTTATCTCAATGCTCACCTCCTTCCCTACAGTGCTACAATGTAAAGTAGTGAGTGTACAGCTTGTATAACAGTGGAAATTTGCTGTCCCCTCAAAATAACTCAACACGCAGCCATTGATGTCTAAACTGTTGGCAACAAAAGTAGGTACACCCATAAGTGAAAATGTCCAAATTGGGCCCAATTAGCCATTTTCCCTCCCCGTTGTCATGTGACTCATTAGTGTTACAAGGTCTCAGGTGTGAATGGGGGGGACTTAAACAGGCGTTATCGCTCTCACTCTCTTATACTGGTCACTGGAAGCTCAACATGGCACCTCATGGCAAAGAATTCTGTGAGGATCTGAAAAAAATAATTGTTGCTCTACATAAAGATGGCCTAGGATATAAGAAGATTGCCAAGACCCTGAAATTGAGCTGCAGCACAGTTACCAAGGCCATACAGAGGTTTAACAGGACAGGTTCCCCTGGTGCCAAAGTAGCGCGCGTCAGCGTGACCGGTGTGTGCACACTGGTCACGCTGACGCACGCTATTTCCGGGTCCTTGCTGGTGGAGGTGGAACGCACGCCACACCCGGAGCTACACGGAGACCCGCTCTCTCTTTCAGAAACACACGCAGTAGCCTCAGTGTCGGGACTTTGGCACCGGAGCAAGTAAGGGGCCATTTGGCTGTCCTTTTTTTATATTTGTCTTTTATAATTAAAAACGGTAATGCACTATTGCGGTATTTCTCTTCTATTTATGGGATATGAGATCTGTTGCGTGGAACATCATCGCTGATTGAATCTACACATACCATTTATTACCTTGTGTAACTCAGGCGTATTTGACCACTTTTCAATTAAAGGGTCCACTGTTTTTGGTAAGGAGCCAATTTATTTATTCACGTCGGGTGAATTGCACATATTTGGTGGAGGCTTCACTATTCAATCAAGATACAGAATACTTTTACTGAGGACTTTCTGATCACTTATAATTCTTCTGCACATGATTGAAATAATTCATCTTATTACAAATGGACTTTATTTACGTTTAATATTTATACACATTGTTTAATAATACTTATCCAAGCGCCCCTTCCCTCACTTTTTCCACTGTATATATATATATATATATATATATATATATATATATATATATATACACACACACACACATAGAAGTGCTTTGGTTTTCTGTCTCTAATGCATAGAGCATACGGCACACTGACTCTCGACATATGTACTGAAATTATTATTGCAGTAAGTTGGGATCTGCATAAATTTGCAGTACATGGTGGACTACATTTACTTACCAGGATTTTTCACATTAAATGCTCAATGCACATACTATTACTTTATATATATGATAGGCATACTCTTTAATTTCAGAAACACTGCAATTTTTTTAGGTTTTATTTCAAACTGCATGCAATTTTGTGAATTTCCATTCCCATTATACATTTATCTGTGCTAACATGTCTTCTTAATGCATGCTCTTTTTGCTGTATTTCTATGCATGCATTTTGTATTTTCTTGATTGAAAATATTTAAATATATATAAAAAGAAAAATTCCTCTGACCATATCTGTGTTGAAATGCAGTTAAAAACACTACCTTTGTGTTTTCTCGAATTACTGTTAAATTATGCAGCTCCATCCCAGCGACATATACTCCACCCCTTCCATTCAGGGAGCTAAAGGAAACAGTCATTAATTACTGGCATGGAGAAGTGTATAGAGTATGGTATGGAGAAGTGTGTTACACACTACTCCTGCTTGAACAATTTAATGCATCCAACATTTCCAGGAGTGATTCCTTTCACCAGCTCCTGTGTCATTAGAGGACACAGTTGTAATTTAGGGGTTGGCGGATGGAAGTACAGTGCTCAATGGGGTACAAGGCATCCTACAGATCTTGTTTCAGATCAATGTTTTGGATGTTGAAGATTGATTGACAGTGGTAACTCCTAAAGGCAGCAACATTTAGTGGCACAGAGAGGGGCTAGATAAGTATTAACTGTGCTCTTTTACACTTTTTTTTTTTTTTTTTTAAACAGAGTCATTTTAAATTGGCTTCAAAAAGTTGAGGAAAGCATACAAATTATTGGTCTTGTAAATTCTTGAATTTGAAAATAATGGACACACTCTGGAAATTAAGTTTAGTTTAGATTCTCGTTCCAGTAATTGTGGTCCTGTGGCCCTGGTAGCCCAGGCTCCCATTTAGACGTGCACTTATCCTAGGTCCCATGATAAGCACCTTTTAATGGTGAGTACACACTTCGGCAGGCACAATAAGACAGGTAAAGAGGGTACTTTTCTGAATGCTTTGTTAAGAATCATCAACAGGTGACTACTTGACAGCACACCTATATTCTGCTACTTTCGTATTTAAAAAAAAAAAGGTGAGCTGCACTCTCTAAAAGCTCTAAGAATGTTCTCAAATTGGAGAATGCATATACAAAGTTTTCAGATGGTACTACATGATTTAATCCATCCTACTCTCCTCTTTGTTTCTGGGGATGCTCCCAGGGGGGCACCATGGGCACACATTTGGTGGTTTTGTCCCAAGGTATGCAGAATATGGGTCAGAGTATATGCCCTTCTATGTAACAAATTTCACACTAACATCAAACGGGACCTGTTCGAGGCCCTTCTTTATAAGCTGATAGTTGAGCTGCTTTGTCCAGAATGCCAGTTGGCCTTGTATGTTTTTACTTCAACTAAACTGACTATTGCGAGGGCTTGGAAAACTCTTGTACTTAGCTTTGAAGTGGTTAGGAACCATATGAACGATATCTTGGTCAATGAAATGTTGACCACATTAGCCACGGATACATGCAATGAATTTCTCAAGGTCTGACAACCTTGAATGGCACTCTTTTCCTCCTTTTTCCTCCCCCCCTTTACTTTCTAGCTCCCTTTCTCCCCTCTCCTCTCTTCTATTTTTTTGTTTCCCTTTCCCTTACTATGTAGCTTCATCTTTAAAGCCCACAAGGCTCTAGTGTAGGCTTTTGTTGGATATAATGTAACTGTCTCATTGTTTACCTAATCTACCTGTTCAAATTATTTTGCAAATAAAATCTTCTGTAAAAGAAGAAAAATAGCTAAGCACCATTGGTTGAGGACTGAAAAGGAACTGACTCTTATGCCATGTACACACGATCGGTTCATCCGATGAAAACGGACCGATGGATTTTTTCATCAGATATCTGATGAAGCTGACTTTCATCAGTCTTGCCTACACTCCATCAGGTAAAAATCCGATCGTGTAGAAACGCGGTGATGTAAAACACAACGACGAACAACAATGAAGTTCAATGCTTCCGAGCATGCGTCGACTTGATTCTGAGCATGCATGGATTTTTGACCAATGGATTTCCCCACAGACAATCGTTTTTTTCTATCATTTTTTTTACCATCAGAAAATTTTAAAACAGGTTCTATTTTTTTTCACCGATGGGAAAAAAACGATTGGGCCCACACACGATCGGTTCGTCCGATGAAACCGGTCCATCGGACCGTTTTCATCAGACGAACCGATCGTATGTACAGGGCATAACACTTTATTCTTAATAACTTAGTAGGAGCTTTTTCAGAAAGCATTTATCTATTAGGCAAAATAAAACAGGTACAACAAAGGCAGGAATTTCAGTTTTGCCTGATCTTGTATCCTCACACACAGCGACTTACAAATACACACTCATGTGGCGCTGCTCTCTAATCATACCCTGGGACACTGGCATAGTCCTGCCCTTATCAAATCACAAAGGATGCATGGCCTAAACCTAGGGAGGATTACCATGCTGCCCTCAATTCCCTCAGCAACAGTACTGCCCAAACTAGTGGAACTTTCTGGTCAGGGCTTACATGTTGTATCACAATATATAGTTTGGGAGTTCAGCAGATCCCCAAAATCTCATTGTCATTTATGTCACAAGGGATAAAAAATTTAACTGACCAGATACTTTGGTGGATTGGCACAAAAATTATGCATTTTACCACTTGATTTCAGGCAGCTTGCATTGCTTGCATTTACATTGTCTATGTAAATTTCCTCTCTGAAATAAATGCTTATTTGCACAGCAATCAAAATAAAATCACTTAAAATACATTTTATCCCACAAAAAAAGATGCAAGGCATTCTATATATGCACTGAACAAAATATACTATACAGATAAAGTGACCCAGTGGCCATAATAAAATGACAGCTAAATGTTTAAAGGGTAACTCCACTTTTGTAATGGAAAATAGCAAATAAAAAAAAAATAATATAGCATATACAATTGCGAAACAAGCCATTTTGTAACTAAATGTTATTAAAAATGACCTTTTTCCTTTAAATCTGCAATTTTTATGAAAATGCAATGCAATCTGGCTACCTAGAGGTGTTCTGAACACAGAATGTGTACAGAACGCCCCCCAGATGTGTCATTTTCTGCTGTATTATTGGCTCAGCGATTTCCCCAAAGCCTGCACTAAGATACAAGTCAGATATCAGGGATCCCCTGGAACAAAAATTTCATTTTTGGTGAGATACTCCCAATAGGAAATCACGTTTAAAGGGATGCAGACCCAGCAGCTTTCCTCATTAGAGCCCTGCAGCTGCTGTAGCTAAATGATAATTATGAAGCCACTCCCATTAGATTCATGTTGGCACATGGGCACAGAGAAAAACACAGGGGTTTCTTCAAAATAACAAAAGGTAGGAATCTGCAACAAAGTTTGTTAATACAGGGGTTTCTCCTAAAACTAAACTCCAAACTGATTTAAAGACACCAGTTATGCATTCATTAAAAATCCTTAAAGCGGGAGTTCACCCTAAAAAAAAAAATTAAGATTAGATTCATGCTCGTTTTGTCTAGGGGAATCGGCTAGTTTTTTTTAAAAACGAAGCAGTACTTACCGTTTTAGACAGCGATCTTCTCCGCTGCTTCCGGGTATGGTCTTCGGGACTGGGCGTTCCTACTTGATTGACGGTCTTCCGACAGGCTTCCGACGGTCGCATCTATCGTGTCACGAGTAGCCGAAAGAAGCCGAACGTCGGTGCGGCGCTATACGGCGCCTGCGCACCGACGTTTGGCAATTTCGGAAAATCGTGATGCGATAGATGCGACCATCGGAAGCCTGTCGGAAGACTGTCAATCAAGAAGAAACACCCAGTCCCGCAGCCCATACCCGGAAGCGGCGGAGAAGATGCATCTCTAAAACGGTAAGTACTGCTTCGATTTAAAAAAAAATACCCGATTCCCCTAGACAAAATGAGCATGAATCTAATCTTAAAAATTGTAATTTCCAGGTGAACCTCCACTTTAAAAGCATTTCCAGTAACGTAACTTAATGGGTCTAAAACTGTCTTGATATCAGCCTCCTTTAAGACTCTTCATAGCATCTTTTAGAACAGGAGAGTGAGTGGCAGCATTAGCAGCAAATCAGAATCTATGGCATGGTCAAGTGTTGACAGAAGGAGAAACAATGTCTGCAGAAGTGACCTCATCAGTGTGCTTTAGATCCTTAGTTATCCAATCATTGAAACAGGGTTAGATTTAATAAGTGTTTTTGTCTGAGTTAAGCTGCTACAATGGATATCAAGGATCTTTTTATACTGGGGTAGGGGTACCTAAATCACAAGACTGGTTGCACTGAATTATAATTCTTTTTTTTTTCTTTTTTTTTGGCTGCGAAAACAGTTCCCATACATGCAGCATGACTACATTTAGCTGCTTACATGGAGTTCTCCTTTAGCTTAGAAACTACCAATTACTTTAAATGTGTTTCCTCTCAGTGCCGATTATCTTCTGCAGCCTTTTGACTGTCACTTCCTGTCTACATGCAATGCATTTCTAAGGGTGGGTTTTCTGATGGCGACAACAGTAGACCACACCTGCCACTTGTAGTCTACATCTGAAGCTCATGTATTAGGGTAATAATGCAAAAACAACATTGGAATACAAGGACAGAGCACTGGCACCCTAAAACCAGAAGTGCTTGGACCGGGACCCCCCCCCCCCCCCCCCCCCTAGAGTGTCAGGTATTATTTTATTTAAAGCTGCAGATCTGAAATTACATTTACATATTAAAGTTATGAGGACATTTTTAGATACTGGGTTAACATTAAAAAAAATCACAATAAAGGTGAAGGGGATTATGTATTTAGGGTGCAGATTTGTCTAATGCCGCCTATGAAATACCCTGTTAACTAATGTGATATTGTTACACTTGCCTCTAAACATGAATGGATATTTGTAGTAAGCAAAAGTTTACTTAATGTAATAACTTAGTACCCAATAAGCTCAGTACTGTAATCTTGAACAAAATGGAGAAAGCCATGGTACTGGAATTGCATTATTGCATACAATTATAGCAGCTGGCATACAGGATAATAGAAGAAATGACACGACAGAGTGTGATAGCGTGGTAGCTATGAAATATTTTTTTAATACACTATGAAAGCTTAATTCATACAGGAAATGCTCCTGTGAAACAAAGTTTAATAGTGTTCACCCTAAGCATAGAAGGCAGGCAGGTATTCCTAGCTATTAATAAAGAACAGCAGAGGAAGAGGACAGCGAGTAAGCACGGTTTAAGGAGGATTTGGCAGTGAATGGGTCTGGGCTGGGAGGGTGTGCTGCGCTGACAAATGAATTTGCTTTGGGATGACAGTTCTTGTTGATTTGCCACGCTTGGGCTGGCACTTTGGAGGGCGATGCTGTGAATTCCCCCCTCCCTACCAGACACCAAGAGAGAGGGGGACAGATGGCATCCTTCCGAGGGTCTGACCCTCTCCCACCCTTCACCTGCACATCTCATGGGAAAATATCCCAGCTCCCAGCTGCCATTTGAGAGTTGGAATGTCTGCAAATCTAAACTGGAATACTGGGGGGCAAAGAAGAGAACCAGCAGGAGGCAGTGGGGGGAGTGGATGGGGAGAGCACAGTCTGGAGCAGGATATTATGAGGAGGGGGAGGGAGAGTGAAGATTAGGCCACAGCAAATCATGCAGGACATTATTCTAATATAGTCTGATATTGTATTGAGAAGCTTTGCACAATATGAATATTAGGGTTATTTTCTTGGCTTCATACAAAGTAAAGACAGAGAAAAAAAATCACATTTTCCTAGAGATAACAAAGTCAACATCATATTTAAATGAATACTCTTTTTTTTAATAATTTTTGCATTTCTATATTCAAATATTTATTATGCTGATTATTATTTTTTAACATAAAGGGAGATTAGCAAAGAGATTGCTGTTAACAATCCCCATAAATAAAACTCAGGTATTTTCAGTACACATTTGTTAAGGTTTTTTTTTTAGGAGATACACATGTAACAATACTGAATTTTACAAATTTGAAGTTGAGGGGGAAATTTTTTTTTTTTTTTTTTCATTTTGTTTCTCTTTAAGTTTTCATTTCGTTTGAAAAAGGGTTGAATGGCCCCTTTTCACCAGCTAGATGGTTATTAGGTTATAATAGAGGTAACGTGAAAGAGATTAAAGTGGTGTTAGATAATGAGGAAGGAATTTGGTGGATTGGCATATTTGAAAGATGATGTTGAAATTCAAATTAAAGTCCAATCGATATGTTTTTTCCAACCCAGCACAAACCTATACAATATGTGAGCGCTTTAGAAATTATTATTATTATGCCAACAGAATCTTTTTGTGCAGTTATACATTTCTGGTGCTGCTGGTGTTTTTCATTAAATAATGTGTACAAAAAAAAGGGTATATTTACTAAAAGAGTAGAAGCTGTTTCTTTTTTAAGTAAAGTGAATGTTCACTGAGTTTGTTAAATACGGAAAAGCTGTGTTCATCCAATAAATAAATGTAAGAATTTTAATTTGCCTACATTATTTGGTATTTACTTATATAAGTTCACCTTATTTACTATGAACAGTGAATAGCCACTTTACTAAATGAACAAACTTTACTCATTTGGGTTAATTTACAAAGTATTAAATACTGGGGCAAGGTATTGGCACACGTTATTGAACACTGAGGTTACTATGATACTGTGACTGTTATTCAAAATGTCAAAGCGCAACTTGCAGCAATGCATAACAGTCCATTGGGAGTTATATATCATTGTTCTGACTTCTCTTGGGGCCAGATCCACGTAGCCTGGCGCATTGTTGCGTCCGGCGTAGCGTATCTCTGATACACTACGCCGCCGTAACTTTCAGCGTATTTTCCTTATCCTCAAAGAATATGCGCCGTAAGTTACGGTGGCGTAGTGTAACTTTGGCGGCATAAGGGCGCGCAATTTAAATGGATGTGATGGGGGCGTGTTTTATGTAAATATGTCTTGACCCGACGTAAATGGCGTTTTTTTGAACGGCGCATGCGCCGTCCGTGGGGGTATCCCAGTGCGCATGCTCGAAATTAACCCGCAACAAGCCAATGCTTACGACGTGAACGTCATTCTACGCAAAGCCCTATTCGCGAACGACTTATGCAAACGACGTAAAAAATTTCGACGCGGGAACGACAGCCATACTTAACATAGGATACGCCTCATATAGCAGGGGTAACTATACGCCGAAAAAAGCCTTACGGAAACTACGTAAAAAAATGCGCCGGACGTACGTTGTGGATTCGTGTATCTAGCTAATTTGCATACTCGACTGGGAAATCAACGGAAACGCCACCTAGCGGCCAGCGTAAAAATGCACCTTAGATCCGACGGCGTACTAAGATGTACGCCAGTCGGATCTAGCACAGTTTCAGGTGTATCTTGTTTTGTGGATACAAAACAAAGATATGCCGGAGCAAAATAGAAGTTACGCGGCGTATCAATAGATACGCCAGCGTAACTTCTTTGAGGATCTGGCCCTTAGTTACTATTAGGGATTTCTTTTTATTGCTCTTTTTCATCTACCTTGAAAAAAACAATAAAGCTGGCTATTCAAAAAGCAGATATTATTGTAAGATATAGACAGTAAGTGGAATTATGTATGTTATGTATCGGGAGGAGTTAAACAGTACCATACATACTGTCCCAGAGTAAGAAATAAGGAACCCTTCTGCATAAATGGAAAACAATTGTGATTAGTGAAAATGGGGTAATCAAAGAGTGTAATCACTTAACATCCCCCAATGGTATAAATGAAATGGCAGATAATATGCACAGCCACTTTCTTTTTTGGAGGTTAAGAAAGGACTCTATAATTAAGAAGCAACCTAGCCATATCTCCAGGGTATGCAGAGGGTTCTTGTTAAAAATTTATATATAAGGGTCAGGAATTTTTTTTTTTAATGTTATTTTTTTGGACAGATGCATTGTACATACTTTTTTGTACTGAGATATCCAGCTAATAGGTGGAGCTTTAAAAAATTGTTTTTATTTTTTATATTTTTTATACATTGTCTTACCATGTGTTGTAATAAGACTATTGTTTACAGAGATGAATAGCTCAACTTTAATTTCCCACTGTGTAGAATTGATGGGGTGGCTTTACAATTGCATAGATAACGTCTACTGAATAAAAGAGGGTCTGGATATTATTTTTACTTGCTTAAACCACTTGATTGCCACACTGTCCATGGCAGTCAAAGGGATAAAGGCTTGGTTACTAACCCTAATAATTCTTGTACTTTGGTTGGCTGTCTATGTGTGTACTGTTTACCCATTTTTTTCCTCCACATTTTTCCTGGTATCATCTGAAAATATATTCGTTATACTTTAGCTCCTGCCTATATCATATCATTGTGAATGATTTACTAAGACTGGAGAGTGCAAAATCTAGTGCAATTCTGCACAGAAACCAATCCACTTCTTGTTTTTTTGTCAAAGCTTAATTGAACAAGCTGAATTTAGAAGCTGTTTGTTTACCATTTAGAGCTGCACCAGATTTTGCACTTTCCAGTTTTAGAGAATTAACCCCACTGTCTCCAAAAAGTAACATCCCTATGGCCTCGTACACACGACCGTTTTCCTCGACAGAATCCATCAAGAAATGTTTTTGCCGAGGAAAACGGTCGTGTGTACGTTTTTCATCGAGGAAACTGTCAATGAACTTGACGGGAGTCTCAATTTCCTTGTCGTGTTCCTCGTCGGGCTGGTTTTCAAAGAGAAACACGTTCGTGTGTATGCTAAGAAACCCACGCATGCTCAGAATAAAGTATGAGACGGGGGCGCACCTTCGGTAAAAGTAGCGTTTGTAATGGAGATAGCACATTTGTCACACTGTAACAGTCTGAAAAGTGAAAATCGTCTCTTACCAAACTTTTACTTAACACGCATTAACATGAGATTAGCAAAAGCAGCCCCAAGGGTTGTGCCAGTGGAATCAAACTTCCCCTGCCGTTGTATGTGTTGTACGTCACCGCGTTTGAGAACGAGGAGATTTGGTCTTAACAGTGTGTATGCAAAGCAAGCTTGTCAAGTTTCTCCACAAGCCTGACAAGGAACTCGTCGAGGAAAACGATGTTTCATTTACGACGAGTTCCTCGGTCGTGTGTACGAGGCCTGAGCCTTACAAAATGACACTCCAAGTACAGGGGCGGATTGACAACTCATAGGGCCCCCGGGCAATAGAAGATTATGGGGCCCCCGGGCTTACAGATGGCCACCATGCCAGGAGGCAGTGCAGAGGCAGGGCAGCTAAAATCTCTGGATTTTCACAACAAAAGCATATCAGTTTCGGACATATCAGGGACAGATGTAAAAAAAAACACAGATTTTTACATACTGTCCCTGGTTTTACTGAGCCTGGCAACCCTGATGGGGCCCCCTAGTGGCATGGGGCCCTCGGGCAGTGCCCGAGTGACTCAATGGTCAGTCCGCCCCTGTCCAAGTAACATTAACAGGGGTCAAGGTTATAGGTCTAGGGTATACTGTAAGGAAATCCAGTAGTAACATCTTCTTGCATAACCCATAACAAATGTTTTACTTTCAGCTTCATATGCCATACAAGAAGCTGTTTATTATTCCTTTGTTTCCAACAGGGATCCTTTAAATCAAAGTTGACTTATAACTGCCTAAACACAAAAGAAACCAATCACCTTGTAGCAAATAGTGGCCAAAAATATAAAGTTAAAGCCCATCTTTTTGATTTTCTCTCATACCTTGTCCCTGTAACGTTCATACAAGAAACATGGGCACCTTTGTCACTAGGGCAGAAAGGCACAGACAGCAATATAAATATTATTGGAAGGTCTAACCCTTCCCTCATATCCTAAAATATATCTTTGTCTACATCTCCAATAGAGAGTTTTTCCATAACTTTTTTTCATATTAGGAAATACAGGTAAATCTTCCCAACAGGGACACAGACATCAATAAAATTCCGACAGAGGTGCTAACATTTCCTTGTTCTATTCAAAACATTATAAAAGATTAGTCTGGAGTTGGACAAAGTCAAATTAGGTCAAGATGCTGCATAAGATTGAAAGTATGATTGTCCAACATAGGTCATGGCTTAGGTTGGCACACAGTCATCCATACACAATACATCATGTTGCTGAATTTCAGTGACACTTTCTAAACTTTACTCCTGCATGCCACCTCCTGGTGGCCCTTTAGATGGTCTTTATACCCCTTTTACACTGGAGCGTTTTTCAGGCGCTTTAGCACTAAAAATAGAACATGTAAAGCACCTAAAAAATGCTTCATCTGCAGTCCCAGTGCTTTCACACTGGGGCAGTGCACTTGCAGGACGTTAGAAAAAGTCCTGTAAGCAACATCTTTGGACTGGTTTGCGAGCGGTGTATACACCGCTCCTCCACCGCCCCTGCCCATTGCATGGGCAGCGCTGACGAATCGCCTGCAAAGCACTCCTTCGGCGGCTTTACACTGGCACTTTTAACCCCTTGCCTGAATAGCGGCGCCAAAGGCTACCACCCCACTGCTACAGTGTGAAAGGGCTCTTAATGCCAGGAAGCTATGTGGCTTCTCTAGCATTTGACTGTTGTGATTGGCCCTCATAGCAGTTACATGTCACAGTCTCAGGCCGCTGTGAGTGCATATGTGCTGCAGATGGACATCAAAGCAAACTTTTCCCACCACTGCATAAATGCTTTTTACATTAGGCAAGAGGTTAATAAAAGCAAACTTTTCCCACCACTGCATAAATGCTTTTTACATTAGGCAAGAGGTTAATAAAATTATGTATAATATATTAGGACAAACTACAAAACCTAGAAAATGTTATGTGCAGAACTAAAACATTGCCACAATTACCCCAGAAAATGTGCTGGTATTCAAGAGGATCTAAGAAGAAAAAGGTCTGGACAGTCAAGTAGTAAAATAAGAACTCATTTTAAAAGCAAGGTGTTGGTAGTCAGTGGGCGGAAAAATTGCATGGGGTTAGTGGATGTAGAAGGAAGAATACTCTAAAGCCTTGTGCACACGCTTGGTTTTCTCGGCAAGAACCAGTAAGAAAACTGCTGGCAGAGCTTTCTTGCCGAGTAAACCGAGCGTGTGTACGAGGCTTTCAGGTTTCTCGTCAAGAAAACTGCCTAAAATCTTGACGAGAAAAATAGAGAACATGTTCTCTATCTTCTCGCCGTGATTCTCGGCAGTGTTTTCCTGCCGAGAAACCCGAGAGTGTGTATACTTACCTGTCGTTGTGGAAACCCGCGCATGCTCTAAATGACTTTGACGCATGCACAGTGACTTCCTAGGCATAGGTAGGGTGCAGCAAGATGGCGGTGACGGCATTGAATGTGACGAGAGCATGCTCGTCGTAGGCGATGACATCACCACGTTTTTGCCTTCCAAAAGAACCGGGGTTCTATTGAAAGGAGTGTCTGTACAAGAATCTCGTCAGGAAAAACGATAATGTGTACAGGGCTTCAGGGTTAGTAAAGAAAAAAAATACACATTTGTGTCAGGTGGGCATGGTGGAGGGGCATTGGTGCTCAGTGGGAGGTTAGGGGCCACATTGGTGCTTAGAGGGGGATAGGTGTAACAAATGTACTGAGCAAGTGGTGGGAATAACAATAGTGCCCAGCAAGGGTTGGGGGATCAATAGGGTCCAGAAAGAGTTGGGGGGACTAGAGTGCCTAATGAAGAGGAGCAATAATGGGAGGTGGGGGGACAGTAGTGCCCATCAGGGGTGAGGAGGAACAATAGAGTCCAACAGACAGTGGGATAACATTAGTGCCCAGCAAGATTTGAGAACAAACCAAAGCCACCAGTGCAGGGTGGAGAGAAACCACAGTGCCCCATTGTAGTGGTGGGGAAGAACAATAGTGCTTAGCAGATGGTGGGGAGCAACAATAGTAGCCAATAGGGGTGATGAGGAACATTAGTGCACAGCGGTGGGTGGAAGTAGACATTGATATC
Source organism: Rana temporaria (assembly GCF_905171775.1). Taxonomy (NCBI): domain Eukaryota; kingdom Metazoa; phylum Chordata; class Amphibia; order Anura; family Ranidae; genus Rana; species Rana temporaria. The sequence continues at coordinate 288,710,395 of NC_053490.1, forward strand.
AGTGGGCAATACTTATCCTGCTCAGAAGTCTATGTACTGCCCTGCTGCTCTCTCTCCCTCCTCCACCTGCCAAGATAATACAATTCTGTTGGGTAGGAGATCACTCCACCGCACAGAGTGAGTGTTATACGCCAATAAATACAGTATATGCTAATTAGCGTTGATATAGAAAGACTTTTTTTATATTTAAGATTGGTGCTTGGAATATGTGTCAGTTAGCAAACATATTTTGTAAAGGAAATATCTTCCATCTGTTTAAACAAACAACTTATTTTAGAAATCAGTTATCGTATAGACATAGAAACCTCATCTTTCACACAAAATTTCAAAGTACACTTAGGCATCCAGGAAAATAGATGAGAAAAAAAAGTGTAAAACAAGAGCAAAGGCTGTCTATATGGAAGAGTATAGCTGTTTAACCAAGAAAAAAAAATGTCTTTATTAGAAATCATCTATAGTATACATACTGAATATTTTTACGGTTACTGGCAGTGCCAGAACAAGGTCATCTTAAGCAAGGTTTCTCAACCCCAGTCCTCAAGTACCTCCAACAGGTCAAGTTTTCAGGATTTCCCTCATATGAAACTGATCAAATCACCTGTGTAAAATAATGGAAAGCCTAAAAACTATGACCCGGATTCACATACCTTGGCGCATAGTTATGCCGGCGTAGCGTATCGAATACACGCTACGCCGACGTAGCACAGAGTGGCGAGCACAGTATTCACAAAGCACTTGCTCCCTAATCTCTGGGTTCCCTCGGCGGAACTCGTCGTAAGTGGCAGTGGGCGTGAGCCATGCTAATGAGGCGTGACCCCATGTAAATGATGGGCAGAGTGCCATCAAGATACGAATAACGAACGTCGCATGCGCCGTCCCATGCACGCTTCCCAGTGCGCATGCTCAGAATCACGTCGAAACAACTGCCTAAGTTACGTCGAATCACTGCCTACAACTTGAGCGTAACCTACGACTAGCCCTATTCACGTACTACGTAAACAACGGAAAAAAAAAACGACGGATGTGTTCCCTGGTGCAGCCATTTGCATTGATGCTGCTGACTTACACATGCTTTATGAGTCGTAACTTTACGCCGGACGTACGACTTACGTAAACCGCGTATATTAATGCAAGTACGTTCGTGAATCGGCGTATCTCACCCATTTGCATATTCAAATCGTAAATCAATGGGAGCGCCCCTTGCGGCCAGCGTAAATATGCGCCCACGATACGATGGCGTAGGAAACTTACGTCGGTCGGATGAAGCCTATTTACAGGCGTATCTTGCTTTCAGAGTCAGGCGCATAGATACGACGGCGCATATGTGCACTTACGCTGCGTTTCTCGAGATACGTCGGCGTAAGTGCTACGTGAATCCGGGCCATTATCTGTAGGGGAGGGAACTTGAGGACTGGAGTTGAGAAACATTGATCTAGAGCCCCCCTCAAAAAAAAAAGAAAAAGAAATTGAGTACAAATAGTACAAATCTGTATGCTTACCCCAAGCATAAATTCCCCCTCCTCCAAGTACAAATCCCCCCTCCCAGCACAAATCGATTCCCCATCCCCCAAACCCCCTCAGTACAAATTCCCCCTATAAAAAGTCACCTCTCCTAGAACAAATCCTCTACCTTTCATATTTCCCCTCCGAGTACACATATCCCCCACTCCAGATCACCCCCAGCACAAATTCCATTCCCCAATCCCCCTTCCTAGCACAAATCCCCCAACCCCACAAACCCCCTGCCCTCAAATTTCCCTCGAATGCAATTACCCCCCAATCATCCCTGTTAGTGCAAATACCCCCCTCCCCCCAAAAAATGTCTCCTCCTAGCACATTTCCTCACCCCTCTACCATATCACCTCTTTTAGTACAGATACCCTAAATCTCCCTCCAAGCACAAATCCTCTTCCCACATAACCACCCCAACACAAATCCCATTAAATCACCACTTCTAGCACACTCCCCTAAACGTCCTCTCCTAGAACAAATTTTACCCCCTGCTGTCCCCCAAACCCCCCAAAAACACAAATCCCCTCCCCCCAATCTCCTTGTGGCACCCTCCCACCTCACATGATACCACAGGGCCCAAGGCAGCTGATCATTGTGCTTACTTTTGCTTATATGGTTTTATTTTGAGTGTAAAAGCTGTTAAGTTTTATTTTATTTTTTTTGTACTTATTGAACAACCACATTTCCTGCGTCTGAAATTATCTCTCTTTAGTTTCTATTTAATATAGGATGCTTATTCCTAAAGAATTTTAGAGTGAACATGTATCTCACAAATGAGGTTAAAACAAGTAATGATAGTATTTAGTATATTAAATCTTTTTTTATTTGACATGCCTTTACACATGTAGCACTAACCCAGAAGAGCTATGTATGTAGCACAAATGTATCGCCATTCCCAGAAAAGTGTTGGTTGGTAGGGTCCTCCACTGATAGTGCCTAAACTCACCGACATACTAGGTTTTACAAAGGGTTTTATTGGGCAAGTAAGCCCGGTAGAAAAAAAAAGCAGACAAACAGGAATTCACTGCAGTACAATACATTTATGCAAAATACAATGACATAATAGACACTGCTTATAGATAAAACTGTACTTTATGTTAACACAACCACTAGGAAAAATTATACTGTTATGCCGCGTACACATGATCGGTTCGTCTGATGAAAACGGACAGTTTTCATCAGACGAACCGATCGTGTGTGGGCCCCATCAGTTTTTTTCCCATCAGTGAAAAAACTTAGAACCTGTTTTAAAATGATCTGATGGTTAAAAAAAACTATAGAAAAAACGATCGTCTGTGGGGAAATCTATCGGTTAAAAATCAACGCATGCTCAGAATCAAGTCGACGCATGCTCGGAAGCATTGAACTTTTTGAATTTTTCTCAGCATGTTGTTGTGTTTTACGTCACCGCGTTCTGACATGATCGTTTTTTTAACTGATGGTGTGTAGACAAGACTGATGAAAGTCAGCTTCATCGGATATCTGATGAAAAAATCCATCAGACCGTTTTCATCGGATGAACCGATCGTGTGTACAGGGCATTATGCCTCTAACACAAAGTTGAACTTTTGACCTTGCAAAAGTCTGCCGTGAGTCCATCAGAAGTCCGACGGAAAGATAGAGAACAGGTTCTCTATCTAAGGTCCATCGGTCTTCCGACAAAAAAAGTCAGACTTTTTTTCTCGGAAAGTCTGGCCTTGTGTACGAGGCATTAGGGACCTAACCAATGCCTAGACATCCCTCTCTACAACATTGACATTCACAGGAAGTTGATAAACTGATCATGAGCTATCAGTTAACCCATAAGAAAAGTAGAGTAGAGTTTTTGTGAAGGACTCTTTTCTGGCTTAGAAAACAGCGCAGACAGTGTGTATTCTCCTTTTTCTCCCTGACAGTAATCTGGAGGTGGAGGAGAAGACAGTGACATCTTGCATAATCTGCTGGCCCCAGTAATTGCTCATACCCCCCCTTGCATGCCGGCTATATAAAAGCGCTATTTCCTGTGGTGACATGTGAGTGCATTACTACTGTGGTTTTATGTTTCAATAAAGTGTGTTTATTGCACCAGATCTGCATGCTTTCTTCCTTTGTTCTGAGGTTTTATGCATTCTTGTGCTGATAAAGAAAGATGCGAAAGGGACCTGGAATTAAGGATGGGTTATGGATATCAGTGCTGGAATTGCCCAAAGGTATATATATAACATGGACCTGATACATATTATTTTCTATTTGCCAATTATCCATGTCTATTTATAAAAACTATATAATAAATTCAGTAAATACATTTTGAGTCATTAATGTAAAATGTACAAGAAAATTATTTTTTAAAGTAGTGTTTTAATTTGTTATGCTTGCTTTTCCATATTAAGGTAATTGCTCAATGTTTGTTGATTTGTAATTGCTCCCTAATTGTTTTTTTTTTGGGGGGGGGGGTGGATATCTTACAGAATGGTAATATTTTTCCCTTTTTTCCTTGTGTTCCTTTGGGGAAATTTCTTTTTGATTCTAGTCCTGAAAGCACAACAGAAAGTGAGAAGAAATCTCTGCAAAGTGAGAGAAAACTGTTGCTGTTTTATAACGGTCATGTGATATATTTTTTTTTTTTTGTTTTTTTTTTTCGAGATGTGCAAAGAGAGATCACACAAGCACTTATTGGTAAAATTAAACTGTATATAACATTTAATAATAGATAATTATATTAGAAAAAATAACAAGATACTTTGCTATAGATGCCTTTCACCAAGGAGTCCCCTCGTCTTTACGGATTGGCAAGATGATCAAACCAGACACGTGCGTAATGCAGCCCTGGTCAGAGTCTACCTTATCCCGTTTTTTTTGTAACCCTTAAAAAAGAGTATTATATTTTAAGAAAGATAGAACTCATTCCTCAAGGGACCTGATCAGCTGGTGAGTTTTATCTCTGGTAAAACTATCCTTATACCAAGCTTGCGATGAATTCTTTTGTATTGATGAGCCATAATAAAGACATATGAAATTTTTCAATGAGTTGCCATCAGAACAGGTGTCCAAGTTGGAAAATTTGCTGTTCCATGAAACTGATACAAAAATTCAGGGCAAACACTGTGCATAGGCACACAGAGGCCAGAGTGTACTGGGGAACACTTTGTTCTCAGTGCAGCTTAACACCCTATGTGCCTCTGTAGCTGTCACACAAGCAGATTTGTAGTTGGGTAGGTGGAGCCTAAAGAGAAAAATTGTTTCTATTGGGTCCTTTCCTCTTGTGATTGACAACGGGCAGTGGGTGTATCTATAGCCAAGAGACAACCCTGCTATTGGTTATAGGACCTGCCCACTGCCTTTTCTCAATTGCAAAACACAGAGAACACCTGATGGGGAACAAGTCCCTTAGCTTCCCCATTGGGCTTCATCCACTGTAAGCATCACTGGCTAGAGGCCTATCGGCAATTTTCATTACTATGAACTGGAGGTAATTTTTTTTTACTTTGGTGCAGCAATAGTGCCACTTTTTTTTAAAGAAACGCTATTAAGAACTATCTGAATCTGCTGTCACTAAACAGATTTTCTTGTTGATTTTTTTAAAGAGGAAGTAAACTTTCATCTTTAAGTTTTACCCATAGGTAAGCCTATAATAAGGCTTACCTATATGTAGTGTAAAAGACTCCTAAACATACATTGTTTAGGAGGTATTTACTGTACATGCAGCCAGTGAAATCACTGGTGCATGTGCCATTTCTCCAGAGCACTGTGCCGTGATGTCATCATGGCTTTGGCCAGTCACAGAGCCAGAGCCAGCGAACTCGGAAAGAAGACTGGGTGAAGATGGACGCTGTCTCCAGCAATGATATTGGAAGGCTTTGTTTTGAGGTAAGTTTCACATAATCTGCCAGTATGTGATGCATACTAGCACATTATGCTTTTGCCTTGCAGGTAAGTAAAAGAAAAGTACAGCGGTTTACAACCGCTTTAATTAAAACCTGTGTGACTAATTTTCAAATTGCTGCCTAGTAAAAGTGCTTAAATAATATGCATGGAGTCAGTACAATATTTTGCTTACTTTTTTCTATGTAATATTACGCTGTTATTTTTTTCTTTCATTTTTATTTTTTAAATAAAGCTGCCTGGTGTCTTCTTTTTAGTATGTGGAGTAATAAAAATACTTAAAGTGGAGGTTCACCCTAAAAAACACCTATATACCATTACATCCAGCATACTTCCGACATCTACAGTATGCTGGTATTTTTTTTTTTTTCGCTGTACATACCGTCTTATAGTTCTTTTTCACCCGGCTTCCGGGTTCTCACTCCGGTGGGGAATAGGCGTTCCTATGAATAGGCGTAGATGATTGACGTGCGGATAAGGCACGTCACGCGTTCCGAAAACAGCCGAACTGGGACTTGGCTCTATACGGCGCTATACGGCACCTGCGCACAGACTAGGAGCCGTGTTGAGCTGACTGCGCGGGCGCCGTATAGAGCCGAGTCCCAGTTCGGCTATTTTCGGAACGCGTGACACGCCTTATCTGCACGTCAATCATCTACGCCTCTTCATAGGAACGCCTACTGCCGGCGGTAGTGAGAACCCAGAAGGCGGGTGAAAAAGAACTATAAGACGGTATGTACGGTGAAAAAAAAAAAAACATTGTTATTTAAGGATTTTTCTGGCTTTCTTTAGTATAATAATACACTCTAATGTTGATTTCTTGATTAAATGAGACCTAAAAAAAAGTGCTTAAAGACTGTGGATAGAGTCAGTTAAATATTTTGCTGGCTTTTTTTTTTAAATAATTACACTCTAATTTTGATAAAAATTATGTATTTATTTATTTTACTATAGCTGTCTGAGGCCTTGTACACACGACCGATTTCCTCGACAGAATCCATCAAGAAACTTGGTGGCAGAGATTTTTTGCAGAGGAAAACGTTCAAGTGTATGTTTTTCATCGAGAAAAAAAAAGAGAACAAGTTTTCTTTTTGCTCGACGGGAGTCTCAATTTCCTCGTCGTTTTCCTCGTCGGGCTGGTTTTCGATGAGAAACACGTTCCTGTGTATGCTACGAAACCCGCGCATGTTTAGAATAAAGTATGAGACGGGAGTGCACCTTCGGTAAAAGTAGCGTTTGTAATGGAGATAGCACATTTGTCACGCTGTAACAGTCTGAAAAGTGCAAATTGTCTCTTACCAAACTTTTACTTAACACGCAGTAACATGAGATTAGCAAAAGCAGCCCCAAGGGTTGTGCCAGTGGAATCGAACTTCCTCTGCCGTTGTATGTGTTCTACATCACCGCGTTTGAGAATGAGGAGATTTGGTCTTGACAGTGTGTACGCAAAGAAAGCTTGTCAAGTTTGTCCACAAGCCTGACAAGGAACTCATCGAGGAAAACGATGTTTCATTTACGACGAGTTCCTCGGTCATGTGTACGAGGCCTGAGTCTTTTCTTTTCAAAATGTGGCCTAGAAAAAGTGTATAATACTGTTCATGGAGTCAGTACAATATTTTCCTGGCTTTTTTCAATGAAATAATATACTTTAGCGCTGGTCTTATGATTAAAAACTGCCTTATGGCTTACCTTTTCAAAACGTGGCCCAGTAAATGTGCTAAAACGCTGTAAGTGGAGTGAGTACAATATTTTGCTTGATTTAATTGTATTGTAATGTTGATTTGTTTTTATTACAAAATGCTTTGTTTTTCGCCTAGTAAAAGCTGCTTACATAGTGTGCATGTGTGCATAGAGTTCATTGTAATAGTTTGGGCATTTTTCTGTAAAAAATACACTCAAATTTTTTGTTCTTGGTTAAAAGCTGCTTGTGAAACAGTGGCTTAGTAAAAGTGATTATATACTGTCAATATAACATTTCTGGATTTTTTTCTGTGAAATAATACACTCTAATTTGAATAAGTAATGGGATGAAAACACTTGGGTTTGGTTCAAGCAGGGTTTGGCAAGCATTACCAAAGTTCTGTTGCTGAATCCAAGCCCCACTGAAGTCAATAGCAGCTGAATGTTAAAAAATAGCAATGTCCATTATATAGGCTAATAGTCAAAGAAATTGCATTGGGGAGGGCTGGGCACTGGCATGGGTAACATGTATAAAAGGAAAAGAATCAATTTGAAAAAGTTTTACTTCATTGGGTGCAGTAGTTTCTGTGGGTCAGCGGACATCGGGCATATGGATATGGATTGACATGGATCTACATCACTGGACGATGTAATTGACGGTGGATGTACATTATAGGAATTGCTTTTTATTTTATTTTTTTAATTAAACGATTTGTCGAAAAACTGTGTCATCTTTTTTCTGTTTATATTTTTTTTAATAATATGTGGGCATACTATGTACCCTTTACTTATGCACATGTAGGTGGTATATTCATTACCAGCATTCTAAAAGAAAGTGGATGTTATGCACCCCTAAGAAATTAGCAGGATGTGTCTTTTGCTGCCTACTTGTCTCACTGAGATGCTGCTCCCCCCAAGCTCTTTGGTGTATCTTTGTGCATTTGTATCTTTGTGCATTTGTTAGGCCGCGTACACACGATAGGATTGCCAGAGGAGAACGGTCTGAAGGACCGTTTTCATCAGTCCAAACCGATCGTGTGTAGGCCCCATAGGTTCTTTAACCTTTGATCAAAAATATGAGAACTTGCTTTAAAATTTAACCGATGGACGCCTAACCGATAGGTCAAAACCGATCGTTAGTATGCAAAAGCATTGGTTAAAAACCCGCACATGCTCAGAATTAAGTCGACGCATGCTTGGAAGCATTGAGCTTCATTTTTTCAGCACGTCGTTGTGTTTTACGTCACCGCGTTCTGACACAATCGTTTTTTTAACCGATGGTGTGTAGGCGCGACGGACCATCAGTCAGGTTCATCGGTTAACTGATGACAACGGTCCTTCGGACCATTCTCATCGGATGGACCAATCGTGTGTACGCGGCCTTACTTAAATAGCTGTTACTTTTGCCATACTTTTGGTGTGTAGGCGCGACGGACCATCAGTCAGGTTCATCGGTTAACTGATGACAACGGTCCTTCGGACCATTCTCATCGGATGGACCAATCGTGTGTACGCGGCCTTACTTAAATAGCTGTTACTTTTGCCATGATTGATACACTTTAGGCCGAGGCTGCAAATCAAAAAAATGCAGTTGGCAGCAGATACAATAAAAAGACCCACATTGCAGAGCTCTTTCTATTTGCAGCCTATTAAAGTTCTCATGCTAGCCAATTTATACCAAACACATACATCAAGTCTATATTTTGATTGTGTTGGGAATAACTGGGGATACAGAGATTCGGGGAATGTGATGTTGTGGTTTTACAATGTTCTTGTGCAATGTTTTGGCATTTTATTAAAATAAGATAATGCAGTATTTTACTTTACTTTATTTAAAAAAAAGAAGCTCACAGACTAAATTAATAAACCCTAGCCAATTGTACAAAGCTGAGGGTTTCAGCTTTATTTTTAAGAGCATGCTCTCATTTAGCTTTTAGATCTGATGTGGCTGCTACTTCCTTGGTCAATTCAGGTCTATTACAGGTGCGTAGCAAAATTAGGTGTCACACCTAAAACTGCCTAAAAAGCAATTTTTTTTCAAGTTACAATGAATAAGATTGGAGCATTGATGATATTGCATTTAATGCAATAATGTAAAAGTAAAACAAAAAAAAATCTATTACACATGTGATGTCAGAACTGCTGCCAGAAATCTTGTTCTGTAACACCACATTCAGCTTAAATGCATCTCCCAAGCATGTCATTGAAAGCACTGTTTTTTTTTTTACCATGTCACCCTCAAGATCACACAAAAAGGGCTCTCTCCCTGCTAAATTGATTTTTTTTTTTTTTTGCATTTTTTTTTTTGCCCTTTGCTTGACAATCACTTTGCCTTGAAAATGGCCAGATTGGATTTTCAAAATTCATTACCCAAAAACTTCAATGGGGTTTAGCTTAAACTTCTCAATTTTTAAAATTGTACAGTGGTGTCCCCATGGCCCATAAATGGAACCCATGTGCATTTGGTCAACCCTAGAAGTCAAAGTCGATTTTACAGCACTTAATACACAAAATAAATAAGAGCCTGCAAAAGTAATGTGCAAGAAAATACATACATTTGCAAACTATGTATGGAAACAACAATTTTAAAACATTTACAATCATTAATAAGATTACAATGAGCTGAATAACTTTCTAAATATAAATCCAAAAAGCTGAAAAATATAAAATGTCACCAATAAATGAACACACATTGCCTGACAGAAATTGATATGTACAATTTAATGTAAAGAAAGTCTGTATGTTCTTAATACATTGAGATTCCCACATTAACAATAAAAAACAGTACATGATTTACCATGATGTTAAGAATCATTTCTGTACTCACCTTATAGTGTCCTTTGTTTTGACGGCAAGGTCAACACTGACTACATTGTTTATTAAATTCAGAAACTTGCCCTCTCTGACTTATCTGTTCTACGAAGGCTCTAAATTGTTAGACAGAGAAATATGGTTCAGCATTTTATATAAGGTAATACACAGGCACCTGACCTTGTACAGCACTTAGCAGGTGCTTTGTTCTTGCCATTGAGGCCACAAATACCTCATACTGTCCTGTGTCATCAAGTAGCAAACGTAACCTCGGAGATGGCTTAGCGTTCAAATTCAAATGTGTTTGCTGCTTGCTTGACAAAGACTAAAACATAGGATTAGCTGTTTTTTGGGCTAGAGGGCCACCTGTTTTTATAATCAAATGATGCACTTGTGGTAAGCACATTTGCAACATTGAACATTTTGCTTAAAAGGAGCTCATTTTTAACTCCTGATACCTCAAGGCTGTGTGCACTTCTGTGACTGAACATTTTTGTGTTTTTAATATGCAATAATATAGGTGTTCTTTTCTATAGAGGTGTTGCTCAAATATAAAGCAGCACATGTGGGGGGTGTATAATAATAAGGGGGCGCCAATAGTAGGTGATAGATAACTTCCAAATTTGCCTAGTCACGTCCAGCTTCTTCCGGATTTGGCACAGAGAGGAGGTGGAACGCACCCTACACCTACCCACGTGAGTGAGACACAGTGCAGCTGGTGCTCCACGTCACATCTAGCTGTAACACGCTTGATTCCTTAGTGCCAAGGCCTCGGCAATTTCACAAGTAAGCGGCCATTTGGCTTTTTTTATCTGTTTTACGATAAATCGCAGAACTTCACTATGGCCCGCTTTTCTTCAATTTATTCATGGTAATTTTTTTCTGTTGGAGCCCATTCCTGGCCAGTCCCATCCAGGTACCAGTACAGACCTTAGGCCACCAACTATACTAAAGCTCCACCTGATCCTTTTATTAAAACAAAGGCCCATGGTGGTCTGTAAGTAGGCACTTACCTCTACCTCTCACTGGGTGAGAGGTAGAGGTGTTCTCATACAAATACAGGCAGGGACCTCCAGTGTTCAGTTTTAGTGTCCTTTGCACAGTGTGCACCTAAAGCTTACCTGAATACAATTGCTGGTGTTCTCATACAAATACAGGCATGGACCTCCAGTAATAAGTTTTAGTGTCCTTTGCACAGTGTGCACCTAAAGCTTACCTGAATACAATTGCTGGTGATCTCATACAAATACAGGCAGGGACCCCCAGTATTCACTTTTAGTGTCCTTTGCACAGTGTGCACCTAAAGCTTACCTGAATACAATTGCTGGTGTTCTCATACAAATACAGGCAGGGACCTGCAATATTTTGATTTAGTGTCCTTTGCACGGTGTGCACCTAAAGCTTACCTGAATACAATTGCTGGTGTTCTCATACAAATACAGGCCGGGACCTCCAGTATTCACTTATAGTGTCCTTTGCACAGTGTGCACCTAAATCTTACCTGAATACAATTGCTGGTGTTCTCATACAAATAAAGACAGGGACCTCCAATATTCACTTTTAGTGTCCTTTGCACAGTGCACCTAAAGCTTACCTGAATACAATTGCTGATGTTCTCATACAAATACAGGCAGGGGCCTACAGTAATCAGTTTTAGTGTCCCTCGCACAGTGTGCACCTAAAGCTTACCTGAATACAATTGCTGGTGTTCTCATACTAATACCACAGGCAGGGATCTGCAAGTATTGTTAGTTAGTGTACTGTGTCCGCCGCACAGTGTGCACCTAAAGCTACCTGAATACAATTGCTGGTGTTCTCATACTAATACCACAGACAGGGATCTGCAAGTATTTTCACTTAGTGTACTGTGTCCTCTGCACAGTGTGCACCTAAAGCTACCTGACTACATTGGAACAGAAAGTGAGGTGAAATCTTCTGAACAGGTGCACAGACAGCAAAACAAATGTTACAGGGGTGATAACCCTTCCCTATATTTTCCAAAAAGCTTAAAAATAGAATTTTTGGCTAGAGCTACACTTTAAAAAAGTACCAGTTCAAAATTATAAAAAGATTCTACTTAACAACAAACCTACAGTCCCTGTCTTTTTTGCACCGCAAATGGAAGCAAATGTGTATCCCAACTGCATGTGGTATGCAGGGTAACAGTGTCTAAGTGCTAACATGCATAAGTAGACTACTCATGTTATGTCTACTCATGCATGTTAGCACTTAGACACTGTTACCCTGCATACCACATGCAGTTGGGATACACATTTGCTTCCACATAGTATGCTGGATATTTGATAATTACACCATCACCTATATCTGTACCCTTTAGTCATTGTACTCACTTTACGGTTTGCACCAGTTTATAGGTAGGGCAGCGCCAACACCCCACCCTATTTTATTTACATGAAAAAGCAGGCCTAAGTTTGCGACGGGAAAAACAGACTAGTGACGACATAAGAGATTGCGACGAACGCGCGTATCTTCGTGAATCGCCGTAACTAGTCATTTGCATATTCTATGCATAATCGCCACCTAGCTGCCGGCCTAGAATTGCATCCTAAGATCCCACGGTGTAAGTCAATTACACCTGTCAGATCTTAGGGCTATCTATGCGTAACTGATTCTATGAATCAGGCGCATAGTTACGACGGGCGGATCACAGAGATACGACGGCGTATCAGGAGATACGCCGTCGTATCTCTTTTGTGAATCTGGCCCCTAGTGCCCCACACCTTTCCTTTTTTTTTATTTGGGTGTGGGGTTCCCCTTACTATCCATACAAGACCCAAAGGGGCTGGTAATGGCCTGGTGGGGGGGGGCATGCCATTTTTCTCAATGATTTTCATCCATATTGCCGGGACCAGACAATACATTAAAGCCGCAAGCAGTTTTAAATTACTATTTTTCCTATAGAAATGTCATTTTGTGCAGGGACAGTTCTGAACACGGGAAACACATGCCACTTCACATGCATACTATAGACACCCAGCAGGTACGATATTTAAAGGAATATTTCAATTTTTTTTTTCACTTTAAGCATCATTAAAATCCCTGCTCCCGAAAAAAACGGGCATTTCTAAAACTTTTTTTTGCATTGATACATGTTCCCTGGGGCAGGACCTGGGTCCCAAAACCCTTTTTAGGACAATAACTTGCATATTAGCCTTTAAAATTAGCACTTTTGATTTTGAACGTTTGAGTCCTATAGACTTTAATGGGGTTCTAAAGTTTGTGCGAACGTTCGGTCCGTTCGAAGGTTCTGATGCGAACCGAACGGGGGGGGGGGGGTCTGTTTGGCTCATTCCTAGTGTCTAACCTGCCCCATTGAATTCTGTTGAAATATTGTAAGATCCCATCAGAAAAGATTTCAGGGAATCCCAAAAGAAAAATTGTATGTCACCTAATAAGGTACACCTTTTGGATTGCTTTGAAAATTGTGCTTGTTTTTAGCTATAAGATATAGTTATGGCACACTAAGGGCAAAGGTTGAAGGGCAAAGTTTGTATTACCCATATGGCCCTTTCATGACACTCATTGTGGGGCCATTAACATGCTGCTAGGATTTAGGAGTTACCACAGCAACTCTGTGCTAGTTTTCGGCCAAAGCAGCCTAAAAGGTCCTCAGAGGGTCCTAAACTGCTAAATGAAGCAAGGGGAATGTGGTTATTATAGGTCCTTTGGGAGTGTTCTATGGTTCAGGGCATCTAGTTCTGTTCATAACATATTGAAAAGCTAATGTTTTCAGAATTAAACACAAATAATGTGTTTCTACATCTTAATGGACTAAAAACAGAGGTTTCTAAAACAGCATTTCAGAAAATAAGCACACGAAATTATTAATATTTCCATAATGCCACAGGCTATAAGAGTTTGTAACTTTTATTAGTGCTTTGCTATGCTCTAAAGCAATAAATAAAGTTTATTCTGTTTCATTAAAACACTTAAAATAGGTATCACTCTTGGCTAAAATACGAAAAGTACCTCTGGATATCTAAAGGGTGATACATATTGAGGCCTCATAAAATACTGGCAGAAGAGTAGTGTAGAGAAGCACTCTCAGCTGCCACAGAGTAGATAGATCAGTAACTGATGCAATTCACATACTCTCCCAACCCCTTCATTCAAGCAAGGTCAAAAAGCATTTTCTTTAGGCCTTTTCAAATAAAATTTTTTTTTTTTTTTTTTGTTATTGATGTTTCAGAATAGGGTTTGCATAGGCTGGAAATACTAATGGATGCATTACGTTGTTACAATTTGTCTGCAGACAAAACCATTTTTTAGTTTTAGATAGAATAGTGAAGTGTTAGAACCTCTGGTCTGTTTACCTATAGGGACATTTTCCCTCCTTTTATGTTTTAGTGACAAAATAAGGTAAAGAAAGGTAGAGGAATTCCCCTTAGACAATTGTCACTGAAACAGGTGTCCCATTGGAAGATTTTTCCCTAACCTCACCAAATACAACTAAAAAACAGGTTTTGTATAGTAAATATATTATTATTACCTTTGCAATAAAGCCTCACAAACTGGAGATTGATGTTTTCAGTTTGTATGCAGTAGTTTGAATACCAAGTTCATAAAGTGAACATGTAACAAATGTTCAGGTGATCTATCAGGAGGTCACCGAGTCAGTTATAGACATGGTGCACTGCATTTCAAAATTTCCTAAGGAGTGTAAAGGGTATAACAAAAAATGTTGAAAAGCGCATTAAAGTGCAAAGTTTTCAGTACAGTTCAGATTTCAGTTGACTGTAGTCAATTAACTGAGATAGAAATGCTGATTAATAGTTATAAGTTACCATGCTGTCTTTTTAAATAAGCTTAAATGTGATAAATGTGAAATTGTGTGCCTTGGCAGGTACAGAATTGTTTGTTTTAAACCTGCAGTGCAAAAATCTTTTGTCAATACATGATGCTGAAAATGCACTTTACTTGTATAGATAGATTAATCATAAATGCTTTGGGTAATGTTATAATAGGGTAGCATCCTTGTAATCAGATTTAATTGAAAATGTATCTTTCTTTAATTTTCAATCCAATCAGATTGATTACAGTTGGGGGTTTAAGTTTGTCTGAGGCCCAATGGTTAGATAATGCCCAGTATTATTAATTACTATTACATGTCAACTATATCAATTACTCCTAAATATTCTGTGCCTAATGTGCCTTGTTAGCTCTAGGTGTTACTTGAACCAAGAATGGAAGAGAAAGCCAGCAGCGAACCAGCATTAAATGGCTTTGGAATAATGTATTCCCTATATTTCATACATGGTTAACAAATGAACTACATGTGGTGATGGGGAACAGTGCCAACCACACAGCATTCCTGTATTAGACAGTGCCAAGGAATAATGATGCAGAGCATGTTCTCAATATGTTGCAGTCAGAAGCACTTACAAAGTGCTGTTTTATTAATGTTGGCCGATTCATTAGAAATCTCAATTTGTAAAAATGGTAATTTATTTGAGGATAGTTTAACGACTCAAATACAGATCCATATCTTTGACGAACTGGTCTGGCAAACAAATGCCAAGATCTTTTGATGTTATACATAAACATAATGCAGCACGTATAAATTAAAACAATAACACACTTGCTTTGCTTGTTTAAAATACAAACATGATATAAATACATATGCAGTACAATATATTTTTATAGCTAGTAATTGTAAAGCTCACAGTTAGCAAGGAAGTCACATTCATAAAATAGATAATGAAAATATAACATGCTTGAAGAGCGATGTCACTTATTTTAAATGTCTTCCACTAAGAAACACCAATAAATATTATTATTCTAATATATAACTAAAACTTTGCTTAAATGAATACCTATTTACTTCAGGATTAAATGTAACCCTTCTGCAAAATAATTAAACATTTTACTCCAGGAACAGAAAAACTTTATGCTTGCAGTGGGTCCCCCTCACCACCACCTGAGTTACCTGCTTGTTTTGCACAAGGGATGATAAAAAGGTAATTTCTGCAATAAGCAAAGAGATCTTCATACTGCTTATAAAATTCAGTCTATCTGTTCCTGGAGCCTTCCCCTCCTGGAGTGTGGAGAAGGCTACCCGCTTTGCAGAGGACAGATGGGGAAGCGTGATGTTATCTAAAAAGCCTAAAAAGTTCTGAGATGAGTAGACCACCTTGTAGGAATATATGGTTTGATAGTAATGGAAGAATTGTTAGTCAATGAGCCTAGGGTGGGTAGTCTGTCATGAATGTCAAATATAATGCCGCGTACACACGATCGTTTTTCCTGTCATGCAAAAAAACTAAGTTTTTCTTGGCGTGATTCGTCGTAATTCCTTTCAAGCCTGCCTTGCATACACACGTTCATGAAAAAAAAACGCTTGAGCAAAGCGCGTGAAGTACAGCACGTACGACAACACCTATGATGGCACTATAAAGGGGACGTCCCATTCAAATGGCGCCACCCTTTGGGCTGCTTTTGCTGATCCTCGTGTTAGTAAAAGTTTGGTGAGAGATGATTTGCGCTTTTCAGTATTGTACTTTTCAGTCCGTTACAGCGTGACGCATGTGCTATCTCCATTACGAATGCTAGTTTTACCAGAACGAGTGCTCCGGTCTCACACTTGATTCTGAACATGCACGTTTTTTTCCCTTGGAAAAGCATACACGCGAGTGGTTTTCATGACGAGAAAAAGAACAACGGGAAAAACGACGAGAAAAAATAGAGCAGGTTCTAATTTTTTTGCGGGCAGTTTTCTCGTCGAGAAAACTGCTATGGAGCATGCTCACGACCGGTTTTCTCGACCAATCTAAAAAATTGGCAGTTTTCTCATCATGAAAAACGGTCGTGTGTATGCGGCATTAGAGTAATAGTTTTATCAACACCTTTGGCCAGCTAAGCTAACAGCTTGCCATTCATATCTCTCTGTTTGTAAATACTCTGGACTTAATGTAGCAGTATCTCCTGAAGGGAGGCTTGGAGGGCATTGCATGAAGCAGGGTCTTAGGTAGTGGTAAAGGTGTTTTTTACATTTTTGGCTATGACTTTTGTCAGGGCAAGGTTCTTCTGTGTTTGACATCTTGTTTTAGAGGCATGACAGAGGCATATCCCCCACTAATAAAGGCCTTAGAAGCACCCCCTATGGTTGCAGGCCAGTAGTACTCTCATTGATGGGCCAGTAATGTTGCAGTGAGATTTGAACATAAAGTAAAAGATCCAGAACCTAGAGAGACTCCAAAGCCTGTCGGGGGGTCTGAAGTTAATTTGAGTAGAAGTTGGAGTCTGGTGGTCAGAGATGCCCTGGATGAGGATCTATATGGAGACTATAGCAGGAAGTATAGATAAGGAGGTGTAGGCCAAATGAGTTCTGGAGAAGGATCTATGTGAAGTGCAGCAAAGTGGCAAGTAAATACTGTCGTGGTAGGATGCTTCCATTTCTAAAGTTTTGTCATTTGGTAGGCATCAGCCTATTTAGGAAATTCTGAGGTGTTCTGAAGTAAGGTTAAATATGTCCAAAGTAGGGAGGGGAGTTAAATTAAAGTTGTCCATAACCAGAATTTTGTCTGCTTTTTAATGGTGCGGGTGTGCATTAGCAGGGTGAAGAAAGTAAATACATCCCTGCATTAATCATTTCAACATGAAAAACATTGGCATGAAAAAGAGGGATCTCCCCTCTGGATGTGATGTGAGGCTAATAAAAAAAGGGGGGGGTGCCCCAGGAACCAGAAAGCTCACCCCTATAACTGGCATATATGGCTAATGTTTAATCAAGCTGAGAATTTTACTGCCATATAAATGTTTTAAAGTTTTAGAAAATGTAAACATCAGAGATCTCTTACATTTATAGTTAAAGCAGAACGTCACTCAAAAGGGGAAGTTCCACTTGTTAGTATGCTCTCCCCCTCCACTGCCCTATTTTTGTAAAGGGGAGGGGGGAGCAAATACTTTTTGTTTTGACAGGTACCCACTACCACTTCCAGTCAGATCCTTGGGGCGATCTGTGCCCAAGTTTGCCCCCCTCCTCTTCTCCCCCGCAGCCTCCTGGGTCACATGATGGGTCCCAGAAGACTGTGGGCCATTCAGAAGGTGTACCTCGACTCACGTATGTGCAGTAGGAAATCAGCCGTGAAGCTGGAAGAATTGGCTCAGGAGAAGACTTTGCTGGATCCCTGGACAGGTAAGTGTCCCTATATTAAAAGTCAGCAGCTACAGTAATTGTGAACCTGTACCTGCCTGTGAAATGTTCTGTACAATGTTTACAACCTACTGCAGCAAAATTTCCCAATATTCACAATAGACCCTTGTGCAAGCATGCAGCCTGGCAGCCAACCAGCCAGCAGGGGAAATGGGCATATGCCACCCCTAAGACAAATCAGGTCACATGACGTCAACACGCGGGGTGCCTTGCTAGGTGGGATCTCCCTGGCAAAGCATCTTGATATTATGTTAATGAGGGCAAGGACCTCTACCCCACAACCCAGGCTCAATGGCTGTGGTTTCTGTGGGTGGAGGGTTTATTGGAATCTGGAAACCCCCTCAAAAACAAGTAAACCCCAAGAAACTAAAACCCCTTAAGGGGTTCACCCAAAAATATAGATGTAAATAAACACACCCACTTTCAGATAAGTCCTTGTTTAAAAAGAATGCTTTTGTTTACATGACTGGGGATTTCAAGACAGAAAATTAATAGGGCCAGGTAATATCCCTGGTTGCTAAAGGCACAGAGAATGCTGGCAACCACTGCTTCCTTAACAACCATTGACAACAGAAGCTGTCATATATAGTAGCGATATAAAAAGCATTACTATATATACAGTAAAACCATGGTTTGAGAGTAGCTTGGTTTGAGAGCTTTCTGCAAGACAAGCAAAATATTTTTATAAATTTAGATTTATCAATGTCTTGATATAAGAGTAGCGTCATGTCACAACTGAGTATAAAATATAAGAGCGATGACTCTAATGCCGCGTACACACGATAAGTTTGTCTGATGAAAACGGTCTGATGGACGGTTTTCATCAGACGAACTGATAGTGTGTGGGCCCCATCTTGTTTTTATCCATCAGTCAAAAAACTAGGAACTTGTTTTAAAATTATCTGATGGTTAAAAAACCGATAGAAAAAAAATGATCGTCTGTGGGTATGTCCATCAGTTAAAAATCCACGCATGCTCAGAATCAAGTCGATGCATGCTCGGAAGCTCTGAACTTCATTTTTCTCAGCACGTCATTGTGTTTTACGTCACCGCGTTGGACACGATCGTTTTTTTAACCGATGGTGTGTAGGCACGACTGATCATCAGTCAGCTTCATCGGATATCTGATAAAAAAATCCATCAGACCGTTTTCATCAGATGAACTGATCATGTCTACAGGGCATAAGTGTAGCACTATGGTTACATTTAACCACTTAAGACCCGGACCAAAATGCAGCTAAAGGACCCGGCCAGGTTTTGCGATTCAGCACTGTGTCGCTTTAACTGACAATTGCGCGGTCGTGCGGCATGGCTCCCCAACAAAATTGGCGTCCTTTTTTTCCCACAAATAGAGCTTTCTTTTGGTGGTATTTGATCACCTCTGTGGTTTTTATTTTTTGCGCTATAAACAAAAATAGAGCAACAATTTTGAAAAAAATTCAATATTTTTTACTTTTAGCTATAATAAACATCTCCCAAAAATGTATAAAAAAACATTTTTTTCCCTTAGTTTAGGCCGATACGTATTCTTCTACCTATTTTTGGTAAAAAGCGTTTATCGGTTGGTTTGCGCAAAATTTATAGCGTTTACAAAATAGGGAATAGTTTTATTGCATTTTTATTAAAAAAAATGTTTTACTACTAATGGTGGCGATCAGCGATTTTTTTCGTGACTGCGACATAATGATGGACACTTCGGACAATTTTAACGTGTTTTTGGGACCATTTGTCATTTTCACAGCAAAAAATGCATTTAAAATGCATTGTTTTCTGTGAAAATTACAATTGCAGTTTGGGAGTTAACCACAGGGGGCGCTGATGGGGTTGTGTGTGACCTGAAGTGTGTTTACAACTGTAGGGGGTGTGGCTGTAGGTGTGACATCATCGATTGTGTCCCCCTATAAAAGGGATCACACGATCAATGGCGCCGCCACAGTGAAGAACTGGGAAGCTGTGTTTACACACAGGTCTCCCTGTTCTTTAGCTCCGAGGACCGATCGCGGGACTCCAGCGGCGATCGGGTCCACGAGTCCCGCGGTCCCGGTCACGGAGCTTCGGACCGGGTCCCGGGCGCGCGCCCCGCGACCCACGGCTGGGTACTAGCACAGGATGTACCTGTACGTGCATGTGCCCAGCCGTGCCATTCTGCCAACGTATATGTGCAGGAGGCGGTCCTTAAGTGGTTAATGTAGGTACAACATTTAGCAACTCACATGGTTGATGATAAAAGCAGGCACATCTAAGTATGCAGGCATCCAGGGTAAAGCTGTAGACATAGACAATTCTCCTCACTGCCATTGATGTCATTGATGTCGTCTCTTCCACGAGGGCTTCAAGCCTCGCTTTTAGATCACTCTACTGCAGGGTAGTTTTCCTGGTCATGATTGTAGACTGATATCGGTGAGAGTCGGCGGTGAGGATGACGGTCTATGTGGATCGCTTTACTCCAGATACCTGCATACTTAGATGTGCCTCTTTTAATCATCAACCATGTGAGTTGCTAAATGTTGTACCTTCATTAAATGTAACCATATTGCTACACTTAGAGGCGCCTCTCTTCTCTTTTATACTCAGTAGCTCCTGCTGGATTTTGCTTCTAATCCCCTTGTGAAAGCTTCCATTTGTGGATGGACATTTTATGGTTACACAACTTATCACATTGCTATAATCTTTTTATATGGACTATAAACTGAAGGACTTATGAATTAATGGTTGTGGAACAAATCATTTAAGCTTCCATTATTTCCTATGGGAAAATTTGCTGTGATATACAAGTGCTTTGGATTATAAGCAGGCTTCCGGAACGAATTTCGTCGCAATCCAAGGTTTTACTGTATATGCCTTTCAGATTCCGTAAATGTTCAGCCAGTCAAACGAACAGCAACAAAAGCAAGCAAAATTCAGTTGAAACCTGGTGCAAATCTACAGGCTAAAGGGCACAAGGAAGCCAAACACTGGACTTGTCCTCTGCATCCATTATTATATAATTATTCCAGGCCTAGAAGCAATCTTTAAAAATGACAACATCCAAGGTATTTGATATTTGAAAGTTGGAGTTTGAAATACAACTGCACCAGTTATCACGCCCCCTCCCAAACTATGGAACCCTCTATATTTTTATTTCAAATATGCAATCTCTATATCAAGCTGGAACTAAGAAGACAATAAAATCCCATTTATTTCCTGTATTCTCTTTTTACAATAAGTATAGGATGGATGCTGTGTATTCCATGATGTGCATCTTAATATAAGATGATTCCACCATGGCAATGGAAGAGTTAAACCTGCCTAAATGGGATCGCTCCTGAGTTAAACCCCTGCCAGAAATCTGAACTGGGGGAGTAATTAGGTACAATTATCATTAAACTCTAAGTTATGCAGAGAAAGCCTCTATGTAATCCATAATGGGATCTAATTAGAACCTGCTATATGCTCATCAAAATAAGACAGGCAAAGGTGCGTGAAGCTATGGTCTATGGTTCAGGAACAAAGTGCAACCTAATTTGTCTGTGCCAGAGAAAGCTAGCGGGAGAGAGAAATTGTAGTAGTACCTTTATTTGGCTAATTGAATACATTTTTGTGGTACAAGTTTTCCAATATCCTCTTTGTCAAGCATAGTATCATACAAAAAAATCGTATATATTTACATTTGTACACCATGCCTGTTGAAGAGAACTAATCATTATCAAAAGCTTCCTATATATGACAACGTTTATAAGTTCTACTTTCAATTTATCGCTGTGTAAGGTTTTCCCTAGTGAGTTTCCACAACACACACATTCTTTTTTCCCCTGAATCCCTACTCCAGCACACACACAGATCAGTCTGCCCCCTGTATCCCTCCTCCAGCACACACATTAGTCTTTCCTCTGTATCCCTCCTCTAGCACACACACATCAGTCTGCCCTCTGTATCCCTCCTCCAGCACACTCATTAGTCTTTCCTCTGTATCCCTCCTCCAGCACACACAGTCTTTTCCCTGTAAATTTCCTCCAGCACACATGCATTAGTCTTTCCCCTAAATACCTCCTCCAGCATACACATGAGTCTTTCTTCTGTATCCCTCTTCCAGGACAAACACATTAATCTTTTCTTTTGTAGGGATTGGCTACCCTCTACTGTATATTGGTGGCTCTGCTGCTTAATGTTCACATAGGTTATTTATGTACATCACTTCCTATCTCTGTGTGTCTAGATCAGAAACAACAGAAATAGGGAGTGGATAGTGAAACAAAGAACTGTGCCACATGGGCTTATACACAGGAGCTGCTACTGCTGCTGTCTTTTCACCCAGACAAGAAGCAGAGACTATTATACAAATATTCAAGAATTCCTGTGTTCTAATCATTTAACTGCAGCTGCCCACAGCTTCTTAAGTATGTATTTAAATCCCTGTGACAGACAATTTTTTAATTCCACTGTCCTATTTTATATTGAAACAATCCCCAGAAACAAAGCCCTGCCCCATCTCCCACATTCGGAGCAATACACCCCTGATGATACAGTCCCTGCTGATAACCAGTTATACCAAAGTGTAAATAGGCTGGCAACCAACTGAGGGAACAAGAAAAAGAAGGGATGAGTCTAACTAAAGACTAAACCAACTAATCCAAACATGCAGGTAAACTGGAATATACCATTTACAGATTCTAAATTACAAGTTGTAGTTACACTGGATTACCACTAGGTGTCAGCACAATGAAATCCAATACAAAGATGGATACACAATTTAGTGTTCCAGAACTCCCCCGTTTGAAATTGTCAGATTTCACTAATAAACATAACTTAACTTTTATACACAATGCAATTATTTTTTACATAATGCCCAGGATTAACCCTTTAGGTTCCACAGTGAGTATAACAAGCATGCTTTATTGCATATACAGACTGATTTAACTGTTGTGGGTTTAATAACACTTTTGGGATTATTTAAGAAAGGCAAATCCACTTTGCACTACAAGTGCAAAGTGCACTTAAAAATTGCACTGAAAGTACACTTGGAAGTGCAGTCGCTGTAATTCTGAGGAGTAGATCTGAAATGAGGGGAAGCTCTGCTGATTTTTTTATCCTATCATGTGCAAGCTAAAATGCTGTTTTTTATTTTCCTTGCATGTCCCCTTCGAATCTACAGCGACTGCCTTTCCAAGTTTACTTTCAGTGCAATTTCAAGTGCACTTTGCACTTGTAGTTTGCATTTGTAGTGAAAAGTGGATTTGCCTTTCGTAAATAACCCCCTTTAAGTCGGTTAGGATGAAGGAAAAAAGCTGGGACAGCCGCACTCCAAAAAAACTCCTCCTTTAATTAAAAATCACAAAATACATGCCACAGCAAAAAACAGCACAACAAAAGAAAAGCTGACGTTTCGCACTATGCCTTAGTGCTTCTTCATAGCCCCTTTAAGTCCTCAATGTCCTGAACTTGACATCCTGAAGCAGTTCTTGTATCAGATCACCTCTCCAATGGGGGGTACGTTTTGCAAGGTCCTTTGAGGTTGGCAGCAGGAAAGTCCCTTTGGTAAATTGAGGGAACCGCTTGGCAAGTCTAAGAGACTTTGGGGGGGATTTACTAAAACTGGTGGACATAGAATCTAGTGCAGCTGTGTATAGTAACAAATCAGCTTCTAGCTTTTATTATCAAAGCTTAGGGCCCTTTCACACGTGCGGACCGTATGTCCACATTTTCATCCGTCCGTTGCAGATGAAAACGGGACATATATTGGTCCCTATGTGATTACGGGTGTCAGCGGATGACCATCCGCTGACACCCATAATCTTCCGCCTCCGCAAAGATCCGCATTTGCGGACGGAAGAAAATCCTATTTTTCTTCCGTCTGCCGGATCGCATCGGATGAACACGGACATACGGTCCGTGTTCATCCGATCCCCCATAGGGGAGAGCGGAGGAAAGACAGGACGGTCCCTGCAAAGTGTGCGGGGACCGCCCTGTCAGCTGCCAGCTCAGCGGGGATTTTACGGAGGATCCCTGCTGAGCTTTTGCGGACACACGGAGCGGATCATTACTGATCCGCCCGTGTGAAAGGGCCCTAAATTGCACAAGCTGAAGTTAGAATCTGATTGGTTACTATACGCAGCTGCACCACATTATATGTGCACCAGTTTTAGTAACCCCTGTTCTATCCACTTGGTCAGGTAGTGCTTTAGAGTTTGTGGTCAAACATCAGCATTGTTGTACAGGATGTCGGTGTTGGTAAATTCTTGATAAACAGTTGAAGTTTCAGATTTGCTGTTGTCAAGAGTGACAACTTGGAGTGTTGGGGCTGCCACAAGGTAAGCTATTCTGAACAAGTCAAAAAATGAAAAAGCTGCAAGTGAATGACTGCTTTGGTTGTCTAATGCTGCGTGCACATGATAGGTTAGTCTGATGAAAACGGTCTGATGGACCGTTTTCATCAGACCAAACCTATCGTGTGTACAGGGCATAAGACAGCATACATCTTAACTGCTTTCTTAGGTTTTCCATCAGGAAACACCTTGACAAGACATATGTATGCAAAGGTTTTACCCCAAAGCCCTTAATAGAATAAATCACTGCACTTTGACATGACTGTTGCAGGTGACTGTTCTTGGCTCTCCCATGATATGAAACAGCATGAAAAGGATCTACAGGGGGAAGAGCTGTGCTCAAATTGATGAAGTGCTTAAACATGAGCATCACTGTCACTGTGTATTTTTTGTAAAGTGAAGTCTCATCTCATTTACTAAGCTCTGGACCAACTGCATTTGGGAAGTGCACAGTCTATTTCCCTTCAGCAAATTAACCCCATAGTCCTTAGTGCACTCTATTGGATTTTCTGTATTTGCAAGACTATCGTTGTCTAACTTGCAGTAACAGCTTGTTCCAAAACTATCAATCTGGCCTCTGCTATAGCTAAGTCATATTTCCTTTGCAGGGCTTCCATTTCTACCTTCTTGTGGGCAAAATCTGCCTCCATTTATGCCTTCATTTTTGCAAAGACAGCTTGCACCGTGATAGACTCTATACTCCTATGTGCATTCACCAACGATGTAAGGTGCAACACACCACTAACCAATAATGTAAAGTGCCACTTACAATGGTTACAACAAATGTAACAGGACACTGTTTAACTGACCATGAGTGAGGGCGGGGGCCACCCATCACGTGATTCTGTTCCCCTCTGAAGCAAGGGAAAGCCCAGGCTTTCCCAGTGATCGGGTGACGGGTGACCCCGCCCCCTCTGATGTAACGCAGGTTTGCCGTTTCATCAGGGGGGCGGGGTCACCCGCATGTCACTGGGAAAGCCTGGGTTTTCCCTTGCGTCAGAGGGGGACGGGGTCAAGTGACGGGTGGCCCTGCCTTCATCTACATTAACGATGTCACTGGCTGAAGCCCGTCATTCCCGGGGTGTCTCAGGTGGAGACCGGTGATGCGCTGCATTGTGGACATCTCATTGCTGGATCCTGGACCTGGATGAAGAGGAGATCTTCTCATCGCTGGACCCCAGAGATGAGATCACCCATCGCAGGATACCGACAGCGTTGGACAGCGTGTCTGTATTTTTTTTTACAATGTTTACACTTTCTTTGTGAAATTATAGGGGTACAATGAACCCCATTAACAATTCACATGGGGGGCAGGATCTGGGGGTCCCCTTTGTTAAAGGGGTATTCCAGATTGCGATAAGCCCCCCGCCCACAGACCACCACATCCACCGGGCAGGGGTTGTGGGGATGAGGCCCTTGTCCCCATCAACACGGGGACATGGTGCTTTGAGGGGTCAGAGACCCCCAAAGCATCCTCCCAATGTTGAGGGCATGTGGCCTGGAATGGTTCAGGAGGGGGGCGCTCTCTCATTCCCCCTCTTTTCCTGCGGCCTGCCAGGTTGCATGCTCGGATAAAGGGTCTGGTATGGATTTTTGGGGGGAGCTCCACACCATTTTCCTTTTAAATTTGGGATGGAGTTCCCCTTATAATCCATATCAGACCTGAAGGGCCTGGTATGGATATTTGGGGGGAACACCAAGTCATTTTTTTTTTTAATTTGACGCAGGGTTTCCCTTAATATCCATACCAGAACTTAAGGGCCTGGTAATTGAATTTGGGGGGACCCCCACGCATTTTTTATTTTTTTTTCTCAATGCCTTTTCTCTGTATTGCCGGGAGCCGACAATTCATTATAGCCGCGAGTGGTTTTAAATGACTTTTTTTCCCTTCAGAAATTACACTTTGTGCAGGGACAGTTCTAAGCACGGGAAACATGCGCTGCTTTACAGGCATACTTTACACACCCCCTAGGTATGAAATTTAAAGGAATATTTCACTTTTATTGTTTCACTTTAAGCATTATTAAAATCCCTGCTCCTGAAAAAACTGCAGAAGTCAGAAAAAGGCTTAGGCCTTGTACACACGATAGGATAGCCAGAGGACAACGGTCTGAAGGACCGTTTTCATCAGTCCAAACCGATCGTGTGTAGGCCCCATAGATTATTTAACCTTAGGTTAAAAACATGAGAACTTGCTTTAAAATGTAACCGATGGACGCCTAAGCGATAGGTCAAAACCGATCATTAGTATGCAAAAGCATCGCTTAAAAACCTGCGCATGCTCAAAATCAAGTCGACGCATGCTTGGAGGCATTGAACTTCGGTTTTTTTCAGCACGTCGTTGTGTTTTACGTCACTGCGTTCTGACACGATCTTTTTTTTAACTGATTGTGTGTAGGCACGACATTCTCATCGTATGGACTGATTGTGTGTACGAGGCCTAAGTCTCTAAGGGGTTAAGCTTTGAAAAAACTGCAAGCTGATTGGCTTCTATGCACAGCTGCACCAGATTTTGCACTCTCCAGTTTTAGTAAATCAACCCCAAACTGTCTATGATTAGACTACTGGCTTGGATTAATTAAACTAATCAGCGGGTTTGATGTTAATGTACTATCACTACAAAGAGATTTGCCCTGAAAATATCCTGGATCACTGGCGGTTTATTTGTGAATCAAAGATCCATCTGTACATTAGATCAACAATTTCAGCAATTGTTTTCACTAAAAGGAACAAACATGGTTTGGTTCAAATTGTATATAGGCATCTGCTATAAATGGTACATTTCCATGTTCTGTGAGAGACATTCCTCCGGTGATTCATTATAAATTCATTCAGGAAAAAATTACCATGACTTTATAATCATACCTAAAGAAAAATAAATCTCCTCTGCATCATGAGATTTATGCAGCTGCAACTGTAGCAATGGCTGATTCAGCAGAATCATGTTTGGAAAACGTGAGCATAATTATGTGTATTACCATGCAAATTTTTTCACCTGCTTCTGCCTGGCGATACGAATATAAAATATCACAAATTAAGTACAATCTGCATTTTGCCATCCAGAATGCACTTATGTAAGTGAATAAACTATGCATATCACACTTGTTTGCACATCATGGGGCTTATTTGTGAAAAGGGAAGCAAGAAAAAGTAAAGTGTAGACCACAGGCAATCTGTTAGTTTTCATATTCACCTTTAACCACTTCAGCCCCAGAAGAACTTACCCCCTTCCTGACCAGAGCACTTTTTACGATACGGCACTGCGTTGCTTTAACTGACAATTGCGCAGTCGTGCAACGTCCCTTTTTCCTTACAAATAGAGCTTTCTTTTGGTGGTATTTGATCACCTCTGCGGTTTTAATTCAATTTAGAAAAAATATATATATATAAAAAAAATATATAAAAAAAAATAATTCTTGTTCAGTTAGGCCGATATGTTTCTTCAGTTTTTTTATTTTATTTTTTTATTTTATTAGTAATGGCAACATGACTGTGACATTATGGCGGACACATCAGACACTTTTGACACTATTTTGGGACCATTGTCCATTGACCAAATGCACTGATTACTGTGTAAATGACACTGGCAGGGAAGGGATTAAACACTAGGGGATAATAAAGGGGTTAAGTGTGTCATCTGGAGTGATTCTAACTGTAGGGGGGATGGGCTACCACTGACATGACAGCAATCACTGCTTCCGATGACAGGGAGCAGTAGATCCCTGTCATGTCGGTTAAATAAATTAATTAAAAAACGAGAAGTTGTTATTAGCGGTGACCCCATTTTTTGTTGATTCAGTTTTCACAAGTCAGCACCTACTGTGTTTTATTTATTTTTATATGTCAAATTTTCTAATGGTCTATGTAAATAGACAATAAGGCCAGGTTCACATATGTGCGTCCGCAGTTCGCAGCATGGGGTCTGGTGCGTTTCATAATGCTCATGCACTGTAGTTGAACATCATGGGAAATGTAATTCCAAAACATCTGGGGTGCCAAGGTTCGCCATCACTGGATTAGGCAATACTCTTCATTAAATTATCACCTGGAATTGTGAGTATTAAATTATGCATCTCTGCCTCTCTAGTTCGTTTTGATTAGATGTCAGATAATGTTGATTTTTACTTTTGCAAAAAAAATGTGTACATTTAGAATAGTGCATAACTCTCACTTAAAGGAAATCTGCATTGTGAGGTATATGGAGGCTTCTTTTACTTACCTTTCGAAAGCCCTGTACACACGCTCGGTTTTCACGGCGGTAAAAAGTCTGCAGTGAAAACCAAGAGGAAAGCCAAGAACCCGGCAGGAAAATTGCCATGGAGCTTTGGCCGGGAATCCCGGCCGTGTGTATTCTCCATGGGCACTTCCTCGCAGTGTTTCCCATAGAGTATTAGTAAATCTGGCGGCAAAAAAGCCGCCGGGAATCCCGGCGGGAAAATAGAGAGCAGGTTCTTTATTTTCCCGTTGCGATTCCCATCTGTTTTCCTGACAGGAAAACTGCTAGGAAGCATACACATGTCCGGTTTTCCCGGCCAAATGCTCTCTTGGCAGTTTTCCTGGCAGGAAAACCGGTCGTGTGTAAGGCCTCGTTCACACAGGGCATACATAAACTTACCCCCATGTAAGGCTATATTTACTCACATGGGGATGAACAAGTGTTCTGTGCATCCCTGCGCAGGCAGCCCTATTGCTGTAAATTGGGACATAGTGGCTGCATGAAAGTAGCCGCCGCTCTCAATGTGACATCCATGCACGTGCATATCAGGTCAGAGGTTTTTACTTCACCTAATGCAAACATGTTCTGGGTCAGTGACGCAGAAAACACTGAAACGATTAGATAACCATAACAGCCAGGCAACTAACATTTCCAGAAGAAGGGTCAGCAGTGAGGGCCTCGGCCTCCATATTTTTTCTCTTTTAGGTATAATAGCAATATTTTTGTATTTTTAAATATTTTGTATTTCGTATAGTTAATTAAATATCGAGGCAGCTGAGAACAGAACACAAATCATGCCTCCTCTCGTTATATGAGTATTCCCATAAAACGTGCATGGACAGTGTCACAATAATCAGGTCTACTGCATAACAAAATATAGGATAAAAATGAACCACCATCCTTCCTGGGTCATAAAAATGCAATGACAACAGCACGTCACTGCTCGCGACGCGTTTCGCCACAAGCTGACGTCATCCTGGGGTTGTCCCAATTTATATGTATGAATTTATTTATTCTTAGTGCAGCTCCATATTTTTGTTTAGTTCAATAGATATAATGTTTTATGGAATAACATTTTTAAATTATATATATATACTATATACATACATATATATATATATATACCTATAAACATTTATAATACATAAATCATTATATCTACTTTTTTTTTTTTTTTTTTAACTTCTGTGAAATTCCACTGTGATGTTCAATGTGATAATACCCTGTGATATAATTCAGAGTATGGGTAAAGATCAGTAATGGAGGGTGAACTGTTCTATTCCCAAACATGAGCAGAAGTTTTAGCAGTAAAACGATTGGAAAAACACATACAGTCTGCCGAAAAATTGCCATTATTCTTTTTTTTTTTTTTTATCACTCTGTCTTTTTGCCCCATACAGTACAATGGCCATAGTACTGTATGCAATGAATAAGCAAGAGGGTCAATATATCAAGCACCTTATCCTACGGCATTTAGCACAATAGTAATCAATATATATTGTGGATATTGGTCTATTTTAAAGGTGCTGAAGGACAAAAAGACTACAATTCTGTTTTATAAACTATTTTGTGTAGACTTGTCTAATAAAACCATATCAAGACAACATTAAAATCAGATGTAGGTCCCTGATTTCTGCAGAGAACCTCCTTCACAAGTTACTAATATTGCATTTGATAGAATTATCACAATGGGGGAGATTTAATAAAACAGGTGCACTGTGCATGGTAGCCAATCAGCTTCTAACTTCAGCTTATTCAATTAATTTTGACAATAGAGCTTGGAAGCTGATTGGTTTCTGTGCAGCGCTGCACCAGATTTTGACTGCTCCAGTTTTAGTAAATCCACCCACTGTGTTAGTTGGCGCCTTGCCATACATAGTGTCTTTATGATTAAGTTAGTTAATTTAGTTATTATTATTTTTTTTGTTATTTAGTTATTTAATTATAATAAACTGCTTCAGGCACTGGACTAATGTGAATGATGCTATGTACTGTGAAAATCACTGTGGAATTTTACAGAACTAACATCCTCAATTGATATAATTGCAATGGAAAAAATACCACGTTAATTAGTACACCATAAAGCAGCAGCTCTACCGTGAGATACACACAGAATGGAAATAAACAAAAATATGGAGCTGCGCTAAGAATAAATAAATTCAAACATATAAATTGTACCAAACATAAAAAATAATAATGAATAAATATGAATTATGAGTCCATATATTCAGTCCAAAACAAAATAGTGAATGTGACTAGGTCCCTTTAAATTTTAATGACATTGGGGTATGAATCCCATACAGCACGATAATAATGTGCACCTCCACCGCATAGATTGAGTGCTTACCAGATGGCAAGCTTTGGAAAGCTTGCGGCTAATACCCGAGCCTTTATCCAGAGAGTGATCAGATGTCAGTTCACAGACAACCCCATCCAACGCTGTATCCTGGCCTAGGCCAACAAGGCCCAAGCCTAGGGCAGCACTTTGCAGTGGGACAGCACGGAAAGTGTCCTTGCCAGCTTGCACTACACTGTTAGGCCCCGTACACATGTCCGAGGAACTCGACGGGCAAAACACATCGTTTTGCCCGTCGAGTTCCTCGTGAAGCCGCCTAGGATCTCGGCGAGCCGAAATTTCCCATTGAACAACGAGGAAATAGAGAACATGTTCTCTATTTCCTCGCCGAGGTCCTCGTCGGCTTCCTCGGCCGAAAGTGTACACACGGCCGGGTTTCTCGGCAGAATTCAGCTCCGACCGAGTTTCTGGCTGAATTCTGCCGAGAAACTCGGTCGTGTGTACGGGGCCTATGTGTAGCACTAGTCTCATGGGGCGGACTGGGCTGAGAGGAAAATGAGTCTAGCGCCCCCATAAAGTGGCCGCACTGCTTCTGGTATACGGGCAGCCAGCATTCCGCAACTGTTTGGTGGTGTGGGGCGCCGCTTCTAATTTTGACTATCCTATGATCCTGGACCACAAACCTTCCTTACTGTGCTATATGTTTTCTTTTGCACCATTTGCATGGTTATATCTTCTTAGTCCTCTCCATAAAATTATCAGGAATTTGTGCTTAAAATAGAACTATAGGCAACACTTTTTGGATAGCATAAGGGAGGGTTATAGCCCATGTCAGTTTATTTTTTACCATCCCTGTCCCATTGCAGAGATTTCCCTTCACGTCCTACCCCATAGCCAAACAGGAAGTGAAAGGAAATCTATGCAAATTAAGGGAATCTATTGCCCCCCCCCAGGCCCTCAGAACTAGTGTCCCCACTCAAAATTTTTAGGGCGGGTTTTAAACAGCAAGGGGTGTGGCCTTGACAGGAAGGGGTGGGTCACATTTAAAGTAGGGGATGCACGAGTTTAGTCAGGCCTAGGGAAGCACAAAACCTAAATACTCTACTGACCCCATCTAACCAAATTAGGCCAGGCAAAGATCCCAGTATTCTCATGTGTATCAGGAATGGACTCCGTAATCAGTAGGCATAATTACCAGATTAGTCAAAGTGACTGAAAAATAAAAAAGCTTGCCATAGTGTACAACTAAACACACCTTTAACCACTTAAGGACCGCCTCCTGCACATTTACGTCAGCAGAATGGCACGGCTGGGCACATGCACGTACAGGTACGTCCTGTGCTAGTACCCAGCCTTGGGTCGACCCGGTCCAAAGCTCCGTGACCGGGATCGCGGGACACGCGGACCCGATCGCCGCTGGAGTCCCACGATCGGTCCCCGGAGCTGAAGAACGGGGAGAGCTGTATGTAAACACAGCTTCCCCGTTCTTCACTGTGGCGGCTTCATCGATCGTGTGATCCCTTTTATAGGGATACACAATCGATGACGTCACACCTACAACCACACCCCCCTACAGTTAGAAACACATATTAGGTCATACATAACCCCTTCAGCGCCCCCTTGTGGTTCACTCACAAACTTCAATTGTCATTTTCACAGTAAACAATGCATTTTAAATGCATTTTTTGCTGTGAAAATGACAATGGTCCCAAAAATGTGTCAAAATTGTCCGAAGTGTCCACCATAATGTCACAGTCATGAAAAAAAATTGCTGATCGCCGCCATTAGTAGTAAAACATTTTTTTTATAAAAATGCAATAAAACTATCCCCTATTTTGAAAACGCTATAAATTTTGCGCAAACCAACCGATAAACACTTATTGCGATTTTTTTGACCAAAAATAGGTAGAAGAATACATATGGGCCTAAACTGAGGAAAAAAAACGTTTTTTTTTATATATTTTTGGGGGATATTTATTATAGCAAAAAGTAAAAAATATTGCATTTTTTTCAAAATTGTCGCTCTATTTTTGTTTATAGCGCAAAAAATAAAAACCGCAGAGGTGATCAAATACCACCAAAAGAAAGCTCTATTTGTGGGGAAAAAAGGACGCCAATTTTGTTTGGGAGTCACGTCGCACGAATGCACAATTGTTTGTTAAAGCGACGCAGTGCCGAATCGCAAAACCTGGCCGGGTCCTTTAGCTGCCTAAAGGTCCGGGTCTTAAGTGGTTAATTAATAAATGGTAATGCACTTACACAAGGAGTGGAATAAAAAGCAAAGGATAAATATGAACCACCGTCCTTCCGGGGTCATAAAAACACAGTGACATCAGCACGTCATGACGTGTTTCGCTGCAACCTGACGTCATCCTGGGGTCGTCCCAATTTATATGCTTGAATATATTTATTCTTAGTGCAGCTCCATATTTTGGTTTAGTTTAATAGATATAATGTTTTATGGAATAACATTTTTAAATGAGATATATATATATATATATATATATATATATATATATATATATATATATATATATATATATATATATATATATATATATATATATATATAGATAGATAGATAGATAGATAGATAGACATTTTTAATACATAAATCATTATATCTACTTCCACTGTGATGTTTACAGTACATAGAAGCAATCATATTAGTCTATTTACATAATTTATATTTATCTATATATATATAATATATATTTATTTTTACATTCAGTCATTCAGAGCTCTTCTTCTTTTTGATGGCAAATGCTTAGTATAACAAATGTGTTTGACTACAGACAGGGGTCTGGTGACAGTATAAAATGACAAAACTTTGTTCATACCGCCTGTTAGCACAGCAGTTCTTGGCTTAAAACAGTAATACCTAACCGTAAAAAAAGATTAAAGGAGGTTGTTGAATTTTGAGCAGATCTACTGTAAATATCCGACATCAGCTTCAATCTGCCAGCTGACAGTGACTTTCCGGCTGCTCTTTGAAATATTCTGACACGTCGGTTTGGGACTGATTTGTACATCTCTAGACAGCAGAAAGCCAAAATCTCTTCTTGAAGTTCACTGTGATAATGTAACTGGTTCAGCAATGTGACAATCACTCAGTGCATGACCACAAAGTGCTGACAGATGATACAGCGAATTACATTCAGCCTTCAGATTGCAGCACGAGACTTGGAAAACGTTTTATGTCAACAGTATTGTACTATTATGTGTAGGTCAGGACTGAGTCTTGTTTGCTTTATGCCTGTGACAGTACCCTGTGTAATATGTGATCCTGTAAAGTTGTACCACGGGTGTTTTTTTTTTACTTTTTGGATGAAATTGCACACATACAGTAATATACTTTTTTTTTTTTTTTTGGAGCTTTATTTTTGATGGCCTAACAAAAAAATCGATGCCACTTAAAAAGGTTACAAACCTATGGCAAGAACTGAGTTGTTAAAGTAATTGCAAATGATCACCTCGTAAAACAACCCATTTAGTTTAAAATAGAAATGAAATGCAAAACATTTTTGTATAGATATAAAAAAAAAAACACATCATAAATACCTTTTTTCTCTTTTTTTATACGTGATCACATTCCCTATGTTCTCAGCTGCAAAAGAGCTGGGGATGGAGAAACATCAGGACACTAATCTTTTCAGGGATTGGCTGTGCAGCAGGGGCATGTCAGGACAAGTCTGATCATTGGAAGAGAGCAGCCTGAGTTCCAAACATAGCTAGATAACTGGCCATTGTGTGCTCTCCAGCCCAGTGTGATCAGTTTTTAATAGGAAAGCAGAGGGACTAGCAGAAACACCAGGGATTTCACATAAAGGAAGCAATACAAAGAGAATAGGATACTTTCTCATACAAGTAGGCACATATCAGGAATATAAAGTGTTGGGGTAACGAACGCTTTAATTTATCATCCAAACTACTCTGTACTTGCTGTCACTGGCCCAGATTCAAGAAGCAATTGCGCCCGTGTAACCATGAGTTACACGGCGCAATTGCTTACTTGCTCCGGTGTAACGAGTGCTCCTGATTCAGGAACCTTGTTACACCGGCTGCAGCCTAAAATCTGCGCGGCATAAGGCTCTTATGCCTCGCAGATTTTAGGCTGCATTCTTGCGGGGGCCGCTAGGGGGCGCTCCCATTGTGTATCAGCGTGTAGTATGCAAATTGCATACTACCACTGATTCACAATCTTGCGCGGGCCCCGCGCAAGCCAGGTACGGAGTTTCCGTACGGCTACTTTAGCGCAAGGCTGCCCTTTCTAATAGCAGGGGCAGCCTGTGCTAAAGTATATCGCCGCTCCCGCGTCGCGACGTTCAAATGTTACATCGTTTGCGTAAGTGCTTCGTGAATGGCGCTGGACGCAATGCACGTCGGGAAAGTTTCCCGACGGAGCATGCGCTGTACGCTCGGCGCGGGAGCGTGCCAAATTTAAATGATTCACGTTTACGCCGTGCAAATTTGCCGGCGCGCCCTCGCAAGTCACGGAGCTACTGCTCCGTGAATCGAGGGCAGCGCAAAATATTTGCGTGGGCGCAGGGCAAAATCGTTGCCCTGCTCCCACGCAAATATCGCTCAAATCTTATTGAATCTGGGCCACTGTTTATATCTATCTATCTATCTACTGTATCTTTTTTTTTTTTTACCTGCAAATTTGTAATATTTTTTTTGCTTTGCCTGTTCTCATATAAACACATGTAATCCCAATGTTTGGTGTTTGTTAATGTATGTACTGTCTGCAAGCTCTGAATAATATTTTTGGCTGCTTTTCTGTGTTCTGTACATGAGCTTTTGACACAAAACGTTTTGCATCCCTTAAAGTGATTGTAAACGATCACCTTGTAAAACAAGCCATTCCGTTTAACATAGAAATGAAAGGCAAACATTTTTGTATAGATATAGTACCTGCCGCCAATATTGTGTCAATCTCGCCTCTGTTATCGGCGAGATTGATACCTGCGAGCCCTGTCGCGGGAGCCAGTGCAGAGCTCTGTCGCTCCTCCTGCAAGCCGCCCCCAATGGATTCCTATGGATGCGCGGATGGATTCCTATGGATGGGTAGCGATCCCATTGCGCTGGAAACACAATATCGGTGGCAGCTACTGTATAAAAAAACATTATAAATACCCTTTTTTCCTTTTTTTAAGTGATCGAATGCCCTCTGTTCTCAGCTGAAAAAGAGCTGGGGGAGGAGAAACAGCAGCACACTAAGCTTTCCATTGAATGGCTGTGCAAGGGGGTTGTCAGGACAAGCCTGATCATTGAAGGAGAGCAGCTTGAGGTCCCAGCAAAGCTAGAGATCTGACCACGATGTGCTCTCCTGCTTAGTGTGGTCAGTTTTTAATAGGAAAGCAACTGGGCCTAGCAGGAACACCAGGGCAAAGGAAGCAATGCAAAGAGAACAGGATACTTTATCATACAAGTACATGGTACAGAAGGCACATATCAGGAATATGAAATGTTGAGGTAACAAACGCTTTAATAATATTTTCTAAAGTGATTGACAGATGATAATATTATTTTCAGCTTAGGGCCCATGAGTTGTACCTTATATAGTGACTGTAAAAACTGTGCGGCAAAGTATTACATTTAAAGTGTATGTCAAGACAAAACTTGCTCGTTCTGTTTTGAATAAGATAAGGAAGAATTAGAACCAATGTTGAATATTTTACCGTAACCCAGATAGTCAGAAAACAGGCAATGAACAACAGCCAGTTGTACCAAGGGATGAGACAGGAGCAATGTAATGCTGGCCATACATTGATAGATTGTTTTTGTTCAGCCTGTGCAAAACAGATTTCTCCCTCCATGCTAACAGCACTAATGGATGATTCCGCCAACAGTGCCTTTGAGACAACCTAAAAAGATGCAGTTGCGATTCAGTTGACAATCTTCTACCCAGCTCCTCTGATTTTTCAATCAAAGGATGGGGCCAACAAGTCCATCCACATAACAAAATTCAACTGGTTCATCAGACTGGCCAAAATGAGCACATTATATGGCCAGAATATCAGTGTGGATGGATGGAACTCCCTTGCCTTGCTATTGTATTACGTCAGACATAATGACAGCTGTCAGAATACCTGAACAGTTGCTGCATTTGATTTCATGCAGAAGCGTTTGAGCTTCTGCATGTACCTTCATTTTTTTTAGTATAAAGATGTCATAGGGACACCCATCAGGGGAATTTCAGCCAGTTCATCAGGGACCAGCCAATATTTGCTAAGTGTGTGACCAATTTGAAGGAAAAGCATGTGTGTGGGAGGGGGGGGTACACGTTACACTCACCCTGCACATGGGGCTACCTCTTCTCGTGTAATTGCTCTCTAATGCCTGGGACCAGGCAGGGCAGTGGTCATGTGAAGATTAAAGTGGACCTTTCAGGGGGGGGAGGGGGTGCAGGTACCTGTATAATACAGGTATTTGCACCACTTCTGCGGGGGTCCAGCCCCTTCGCGTTGTGATAGATTATTCTAAAATTCCTATTTTATGTTAAGCCTAATTTTTGTTATTAGAACCACAGAAATGTTTCCTCTCTTTTTATATTATTTTTAATGTCTTTTTATGTTGTTATATTGTTTTTATATTCATTATATGCATGTATGAAAAATATGTATCACAATTAGGGATGAGCTTCGAGTTCGAGTCGAACTCATGTTCGACTCGAACATTGCCTGTTCGCCTGTTCGGCGAACAACGAACAATTAGGGATGTTCGCGGCAAATTCGAAAAGCCGCGGAACACCCTGTTAAAGTCTATGGGAGAAATCTAAAGTGTTAATTTTAAAGGCGAATATGCAATTTATTGTCCTAAAAAGTATTTGGGGACCTGGGTCCTGTCCCAGGAAACATGTATCAATGCAAAAAAAAGTTTTAAAAACGGACGTTTTTTCAGGAGCAGTGAATTTAATAATGCTAAAAGTGAAACAATAAAAGTGTAATATTACTTTAAATGTCGTACCTAGGGGGGGTGTAAAGTCAGCATGTGAAAAAGCGCATGTTTCCCGTACATAGAACTGTCCCTGCACAAAGTGTCATTTCTGAAAGAAAAAAAGGCATTTAAAACCGGCTTTGCGGCTATAATGAATTGTCGGCTCTGGCAATTACAGAGATGATTCATTCATAAAGAAAAAAAAATGTGTGGGGGTTCCCCCAAATTAAATTACCAGGCCCTTCAGGTCTGGAATGGATATTAAGGGGAACCCCGCCGTAAAAAAAAAATGACGTAGGGTTCCCCGCAAATATCCATACCAGGCCCTTCAGGTCTGGTGTGGATTTTAAGGGGAACTCCACCCCAAATTAAAAAAAAAAAATGGCGTGGAGTCCCCCTAAAAATCCACACCAGACCCTTATCCGAGCACGTTAACCTGGCCGGCCGCAGAAAAGAGGGGGGGACAGAGTGCGGCCCCCCCCCCTCTCCTGAACCGCACCAGGCCACATGCCCTCAACATGGGGAGGATGTCCCCATGTTGATGGGGACAAGGGCCTCATCCCCACAACCCTTGCCTGGTGGTTGTGGGGGTCTGCGGGCGGGGGGCTTATCAGAATCTGGAAGACCCATTTAACAAAGGGGACCCCCAGATCCTGGCCCATCCCCTATGTGAATTGGTAATGGGGTACACTGTACCTCTACCATTTCACGAAGGAAGTGTAAATAGTTAAAAAAAAACACACAGACACTGTAGAAAAAAATGTTTTAGTAATAAAAAAAAAAAAATCCAGCGATGTGAATCCACTGACCCTGAAAGACCGGGCTTTCCCAGTGACGTACGAGGCTGTGTCAGAGGGGGCGGGGTCATGTGACGGGTGGCCGCTTCCCCTATATAAGAAATGTCACAGCTCCAGTGCATCATTCCGCTGGGCTGTGTCCAGCGGAGAGTGGAGCTCCCCTGCTGCGCTCTGGACGGATGGATCTTCTGGACTGGATCGCTGATCATCCATCGCTGGAGAGATCATCCATCGCTGGATAGGAGACAGATAGACAGATAGCAGACCCCTACAACCACCGGGCAAGGGTTGTGGGGATGAGGCCCTTGTCCCCATCAACATGGGGACATCCTCCCCATGTTGAGGGCATGTGGCCTGGTGCGGTTCAGGAGAGGGGGGGGCGCACCCTGTCCCCCCCTCTTTTCTGCGGCTGGCCAGGTTAACGTGCTCGGATAAGGGTCTGGTGTGGATTTTTAGGGGGATTCCACGCCATTTTTTTTTAAATTTGGGGTGGAGTTCCCCTTAAAATCCACACCAGACCTGAAGGGCCTGGTATGGATATTTGCAGGGAACCCTACGTCATTTTTTTTTTTTTACGGCGGGGTTCCCCTTAATATCCATTCCAGACCTGAAGGGCCTGGTAATTCAATTTGGGGGAACCCCCACACATTTTTTTTTCTTTATGAATGAATCATCTCTGTAATTGCCAGAGCCGACAATTCATTAGAGCCGCAAAGCCGGTTTTAAATGCCTTTTTTTCTTTCAGAAATTACACTTTGTGCAGGGACAGTTCTATGTACGGGAAACATGCACTTTTTCACATGCTGACTTTACACCCCCCCTAGGTACGAAATTTAAAGTAATATTACACTTTTATTGTTTTACTTTTAGCATTATTAAATTCACTGCTCCTGAAAAAACGGCCGTTTTTAAAACTTTTTTTTGCATTGATACATGTTTCCTGGGACAGGACCCAGGTCCCCAAACACTTTTTAGGACAATAACTTGCATATTAGCCTTTAAAATTAACACTTTAGATTTAAAATGTTCGAGTCCCATAGACTTTAACGGGGTTCTAAAGTTCACGCGAACATTTGGTGTGTTCGCAAGTTCTGATGCGAACCAAACAGGGGGGTGTTCGGCTCATCCTTAATCACAATACGTGTTTATTTTCCTTGAGGATTTTATATCAGATATTGTTTTAAAGTAACAGACTCAGCATTGAAAATATGAAAGACAAAAGACTGTTTCCTCCATTATGCTGCTAATGTGTTCAAGCCTCCCCCTTCCTGGATTCCTCCCACCAAAATAATATATGTCTTCCTGGGACTGTTTGTATCTTGTAACAAGAGAACTGTTTATGCTAAAAATGGACTTCTATTCCTCGCCTCTTGCTCCTAAACAGCTCCTCCTTCCAGCCCATCCCATCGAGAAAGGAATGTTGCTCCTGTGGACTTCAGTGGGAACCCCTGTGTATTCATTTTGGACAAAGCATCTTACATGTGCTCACAGGAGGGCGTGTAAAGGGGTGGGCAAGGGGAGTCTGAATGGGAGGATCAGTGGGTGTGAATGTATAATGTGAACCAATCAGCATGCATATGTTTTGTGATGTAATTTAACCAATAAAAAAAATG
This sequence comes from Rana temporaria, assembly GCF_905171775.1. NCBI lineage: Eukaryota > Metazoa > Chordata > Amphibia > Anura > Ranidae > Rana > Rana temporaria. The sequence continues at coordinate 288,750,595 of NC_053490.1, forward strand.
TGGGCAGGCCCAGTCACACCCTGTTGCTGAATGCTGAAAGAGGTGAGATGTGATTCTTTTTGTCTGGTCCACATATTTCACCTTATTAATTTGAATCATACGGCAGAATGGGTAATCCTGAGATTGTATCAGGGCCTCATCCTCATCAGCGTCACCCCCTCGTTGTGTTCTGGGAAACACACGGCTCCCAGAACACAGCGGGGACCAGTGAGGACGGCGCAGCGCGACTCGCAAATGCGCAGTAGGGAACCGGACAGTGATGCCGCAGCGATTCACTTCCCGATTCCCTCACCGAGGATGGCAGCATCGTCGCATTCTAGTGACCTCACCACGACTCGCTTTCAACAGTGACACCGTCCCTGCTGGCTGTGCTGCTATACAGACGGTGATACACAGAGGGGCATAAAAGCAACAAACAGCTCAACATCTAGTGCGGTAGGATGCCACTCAAGGGATCATCCATAGGATCTATATGCCGGATTTCTACAATTTTAATGTAAGTGGATGCTGTACCTATTATCATTTATTAAAGCTCATTGTCGTTAATCTGGAGGCGCCTTCTCTTCTTTCTTTCTCTTATACATGCTGGAGATCTGCTCTCGTCTCCCCTGTTATGGAAGGCCTGCCCTGGATCACAGACTGGGGCCATCAGCTTTATATAGGACAGTGTCCCCCTCCTGTCTTCTCATCGTTCCCTCTCATTCCCAGGTCTTTATACAGTCTTTATATGCTGCTCTTACATTCCCGCCAGTTCATGGTTACCCATATCAACTACATTTCTTCTGTCAACACCTCTGCTGAGTTAACCCCTTGTGGTGGCCTTCCGTTCTTACACTTCACCCCATGTGTGCTTTACAGGTCCTGTTCTTTCGATACATCATGCAACCCTTTGAATAACTTTAGACCAGGCTATACAGTCCAACAGTGCAAAATCACAGTTTCTTGCTAACCAGCTAATTAAATCCCAGCTACCAGCTGCATACCTCCCCAAAGTGGAAGTCCATAAGTGGTAAAGCCCTGCTTAAAGGGGTTGTAAAGGTAAAAAAAAGAAAATCCCTAAATAGCTTCCTTTACATTAGTGCAGTCCTCCTTCACTTACCTCATCCTTCCATTTTGCTTTTAAATGTCCTTATTTCTTCTGAGAAACCCTGACTTCCTGTTCTTCTGTAACTCCACACAGTAGTGCAAGGCTTTCTCTCTGGTGTGGAGTGTCGTGCTCGCCCCCTCCCTTGAGGGGGCGAGCAGGAGAGTCAGGACGCTCTCTACATTGCAGATAGAGAAAGGAGCTGTGTGTTAGTGGGCGTCCTGACTCTCCTGCTCACCCCCTCCCCCCCTCAAGGGAGGGGGCGAGCACAAAACTCCACACCAGGGAGAAAGCCTTGCATTACTGTGTTGAGTTACAGACAAAAGAACAGGAATTGAGCATTACTCAGAAGAAATAAGGAAATTTAAAAGCAAAATGGAAGGATGAGGTAAGTGAAGGAGGACTGCACTAAGGTAAAGGAAGCTATTTAGGGGGGAAAAATGTACATTTACAACCTCTTTAAGCTTCCATTAGTGTGCCCCAATGTGGCTGGCGATAACATTTTTTGTCTTGACTGTCCCATTCTTCCCATGCCAGATGTGCCCTCAAGCCATGCTTTCCCCCTGTTTATTTACAGCAGAGGGTGAAGGGCAGAGCCCAGAAAAGAAAATACAGAGCTAGTTTGACCCCTTCCCACCTGGGTAGCCTGCAAAAAGAACACAACACTTTTAAGCACCTGCTTACAAGCTAGTTGGTAAGGGTAACCAGAGCAAGGGTCAAACAAGTATAGGTAGCAAATGTATATTGAGGGGGGTCACTACAAGGTCACACAGCCAGAGTTCAAGCAATGTATGGACAATCGAGGTCAACAACAATGACCAACCTGAGAACAGCAATAGTTGCAACCACAAGCTAACAAAGACAGAGATGGGTCTTAAAAGTGGATTGAACTCAACCAATTAGGACACATGTTAATATGTGAATGTGCTTGGTAATGTCCATCCAAGTAGAGAGAATACAAATGCTAATAAAAGGCTAATACACAAATGTAAATTCTAAATGAAAGGAGAGAACCAGAGAGCACTAAAGAGAAGAATCCTGCTTAGGAATCAGTGGTAGGACCATCAGAAAGATCAACACGTAAGTAAACCAACACCCAGCTAACTAGTGCCCAACAATGCACCAGACAGCTCACTTCAATGTGAAGGACTGCCTTGGGATCATTTCTGGGAATATGTATTTAACATGGATGTTACCAGCTAAAAAAATCTGTAGGTGAACTCACTGCGTCTTTAGTTCAACTTTTCTATGGTTGAAAACATGTCTGTAATACAGAAAACCACAGTACTTTAAAACCCCCTTAAATGATCACTTTGCATAAGTAACAAAAAATACACTAATTTTGCACACCAACACGGAGTACTAGCCCTAGAAAAACTGCTATTGCACCAGGTGCATGTTTCTAATGAACTGCACTGTAATTTGATGAGGATTTTAACCATAGCTCCCAACTTTCCCTGATTTCGAGCAATGTCCTCATTCCTCCTCATTTGTCCCTCATTTTGGTCTGATCTATATAGCTGTATAAAAAATGCACTTTTTATCTTTCAAAAAGTGTTTCCCAGTGCTAAATCTTTCATTACATTTCTAAATTGCTGCATTTGTATTTTAAATTTTTAATTTTAAAAGCCAATATAAAGGAACAGTAGTGGTAAAAAAAATCCCTTGTCTATTTAATTAACGTTTTTTGGTTAATTCTCCTTTAAGGGGGTGTGACAGGAGGCGTGTCCTATGACTACTTACATTTGCTAGTAGGTGTCCCTCATTCCCATCTCAAAATGTTGGGAGGTATGTTTTAAAACCTCCTCAACCCAAAACATTAAAAACTTTAATGTACAGGAAAAATATTAACATTCATTTAAAAAAAAAACACACATGGAAACTCATGCAGTCGTGCAACGAGAATCATATTGGTGTGAAAGAAGCCTAAAAGCTGCATTTGTTGGTGTTGGTTTCCAATATTATCTCACAAAAGACATTTTTTTTTCTTGTTATTGCCTCTGCATGAATGCAATATCATTTCAAAGGTTTGTTGTCAGTTTGTCACTGTCAGTGTTAGTTCTCTCTGTGCACTGTCACTCGATATTGAATTTGTCGTGTCGGTCTTCTTTCCATTTCTCTTTCTTTCTTTCTTTTTCTTTGCATTAGATCTATATAAGCGGAGAAAAGAAAGAAAAAAGCATAACAGTGTCAAATGAAAGTCATATACACTAATGTTTACTTAATTGTCCAATTTACTCTGCAGAATTAAGAATTAAGCTGAATTCCAGGCATATGCAAATTATGTAGCTCTGTAATCATTAAATAGGAAAAAGTGGAAGTACGTGAATTTGATCTGTGAATCTTCCAATTGTATGATCGGCGGGGCTCATATTGGGACAAAGTGAAGAAGCAAAAAGAACCAACAGACTTGCTGCAGTAGATACGAAGAAAGAGGATGGATAGCCGCACTCCAATGACCAAACGGTTGTCTTTTATTCAAAAAAGCACAGCAAGTACATCACTTCACAGGTGCAACAAAGGAACAGGTAGATAGCCGACGCGTTTCAGTCTGAGCTAATGCTTGATCATGGCTTGCTGCAGTGCATGCTGATAGGAGGGGAATGCAGAATAATATTATAATAATATTACGATAATATGAGCTAATCACTTAGTTGCTTTTCCTTCATCATCCAGTCACAGGTTGGGTGTGGGGAGGAGACCAGTAATGCCTCGTACACACGGCCGGACTTTCCGAGAAAAAAAGTCAGACAGGCTTTTTTTCTAGGAAAGTCCGGCCGTGTGTAGCCACTTGGTGCTGTGAACTGAGGTAAGAATACAATATGGAAGGATACTGTATGTTTTGTTCATTTTTCATGTCCAAGGTTTACATGCACTTTAAAATAAGGGATGGTTAGTAGTATTTACCCTCAACATGCTACGGTGCTTCCCCCATATCCATCTCCTTCCTGTCTTTAACCTCTTTGCCACCGCGCCATAGACAAAAGACGTCTACAGCGCGGTGGAGTTGTTCTGGGAGGACGTCCCTGGGACGTCCTCCTAGAATCCTCCTCTCGCGCGCCCCCTGGGGCGCGCTCCGGGAATCATCCGTGAGCGCCGTGTCTAGAAGACCCGGCGCATCACAGATCGTGGTAAATTGCTGCTGATAGCGCCCGTTTACCACGTAATCGCTCTGTCAAATGATGGAGCGATCACTTGTAAACAAACCGGCGTCATGTGATGACACCAGTTCCTCCCTCTCCTCTCTGTACCGATCGGTACAGTGTGAGAGAAGAGGGGGGAGAGCGGAAGCAGCAGCAGCTGCTGTGGGCTGGATCTGTGACAAATGCAGTCACAGATCCAGCCATCCCTCCCTGCGCAATACTCTGCAATACCCCCCATACTCTGCAATACCCCCAATACTCTGAAATACCCCCAATACTCTGCAATACCCCCAATACTCTGCAATACCACCAATACTCTGCAATACCCCCAATACTCTGCAATACCCCCAATACTCTGCAATTTCCCCATAATACTATGCAATACCCCAATACTCTGCAATACCCCCAATACTCTGCAATACCACCAAAAGAAAGCTCTATTTGTGGGAAAAAAGGACAAACATTTCAGATGGGCACAATGTTGTATGACTGAGTAATTGTCATTCAAATTGTGAGAGCACCGAAAGTTGAAAATTGGTCTGGTTAGGAAGGGGGTTTAAGTGCCCAGTGGTCAAGTGGTTAAGAGGAAGTAAACCCTGATGGGTTTTACTTCTTTTTTTGTTCCATTCAAAGTAAAAGCATAATGGGCTAGTATGCATCACATTCAAGCCCATTATGGGGTTATTTACTAAAGGCAAATCCACTTTGCACTACAAGTGCAAACTACAAGTGCAAAGTGCACTTGAAATTGCACTGAAAGTACACTTGGAAGTGCAGTTGCTGTAAACCTGAGGGGTAGATCTAAATTTGAGGGAAAGCTCTGCTGATTTTATTATCCAATCATGTGCAAGCTAAAATGCTGTTTTTTTTATTTTCCTTACATGTTCCTCTCAGATCTACAGCGACTGAACTTCCAAGTGTACTTTCAGCGGAATTTCAAGTGCACTTTGCACTTGTAGTTTGCACTTGTAGTGCAAAGTGGATTTGTCTTTCGTAAATAACCCCCTATGTGATACTTACCTTCAAACGAAGCCTGTGCTGTCCACACAGGAGGCCACATCCATGTTCACCCCTCTTCCTTCTGGTTCACGGACTCTGGCTCTGTGACTGGCCGGAGTCACGTGATGTCACTCCTGCAAATGCGCGCAGGAGCCGCCAGTCACGGCACTCACTAGTGAAGAAACGGCTAGGAGGGATGTTTCTTCACAGCGCATGTAACGATGACATCATCAGAGCAGTACAAAGTAAATATCTCCTAAACGGTGTAAGTTTAGGAGATATTTACTTCACCTATGGGTGAGCCTTATTATAGGCTTACCCAGGGCTCGACAAATCCCGGGTGCCAGTTCGCCATGGCGACTAGAAATGGTGTCCTGGCGACTTGGAATTTTTTTTTTGTGAGCTGGCGCCATCTGGTGGTGAGCCGTTGGTATTACAAGTTATTACCACCAGATGTGTGAGCTGGCGCCATCTGGTGGTGGCCGTTGGTTTTACAAGTTAAGCATTACAAGTTAAACAGCAATTCTAATGTAATTTTTCACTATTTTTCACTATTTTCACTGCCATCTTCTTCCATCTAATTAGAACCCCCAAACATTATATATATTTTTTATCCTAACACCCTAGAGAATAAAATGGCGATCGTTGTAATACTTTCTGTCACGCCGTATTTGCGTAGCGGTCTTACAAGCGCACTTTTTTGGAAAAAAATACACTTTTTTAAATAAAAAAATAAGACAACAGTAAAGTTATCCCCATTTTTTGTAATATTATGAAAGATAATGTTACGCCGAGTAAATTCATACCCAACATGTCACGCTTCAAAATTGCGTCCGCTCGTGGAATGCCGACAAACTTTTACCCTTTAAAATCTTCATAGGCGATGTTTAAAAAAATCTACAGGTTGCATGTTTTGAGTTACAGAGGAGGACTAGGGCTAGAATTATTGCTCTCACTCTACCAATCGCGGCGATACCTCACATGCGTGGTTTGAACACCGTTTACATATGCGGGCGCTGCTCATGTATGTGTTCGCTTCTGTGCGCAAGCTCATCGGGACGGGGTGCGTTTTCTAGCTTCTAACTTTTTTACCTGGCTCCTAGATTCCAAGCAAATTTGTCAAACCATGGGCTTACCTATAGGTACATCTTGAAAATAGAGGTTTACAAGTCTCTTCTGGCTCAAATGATGTCTAGTATCATTCATATCTGGGCTTGTATTCGCATTTAGTAATGTGAGTGCAAATCTCTGCAGCAGATCACTGCTGACACAGGAAAAAAAAAAGGACCCTGGGAAGTTACATGCTCAACTAAAAGCCATCAAGAAAAAAAAGGTAAATATTCAAAAGAATAAAAAAAAATTGTATGCGGCCTTTGCAGCAACAGAAAGGGGGAGCAGATAATGACACCATGGAAGGTATAATCAAGGTAGTAAGCAAACCAGTTTTCAAAAGCTACTAACCAGAAAACAAGAGAAGACTGCCTCTGTTTGCAGATAACATGTGCAGGGCTATCATTACTACGTTTCATAAATACTGGCATTCTCAAAGCACCAGTGGAAATCAGAAAGAAAGGCATTCTACCACCACAAACAACCAGGTAATGCTTCCATAAATTTACAGAGACTTATGATTGAAAGTTTTTCAAAATAAAAAAATCCTTTTCTTATCATACGTAACCAATCATATTCTCCCTTCTGAGCTCCTAGGGTAGCATGAAAGAATGAAAAGGAGAATTGATAGGCAACAAGAGCAATTCTTCTGATACTTTATATCAATAACATCCTCTCCACAGCTTGAATATTAATAGTGTCCGTATTACATATTCATGGATGACAGTTATAGTGGACCCATTGCCACTTAATTTTTCATGTTTTGTGTGCATGTATGTATGCACATATGTACCTATGCATAGCTTTGAAAGTATATGTTTTCTTTCTAAAATAATATTCATGCAAATGTTAACTCTACCAGTTATTTCTATAAAATATTTTTTAGATGCGTATTCTATAAGAATCTTTGACAGCTACAATTGATCTGGTTTTTCACTGTTGATATATTTTACTACCGTATTTATCGCGGTATAACGCGCTCTGGCGTATACCGCGCACCCCCAAAGTGGCCCCCAATCCTGTGGGAAAAAAAGATTTTTTGTTATTTTGTACTTACAGTTTTGATGTCTTGCGCGGCGTCCATCTGCGGCCTCGTCGGGTGTCCTCTTCGGCGGGTCGGGCGTCCATCTTCGGCGGGTCGGGCGTCCATCTTCGGCGGGTCCGGTGTCCATCTTCGGCGGGTCCGGTGTCCAGCTTCGGCGGGTCCGGTGTCCATCTTCGGCGGGTCCGGTGTCCATCTTCGGCGGGTCCGGCGTCCTTCGGCGGCGTCCTCCCGCTCGTTTCCCGCCACGACTTTGAATACTGCGCCCGCATATAGCGAGCGCAGTACACTCGTGAATCTTCGGCCAGGCTCGGGCGCCTCTCGCACTGACGTCCTGTACGCTCAGGACGTCAGGACGTCAGTACGAGAGGCGCCGAGACTGGCCGAAGATTCACGAGTGTACTGCGCTCGCTATATGCGGGCGCAGTATTCAAACTCATGGCGGGAAATCGGGTATCGGCGTATACTGCGCACCCACGATTTTGCCCTGATTTTCAGGGCAAAATAGTGCGCGGTATACGCCGATAAATACGGTAAATATTTTTTTACCGTAAATGCCCACATCATTCTAAACAATTGAATCACTGCAACGTTAACATGTTAGGCTCTGTTCACATCTAGGCATTTTTTGGGCATTTTTTTCTGGCATTTTTGCATTATTTTTAAAGCGGAGGTCCATCCAAATTTTTTTTTTTAAAAGCCAGCAGATACAAATACTGCAGCTGTTAACTTTAAAAACATGGACATTTACCTGTCCAGCGCGCCCGCGATGTCGGCAGACGAGGTCTAGCAATTGCTTGTCTCTCGGATGCTGCCACCGCCGACATCCTCGGTGAGGAAATCAGGAAGTGAATCCTTGTAGCTTCACTGCCTGTTTCCCTACTGCGCATGCGCAAGTAATAGCGCACTGGTCCCCTGGGACCAGTGTGTTTCCCAGGAGACAACAGGGGGGGAGGAAGTGGCGCGACTCCCACGGGAGTATATGCCTGGAAGTGAGTGCAAATACCTGTCTTAGACAGGTATCTGCACCTCCCTCCCCCTGAAAGGAGCCAAATGTGACACCGGAGGGGGGGAGGGTTCCGAAAAGCGGAAGTTTCATTTTTGGGTGGAACTCCACTTTAAGTTGACCAGTCACCAATGGAAAACAGTAAAACACCTATAATCTGCCAAAAAAAAGCTCATGTGCTCTTTTGAGCGATGGGCGTTTGGCTTAAGGCGGCAGAATGCCCAGCTGTGAACAGGGGCCATTGAATTGAATAGGATTTGCCTGGTTGAGCATTTTAATAGCAGAAAATTGGCATCAAACACCTCGATGTGAACGTAACCCTAATGTCTTAACAAAGTAATTAATACAATTTTAAACATCCTGCTCCAGGTTCAATTAAATAAGACCTTGTGATCCCGCCATTACGATTTTTGTTTGGACTGTTATAGGGTGGCTATCCCTATCTCTCAGTTGTACCCCGGCATTGTCAACTTGTCACAAGGCCTTCAATTGAAAACTGTTTGTACCTCATTGCACATGTATGTACTTCCATTGGGGTTGATTTACTAACGTCAAATAGACAGTTCACCTTGCAAGGGAAGTTGTACTTGACATGGGAATTTTCCCCAGAGCTACTGGGGTTGATTTACTAAAACTGGAGAGTGCAAAATCTGGTGCAGCTCTGCATAGAAACCAATCAGCTTGCAGGTTTCTTTTGTCAAAGCTTAAAGGGGTTGTACATTTTCAGGGTTTTAAGAAAAAACAAAAACAAACATGTCATACTTACCTCCGCTGTACAGTTGGTTTTGAACAGAGTGGCCCCGATCCTCCTATTCTGGGGTCCCTCAGCCGCACTCCTGGCTCCTCCTCTTCTCAAATGCCCCATTGGAGAAGCGCTTCCCTTCGTGGACGCGCTCCCATGTTCTGCTTCTGCGTCTATTCACACAGAAAGCAGGACTCGGCGCCACGTCATTGGATTTGATTGACAGCAGCAGGAGTCAATGGCTGTGCTGCTATCAATCCATTCAATCAGGACCCAAGACACCAGCTTTTGCTGGTGTGCTCATCCCCGGCATGAGATAGAGGGGATACAGGTAAGTAAAACTGGGGCTCAGGTGGCCTACAGCATTACAGGAGGTTTTTTCACCTCAATGCATAGAATGCATTGAGGTGAAAAACCTCAAGGGTTTACAACCTTTAATTGAACAAGCAGAAGTTAGACGTTGATTGGCAAAATATGCACAGCTGCACCAGATTCTGTGTGCTCTACTTTTAGTAAATGAACCCCACTGTTTTTTGTTTTTTCCTAGTGTGTGATTGAGTATTTCATCACAAATAAGCTTTGGGGAAATGCCCATGGAGAGTGCAGAATCCCTTTAAAGTGCAACTTCCCTTGCAAGGTGAATATGTAGAGAATAGGTCAGTGTTCGGCCAAAATGTAAGTTTGACCCAAACATTGCCTTTTTGGATGTTAATCCGAACACTGATTGTTTATGGCGTTGAGTGTGGATAAACATAACAGCTTTGTTCTGGCTGTCAATGGTTGCTAAGGAAGCAGTGGCTGCTTGGACCCAGTGCATTCTTACCGACCACTTTCATCACCCGGCCCATTTACTTACATGGCAGGGAATAACTGGCCACATAGCAAATTGGTGGGGAAAGGAGCAAATTACATAATTGCCAAAATATGGCCATATATCCATATTTGGGAAATGATGTCACCCCTATCCCAGCTGTCAGTGATTACTAAGGAAGCAATGACTGATTATTCTCACTGCATCCATACCAACCAGTGATGTCACTAAGCCCAATCATGGCCAGGAATCTTCAGCCATGTAAGCAAATGGGCAGGAAATGGAGCATTAGATCATTGCTCAAATATGGCCACATTGCCATATTTGGGATACTGACATTGATGTATATGATGCTATACCTGTCCATTCCTTTAGCTCAGGGGTCTCCAAACTTTTAAAACAAAGGGCCAGTTGATTGTCCTTCAGAATTTAGAAGGGCTGGATTGTGGCTAGTGGGTGCAGAAAATGTCCCGGGCCCAGCATCAGTGAGAATAAATATGGCCTCATGGTAGGTGGTCAGTAGGAGGAGGAGTAGTGCCCCTATCAATAGGAGGAATAGTATTCCATCATTGGTATCACTGGAAGAAATGGTGCCCCCTTGTTGGTGTCAGTGGGAAGAATAGTGCTTTATATCAGTGGGAAGAATAGTGCCCCAAGGGCCGGAAAAAGGCTAGCAAAGAGCCGCAGTTTGGAGACCCCTGCTTTAGCTAATGACAGTTTAAGAGGCAGGCTGTTAGTTTTTTTTTTAGCAAGTCTGCTTGGGTGGGATTAATGATGGCTTTGCAACAAAGAACTTTTTTTTTTATATATAAATTCTTTATTTTTCCATAGATTTCACATTACAAGTTTTCATATTTTATACCATCTGCTTGCATCAATCAAAAAAGAAAAAAATTACAATCTTGTATTTTCCTATCTCCTTAATGCTTCATTAATTCAATGTGACTTCCCTTTTCCTCTTTAACTTCTACCTTCCTTCTCCACGATGCCCCCTCTCCCTCCCCAACCAAAAAAAAGGGGGATAAAGAAGATTTCACTCTTCTCTCATCCCCCTCATCCCCCTCACACATCCCCTCTCTCCCCCGACCCCATCCCCACTCCCCCAATCCTCTCTATATTTCAAATATGGTGCCCATATCGTCCGTTATCTCCCATCTTGATCTTTCATTGCCATTGTAAGGTTCTCCATTTGTTGAATCTCTGCGATTCTAGAGAACCATTGTGTTCTGGATGGTGGACTCTCCTTTTTCCACAGGACAGGGACACACGCCCTCGGGGCTATAATAAGATGTCTTAGTGAGTTTTTTTATTTTTCCCACTGATATAGGGATATCAAGTATTAGCATGGCTGCTGGTCTGTCTTCTAAATACACTCCTGTAATTATTTTGATAGTTTCTATTCCCATTTTCCAAAACTCCTGTATTTTCACACACTCCCAGAAAATATGTTGTAGAGTCCCTTCTGCCATGTGACACCTCCAGCAGACATCTGACATCTGAGGATATATTTGATGCAATACTGATGGTGTTCTGTACCATCTAGTTAAAATGTTGTATGCTCCCTCTTGGTATCTGCTAGCTACTGAGGCCTTGTGGGTAAATAACAAGATCCTGTCTCTCTGTTCTTGGGAGAATGTTATTCCCAAGTCCCTCTCCCAAGCCTGAAGGAACGTAAGTTCTTGTGGTATGTCTAGATTGATTAGTATTGCATATAAATAAGACAGTGGGTTTCTCTTCAGGCATATCTGCTCAAATTTTGACAATGTTCTGACTTCTGTATATATCTTTACCTTTGTCCGTAAGAACGCTTCTAATTGCAACATCCGAAAAAAGTCTAATTCTGGTGCTACTTATCTTTAATCTCTCTCTTTGTCATTAGTCGGTTATTTTTTGATAAGTGAATAATCCTACTAATACCTCTTTGTCATAAAGCGTTGAATCTTTGATCAACCTTGGCTGAAATGCTCTGGTGCCCAAGATCGGAAGTCATTGGACTTGGGTATTTAGACATATTGTTTTTTTCAAAAACCTTTTTAATTGTTCATATGGTGGCCCCTATCATCGGGTGTTTCTTTATTTCTGCTAACATTTCAGATTCTTTTTTTGAACTGTGACGAACTCTTATTAAGAAAGTCCACTCTTTCTGCCCAGCTCCACCATTCATAGAAGCCATTCTACAGCTTTTATAAATAGGAAATGATCTATGAATGGATGGGGCAGACCTTTCAGTCAACTGCCTGTCATTCCTTCATAGATCGCTTTCCATTGATAGAGCCTGTAGATTTTAGGTCCCTGATTGTTTATATATTTTTTATTATTTTGGCTGCACGTAGGTTTTAATGCATTACTATTCTACTTTAATCAGAATACTGTATATATAATATTTAAGGAACCAAGAAAGACTGGCGTGTGGAAGAAAATAGTCCATACTTATTTGATTTAGAGATGGTGCACATTTACAGGTTCATTATAATATATAGTGAAGACATACTTTTATAAAAAAAAGTATATAATACTAAAAGAGCATCAGAAATTAAAATGTTTAATTTCTCCTCTAAAGGACTACACCCAGAGAACTGAAATGACGATGTTTCTCTACACAACCATTCATCTGTGCCTCCTAAGATATGCCAAAACAGCAAGTGATTTCACATTGTTATTATTCTGCCAGCAGTCTCACCCTGTCAATGTTCCATCCTTTCCAATGTCTTCCCTGCCACGGTTGTGTTTTGCCTTGTCTGTATTTACTTGTTGCCAGTATTCTGTCAATTCCTCTGGATTTCTTATAGTGTCTTCCATGCCAGCATTCCTTCCTTGTCTGCCAGTTATTCGCCTTTCAATTCATTTATGTACGAAGTCCCTTTTGACATGCTACTTTACTAGTGTTTTGTGTTCCAGTATTTACAGCCGGCTATTGCTGCATCATATTTCCTTTGTTTAATAAGGCCTGTTGTGCTGGTCACACATTAAAGTAAAAGTTAATAATGCTAGAGATTTGTAACTGTTAATTGCTTAACATCTCGGTGGGTTATGGATATGAATTTGAAAGGTTAAAAATCTAATATTTCCAAAGCTAAGATAAGAAAACTGACACATTTAATTAGCATGATATGTTTTAACTTTCCAAGTGACTATTTTGCTTATGGTTGTTCTCTGTCCCTTACATTTTATTTATTAAAGCATAACTAAAAGGCAATTTGTTCTGATTTGGATAGAGTTTTGAGGGGTTGGAACTACTGTCAGGTTTTTAATTGCTGTCAGTGTTTCTGTTGGTTGGTTGGTTTACTTTTATTATCTGTTTTGGCTTTAGGTTTTTGAATGGAGTAAGGTTTAAGCAGGCCATACATGCGTTCAATTCTGAAATAATTTTCCTAGGAAAATCGAAACAAAGAATTTTCTTTCAAATTTGCACCATTAGTGGGCTGCAGCAATGCCCAATTTTGGCGCAGCCATTGAAATTGAGTGATCGAGCATGTTGGAAATTTTTGGAAAAACATACAAATTTCTAATCAATAATGGGAGAATCATGAGAGAAATATAGTCGAAATGAAATTTGCGCATGAGCGCATGAAAAGAAAATTCCTAGAAACAGAAGAAGATTCCCGGCCATCAAAATTGTTTTCTGTAGCAACATGAGGTGAAAATGAAGGCTTAGTTGGTCAAATTTTGAAATCAATGGTGGCACCATCGGTGCAGAATTCAACCCATGTATGACCTGCATTAGAGCCTCCATCTGATTTATATAGCTGTCTGTGTCCCAGGTGGGGAGATCTGCCATATTTCTTCTGGTAGCCATTGTAATACATTTTTTTTTTATTATTACTGTGTGATGATTTTTAACATATAAACAAAATTATATATACAGTTCCATAGCCCATATACAGTCACTAAAGACCAATGGTGGGTGTCAGCCCTAATTCGTGTACAACGTGGCCCACAAAGGAAAGGAGAAATGGTGAGAAGCACCAGGGCTTTACGACACCAAGATGTTTTTTAAATAGTCATACACAATAATGATAATTTAAAACAAACATTTATTGAAAATGATAAAATGTCACCTCTCATCACTGAACATTAATAATACAAATAGCAAAAAACATGTACAAGTTAATACAGTGAATTCAAATACATACACTATTATGCGTTTTGCCAAGCGACACCAACGCGTTTCGACCAGTGTGGTCTTCTTCGGGATTTGCCCTTGGAAAGCACAATGGAGGATTCCCAAAAGTTAACACACACAATAAGTATGCTAAGTATGCTATATAGCCAAATGTACATAGCCTCAAGAAATTAAGATAAGCCGTTAATACATCAGGATTAATCAACTATTATATATACCATAGTTTGTAGACTCTATAAGACTTTCCTACAGACTAAATAATATACACTGTTTTGGGTTATTTTCACCAAATAAATGTAACATAGTATAGTTTGTCCTAAATTTATGAAGAAAGATTATTCATTTGCAAAATTAAAAGAATGGAAACAAAGACTGCCTGCATTGTATATATATTCTACACAGACTGCACTATATATATATGAATCCAGAAATGTCAGTGCAGCACTGGGTGAAAGATGCAAGGGTCTTTCAGGAGTCCAGAAACTCATTGACCTTTATATACACATACTAATTACAAGCAAACAGATCACAGGTGAGGATGGTTACCTTTAATAGCCATTCAAATCCCTTTGTGTCAACATGCGTGCATGTTATTAGGCCAAAATCATTAGGGTATGTAAACATTTGATCAGGGTCATTTTGGTAGTTTCTGTTGTCATTATGATGTAAAATAAGTAAACACAGTTGATAATAAATGGCTTCAGCCAAACACTAACCATGAGTGAAAGAAAAGTTTTTGTGTTATCATTCATAATCTCTGAAAAATGGACAAAGGAATCATAAATTCTGCCAGGGTATGTAAACTTATGAGCACAACTCTCTCTCTTTATATATATATATATATATATATATATATATATATTTATATATATATATATTTACTAAACTGCCTGCACGCCACTAACTAACCTGCCTAATCTAGCTCAAGTTCTCTCCACGTTATCACACTATATACAGCCGCTTGGCCTTGCTGTAGGGCATGGCTTTGTATTTTTCAAGACAGGGTAGACTCAATATGGATTTTAACTATGTATTTAGCTGTTTACATGGAGTTAAACTTTATTAAAGTGTATTTCAAGGCACATAAATAAATAAAAAAACATATGCACTACAGTTTTTCAATATCCCCATGTTTTATCCCTTTAAAGATCCAGCAAGTTCTAAAAAATATGCATTGAGCTGCCAAAAATACACTCAGCTCTTAAAGTATATGTGAACCTGTACCTTCTAATCAACCAATTAGAAGGTACCAATCAATATATGCTTATTGCGATTTTGTTACAAAAAATATGTAGAAGAAAATATATTGGCCCAGATTCACAGAGAGCAAGGCGCACATTACGCCGCCGTAGGGCAAACAATGTACGCTATGCCAATGCAGCGCAGAGAGGCAAGCATTGCATTCAGTAAGCCAGTGCTCCCAACGGTGCGTCAGCGTGGCGTGGGTTTCGAAGGCGCACATCAGCATAGGTGGAAGTGGGCGTGAACCCATGCAAATGAGGCGTGTACGTATTACGAACTGCGCATGCTCCGTGACGACAGCACCCCCCCCATGTGCCTCCTCACAACCACGCCGGCACAATTGCCTAAGCTACGCCGGATCACTGCGTACGCCGTGAACATAACATACGCCCAGCCAGACACATGTCCAACGCAAAATACGTCGGCTTGTGTTCCCTGGTGCAGACCTGTGCATGTCTGTTGCCGGGTTGCACCTCCTTTATGGGGAATAACTTTACGCCGGACGTACAACTTATGCGCATCTCACGTAGCATGCACCGGGCACACGCACGTTCGTGAATCGCCGTATTTCCCTCATTTGCATATTTGAATGGCAAATCAATGGGAGCGCCACCAAGCGTCCAGCCTAAATGTGCGCCCACCCTACGGTGGCGTAGGCAAGTTACGTCGGCAGGGTGAAGCCTGTTTTTAGGCGTATATTAGTTTGTGGGTCTGGCACACAGATACGATGGCGCACATTTGCACTTACGTCGGCGTAACTTGTTATACGTCGGCGTAAGTGCTTTGTGAATCTGGGCCATTGGCCCAAAATGATGAAAACATTTTTTTTTTTTTTTTAATTGGGAATATTATTTATTATAGCAAAAATTTTCGCTCTTTTTTTGTTTATAGCACAACAAAGCTCAGAGGTGATCAAATACCATCAAAAGAAAGCTATTTGTGGGAAAAAAAGGATGAAAATTTTGTTTGGGTACGCGCAATTGCCAGTTAAATCGATGCAGTGCAGGTGGTAATATATATAATTACAACTTTAAAACTAGCTTTTTTCTTTTTTATAAGTGATCACATGACCTGTTTTCAGCTGCATAAAGGGTTTGGAGAGGTGGATGTGGAGACTGAAGGGGAGGTGTCAGCAGGAGGCAGAGAAAAAGCAGTACACTGATCTCCCTAGTGAGAGGCTGTGGGAATTGGGGGGGGGGGGGGGGCAGCAAGAGACAGAGAATTAGCAATACATTAATCTTCCCAATACAGAGCTAGGGAGAGGAGGTCAACACAAGTCTGACCTTTGGATTACATGCAAGCTGTGCTCCCAGATAAAATGCAAAGAAGAAAGCAGGTCCTCGCTGGGATGAATGTGCTTCCATGTCCTGACGTGGTCAGTTTCAAATAGAAAAACATAGAGACTGGCAGGATCATCAGGTATTTCACAGAAAGGAAGCAATGCAAAGAGAACAGAGTACCTTTCCCATACAATCACATAGTACAACAGACACATATCATAAATAGGAAATGTAGGGGTAACATACACTATAATGCCTATGATGGGCTGGCAACGCACAGCTTTTTGTGGACTAAGTGTTGTTAGCTCTGGCCAGTCTCTTTTGCTAAACTACTCAACCACTCCCACTCTCAGATCTCTGAATGTGTCTACTGCCCCAGTAGAAGTCCTAGTTGGACGAAACGCGTTTGAAAGAAAATTACATGCGATAATCTACACGGTTGCACTTTTGTTCTCACCGGGATTCTTTATTATATGTTGATGGACTATTTAAATTTATGTTTTTCTTTTTTGTTATGTGGACTTATTAGCACATAGTCATATTCATTTATTTTTATTGCGAGATCGTAATTTTTCTCTCTTTGCTTTTCTTTTTCCCACAGTGATCGGGTCCCTCCAGCCCAAGGCTGCAATCAGCCTCGCTCCCTCTGCTGCACCTATTCAGAGACTTTACTCAGAGTCTCCACTCCAATCTATAGGGGTTCACCCTCTAGAACTTTTTCTTTCACTCCATTTCCATACATTTATGTCATACCTTTTTATTTTTTATATTATTTATTTTTTATATTTAATTATCCTTTTTTTTATTAAATGTTTTTAACTTATGAACATTTTCATTGTTGCACCTTTATATATCAGCATGCATGCCTTCTCATTTAAATCTCAATCATCAGATAGTTTGGCGCTGAACATTATACCAATCTTGGGTATGTTATCCTTCTAATGTCATTATGTGGTGCATGGACACATAGGATAACATGCTGGGAAGTTTACTGGCTGTAGAAAAAAACGCCTGACCCCCAAGCAGCTGTAAAAACGCCCAGTGAGCATTAGACATGTACGCCGTCAATAAATTTGTTTTGTTTCGTTCTGTTCCGTTTCGTATTAGTCGTTAGTTCGTAATTAGTGTTCGTAATTCAATTTGGAGTCGTACGAAATACGAATTTCCGAATCCATAAAATCCATAACGAACATTCGTTATGATGAATTAAAAAATAAAAAGATACCTTTCTCAATATGGCAGTCGTTGACTCATTATGCTTATTATGAGGGGCTCCCACCATCCCTGTGCTGTGCTGACTTTCTCCTGGGGCTGTACCTCTGCTTTGCTAATTATGAGGGGCTCCCACCATCCCTGTGCTGTGCTGACTTCCTCCTGGGGCTGTACCCCTGCTGTGCTCATTATGAGGGGCTCCCACCATCCCTGTGCTGTGCTCATTATGAGGGACTCCCACCATCCCTGTGCTGTGCTGACTTCCTCCTGGGGCTGTACCCCTGCTGTGCTCATTATGAGAGGCTCCCACCATCCCTGTGCTGTGCTGACTTCCTGGGTTTTTGACTTCATCATAACAAATAATCGTAATTATTATGACAATAATAAAACGATATTAACGAACATTCTTATTTTGTCAGATTCTGAATCTCCCATCGACTACCATTACCATTCTCCCACTCCCATATTAAAAAAAGGTAATTTTCCCAACCCTCACTCAGCAGCAGAAGAAAACCTCTGATTGGTCAACAAAACACCAGTCACCTTTCCGTTGTAATGAAATTTGGATCCGAAATTCGTAGACGAAATTTTGTATTTCATATACAATTCGGAAGCATAGCCATTCGGATTTCGGATGCTTCCGAATGTACGAATTTTTGGAAATTCGTACAAATTTTCGATTTGTTCTAAGCAAACCGCACATGTCTAGTGAGCATGAGGCCTGAGACTTGTCTTCCCAATACAAGAATACAATTTAGGGTTTAACTTCCCAGTTATCAAGACAGTAGAAATCCTCTGCAGCTATAATGTTAGAAAACTGAAAACTAAGTATATAACAATATACAATATACAATATGGCAAAGACAAAAACTTGAGAAATACAGTACTTAAATGCTCACAAAACACTCAGCACAGTTTTACCCTCTTTGGAAATGTGCAAAAAATACATTGTGCAAATATTTAATAAATGCATTTACAACAACAGTCAGTGTTTTTCCTGTCTCTATGTAATGTTAGCAGCACAAATGAAATGTGTCAATGACACATCCTTTTTATGTAGATGGAATATATATTGTTGACCTAGCAGTTTGTTAATATTTTCACGATATCTATGTTATTAGTGATATTGTGTATTAGGCATGTAATGTAAAAAAAAATCTATTTTGATATGAAGATTGTCTTTAAGTGTTGATGTGCAACTAACACCACATAATTATTAAAATGTCTAATTTATGCACTTTTTTACATGTCTGATAATCCCCCTTAGCAAATATGCAAGTTAATTAATTTCTATTAAAATATGACAGCCTCATAGCTCATTTATTCCTAAATTAAGTATTTATATTTTCTTCTAAATAGGGTTTTAGTTAATATCAAATTCAGTTACCTTCTTATTCTATTACATGATAAAATATACATTTATTATAATGTTTTATCTTTATACATTAAGTCAATTACAGTATGTCAGTATCTCAAATCAGAAATGTACCTGTACAGCATGAAAAAACATATCTTAAATAAAAAAAAAAAAACACAAAACAATTTTTTACATTTTTACTTTGTTTAACCTGCATTAGGTTATGGCAATCAATATTTGATTGGTTGTGATGATCAGAACAACAATTTTATTTTCAAGTTGCCTCTAAAGAGATTTAGTCACTTTGTCCGTTAAGGTGGCAGAGTCTCTAACTAGCCCAACCTCGACCCATTTATATTCAACATCCCTGCACTTCTCAACCACTCTGTTTCTCTTCATTCCTAATCTTGTATAAAAGTTATGTAAAATGGTGTCTTGGTTTACACATGGTAGATAATGGTAGAACAAAAGGAGGAGAGAGAAGCGCCAAGCCAATCCTTTAAACAGCTTAGGAATTTATTCAGTATATAAGTATAAAACAACACTAAAAACTTGCGTGAAAGATGTTGGAGCACTTGCATAATGCTAGAGAAGCTGGGAACTTTGACATGTAGTGGCACAGGAGGACTGCTGGAAAGTCTTGATTGAGGGATCCACGAGCACCGTGTGTTAGCTGCAGCTGGAGCCCCGATAAACCTCATGGAGATGTCGGCTGTGTGTCTCTGGGTGGGAGTGGTCCAGGGCTGCAAGCAGGGGAGCCGCCCACACGCTGTCTGGCCAATCAGAAAACTAGATAATGGTAGATAATGTCATCTCCCTCCACCTTATGCAACAGTTTTCAGGCCCGATGATTGGTCATGCAAGCCCATGCACTGCATCTTGGAAGGAGGTCACATGCATGGCTTTAAAATATTAGAAGTGTGGGGGAAAAGCAAGGTATGTACAGTCATGGCCTAAATTGTTGGCACCCCAGAAATTTTTCCAGAAAATCAAGTATTTCTCACAGAAAAGTATTGCAGTAACACATGTTTTGCTATACACGTTTATTCCCTTTGTGTGTATTGGAACAAAACAAGAAAAGGAAGCAAAACATTTTTTTTTTACATAATGTCACACAAAACTCCAAAAATCGGCTGGTCAAAATTTTTGGCTCCCTTAACTTAACCACTTCAATACCAGGCTTTAAAACCCACCTCCTTCCCGGGCCTATTCTGGCACTTCTTTCCTACATGTACAAATCATCATTCTTTTGCTAGAAAATTACTCAGAACCCCCAAACATTATATATGTTTTTTTAGCAGACACCCTAGGCAATACAATGGCGGTCATTGCAACTTTTTATCTTGCACCGTATTTGCGCAATAATTTTTCAAACGGCTTTATTTTGTAAAAAAATTGTTTCATAAATAAAAAAATAACAAAACAGTAACGTTAGCCCAATTTTTTTGTAAAATATGAAATATGAGGTTACGCCGAGTAAATAGATACCTAACATGTCATGCTTTAAAATTGCGTACACTCATGGAATGGCGCCAAACTTCGTTACTTAAAATTCTCCATAGGCGACACTTTAAATTTTTTACAGGTTACTAGTTTAGAGTTACAGAGGAGGTCTAGTGCTAGAATTGTTGCACACGCTCTAACGCATGCGGCGACACCTCACATGTGTGGTTTGAACAACGTTTACATATGTGGGCGGGACTTACGTGTGCGTACCCTTCTGAGCGCAAGCTACCGGGGACAGGGGCATTTTATTTTTTTTATTATTATAATTTATTTTTTATTTTACTTATTTATTTATTTTTTACACTTTTAAAAAAAAAAAAAAAATTCCAATCGCTTTTATTCCTATTACAAGGAATGTAAACATCCCTTGTAATAGGAAATGTGTGTGACAGGTCCTCTTTAAGGAGAGATGCGGGGTCAATAAGACCCCACATCTCTCCTCCAGGCTGGAAAAAATGAGATCGTGAAAAAAAATTCACAGATCTCATTCAAACTAGCCGCAATTGCGGTTTGTTTACTTACGGAGACCCGGGCGTGACGTCATCACATCGTGCCCGGGCCTCCGACGGTCATAGAGATGACTGGTGACCATCTGGTCACCAGTCATCTCTATGGCAAACATCCGGCGGACGGCGATCATCTCTCAGGGCCCCCGATGGCACGGGAGAGCCCGGAGAAGCACCGGATGGCGGTGGGAGGGGGGATGTCCCCTCCCGCCTCCTGTAAGAACGATCTAGTGGTGGAACCGCCGCTATGATCGTTCTTACGGTGCGCAGGATCACTGCCGCTAAAAAATTATATCTCAATGATGCCTCTGGGTGCAGGCATCATTGAGATATCCCCCGCAAAGCCCAGGACGTCATATGACGTCCACCCGGGATAACAGGTCCCCGTTTTGGACGTCATATGACGGTGTGCGGGTATTAAGTGGTTAATATTTCGTTGCACTCCATTTGGAAAAAATAACTGAAATCAGTCGCTAACCATCAATAAGCTTATTAGGCCGCGTACACACGACCGGTCCAAACCGATGAAAACAGACCGAAGTTCAGTTTCATCGGTCCAAACCGACCGTGTGTACGGCCCATTGGTCTGTTGTCCTTCTGACAAAAATTAGAGAACTTGCTTTAAAATTTAATTTAAAAATGGACGGCTGACCATCGGTCAAAACCGATGGTTAGTACACAAAAGCATCGGTTCAAAACCCGCGCATGCTCAGAATCAAGTCGACGCATGCTTGGAAGCATTGAACTTTGTTTTTTTCAGCACGTCGTGTGTTTTACGTCACCGCGTTTTGACCCGATCGGTTTTTGAACTGATGGTGTGTACGCACATCAGACCATCAGTCTGCTTCAGCGGTGAACCGATGAAAGCGGTCCGTCTGACAATTCTCATCGGATGGACCGGTGGTATGTACACGGCCTAACACCTCTCACCTTGAATTTTGGACCACTCTTCCTTTGCAAACTGCTCCAGGTCTCTCTTATTGGAAGGGCGCCCTTTCCCAACAGCAATTTTATGATCTCTCCACAGGTGTTGAATGGGATTTAGATCTGGACTCATTGCTGGCCACTTTAGAACTCTCCAGCGCTTTGTTGCCATCCATTTCTGTGTGCTTTTTGACATATGTTTGGGGTCATTGTCTTGCTGGAAGACCCAAGATCTGGGACGCAGACCCAGCTTTCTGACACTGGGCTCTATAGTGCAACCCAAAATCCTTTGGTAATCCTTAGATTTCATGATGCCTTGCACACATTCAAGGCACCCAGTGCCAGAGGTAGCAAAACAACCCCAAATCATTGAACCTCCACCATATTTCACTGTAGGTACTGTGTTCTTTTCTTTGTAGGCCTCGTTCCATTTTTCGGTAAACAGTAGAACGATGTGCTTTACCAAAAAGCTCTATCTATCTTGGTCTTTTTTTTTTTTTTTTTTTAAGCATATCTTCTTTCAGCCCTTTAACAATTTAAACGGGCTAGAGCGTTCCTCATATATACGAGATCCAACATGCTATCATTACGTAATGACGTGACACATCACCCCATCCCAGTCCCCTCCATCCCCTCCCTCCCCCCCACTACCCTTCCCACCCCTCCCAGACCATCTCCCGACTCCACCTAGTATTTTTATTTCCTATATTGCTGCATTCTTATTCCTCTCTCATGTTTTCTGCGTATTTCCGAGACTTTTTAAATTCAATCCATGTTTCCCAGATATCCTTATTTCCTGCCTTGTTCTTTTCGCCACCGTATTTTACTTTCTCCCTCCTATAAGTACCCTCTACAGAGTCGATCCATTCCCATATTTGCGGGCTTACCGGGTTTCTCCATTTTAGGGGTATCAATCGTTTCGCAGAGTTCAACAAATGCGGAATTAGTGATCCCCTATAATCGTTCACTGGCGTTTCTCCCCCATGAAAGAGGACTATCCAAGGATTATTTTCCAATTCTTTTTTAGTTATCTCTTTTATCAAAGCCAAAACTTTTCCCCAGAACGTTTTGATTTTTACACAGTCCCACCACAGGTGGGCCATCGTTCCTCTTGCCTCACATCCTCTCCAACATTCCTCTGACTCCCCTACTCCGAATTTGGCCATTTTATCTGGGGTAGTGTACCATCCTGTCAGACACTTGAAGTTCATCTCGGCGGTTTTTACATCAATCGCCGAAGTATGTGTCAAATTAAGGATTCTCCCTATGGTCGTCTTCCCCCTTGGAACTCCTAGGTCTCTCTCCCATTTCTGTATGTAGTTTAGCGTATCCGACTCATCTATTTTCTGTAAATATTTATATACTTTGGAGATATTTCCTTTTGAGCTTTCGGTACTACACATCTGTTCCAATGTAGTGTACTCCTCTCGTGACCTCAATGGGTGTGGGAGGCACTTAACGAATGACACCAACTGAAGGTATCTCCACTCGCTGAGTGCCTCCATTTCAATCCTAATTTCGTGAAGGGTCATAATTTTGCCCTCTAGTGTTATGTCTTTTAACTGTGTTCTATTTTTAATCCACTTACCACCTACCTCTTTAGTCCCAGGTGCAAAATATTCGTTTTCTTTCAAATCTATAAGGGGTGAGTTGAATTTCGTTTTTAATTGTTTGTGTAATCGATCCCATATCCTTAAAGCGTTATGTGTAATTGCGTGTGTTGACGTGTGTAGGGTTCTATAGTGTGGGGGGTTCCAGATTAATCTCCCTAACTGTGCCCTCGCTAAGGTGCATTCAATACTTATCCACCTTTTATCCTGTGACTCTTTAGCCCATTCTATGACCCGTGTGAGGACCGAAGCGTTGTAGTATAATCTAATGTCAGGTACAGCCAGGCCGCCTTTTTTCTTGGTTCGTTTTAGAATTTGGGCAGAGACTCTATGTTTTTTGTTGTTCCATATGTATTTCATTAGAAGGGAGTTAATTATTTTAATATATGACGGAGGCAAATAAATTGGGACCATTTGGAATTTATACAAAATTTTGGGGATAAGTACCATTTTTACCACATTTATCCTCCCAAACCACGATATTGGTCTATTGTATATAGTTTTAATTTCTCTTTTAATTTCGTCGAGAAGGGGGATAAAGTTTATTCTATATATTTTTTTCAAAGTATTTGCCATTTTTATACCCAAATACTTTATCTCTCTTTGCCAGGAGAAATTAAATTTCTTCCGCAAATATAGTTCTTCGTCTTTGTGGATATTAATATTCAAAATCTCCGTTTTTGTTGTATTCATTTTAAAGTTTGAGACCTCGCCATATTGTTTTAAGGTATCTATTAACTTCGGGAGGGTGACTCTTGGGCTACTTATGTAGAATAATAAATCATCAGCAAAGGCCGACAGTTTATGCTCATCTTCGCCTACTTCTACCCCATAGATTTCTGGGTTTTGTCGGACCATTGCCAGGAGGGGTTCCAATGCTAGGACAAAGAGGAGGGGGGATAGGGGACATCCTTGCCTAGTCCCATTTTTCATCTCAAAAGGGGCGGATAAGGATCCGTTAATTTTGATCCTTGCACACGGGTGGAAATATAGGGTTTTTATTCTCCTTATCATCCCTGGACCTATTCCTATGAATTCTAGGGTTTGTATCAGGAATCCCCAGTCTACCCTGTCGAAAGCTTTCTCAGCATCAACCGACAGGAATAGACCGGGGGTCCCACTTTCTTTGATCTGCTCCAGAAGAAGGAGCGCCCTCACACCATTATCCTTTCCCTCCCTCCCAGGTATAAAACCTACCTGGTCTGGGTGGATGATGGCTGTCATCGCTCCCTTCATTCTTTCCGCTAAAATTTTTGCATACAGTTTCGTATCTGCGTTTAGGAGTGAGATCGGTCGATAACCCGAACAAGTCGTATTATCCTTTCCCTCTTTTTTGATCACTGTAATCGTTGCTGTTAAAGCCTCTCTACTCATTTCATAATCAGTTCCAAGGCCATTAAAGTATTGGCAGAGTCTGGGGATTAAGATGGTACTGAACTTTTGTAGGTAGGCAGATGTAAAGCCATCTGGCCCGGGACTTTTCCCCTTAGGAGTGTTTTTTAA
This sequence comes from Rana temporaria, assembly GCF_905171775.1. Classification (NCBI taxonomy): domain Eukaryota; kingdom Metazoa; phylum Chordata; class Amphibia; order Anura; family Ranidae; genus Rana; species Rana temporaria. The sequence continues at coordinate 288,775,795 of NC_053490.1, forward strand.
GGCCTCCCTTATTTCCTGTTCCGTTATTAAACCTTCCATCTCTTCTACCTCCTCTTCTTCTAATTTTGGGAGATTGGCTAACTGTAGTATTTCCCTACTCTTGTCCATTTTTTCGCGTGGGCACCTGATCTTTTGTTGGATATCGTAAAGTTCTTCATAGTAGCTCCGGAATACTTCTGCTATTTTATTTGTCGCATATACTAAGTCACCATTCCTGTCTCTGATTTTTTCTATAAAATTCCTAGTTTTCTTTTTTCTTACCATTCTGGCCAAATTTTTACTAGGTTTGTTTCCCCAGACGTATCTTTCTCTCTCTGTCCGGTCTATATGTTTCTTAGTTTCTTGTTCCGCCAGAGCTCTATATTCATCCCTTCTTATACTCAACTTATGAAATATTTCCCTCTTTTGCCCCTGTGACTTATGTTCCTGTTCTAGCCGATATATCTCCTCCCTTAGTGTTTTTAATTTACTCGTTCTTATTTTGTTTTTCCTTGCCCCTTCTACAATAAAGATTCCCCTTATATACGCTTTATGGGCCTCCCAAAGGGATGCTCTTGAGATATCCTCCTTGTCGTTCTCCTGAAAATAACATTCCAACTCTTTCTGTATCCTCTCCGCTACCTCCTCGTCCCCCAACAGACTCTCGTCCAATCTCCATTCTGGTGGTGTGTCTTTTTGTATAGAAGTTTTTATTTTTAAAGTTATAGGGGCGTGGTCTGATAACGTCATGATCTCACACCTTGCTTCTATCACACTCTCCAGAAGTCTGTGGTCGACGAGGGCATAGTCGATCCTCGAGTACGTCCCATGCACAGGTGAGAAAAACGTGTAGTCGCGGGCCTTCGGATTGAGGATCCGCCATACATCCACCATTTGATTTTGTGTCATTTGTTTTATCAGTATTTTTAGTTGCTCACGATTTGTCCCCTGTGCACAGGACGTACTATCGAGGCTTGGACTCATACAGAAATTGAAATCTCCCATCAAAACTACATGGCCCTCTTCAAATTCTTTTAGTTTTCTCATGATTTTACTAATATATTTAACCGAGTTTACATTGGGGGCGTATACATTAGCTAGGGTATAGATCTCTCCTCCCAGTTTTATTTTCAGGAACAGAAATCTCCCCTCCGGGTCTGTTTGTCTATCCACGAATGTGAATCGTATTCTACGAGCGAATCCAATAGCAACCCCCCGGGATCGCGATGAGATTGTATCCCCATAATACCATATCGGGTATTCTGTTGAGTAGAGCTTTATATTGGATTCCAAGGTAATATGGGTCTCTTGAAGATAGGCAATATCTGTTTTATACTGTGTTAATTCACAGAGAATTTTGTGTCTTTTAATATGGGAATTTAGTCCCTTTACATTATATGAGAGAAACTTGACATCTGTCATATATCTTTTTTTTTTTTTTTTTTAAGTGTTTGGAATATTTTCTTGTGAAGTCAGTCAGATGGTCTCTCTGCCTCCCCCCACCCCCCCACTCTTCCCATTCCCTCCCCCTCCCTCCTCCATCCCATCCCCCCTCCCTCCCTCCTCCCCCCTGGCCTATTTTTGGCCTATGAGCCTTGGAAGGGCGATTTCTCATCTTCACCCTCAACTCCTCTAATTGTGGTGGTGCTCGGGCGCTCCCCTGGCTCCCCCCCTCCCCCCCCCCCCCCCCCCCCCGGTCCATAATCCCGGGATTCCAGGCAATTCAGAACATCCCTAATCCACCCAAGCCGATAAATCGGGGGGTGCTATCTGCATTTTAGAGCAAAAGTCATTCAGTTCTTCCGGAAATCTTAGTCGAGCCGTTTTACCTCCCTTAATGCCTATAAGGCATGCCGGGAAGCCCCATTGGTACTTTATATTTTGTGCCCGCATCAGCTCTAAGAGTGGTTTCAGATGCCTTCTCCTTGCCAGTGTTTCTTTAGATAGATCAGAAAATATTTGTAAGTCAGTCTCTCTATATCTCAGGGGGGGTTTCCCCCTAAGTCTTCCCCAAATTTCTGCTTTATCAGCAAAATTCTTGAACCGAACAACAACATCTCTTGGCCCGTATCTATCTATCATCTGAGGATTTCCCACTCGATGCACTCTTTCGATTTTGAGGGGCTTCGCATCTGCTGGTCTGTCAAGTAAGGGGCAAAAAATTGTATTCATGACCTCCATGAGGTCTTCCTCCTTTTCCTCAACTATCGCTCTAACTCTAAGGTTCTGTCGCCTGTTGCGATTCTCCTGGTCCTCTATCCTGTAAGCCGCTACTCTCTGACTCTCGGTCAGGGCCTTAACCTGCCCTTTCAGGACGTTTATTTCTTGATCCTGTTCTTCTAATCTCCTTTCTGTCTCTACTACTCTTTCTCTGAGTCCTCCGAGGTCCACTCTCACCTTATTGATCTCTGTCTTTATGACATTTTCCATCCTTAATAGCATAGCGTTCATTTCTGCCTTTGTAGGGGGCTGTGTGTCCTGTAAGTCTGGGGCCAACACTTCAGTGTTATTGTGGTCTTGCTCGCTTTCTATTGTAGTTTCACTTTTAGAGCTCTCCGCACTATTCGCTCCCTTTTTTGATTCATTCTTCTTCCTTTCCGTCTTTTTTGCGAGTCCCGGACTTTTAAGACTCCCCTCTTGTGTCATATATTGCTGTATAGAGCTATTCCCCGGGTTGTTCTTAGAGGGTTTTATGGTGACACCTCTCGTTGACCTATTCATTTTATTGGAGGGTCTAATTCTCTTCCCCAGTTTGAATGAGGATTTTTTCAATCTACTCTTAATGATTTTTTTCCCCCTTTTTTTTTTTTTTTTTTTTTTTCCCCAACCTTGCCTTAGCTCCTCTATATGGGGGTAACTATTCTCCTCTTGTTATTTTCTCCTCTCCCTTTAAGAGGAGAAATAAGGTGCAGTGGGATTACAGGGGACAAAGAAGAAGAGGGATATGGCCAAAAGCGTCAGCAAGGAAAGAAAATACAGGGGAGGGATCCCCCGTATAACGCACCGGGAGAAGGGAGGGTCAGACGGGGAAGTAAGAAGTAAGAAGGCAAATGAAAAGGGCCCTGAATAGGGGCACCTCCTCTCCGCCTCCCTATTGAGTCCCGCCTACTCCCCGTCCGCTGCCTAGCTTAATTATTGCAATGGACGAACCAAACTGTTTTTTTTTTGTTTTTTTTTTTTATCTTCTTGTGTCTGGACTGTCTTCCATATAATTTTAAATTTTGAGCTGCGGTGTTTTCTCTGACTTGTCCTCCTAACCCATAGGGGGCTTTCTACAGGTTAGATTCCCCAGGATTTTAACTCTTTATCTATTTTGATTGTCTTCACCCGGTTAAACACTGTATACAATTCTCAATGTTGTCTGGCGAGATGTTATAATCTTCTATAGGCACCTGGAGGTTAAGCTCTATTCAGCATCCCTTGGCACGCTATTACCTTCAGCCTATGGTTACATTGCCGGACTAGTTATCCTTATTTGATCAATACAGTCCTTTTGTATATAGGGGGAGTCCTGCTCCTTCATAGGTTAGTGTATTATATACAGATTTTTTTTTTTATATGTATAGCAGAGAAAAGTAGGACTCACCAGTATGCCCTCCCTGGTCCAACTGCCCCTCAAAATACTGGCTGCAAGGTATGCTCACCCTACCGCCATAATACACAGAGGGGGATCAGACAGGGAAGGAACACCGATGAAGAGGGGGTGAGAAAAGGAAAGAATAAAAGGCGAAAAGAAGCGCGTGTCAAAGTCCGCTCAGCATCCAATAGGATTTCTACCACAAGTCTCTTTCCTGTAGGGTAGGCAACTTATATCTCTTAATCTTTAGAGACACTTGTCAGCTTGGTACTTATTTAAAAATCGCCCATAAACGTTCAGTCTCTTGCTTGGTGATCATGAAAAGCAATACCTTAATAATAGTGACAAATAGTCCTACTATCTCATTGTATCAAGACCATGTCTCAGTCCTTATCCCCGTGTATACAGTTTTAGCTCATTGCATATATAATAAAGCACTTATAACCGCTTAATCAAAAAAAAAGATTATTTTTTTTTTCCCATTTGTCTCCTGGGCTGCGGCACCTGAAAAGAGTCCCAGCGCAACAACACAATACCAGGGGGATCAGGGGGGGGGGCCCCAGGGAGGAGGAGGGGGGGGGGCACGGGGTGGCACCTGACCCTGCTCGGCTCTACTGAGCGTCTCACCCAACCTCAGGACCTCCTTGGCGACCTGTTGCTGCCGCTGCCAGTGCTGCTGGGGCTCCGTTTTCTGTCCTGTGTCATCCCCGATCGTAGCACCGCGTCCTCCGCTCCACAGCTGCTCCCGGCGTGGTGCTGGCCAATCACGTGGCTTCTTCCGGGTCACCAGGTATCCCTCTGGGTCCCGACCATACGGGGGGGTTCTTTCGTCGAGCCGTGCAGGGCGGGGGGTGAGTCTCCGACTCGGTCGCCGGGGGTGTCAGCCTCTCACTCTGACATCCACCGGCCCGCTGCTGGATCCGTCGGCTCTCCACTCCCGCTCCCGTGACCGCACGCCATGGAGCGCTCCGGCACCTCCCACCTACACCTCCCACCTACACGTGCGCGCACATCCTGTGTGTCTTTCTATCTATCTTGGTCTTATCTGTCCACAAGACGTTTTCCCAGAAGGATTTTGGCTTACTCAAATACATTTTGGCAAACTGTAGTCATACTTTTTTATGTCTCTGCGTCAGCAGTGGTGTCCTCCTGGGTCTCTTGCCATAACGTTTCATTTCATTTAAATGTCAATGGATAGTTTGCGCTAACACTGATACTCCCTGAGCCTGCAGGACAGCTTGAATTTCTTTAGAACTTGTTTGGGGCTGCTTATCCACCATCCGGACTATCCTGCGTTGCAACCTTTCATAAATTTTTCTCTTCCGCCCATGCCCAGAGAGATTAGCTACAGTGCCATGGGTTGCAAACTTCTTGATAATGTTGCGCACTGTGGACAAAGGCAAATATAGATCTCTGGAGATGGACTTGTAACCTTTGAGATTGTTGATATTCTTCCACAATTTTAGGTCTCAATTCCTCAGACAGTTCTCTTCTCCTCTTGCTGTTGTCCATGCTTAGTGTGGCAGACACACAATGCAAAGAGTAAGTGAACTTCTCTCCTTTTTATCTGCTTTCAGGTGTGATTTCACATGCTTGAAACAATCGTATTTATCCACAATTTTGAAAGGGTGCCAAGAATTTTGACCAGACGATTTTTGGAGTTTTGTGTGACATTATGCCCAATTTTCTTTGTTTTGTTCCAATACACACAGAGGGAATAAACATGTGTATAGCAAAACATGTGTTACTGCAATACTTTTCTGTGAGAAATACTTGATTTTCTGGAAAAATTTCTGGGGTGCCAACAATTTCGACCATGACTGTACACATGTGTCCGAGAGTTGGCTTTAAAGAGTCTCTTTAAAGTATATCTGTTGAAAGAGAAATATGGAGACCTTCATTGCTAACCTTTGCTTCTGCTACTAGCTGTCTGGCCATCATGCTGACCCTCTTGCTTCAGTACTTTGCACCAATGACCAGTAACAAGTGTGCTGATGAAAACTTCTGACTAATCTCTCTAGCTTACTTAACCTCACTTGTTCTAGTCAGTGACTCCAACTGTATTAAAACCAGTTGGTCAGCAACACAGCCATATAAGTATCATTTGCAGAAGGAGGTCAGCAATGGCATCCTTTTATGTATCTGGTGGCTTATCTTAGATGCATGCTACAGAATGGAATGAACACTGTCTGGTTCATGTGCCTATTTGGTTTGTGCTATCTTGTCCACAAGTTCATATCAGCTGCTTGTACATTTAATAGCTTGAAAGAATATTTTTGATATGTCCCAGCCCATGCCATTATTCACAGGATCAGAAACAGCTGGGCAACAGAGGTACCAAGTCAAAAGTAGCAGCAAGGTCAAAGTCTAGACCAGGGTTGATAAAGTTAGTAATTTTGCCAAGTTGGCTTTGAGATGCTGGGCATGGAGATGATTAGGGGACTTTTTTCTTCTGCTCTAGCAGCTGTGAAAAAGACACCTGCCTTGTCAAGGATGCTGTTGGAGATGGATTTAGGGAGACCTACATGGAGGTTCAAGCCTACACAGGGATCTACACATTGTTCTATGCTGATGCTCTTCCTCACTTGATGTGTCATAAGGTATGCCTCTCAAACCCCTTGTCAGACTTTCCTCCCTATCACTTGAGGAATCAGATGTTGAAACAGATGCAGATAAGTAAGCTTGTGGTGGAGGGGAGCCTGGAAGGTGAAGAACGAGAAAGAGGAAGCGTGCAGGTAGGAGCAGGTCAATGGAAAGACAGAACAGACAGCCACCTTGGGTCCTTCAGCAGGACATAGGTAAAAATAAAACAGGACCTGCAACCTATGTTGATGAATTCGTTCACAGCTTATGGAGGTGTGGGGTCACACTTTGGTCTATTTATCTTTAGGGCTTACTTGACACTGGGTGCCTTTTTGCTATCGGCCACTATTACTGAGGTGCTGCTCCCATCAAGTTATTTGGTGTATAGTCATGTGTTTTCTAATACATGTGTTATCCAAATAAGTGTTACTTTTACCATGGCTGACACGCTTAAGCCAGAGGCTTCAGACAACAACTAGCAGCACATATGGTAAAAAAGGCCCACACTGCAAAGCTCTTTCAATTTGCTGTCAATGCAAGTGTTGTCCTGATGCCAGACAATTTCTATCAAACACATACATAAAGTCTATATTTTGAATATTTTAGAAATAATTGGGGATATTGGGATGGGTCCATGGAGTGTGGTGCTGGGTGTTTGAAATGTTTTTGTGCACTCACAAGTTATACTTTAAAACAGTTGTGCTATTGGCCAGTCTATATAATGTTGAGGGCTTAAGCTTTATTTTTTTCTATTTGTAATGAATCAGATTGTGGTGCTACTGCTGTATTTCAGCCAAACAATAATGTAAAGTTTAACAATATTTTACACATGCAAACTATGTAATGTCAGAATATGGTGTTGCTGATGCTGTCCATTAGAATCATACTGTTCTGTAACACCAGATATAGTTTAAAGGCATCTCCCAAGCTTGTAATTGGAAGGATTGGTGTTTTCTCCATGTCACCCTCGAAATTGTATTAAATTGAGGGACCCTCCACCAACTGAGTTGTATTTTTTTAAATTATCTTTTGCATTTGTGCATACCCCCATGGCAGTGCCCAGCTCCCAATGCCTTTTGTCTATTAGCCTTGAAAATGGGCAGAATTGATTCTTAAGGGTCATCTCTCACATACTTCCATGGGATTTTGATTATGGCTTGTCAACAGCTGTCAACAGTATATTAAGGTTTCTAAAACTTACAGTTGACTGTATGTACTGTATAGTCCTATTTATGGTTTCATGCTTCTTAGCAAGCCCTCTCATACCAGTCTCACTTTAAGTCCCCTAACGGTGATAGACAAAGATTGCCCAGGGCTCCTTTGTAAAAAGAATAAGCAATTTAGAGTGCTCTTTTTATATGCATCAATGCTCCTCCACATACACCTAAACACAGAGTGTCGCCTTCAGAAACTTACGTACCACCTACAGTGAGTTTTACAGCAAATAAAACTGTCTTGTTTGCTTTTGTTCACTGATGCATGCTAACATTCACTACAACACAGGTGTCAAACACAAGGCCCGCGGGCCGAATCCAGCCCTCCAGGCCATTTCATGTGGCCCTCGCACCTCTCCTGCAGCTGCAGGAAAGCTTCAGCCCTCCTCTGGCTCTCCTCCAGACCCTTACTTTCTGCTTTCAAGCCATACATCCAGCTTCTTCCCAGCAGCAGCACTGTGATGTAAGGGAGAGTTGGGGGACTCATGGTGGGTTGGCTCTTGACATCTAATATATGGGGAGGGGATGCGCTGGACATCTAATCTTACAGATCCAACCGGCCCTTTTGAGGGCAATCATAATACTAATGCAAGCCACAATGAAATTGAGTTTGACACCCCTGCACTACAACATGCAATTCGCTGCTCAGCGATTGGCAGCTTCAATCCTCCAGCATTCCATTTTATGATGTGACCAATATCAGCAATACTGTGTCACAGCCTATAAAACATTAACCATTCATATTTGAGCATGATTATCCTAGATCAGTGATGGTGAACCTTGGCACCCCAGATTTTTTGGAACTACATTTCCCATGATGCTCAACTACACTGCAGAGTTCACGAGCAGTGTAGTGCCAAGGTTCCCCATCACTGTCCTAGATGATCTGCAGCATACTGGCCAGCTGTATTATGACATGGATCCTTTTTTTTTTTTTTTTCATCCCTATGCTGCAACCAATTAAAGGAGATTATAAAAAATAAGTAGGAAATAATGTGTACAAATTTGCTTGCTATCTTAGATACTAGCCTATACAGTAAATGCCTGTCTTGTTTTAAATATGTCACTGGGCCTATAACTTGGTAATCACTACATAGTTCATAATCTCGTTTTTATATTGACATGGGGAAGAACTAGTCTTATTATTTGGGATGAGTGAAGTGGTTTTGGCTAAATAGATTTTGCTGCTGGCAAAATGTTTGCCAAAGTGGAAACTTTCAATTTTGCTCATTGATGTGCTTAGGCTATATTTGCCCGAAAAAATAAAAATATCTACTATTTTTTCTTTATTTCGAGGGTTTGGGTTGTTTTGGAGTGTAAGGGTAGCTTAGCTTATTTCAGTGTTTTCCTTTTTTTTGTGGTTTAGATTGACATTTTTGTTCTCTCAATTTACATTTTTTATTTTACCTTTTTCACTGATTTGTCTTTCCATGAAAAAAGTAGTATACGATGAGGCTAATAAGGGAATTTTTCGAGTGGCACAAGAACAAGTTCAGGGTAAAAGGAAGGAGCTTCTGTAACCTTGTAGGAGCCATTTAAAACCCACTGAACTCTTAAAACCTTAAAATCATCCTAATTTTGCACTTATTTATATGAAAGCCTCTTAGGCCCCATACACACGATAGAATCCATCCGCAGATAAATCCCAGCAAATGGGTTTCTGCGGATAGATCCTATGGTGTGTACACGCCAGCGGATCCGTTTCCGCGGAGAAATCTCCTCTGGGATGGATTCCAGCAGATCGGATATTTGCTGACATGCACAACAAATCCATCTGCTGGAATCCATTCCAACGGATGGATCCGCTCGTCTGTACAGACTTACCGGATCCATCCGTCCAAAGGGATTCCCCGCACGCGTCGTAATGATTTGACGCATGCGTGGAATTCCTTATATGACAGCGTCGCGCCGTCGCCGCGTCATAATCGCGGCGACGGCGCGACACGTCATCGCCAGAGGATTTCCGCGCGGATTTCAATGCGATGGTGTGTACACTCCATCGCAGAGAAATCTGCGGAAATCTTTGAGAGGATTTATCCGTGGAAACGGTCCGCTAGACCGTATCCGCGGATAAATTCTCTCGTGTGTATGGGGCCTAAGAGTAAAAAATAAGCATAACATTATAGTACCATCATCCTGGAAATCAATTTTGGATAGAATAAAGGTTAATGGGACCCCAAAGGCCCAAAAGGACCGTTAGAACAGATAGGGGCAAAGGGACTATAGCGGTACTAAGTAAACAAATTGGGAAGGAGTTGTAGTAAAGGTAAAAAATATAAATTAATTTATTTAACAAATATCAAAAAACAGGAGACACACATAGTTATAAAATACATCAAAAACAGTATAAGATGGTAGACAAATTGTACGACCAACCATCCCAATCACAGAGATGGTGTGGACCTTAGACAAAGGGTGGCAGTGAAACGAAGGGGGTCATACAAGTCAAATCTCTGAGTGAAAATATTCAAAGTAAGGGGGCCCTGTGATACACACCTGGCCCTGGGACATGCCTGTCGTTACACAAAACCACAAGCTACCTATCCACAAACAATCTTCTTGTTGCTGACACTGTTACTCACAGCTCCCTGTGCGGCCATTGATTATGTGCTGCTGCTTATTATCATAAAGGTCTCAGGGCCCCCTTACTTTGAATATTTTCACTCAGTTAATACAGGTTTCCCACTGCTGGGCCCGCTTTCCATCTTTACGTGCCCCCCCCCCCCCCCCCCCCGTGTGAGATTTCATCTCCTCAGTCGGCTCATGGCTCCTTAGCAGGTGGTCTCTCTCTGTACAGAAATTCTCCTGACGAAGCAACTATCGTTGCAAAACCAGTAGAGATTTGACTTGTATGACCCCCTTCGTTTCACCGCCACCCTTCGTCTAGGGTCCACACCATCTTGGTGATTGGGACGGTTGGTCGTACAATTTGTCCACCATCTTATACTGTTTTTGATGTATTTTATAACTATGTGTGTCTCCTGTTTTTTGATATTTTGTTAAATAAATTTATTTATATTTTTTACCTTTACTACAACTCCTTCCCAATTTGTTTACTTAGTACCGCTTTAGTCCCTTTGCCCCTATCTGTTCTAACGGTCCTTTTGGGCCTTTGGGGTCCCAATAACCTTTATTCTATCCAAAACTAATTTTGCACTTCCTATTGACTCAAATGCATTGTGCCAAAATGGCAAAAGCTCACTGAGATTTCTCAATCTTCTGCTAAATTTCTGAGAAATTTAAACTCTCAGTTTTGCTCATCCCTAGTCATTATTTGATTACCAACATAAAATGGCAACTTGTATGTGAATTAAATTATCTTTAAAATAGAAGTGTGGAGTATTAAAAAAATAAACATACATATTCACCTTGGTGGATGCCTCATTAAGCCGATGCTGCATTTGTCTCCCCTCACCTCTACACCGAGAACTGAGCAATCAAAGACCACCGATTGCTCAGTTCTCGGTCTTCAGTGAGCAGAGAGTCATGACTGTCAGCCACTGGCTCTGTGCCTTGGCCCTTCAGTGCTCACTAGAGCACTGGGCTGTGGAGGGGCGGGAGCGGCTGGCTCGGGATCTCAGTGGGAGGCTGATCCAGCTGCCGGCACTGTCATCAGGGTGAATCCTGACATTAAAGTTGGGATCTTTCCAAAGCCTGGACCATCTGAGTGACATAAGCCGACAGCAGACTTTAGCCCGCTGTCTGCTGAATCTGGGTCACAGGAGTATATAACTAAGTACACTCCTGTGACACACAGGAGAAGTAGAGCCAAAATAGCTTTGGCCCTACTTCTCCTTTAATTTGACTCAAGTCTAACATTTGCTGCACAATTAAGGTGCAAGTGACATGTGCAGTAAACGCCCTTAGGTGTGTAGTCTAAAAGTGAACTTGCATTAGGCTACTGTCTGATTACTTGTTACAAGGAACTGATCTTTCAGTAGGAATTCTGTGATAATTAAAAAGCCAGGTATGGTTTTAAGATAAAGAGCTTTTGAAATAATGAAATATAACCACGAGATATGGGAATCAGGAGATATGATACCTGTAAAGACTTTTTATCTATGTCAACCCTACTTTTCTCTGACCCGAGCAGAGCTAAAAAAAAAATGTTTTTCCTTGTTAAATCTCTTCAGCTTTGGCATACCAAAAGAATGAGTGGTCACACAAAGAAGCTAAAATTCACATTCTGCCACTGTGAATGGTATTAAAATGCATAAATGAAGTTTGTTTTGACAGAAAGCACTGTCATTCTTTTTTTAATATAAGCGCGTATTCACACCTATGCATACATTTTTTTCTGGAATTTGCTAAGCACATTACATGACGTTTTCATGTGGTTTAATTGACTTCAATGAGCTCCTCATAGCATGTTGATGCATATAGGTTGATGTACCGCATGGATCTAAAAGAACATCATTTAAAGTAATGGTTATAACACATAGATGTTAAAGGGCCTTTAGGGTTTTGTCTTGCGGCTGTAATTTAAAGTGCATAGTAAGGTTTTTGTGACTAGGGAATTACAAATTAGAAGTGGCTTTTTACTGTATTGCTTAAATTCCTTTCCAGAAAGCATACATAAATGGTATGGAAAAAAGAACAATTTATTTAGGCTATTTAATGCTAACCTGTGACGATTTTAGGAGAAAATGGGAGCTGCCATTGCTGACCAAAACATGCAGAATGGGGATTTAAACATTTTTAAGCTTCACTGGTTGCATACGTGTTCCAGGACAATTACTTGCTAGATGTTGTATCCAGGATAAGATGACCTCTCTGGATCACATACTTTTAAAACAAGTAATGAATGTCTCCCTGTTTCTGTTCTCACAGCTTTCCCTTGGGTCTCATTCACACGACCTAATCAGCCTATGGTGCAACACGTATACTGTAGTGTAGATATCAATGTGCAGATACATGCAGATACATACTTAGCATGGTGGATAGCCGTGGCTCCCTTCAGCCTGTCATTGACTTGTATAGGCCAGGGCTGTCCACAAACACCTGGGCACTCAGCTGCAGATATCGTCAGTGTACTTGACACACAATGGCTGATTTGGCCATGTGAATGAGGCTTTTAAAGCTTTGTATATTACAATAGTGTTGCCTTTGTATTAGTGTCGCTGGATGAATATTTTAACAAAAGCAAGTGCTGCCCTGTACTTCTTTCTTTGGCTCAGCTACACTGATCTAAAATGGCTGGGGGGGGGGGGGGGGGTAGCATGCTAAAGGGGTGGCATGCTGTTGATATGATTAAATGCCAACTTTACCCTAACCTTTCTTGCCCAACCAATGTTTTGCTTGTTGCATTTATTCTTACTTTTTCAAGATGTCTTAAAGCAGGACTGACAGAATAACATCAGGCTTGTGATGCTTTGCACTTACAGGAAGTGGGTTGTCATTTACCACAGAAGAGCTACTTTTTTCAGTAACTGCCGCTGGGCTTGCGATGTGTGTGATCACAGCCAAAGCGGGCGGCAGCGCACGCATGCAGCCCAGACCTGAAAGCGTCAGATCACGTACTAGGCACAGAGCAGCCACCCTGCGGTAGTAAATGTACGGTGGGCAAGTGGTTAAAAAATGACTGGGTAAAACTAAAAGAGTGGACTTTATTATTATCTATTTAAAATGAAAAAAGCCAGCATTAGCCCATTCTGCATTTCTCACAGTCTATGTTTCTTTTTAAATCATAAGATGAAGTAAAAGCCAAGGCCTACTTTTTGTACAGAAACCTTTGCTCCAGGATCCCATTGGGGTTGATTTACTAAAACTGGAGCACTCAGAATCTGGTGCAGCCATGCATGGTAGCCAATAAGCTTCTAACCTCAGCTTGTTCAATTAAGCTTTGGCAATAAATCCTGGAAGCTGATTGATTTCTATGCAGAAGTGAATCTGATTTTGCACTTTCTAGCTTTAGTAAATAAACCCCATTGTGACCAGTGTTGACACTAAGGCCCCATTCACACCTGAGCATTCTGTAGCTTGAAGCCTGAAGCTACAAGATGCTGGAGGGGAAAAAATCAATAAGTCTCTATGGAGAATGTTCAAATCTCCACTCCAAAACGCCTGAAGCCAAAAGCTCCAAAATGCATGAAGCTCAAAGAAGTTCTGGAACTTTTGTTTAAGCAGATTACAGGCATTTTTCTGCTTTTTACATTGGTGACCTTTTGACCTGTACAAAATTGCTTCAAAACACGTTAAAAACGTTGCAAAGCGCGACAAAAAAACGTGGTAAAGTCATGCGACTTTCTGCCTAAAAATGCTACGCTCAGGTAGGAATGGGGCCTAATACCTAAGAATTTTGTTATGTTTTCAGCTGTCATGGAATTCTTGAAAAGAAGTAGCCGCGCTGAAAGCATGTCACGGCCCTTGTTACCTTTAATAACTTTTAGGGAGCAGTAGTGGATAGGGTTGTGTGGAGGGTACTTATTTAACTGTAATTCCCCTTGAAAGCTGAACATCAGGTTTAAATAAAATACACACTTTTGCAGTTCTGTAATAATGATGACATCATTAAATGTATTTTTAAATGCAAGCTGTGTAATAACTTTGTTTTTCACCTAACACCACCTCTTGCAGTCCCGGTATAGCAGAGATGAAGTGTAAGAAGAAGAACCAATCAATTATTGTGCTGACAGGATGTATGTTAATTAGAAGAGAAAACAGAGTGACAGAAGGATAAGCTAACCACTGTGCTGCATCTCCTTTCACTCTCCAGTCATAGGCTGGGGCAGGTCTAGGACAACCTGGGTTTAGAGGAAGTGGGTTGAATGATACTGGCCATCAGAATGATGACATCTGGAGGCAGAAAAACATACCGTGGGAAAATAACTCAGTAAAGCTAAATATTGCGGCAAAAGCTGTTTTTGCTGTTTTATATCTATTAAAGAGCTATTCATTTATTTTTTGTCATTTTTGGCTGGAGTACTGCTTTTGCAGAATATGTATTCCCAGGGCTGTCTTTCTCAGTGAACCTCTGAACTCTGGATTTCCATATAAAACAACAGTTTGTTGTGTTATATGTAAAAAAATGACATAATTTCATCAAAAAGAGGTTACGTTTATTACTGCTCAGGAATGTGTTTCTAGCTTTAGTAGTGAGTATCAAGCTCCTCCAGCAGCACAGGTGTTCAGTGCTGGCAGTCTTCCCTTGTCTTCTAGTGTACCTAAAATAAATATGCTTCTGTGAATGTGCCTGAGGGCTCAGTGACGCTCAGTGGCAGAGCTCTGTCATCACGTCCCCAAATCACATGTCTTTCCCATGACAACCCCCTCTGGCATGTTGTAGGTATTCTGAATACAGATCGGTAGCCGCCCAATGACATATCTCATATCATGGCTTCGTTTTATTAATGTTCTAAGTAAACATCATGTGCTTTCACAAAAACACTAAACATTTACATTGACTGCGCAGTGCGGTCTCTGTGTATTCTTGAACAGAAAGAAGAGGTGTGTAATATTAAAGGAAATACACATTTATTCTTAATATATCTTAAATAAATCAAATTTTAGCTAGTGACCAGACCGGAAATCCAGATTTGTGGAAGGCCATATAGACCCTGGTTTAAGGCTGGAAAATGTCAGGGTCTCTTACTTTATTTGGGTAAAGGTACATTCACATCTGAGTTTCTGTCTGCGCCTGTGTCCAGTCTGCATCCATGGCCAATCACTTGCAGGTAATCGATGCATTGCAATTATATGCGAGAGGTTGCAATTAGCTGCGGAAGCCAGCATGGTCTCATTGCTTTTAATAAAGCGGCCTAATCACCAGACCCCCCCTTTCCATTTGTAGCTGTTGTGCAGCATGGTGCAAGGGCAATAATTCACATAGTCGGGTGCAATAAAGAACTTGTACTGCAGTATACAGAAACAGTTCACAACAGAACTCAGGGGGAAATCTGACCAACCAGGTGCACTCCTGGTTTTCAGCAAAGTAAATGGAGTGATGCTCAGCCGGACTGACAATGCCTGTAAAGAGGACAGAATGTGGTCTGGCCGTCTCATTACAATCGGGAAGATGTCCAGAGGAGTCACAGACCCTACACTTTCCCTTCTCATCAGGAACCTTTCCCTAATGCTAATTATAACATCCAGATGACTGCTAATTTATCTGCCACACTCCCATTGCTAAATGGTTGATTTTAAGTGCAAACACAGTGCAGGGGGTCTCGGGTGACGTAATTGACCATATATGGTCCACAATGTCGCCTAGGACCCCCTGTAAGATACTCCCCCCAATGTTGAAAGATATATAGTGATCTAGTATGGTCCAGGGTTCATACAGTACTTGCTTTCCTCCCTTTTCTGGCCAACCAGGCTATATTGCTGAATAAGGGTTTCCCTAGAATAGTAAAGGGAACACCATGCCATGTTCTTTTGTTAGTTTCAAGGCACCACATCATTCTGTTCCATAACACATACAGCTTGAAGGCCTCCCCCAAGTATGTTATTTAAAGGATTTATGTATTTTCAATGTTGCCCTTTAGGTCACATGAAAACACTCTCTCCACTGAATAGTAGTTTTTTTTTTAATAATAGCTTACCTATTAGCTTTAAAAAGGCCAGAAAAATGACTTGTTTTTCCTCCCATAGGGCCAGATTCAGAGAGACTTACGCCGACGTATCAGTAGATACGCCGTCGTAAGTCCGAATGTGCACCGTCGTATCTTTGCACTCATTCCTAAAATGAGATACGCCTCACTGTTGCCAAGATACGACCAATGTAAGTCTCCTACGCCGTCGTATCTTGGGTGCATATTTATGCTGGCCGCTAGGGACGTTTACGTGGATTTAAGTGTCGAATATGTAAATGAGCAAGATACGCCGATCTCTCTGAATCTGGCTAATAGACTTTAATGGGGTTTGGCAAGCATCTTGTAGTAGTTTCCAGGAAGGGATGAATCCTTCAACACACAACTCTTTTTGGTAGAATAAGAGAGAGCTTCTCTTACCATTTCCATGGCCAGTAAGCAGAAACCAAGGGAACCTTGAACACTCTAAAAGTCTGTCCTAAATATTGCACGTCCCCAGCTCACGCTACTAGGACAAGCTCTTCTGTAATTAGCTGGGCTGATAAAGATTCATAAGGAGTTAGTACCACTAAAACAGAATTAAGCATCTTACCTGTTTTGTTATATAAATGCCAAAAACGGATATTGGGGAGATAAAGAAATGACAATTAGTATAGATAACAATTGGTCATCTTGTTTCAAACTATCATAGCTTTTCTAGCTTTGCTTGCCATTAAAATGCAGTAACATTAAGTTGAAATATGGAAATAGTTTTTCGCTTTAGCAAAAACATGGAAACTTCATCAGACCACAACTACTTTGAACCCTGGTACATTATAACTATATATTTTTTTCATTTTGGTGTGAACCATCCCATTCTCAAAAATCAATTTTTTGCAGTGGCCTAGTGGTTTTCAAACAGCTGATCCTGAGTGGCATGTGGGCAGCAGATCCTCATCACTTGTACTATTTATGTAATGTATTCTGAATATTTTTTATAAAGATATACTGTAGTTCAGGCATGTTTGACTGGCTTGGTAAATCTGACAGGTGTGCAAAACCCACTGTGCATTTTTAATTCATATGTTTCATTATTTTTATTTTCAGACATGCAGAAACTAACATATTCAATTTGATATAAAACTCTATCACCTATTTCAGAGTCTATGGATCACTGACTGGAAGGGTTAAGGAATCATAGGAAATGTAGCATATGTGGAGAATGCAGCTCTGTGATCTTTCCTAAACGAAGCAGATGTTTTCTGAATGCAGTCTATGAGATACTGCTAATTGCTCTCTTTGCTTTCTCCTGATGTTCATCATGGGCCCGTCTCCTAGGATCATTATCCTTTGTCATTTGGAAAGGTTATGGGTTATGGGCAGCCGCTGGAATGTCATTTACTACTATTCTGTACCATTCATACAGGAGGCACGTTCACAGTGAAATCAAGCAGGATATTCTTTGTTTAGAAGCTCATACCCTTGGGATCATATGTTTGTGTTTGTGCTCCAGAATCATGGACTCAGCCATTTTATCCAGGCAGGTAGGTATCCAACCAAGAACGAAGTAGTTAATTTACAAGGTAAAGTTTTGGAATAGTATTCAGACCAACACATGTACCCAGCAGGAGCAATTTACAGTCATGTATTACCTTGTAGATGCAGAAGTCTACAGTATATATAAAGTATTATCCCAAACCATTTTTTGGGGGGGGGGATAAAGTAAGGAGAGTCTAGAACCTTTTTTCAGGTTTTTAATAGTGTCTATGTCCCCACTGGGGAGATTCACAGACTCTGTTTATCCTGATAACCATTGTCACCAGGACTAAAAGTTAGAGGTAATCCAACATTGTGAGTTCTTACCAGAAATCTTCTAGTGGGGGCACCTGTCCTAATAATAATATATATATATATATATATATATATATATATATATATATATATACAAGAGGATTTCCTTTTCCTTTCCTTTTGAAGAGGTTTCCTTTCACTTGTTGTGTTTCAGTATATTTATAACGCGTACACACAACCGTTTTTTCCGTCGGAATAAACTCAGACGGGTTTTTCTGACAGAATTCCGCTCAAGCTGTCTTGCATACACACGGACACACCAAATTCTGACTGTCAAAAAAGCGGTGACGTACAACACTACGACGAGCCTAGAAAAATTAGGTTCAATGCTTCCGAGCATGTGTCAAATTGTTCCCGAGCGGAATTCCGTCGGAATTCCATACAGACGAACAGAATTTCCAATACATTTTTTTCGTCTGAATTTCTAAGTTTTCTAGTTTTCTAATTTCTAAGTCCGTCGGAATTTCCGATGGAAAAAGTCAGATGGGGCATACACATGGTCTGCCTGGAGTTTGCATGTTCTCCCTGTGCCTGTGTGGGTTTCCTCCGGGTACTCCGGTTTCCTCCCACACTCCAAAGACATGCTGGTAGGTAAATTGGATCTTGTCCAAATTGGCCCAGTATATATATGTATATGTGTGTGTATGACTGTGTGTCCCAAGCGTGTCACGATCCTACGGGGTAAAATGACCGCAACAGCCAAGCAGACACTGGCTGGAAAAAGCGCCCAGAGGCGATTCAGTTCGCATGAGTAGCGCTATACAAGTCATTCATTCATTCATGGTTGGAATATCCGATGAAAAAATTCCATCTGACTTTTTTCATCGGAAATTCCGTCCGTGTGTACACGGCATAAGAGAAGCAAAAAAAAAATGAAAGAGGTTTTAACCATTACCTACTCTATCTGAAAAAGAAGAAAGTTTATTTTTTTGTGCATTTTGTAGTCTCTATAATATGCAATACAGTTGTTAGTTATAGGAAAATATCTCCAAAATTCATAATAAATTGTAAATTCTTAAATTAACCTCCTGAGGCCCGCGCTATAGCCGAATGACGGCTACAGCGCAGACCTGAAAATCCAAGTGGACGTCAATTGACGTCCGGCCCTTTGCTCGTTCCCCGCACGCGTTCCCGAGCGCGCAGCGGGGAAACTCTGTGCTGGTCGTGTCCCTTGGACACAGCCAATCACAGATCGCTGTGAATGGCCAATCGGAGTGGCCGTTCGGTAGGCGATCTGTGCGGCCAATGAGAGATGATCTCATATGTAAACATATGAGATCATTTCTCATTGCCGGCTCACGCAGAGACAGCGGTGCTGTCAGGGAGAGAGGAGACCGTTCTGTGTCTCTTGTACATAGAGACACAGATCGGTCACCTCCCCCAGTCACCCCCCTTCCCCCACAGTTAGAACACTAAGCAGTATACACATTTAACCCCTTCCTCACCCCCTAGTGTTAACCCCTTTAATGCCAGTCACATTTATACAGTAATTAGTGCATATTAATAGCACTGATCGCAGTATAAATGTGAATGGTGCCAAAAATGTGTCAAAAGTGTCCAATGTACCGCCATAATGTCGCCGTCCCAATAAAAATCGCAGATCGCCGCCATTACTAGTAAAAAAAAAAATAATAAAAAATAATAATTCTGTCCCCTATTTTGTAGGCGCTATAATTTCGCTTATTGCGTTTTTTTTTTTTTTACCAAAAATATGTAGAAGAATACGTATCGGCCTAGACTGAAAAAAAAGTTTTTTTAAAAAAAAAAATTGGGATATTGTATTATAGCAACAAGTAAAAAATATTGTATTTTTTTTCACAATTGTTGTTCTTTTTTTGTTTATAGCGTAAAAAATAAAAACCGCAGAGGTGATCAAATGCCACCAAAAGAAAGCTCTACTTGTGGGGAAAAAAGGACGTCAATTTTGTTTGGGGGCCACGTCACACGACCGCGCAATTGTCAGTTAAAACGACGCAGTGCCGGAAGCTGAAATTTCACCTGGGCAGGAGGGGGGTATATGTGCCCAGTAAGCAAGTGGTTAAAGGTGAATAACTGACATTTTAGTCTCATGTAGTTGTTGCCAAGTTTGATCACATACTGGTTTCTTTTATTCCTCAGGGACTCCAGTTTTCGCCCAACTGCTGAGGCCATTGCAAAACCAATTAATGTGTTGTACTGCTGTAATGTATTTTTTTCTAGTGTGAGATAAACAAATGATTGATTAAAGTGTATTTATAGCTAAAATAGTTCTGTCATTTTGGGACTGTTAAGATGAAAAAAAATCCTTGCCAAGTTTTTATTGCTATTTTGTCCCTACAAAGTATGTTCACCCTTTCTAATTGTCCTAGTGACCAAAGTCATGGAAATTCCCAAATTATAGTGTTACCAGCATGGTAACCAGATTTAAATACGGGAAACCTGTTTTGGTGACAACTGTTTAGAGAGCAAATACCATTACAATGCAGAGATTTCTTCTCACTTCCTGTTACAGCTCCAGGAGATGATGTGAATAGAAAACTGCCCTATAGGGCACAGACAGCACAAAATAAAATGAAAAATAAAAATATTTTATTCAAAGCTAAAATATACAGTGGCAGTGGCAAGAAAAAGTATGAACCCCTTTAACCACTTAAGCCCCGGACCATTTTGCAGCTAAATGCCCAGGCCAGGTTTTGCGATGCGGCACTGCGTCGCTTTAACAGACAATTGCGCGGTCGTGCGACGTGGCTCCCAAACAAAATTGGCGTCCTTTTTTCCCCACAAATAGAGCTTTCTTTTGGTGGTATTTGATCACCTCTGTGGTTTTTATTTTTTTTGCGCTATAAACAAAAATAGAGCGACAATTTTGAAAAAAATTCAATATTTTTTACTTTTTGCTATAATAAATATCCCCCAAAAACATATATAAACATTTTTTTTTCCTCAGTTTAGGCCGATACGTATTCTTCTACCTATTTTTATAAAAAAAAAACGCAATAAGCGTTTATCTATTGGTTTGCGCAAAATTTATAGCGTTTACAAAATAGGGGATAGTTTTATTGCATTTTTATTAATTATTTTTTTTTTACTACTATTGGCGGCGATCAGCGATTTTCTTCGTGACTGCGACATTATGGCGGACACTTCGGAAATTTTGACACATTTTTGGGACCATTGTCATTTTCACAGCAAAAAATGCATTTAAATTGCATTGTTTATTGTGAAAATGACAGTTGCAGTTTGGGAGTTAACCACAGGGGGCGCTGTAGGAGTTAGTGTTCACTTAGTGTGTGTTTACAACTGTAGGGGGGTGTGGCTGTAGGACTGACGTCATCGATCGAGTCTCCCTTATAAAAAGGATCACTCGATGGATACACCGCCACAGTGAAGCACGGGGAAGCCGTGTTTACATACGGCTCTCCCCGTTCCTCAGCTCCGGGGAGCGATCGCGACGGAGCAGCTATAAACGAATAGCCGCGCCGAGGGCATCCGCCCGCCGCACGCAGCAGAGGGGGTCCCGATCGGACCCCCCACCCGCTAGAAGGCAAGGACGTATATATACGCCCATCTGCCTGTCTGTGCCATTTTGCGGACGTAAATAGTCGTGCGGCGGGCGTTAAGGGGTTAAAGTAACTGGTTTTATTCATAAGATGTGATCTGATCCTCATCCAAGTCACAACAATAGACAAATACAATGGGCCAGATTCACGTAGAATCGCGGCGACGGAACGTATCGTGGATACGTTACACCGCCGCAATTTTTCATCGCAAGTGCCTGATTCACAAAGCACTTGCGATGAAAACTACGCCCGCGGCGCAAGGCGGGCCAATTCAAATGGGCATGTGCCATTTAAATTAGGCGCGCTCCCACGCCGGACCGACTGCGCATGCTCCGTTTCACAATTCCCGTCGTGCTTTGCGCGCCGTGACGTCATTTTTTCGAAAGGCGACGCGCGTAGTGTAATTCCGTATTCCCGGACGGCTTACGCAAACGACGTTATTATTTAAATTTCGACGCGGGAACGACGGCCATACTTTAACATGGGCTGTGTAAAGTTAAGGCACCCAAAACGACGACTAACTTTGCGACGGGAAACTAGACTAGCGGCGACGTAGCGAACGCGAAAAACCGTTGTGGATCGCCGTAACTGCTAATTTGCATACCCGACGCTGGTTTACGACGCGAACTCCCCCCAGCGGCGGCCGCGGTACTGCATCGTAAGATCCAACAGTGTAAAACAATTTCACCTGTCGGATCTTAGGGCTAGCTATGCGTAACTGATTCTATGAATCAGTCGCATAGATAGAAACAGAGATACGACGGTGTATCAGGAGATACGCCGTCGTATCTCTTTTGTGAATCTGGCCCACTGTTCTTAAGCTGATAACACACACATTTTAGTTTTTTGTGTCTTTATTGAACACACCCATTAAATATTCACCGTAAGTGAACTCTTTTAAATACAAATACTGCAGCTGCTGATTTTTAAAAAATGGACAATTACCTGTCCAGGTCGCCCGCAATGTCAGCAGCCAAAGCTGAGCTAACGCTCGGCTCTCGGCTTCCCCCGCCGCCATCCTCGGTGAGGGAATCGGGAAGTGAAGCGCTGCGGCTTCACTGCTCGGTTCCCTACTGCGCATGCGCGAGTCACGCTGTGCCGTCCTCACTGGTGCCCGCTGTGTTCTGGGAGCTGTGTGTATCCCAGAACACAACGGGGGGGGGGGGTGATGCGAAGGGGCGGGACTCCCGTGGAGTGTATACCCGGAAGTCCCGAGTCTATACCAGGAAGTGGTGCAAATACCTGTATACAGGTATCTGCACCCTCTCCCCCCTGAAAGGTGCCAAATGTGACACAGGAGGTGGGGAGGGTTCCGAAAAGCGAAGGTTCACTTTTGGATGAACCTCCACTTTAATAACTGGTATAACCTCCTTTGACAACAATGACTTCTAGCAAGCATTTTCGGTAGCTTTGGATCAGACCTCTTTAAAAACTGCTTCAGCTCAGACACATTTCTAGGATGTCTGGTGTGGATGGCTTTCTTATTGTCATTCCACAGCATCCATATGGGGTTACAGTCTGGGTTCTGAACCACTCAAAAGGCCTTTTTTTTTTTTTTTTTTTTTTGGATACCAGTTTGTGGTGGATTTACTTTTAAGTTTATGGTCATAGTCCTGCGGCATCAACCAACTTCTACTAATCTTCAGCTGGTGGACAGCCACCATGACATTATTCTGTATGATATTTTGGTAAACATTGGATTGCTTTTTACTCATTCATGGCAAGTGGTCCAGGCCCTGATACAGCAAAGCAATCCAAAATCATGATGTTCCCTGCACTATATTTCACCATTGGGGTGATGTTTAGACATTGGTAAGCTGTGACCTTTTTGCTCCATAAATAGTGCTGAGTATTTTTCCCAAACAATTTAAGTTTAAATCCAAAAAACATTTTCCCAGCAGCATTGTGGTTTGCCAAGGTGATCCTTGACAAACTTCAGGTGTGTAGCAATGTTTTATGCTGTCAATTTGCACTTTAATATGCACGCTGCCATTTATCTTGGTACTGTAAGTCATTACCCACAATATGTTTGTTTTTCTTTGTAAATTTATTAGATATATTCCGGCTACACACAGACTTCGCCCCCTGAAGAAGGGAATACCCGAAACGCATAGGGCCCTGTACTTACTCTGTGGATCATTTTCAACTTTTTTACCTATGCCATTTGTTTTTAAATTCATTATGCTGTGTAAACCCCTTTTTCTATTTGATAAATAAAATTATTTTGCATACATTATTTTTACTTTAATTACTGTTGCCTTTAAAGCCCCACACCGGGGGACTCCTCGCTTTTCCTTGTTCATCAGGGGTGTTGGCAACATAAAAAAGATCATATACCTAAGATGTTCCATTTATACATTTATATTTTTGGGTTCTTCTTTATCGCATTGAAAATGTTGCATTGTGCCTTGGGAGTAATGTTTGCTTGGCACTAGCTTCTAGAAGGAAAAGCCATAGAACTAAACTGTCCCCTTTTACAGACAAAATGTCTATCAACTGATGGATGCCTAAACACTTTGTGATTGCTTTGTATCCCTCTCACACAGTAAAATACTTATTTCTGTTACTTATATATCACTGAATGATGTGTTTTTTGCAGTTCTCCTAATACATGTGCCATTATTAGACCTGTTTAAAAATGATTGCAAAGTACTAACCCTTTGTGTATGTCAGTATGCAGGTGTACAGTGAGCTTCCATGCTGTGAAACTCACTATCACTGTCCGCCAATCACAGACGTCCTCTTGTCCGAGGATGAAAAGACGTCTGTGATTGGTGGAACACTGAACACAGTGTCTGTTGGGAAACTGAGTCCGAGGATGAGAGAACGTCCGTGATAGGCAGAACTGTGTCTGCTGAGAAACGCCTATCACGGAAGGGACCAGGAGGAGACCTCGACTTTTAAACAATGGACGTCCGCAGCCTGTTAATAATTTCAGGTACACTGACTCGAGTATAAGCCGAGGGGGGTATTTTCAGCCTTAAAAAAAGGGCTGAAAAACTTGGCTTATACAGTATATAGTGTATATAGTGTTTGGGGGTTCTGAGTAATTTTCTGGCAAAAATTTATGATTTTTGCGTGTAGGAGAGGTGTGCCAGTATTGGCCCGGTATGGAAGTGGTTAATGCATCCTATGCATTAAGGTGAAAAAACACCTTGCACTCTCAGGCCCCCACCCCCCCATTTTACTTACCTAAGCCATGAAACTCCGTGGGCTCGTTCCAACGATAGTTTCCCCCAGCTTGAGGCGGCTCGCCATTGGCTCTCACTGCTGTCAATCAAATCAATGACTTGGCATGCCGGGGGTGGGGCCAAGTGACACAGTCGGCGTCTATAGCCGCCGGCTGTATCACAGGAGCACACCCGCAAGCTAACCCCCTTTGGAGAGCGCTTCCAAAGAAAGGGGTTAGCTTTTGCAGGGAGGAGTCGAGACAGCCGCCGAGGGACCCCAGAAGACCAGGATCGGGGCCACTCTGTGCAAAACAAGCTGCACAGTGGAGGTAAGTATAACACGTTTGTTATTTAAAAAAAAAAAAAAAAAAATATATATATATATATATATATATATATATATATATATATATATATATATATATATATATATATATATATATATATATATATATACCTTTACAACCCTTTTAAGTATTGTAATTTCGTATTTGTATTGTTGCCTTTAAGCTGTATTGAACTGAACAATGTTTTTAAAATAAAGTATTGTCACTGGTACATGTACCCCATGGCAGTGCCCTGCTGCCCTTTTTTAACCACTAACTTGCAAACTGCCATTGAAAAAAAGCCAGAAAATATTATAACATTTGGATACCATAGACTTCAATGGGGTTTACAAGCTATGTTGTGTTGGGTGTATGCCAATGTTTTGGTGTACATCCAGCGAAACTAACTTTGCTTGCTTCACTTATCACTAAAGATAGTGTACAGCTTGCATAACAGACTAAATTTGCTGTCCCCTTAAAATAACTCACCACACATGTCTAAACCGCTGGCAACAAAAGTGAGTACACCCCTAAGTGAAAATGTCCAAATTGGGCCCAAAGTGTCAATATTTTGTGTGGCCACCATTATTTTCCAGCACTGCCTTAACCCTCTTGGGCATTGAACACCAGAGATTCACAGATTGCCACTGGAGTCCTCTTCCATGCCTCCATGATGACATCATGGAGCTACTGTATGTTAGAGCTCCTCCATCGTCCCTTTGAGGATGCCCCACAGATGCTCAATAGGGTTTAGATCTGGAGACATTCTTGGTCAGTCCATCACCTTTACCCTCAGCTTCTTTAGCAAGGCAGAGGCCATCTTGAAGGTGTGTTTCGGGTCGTTATCATGTTGGAATACTGCCCTGTGGCCAAGACTCTGAAGGGTGGGGATCATGCTCTGCTTCAATATGTCACAGTACATGTTGGGGATTCATGGTTTCCTCAATGAACTGTAGCTCCCTAGTGTCAGCAGCACTCATGCAGCCCCAGATCATGACACTCCCTGCTTGACTGTAGGCAAGACACACTTGTCTTTGTATTCCTCACCTGGTTGCCGCCACACACGCTTGACACCATCTGAACCAAATACGTTTATCTTGGTCTCATCAGACCACATGACATGGTTCCAGTAATCCATGTCCTTAGCCTGCTTGTCTTCAGCAAACTGTTCTCGGGCATTCTTGTGCATCACCTTTAGAAGAGGCTTCCTGGGATGATAACCATACAGACCAATTTGATGCAGTGTGCGGCGTATGGTCTGAGCACTGACAGGCTGACCCCCAACCCCTTCAATCTCTGCAGCAATGCTGGCAGCACTCATACGTCTATTTCCTAAAGACAACCTCTGGATATGAAGCTGAGCACATGCACTCAACTTCCTTGGTCAACCATGGCGAGGCCTGTTCTGAGTGGAACCTGTCCTGTTAAGCCGCTGTATGGTCTTGGTCACTGTGCTTCAGCTCAGTTTCAGGATCTTGGCAATCTTCTTATAGACTAGGCCATCTTTATGTAGAGCAAAAATTCTTTTTTTCAGATCCTCAGAGAGTTCTTTACCATGGGGTACCATATTGAACTTCCAGTGAACAGGATGATAGAGTGAGAGCGATAACACCAAATTTAAAAACACCTGCTCCCTATTCACATTTGAGACCTTGTAAAACTAACGAGTCACGTGACACTGGGGAGGAAACAATGGCTAATTCATTTAGGGATATACTCACTTTTGTTGACAGCGGTTTAGACATTAATGGCTGTGTGTTAAATTATTTTGAGGGGACAGCAAATTTACACTTTTATACAAGCTGTGCATTCACTACATTGTAGCAAAGTGTAATTTCTTCAGTGTTGTCACATGAAAAGATATAATAAAATATTTACAAAAATCTGAGGGGTGTACTCACTTTTGGGAGATAGTGGGGGTTATTTACGAAATCCACTTTTCAATACAAGTGCAAACTACAAGTGCAAAGTGCACTTGAAATTGCAGTGAAAGTGCACTTGGAAGTGCAGTCACTGTAAATCTGAGGGATAGATCTGAAATGAGGGGAAGCTCTATTAATTTTATTATCCAATCATGTGCAAGCTAAAATGCTGTTTTTTTATTTTCTTTGCATGTCCCCCTCGGATCTACAGCGACTGCTTTTCCAAGTGTACTTTCAGTGCAATTTCAAGTGCACTTTGCACTTGTAGTTTGCACTTGTAGTGCAAAGTGGATTTGCCTTTCATAAATAACCCCCAGTGTATATACATATACATATATATATATATATATATATATATATATATATATATATATATATATATATATATATATATATATATACACACATATATATATATATATATCAAAACATATTTTATTAGCTTTTTAGTGCAAACGATTTCAAACACCTGTTTTAAAGAATGGCGAGAAAAGAGTGGAAAACATAAACTGGAGGGATTAATGGAACATCTACCTTTGTAAATCAGGTAGCTGTTCAGTACTAACTAAACGGTAACAAGGCTTTTACAAATTACCATGGCTTGTACTTAGTAGCCACAATTAGTGTCTATTTGCATATTAGAAAGAGGTAAATTAGCATACTGTAAAAGTGAGTAGCTTGTGTCTTTTTTGGCAGGTTTTATTGTTGAGAGTGTGCCAAGACTGGCATGGGTCCATTAAATTGGCAAGCATTACCACTGTGCAAACTAGGCACATGCCACACATTGTGATGCTTTAAGATTCTAAACTAAGTCATCTGGCAGACACTTGTTTAAGCAGTACACAGGACAATGCCCATATAGACATAATCCTTACTACCAATGTAAAACAAAGCCACCATATTGAATATTGGCTTTTTTTCATTCACATTTCCAGATTCATTCATGCTGCACAGTAAATGAATTTTAATTACCTTCTTCATTATCATCTTGATACTCAATTGACTTAAAGTAGCAATTGATAGTTGGGTTCTTCTTTTTATGGTGCTTCTTTTGTAAATGTCATGTTCAACAGCATTATAAGGGTTCATTCACGTCACACTTTTTTTTTTCTTCACAGTTTTTAATGTTTTTCTTTAATAACAAAGCTTCATTAGCTTTTTTTTTATCCACTTAGAATTAGTCAGCCTCTGGCATACATTGTCTTCACATTTATAATGTGTTTTTGATCTGCTAGAAAAGTAAAACAATGAGTGTAAAAAAAGGAAGAAAGCTCTTGCTTACATAAAAATCAAGGGCTTAAAATGAACAATGAAAAAAACACTACAAAGGGTTTCCTGAAGTGGCCCAGTAGATTGCTTAAAAAAAATCAAAGAGATATTTCATGCAATAGAAGACCTACATCCTTTATGTCACTGTTGTGTCCTGCTGCAATATAGTGGTCAGAGAATAGGATCACAGCATCTTGGCAGGGGGAAACAGGCATCCAACATTGCTGAAAGAGTTGAACTAAAGAGTCTGGACGTGGCTGTGTTGCTTAAAGGGGTTGTAAAGGTTAGTTTTTTATTTCCTAAAAAGGTTCCTTTAAGCTAGTGCATTGTTGGTTCACTTACCTTTTCCTTCGATTTCCCTTCTAAATGTTTTTTTTTCTTTGTATGAATTTCTCACTTCCTGTTTCTCCTCAGTAAGCTGTTCTGGCTGACTAAACACTGCTCGGATGATGGGGGCAAGCTTACTGAGGAGAAACAGGAAGTGAGAAATTCAGACAAAGAAAAAAAACATTTGGAAGTGAAATTGAAAGAAAGGGTAAGTGAACCAACAATGCACTAGCTTAAAGGAACCTATTTAGAAAATAAACAAACCTTTACAACCCCTTTAAAGGGAATGAAAGTAGGAAACACAGGATGCATAGAGATGAGTGAACTTTTAATTTAAATCAGGCAAAAGTTGTGCAAAGTGTTGCAGTTGTTTTTTTTTTTAGAAAGGTGTGTGCCACAGCCTGAGTAGAAAAGCGTGTCTCTGCTTGCTCTACAGAATGACTCCAATCTATGTTTGTAAGCAATGTTTTTTTTGCAGAGGTCTGACACATCCTCTGTAGAGTCTGAGCTAGACCTGTCCAATCAGCAGGCATCCAGGGATCATCAGCTTAGACGATTGCAGAGCTATAGGTCTGTATCAGTAGAGGGTCACACCTCTACAGAGGGACCACTGCTTCCACACTGAAAGAAAGGGTCCCTCTGCATAGCTTCTGGCAAGAGACATGCTTTTTAATCAGGCTGTGGCATCTTTCTAAAGAAAATGCAGAACTTTGCACACCTATTTGTTTTGATGTGCAAGGAATGTACAATGTTGAATCAAACTAAAGGCTCAATTTGGCTTTAAAGATATACCCTAGGGAAATTTCAAAATTACATTTGCTAATTTTTGTACCATTAAAACAGCTTTACCTACTTTATCCCTTGATCTAGCATGCTTTCACTTATTTGTACGTTTTTTTATTTTTAACATTTAATTTTTTGTATGGATTCATTATACATGTTTTTTCTAGAATAACTGATAAATAATCATATAACTATTTTTAATAATTTGTATAAATCTACCCTGAAGCTATACTACTTATCAAGGAATAAACCAATATAACAAAAACCCTTACGACACACTAGGGGTTAAAACATTTAAAAGCAAAAAAGCTAAAAAAAAAGTTAATTGATACAAATAAGCAATAGATTAAAATACGATTAGATAAAAAAAACTACTGGTTGAACCATTTGGCAATCTTAAGCCGTGTACACACGATCGGTTTGTCCGATGAAAACAGACCGATGGACTGGACCATGGCTTCATTGACAACACAGGGCGGACTTGAGGAAGGAGGCACACCCCCCCACCGAAACGCGTTGTCCTGGCAACCGCATCCCATGCCAGTTTGCTCCATCTTAGCTCTTCCCGGGACAAGTGTTAAAGCCCCTCCCCCCACAGCTCTCTCCTAACCGACTGTCTCTGTAGTCAGTGAGCGTCTTGCTCATGGCTTGTCTGCAGCTGCTTGATAAGCCTTTGTCTGTGGACAAACCCATCGTGTGTGGGCCCTATCGGTCTTTTTTCCATCGGTGTTAAAAAATAGAACATATTTGAAATTTTTCCTATGCATAAAAAAACGATAGAAAAATCCGATCGTCTGTGTGGAAATCCATCGGAGAAAAATCCATGCATGCTCAGAATCAAGTCGACGCATGCTCGGAAGCATTGAACTTCATTTTTTTCAGCTCGTCGTGGTTTTTTACGTCACCGTGTTTTAGCACGGTCAGAATTTAGTCTGATAGTGTGTAGGCAAGACTGATGAAAGTCAGCTTTATCGGATATCTGACGGAAAAATACATCGGATTAGATTCCATTAGATATCCGATCGTGTGTACAGGGCTTTATTCTACTTATTTTTATTTTGTTTTATTAAAATGTATGATCAAATTTATTTCTACCTTTAAGAAAATATATGTAATTCTTTTAATTGATACATCTTAGGCATATTGTATGCTGTTTTAGAATATCTAGTTACCACCACATTATTCCCTGTATGTTTCCAGTAGAAGTTTGGTAATCTGAGTATAGTGTTAAAAACTCAGGACAATTAATCTCAGGCAAAAATGGCTTCATGGACAACACAGGGCGGACCTGAGGAAGGAGGCACACCCTCCGAAACGCGTTGTCCTGGCAACTGCATCCCATGTCAGTTTGCTCCATTTTAGCTCTTCCCAAGACAAGTGTTAAAGCCCCTCCCCCCATAGCTCTCTCCTAACCGACTGTCTCTGTAGTCAGTGAGCGTCTTGCTCATGGCTTGTCTGCAGCTGCTTGATAAGCCTGTGTCTGTGGAGCTAGCCCATCCATTCATCCATTTTGTGGATCTTTCATCTATATTGAAAGCATGGATGTGCCCCTGTTCAGGGCTCTCGATTGGAGGAACTGTTTGATGCTTATGATTTACCGTTACTTATGAGTGTATCGATTTGATTATTTTTTATATTAAAATAAACAGACGTTATTTGCACCATGAGCCTGTGCGCTCATATTTCCTTTTGTTTTCACTTCTTTGGATGACTGTATCTCTTCAGAAATCTGCAGGAACTCTAATGTCATCCAGTAAATGCAGAATCAGCAGTCCTGTGTTGTAAATTAGTATGCTGAGGACCTGCTCACAAGCAGTAGATTTGGAGGACAGAGGAAAACCCCAGATGCTGGGGGAGCAAATGATAAGGTAAGTAAAAATACTTTTCAATGGTGTCCTGAACAAAAATTAGCATTTAACCCCTGCAGTGTGGGGGAGCCCCACTGCAAGCACAGTTTTTGTCTACAAGGTTCAGCTTTTAAAGTAATATTAAAGGCTTTTTTATTATTATTTAATTAACAAACATGTCATACTCACCTGCTCTGTGCAGTTGGTTTTGCACAGAGCAGCTCCAATGCTCCTGTTCTCAGGTCCCTCTCCGGCACTGTTGGCCCCCCGCTCCTGCCAAGTGTCCCCAGAGAAAGCCGCTTGCAAACAGGCTTCTTCCTAAACCGTGGCCCTGCATGTCCATTCACACACAGAGCCAAGGCTCGGCCTTACCCTCTCTCTCTTCATTGGCACTCTGGTTGTGATTGACAGCAGTGGGAGCCAATAGAAGAAGAGACTCCGAAGAGCTGAGGATCACATCATTGGATCACGAAGGGGGCTTAGGTAATTATTATGAGGGATGGGGGGAATGCTGCACAGAGAAGGTTTTTTTACCTTCATGCATAGAATGCATGAAGGTAAAAAACCTTGAGCCTTTAGAGCCACTTTAAAGTTGTTGTAAACCTCAGACATGAAATATAAAAAAGCACATCCTTCTATACTGTGATCTTGCCTCTCTCCAAAGCTCTGAGTGTAAATTCTCTCTGTTGCCTGGTTCCTTTGTTATCAACATGACTCACTATTGTTTGGCAGGGGGTGTGTCCCTTTCCTCCCATCAGGGCTCAGCACTGTAGGCAGTGTGAAGACTTCAGATCTCTGCCCCTGCTCCTAGAACTAAGGAGAAATTCTTTCTTCTGTGTGTTTACAGATCGATCTACATAACAAATGTCTTCAGATACAACTTATGTAGGAGGATTTGTTTTTTCTGTGTTTTACCTAATGCTAGTCATTTCACTGGATACATGTGAGGGTTTACAACCACTTTAACCACTTCCCGACCGCAGCATGTAGATATACGTCTGCAGAATGGCACGGACAGGCACATCAACGTACCTGTACGTGCCTGCCTAGACGTGGGTCGGGGGTCCGATCGGGACCCCCCCCCGCTACACGCGGCGGTCAGGTTCCCTCGGAGAGCGATCCGGGACGACGGCGCGGCTATTTGTTTATAGCCGCTCCGTCGCGATCGCTCCCCGGAGCTGAAGAACGGGGAGAGCCGTATGTAAACACGGCTTCCCCGTGCTTCACTATGGCGCTGCATCGATCGAGTGATCCCCTTTATAGGGGAGACTCGATCGATACCGTCATTCCTACAGCCACACCCCCCTACAGTTGTAAACACACACTAAGTGTACACTAAATCCTACAGCGCCACCTGTGGTTAACTCCCAAACTGCAACTGTCATTTTCACAATAAACAATGCAATTTAAATGCATTTTTTGCTGTGAAAATGACAATGGTCCCAAAAATGTGTCAAAATTGTCCGAAGTGTCTGCCATAATGTCGCAGTCACGAAAAAAATCGCTGATCGCCGCCATTAGTAGTAAAAAAAAAATAATTAATAAAAATGCAATAAAACTATCCCCTATTTTGTAAACACTATACATTTTGCGCAAACCAATCGATAAACGCTTATTGCAATTTTTTTTACCAAAAATAGGTAGAAGAATACGTATCGGCCTAAACTGAGGAAAAAAAAAATGTATATATTTTTTTGGGGGATATTTATTATAGCAAAAAGTAAAAAATATTGCATTTTTTTCAAAATTGTCGCTCTATTTTTGTTTATAGCGCAAAAAATTAAAACCGCAAAGGTGATCAAATACCACCAAAAGAAAGCTCTATTTGTGGGGAAAAAAGGACGCCAATTTTGTTTGGGAGCCACGTCGCATGACCGCGCAATTGTCTGTTAAAGCGACGCAGTCCCGAACTGTAAAAACACCTTGGGTCTTAAGGCAGCATATTGGTCCGGGGCTTAAGTGGTTAAAGTAAACCTATTATGAGTGTGATGATGATGACATCTGATGACCCCAAACTGAGTGGGGGAGAATAGGTTATGCTTTACACAGTGCTACCCTCACAAAGACAGAAAATACAAGATTGGATTGATCTGACAAATTTCACATCACCAACCCACTAAATTAACAAGCTCAACACTAATCAGGTTGAATCAAGCAGATCAGGCTGGAACACATAAACAGTCAGGGTCTAAAAAACATTGCAAGTGTTCTAATTAAACACTGCCATGTCATAAAACCTGTAGAAGAACCATCAACATGCGCTAATGTATCCAGGTCATAATTGGCTATTGTAACACAATTTAGAAGCAATAATTATTTGAAGTCAGACTCTGGTTGACCTGAAATTACCCTTTATATACATCTTTAGCCTCCAAAGGCTTCACATAATTCATAATCTAGGTCATGATTAGATTACATTCATAACAAGCCTGGATTTATAAAAAAAATAGTGATTAGTTAGATACCAAACATCCCTATATTACAATATTCAGAAAGCTGATGGGATGCATTTGCCACTGAAATTATAATTGATGATAAACATCATTCTTTAACAATGATAACCATAACTAATGATAACTTTAAAGCAGTATTAAACCTAAAACCAAAAATGTAATATACTGTAGCTTACCAACCATTAGATGATGACTGAATGTGGTGACTGCATTTGTTTTCTTTTCTCCCCCTCTGTTTTTGATCTGGTCAGTAACACACCTCCTGTATTAGTGATACACAACTCTGGAGGAATGAACACAGGGGCACCTCTGTACAGCAGCATTGTCAGTCGCAGGTGTTAGATAAACTAGCAGATTTAGAGACACTAACACACTGAAGCCAAACTCCATGCTGTGTTCACAGCATCTCCCCGCAGTGATGTAGTCCCAAGGAAGGGGGCAGGCACGCTGACTAACCCCCAGCCAGAACGGTTTAGATGATGGGGGCAAGCTTACTGAGGAGAAACAGGAAGTGAGAAATTCATACAAAGAAAAAAAAACATTTGGAAGGGAAATTGAAGGAAAATGTAAGTGAACCAACAATGCACTAGCAAAGGAACCTATATAGAAAATAAAAAACAAACCTTTATAACCCCTTTAATTTAAACTTTTTCCACTTTTCCCATCTCTTAGAGAACCCCTCTCTAGTATCTTCATGACTATGTCTTAGGTCTTCCATATTATATATCTCTTCTATTTTGTCAAACCCCTCTCTGATTTTTGAGCTTTCTACTTCTTTCCATTTCCTCTGTATCAAGCTTTTTGCGACATTCATCATTTGTACTATCATTGAATTTCTATATTGCTTTATCTATCCTGTGAAATAGACATGTCCATGGTTCCTCAGGTAGGTCTATATTAGTAATCTCTTTGATATAACTAAATATTTCCTTCCAATAGGTTATAATCTTTGGGCACCCCCACCATATATGGGCCATGGTTTCCGTTTGTTTACATCCCCGCCAACACTCCGTTGTTTGTCCTATTTGATACTTCCCTAATATATCTGGGGTTCTATACCACCGGGTTACACACGTATAGTTCATGTCCACCATCCCATTATTTACTGATGATCAATGTACTAGTTTCAGGATTTTTCCCACTTCTTGGTTCCTTCCCCTAATACTGCTCTAATACATCAGATTGAATTTACTCTGCAACGATCTGGACTCTGGCAAAAAACAAGTATTTTACACTTTTAATCTCATTAATTGTACTTATTGTTTGTTTTGTATTAATAATTTTCTGTGAATATTTTCTTGCACTGTTTTCTCTTTCTTTTCATTAAAACAGTATTTTAAAATCATTAAAGTGGTTGTAAACCTCATATATGAATATGAACAAAGAATATCCCTCTATAGTGTTTACTTGTCTCAATTAGGAACTCTAGGTGTAATTTCTGTCTGCTGCTTTGTTCCTCTGATATTGCATTGAATCACTTCCTGGAAGGATTTCCCATGGTTAAAGTTGAAGTTCCTCTTTTGAGGCTTAATTACTACTTACTTATTTACTTCTCTAAACATCAGTTAATTGCTTTGATTTATGGCAATCAGACGAATGCTATTTTATATTGCTGTAATGCAATAACTGTGACTTTTGATTGGGTCGTATTGATCACTACAAATTAGTACTATTGAGACAGTGCTTTATTCATGTTTACTTCACGAATAAGTGGTGATAAGCTCAGTTTAATAAACTCATATTTGTTCAAGATGTGACAAATATTCAGCTAAAAAAAAGTCCTGAATTTGTTGCTACAGATCTTTTCTAAGGTCTGTTTTAGATAATGCCTAGTTTTTGATGTTGTACAGAGGTTTCTTGTTGTCTTATTTAAACAAAAAGAAAAAAGAATGATATTAGGCCACATTACAAATGAGGGAGCTATCCTTGGTCCTGAATACTTGACTTACTTTTCATTTAGCTACAATGTAAAATGACCTATCCTCATTCCTCACCATCTATAACACTGCACTACATTTTCCACATCTGAGATCACCAGTGACCCAGGTCACATTTTAACTTCTCGCCGATTTTCGAACTACATTAGAATTTACATAGGTCAGTTAAAGTAAATTACATATTTGATATATCTGTCTGTATGTTTGTGTCTGTACTGATCCTTGTGGTTCTTTAATGTTACCTTTCTTATTTTGACAGTTATAACACTTTTTATGTCAACCTGTAATTTACATAATGAACTGACAAGTGAAATCTATGATTAAACATTACCTCTATCATTAAATCTTAGCATAACAATTTGTTCAGTATATAAGATTTTCCAAGATACAGTAAGTTCTAAAGCTTAGCTAGCTTTTACCATTTAGTAGGCATGTGACAATAATAAAACTCACTCAATATGTAAACTTAGGGCAGATATCTAACTGCTCAAGTAGCAGCACTGCAGGACTTGCCTGCCTTGGGACCCCTGAGAAAATACATAAGGGAGAAAGACGCTACAGTCCTTTGGCCATAAAGCCAAATATTGCATAATTTGAGGTGCACAGGGTAGTGAATATACAATACATATCAGAAAAAGTCTCTCCAGGCTCCAAACAAGCATGACAGAGCCAGTTATGCCTGATTATTCCAAAATGATCAGAAGGAAATCTGTATATGTTGCTTTATTAACCAATTGAAATCAAATGTGTGATGTTTATTGATTAGTACCAGTGGACAAGGAAAAAAAAAGCACAACATTTTGAACAATAAAGAGATTTAGATATATTTGATCTCAAATCACCTGCGTTAGGAGACTGTGTCTTTCTCTGTAGAAAGTAACTTCTTCTTAATCTATTTATTCTGGGGGGTATCTCATTGCCTCCGCCTGTACTCTGTTCTCTGCTTTGATTCTCCCTTTACAAAGACTAGTTCATTGTCTGCTGCGCATCATTTAATTACAAGTGTGTTAGTTTCTTTTCTCTGTGTAATTACCGACGTGAATGGGGCCCTGGGAGATCAGAGAGAGAGCGTCACTTCTCACAGTGCAGCAATGCAATTAGGATAGAGGACAGCGTTCCAGCTGCCGGCTTGTGTTATATAAAGATTTGTGTTCACTGCCACTTAATCAGGATATTTATGTTTCTGGCTCACCTCAACAAATTGGGCACTTAAAAGATATTTTTTATAAAACGGTTTCTATTTTCTTTTAAAATTACCTTTTTCAAGTGTGTTGATAATAGACTACAGAGGCGTTTGATAATTAGAAATAAAAAAAGAACTTTTGAAGGAACTTACAGATCAAAATGATAACAAATGTTTTGGAATATTGAATTATTCAAACAGTTTAAAGAAAATGTCATGTAAATTGTCTGGTCCACTTGTGACACCTTTCTTCTAAGGTAAGTGCATAGAATGAGGAAGAAGGACTTACAGGTGTAAGGCTACCACCTTCTATAAAGAGAAAAAGAAACATATGCGTTTGACTAGATCTGCTAATTCTACAGTCTATTTTAAATAAAATTAAAGAAATCTTCAAACTACGTTAATGTATTTTCAAAAACAACGAAAAATATGAAGATAGATAGATATATATAAAGAAACAGGGGCAGATCCACATACATCTGCGCCGGGCGCAGCGTATGTAAGATACGCTACGCCGCTGTAACTTACTTTGCTTTGGTTTGAATCCTGAAAGAATTTGCGCCATAAGTTACGGCGGCGTAGTGTATCTCTCGCGGCGTAAGGGCGCGGAATTCAAATTCGGCGGGTAGGGGGCGTGTTTCATTTAAATCAAGCGCGTCCCCGCCGTCTGTAAAAACTTCCAGGGTGCATTGCTCCAAATGACGTTGCAAGGACGTCATTGTTTTCGATGTGAACGTAAATGGCGTCCAGCCCCATTCACGGACGACTTACGCAAACGACGTAAACTTTTCAAAATTATACGCGGGAAAGACGGCCATACTTAACATTGAGTACGCCACCATATAGCAGCTTTAACTATACGCCGGAAAAAGCCGAATGGAAACGAAGTAAAAAAATGCGACGGACGGTCGTACGTTCGTGGATCGGCGGAAATAGCTAATTTGCATACTCAACGCAGAATACGACGGAAACGCCACCTAGCGGACGCCAAAAAATTGCATCTAAGATCCGAAGGCGTACTAAGACGTACGCCTGTCGGATCTAGCCGAGATGCCGTCGTATCTTGTTTTGAGGATTCAAAACAAAGATACGACGCAGGAATTTTGAAATTACGCCGGCATATCAATAGATACGCCGGCGTAATTTCTTTGTGGATCTACCCCACAGACTGTAGGCTAGCTAAATATATGGATTTGAATATACTAAACAAAAAGTTGTGCTAAGATAGATAGCTCTTTTGACCCTGTTACCACTGAGGAAGTCACTAAACTTCTTTCAGAAGCCTGCACCACCACCTGCCCCCTGGACCCTTTCCCACACAAATACTACGGCTACCCTCCTTCTCTGTTCTACACTCTTTAACTTACATCTTCGACCTCTCCCTCTCTATCAGCATCTTCAAACATGCACTTGTCACCTACATGCTCCTGTTTACCTTCAAACTTCTGGAACACCTTGCTCACAACTGTCTGAGATGATGCCTCATTGATAACAACCTTCTTGACCTGCCACCCACAACATGCCACTGAAAGTAACCTACTAAAACTCAATAATGTCTTACTAACTGCTAAAACCAATGACCAGTACTCCAAACTCATACTATTAGACTTTTCTGCTGTCTTTGATATTGTTGACCACCCGCTCCCCCTTATGGAACTCCACTCCCTTGTCCTCATAGATTCTGCTATTTTAGGGTTCTCCTCTTACCTATGCTATCACACTTTAACTTTCACCTACAACTCTGTCTACTCCTCTATTGGGGTCCCCTAAGGTTCTTTCCTAGGGCCCCATCTAGTTTCTCTATACACTGCTTCCCTGGACCAGTTGATAACCTCCCACAGCTTTCAATGCCATCCCTATGCCAACAACACCCAAAATCTATCTCTGTACATCTTAGCTTGATGCTTCAATCTCCTCACATAGTGCTAATTTACTGAGTGACACATTAGTATGAATGTCACACCACTTCCTCAATCTAAATCTGTCAAAAAACTGAGCTTGCAATATTTTCACTACCTCAAACCTCCTCCTCTGATTACCACTGAGATCAATAGAACAGGTATCAATCCCTCCATATATGCGAGGGTGCTAGGTGTAAATGTAAACTCTTACATCTCCTTTGGTCCCCATATCTATTCACTGAATAAAGCTTGCCAACTTAACCAACATTTCCAAGATACGCCTATTTTTAACTAATGATACCAAAAGCAATTATTCCACCCCCTGGTTATATCCTGCCTCAACTATTACACTCTCTTCACTCTGGCCTCCTACACAGGCTATCGCCCCTTCAGTCTATTATGAGTGCTGCTGTTTGACTGATTTACCCTACTAATTCATATATGACTGCTGCCCCTCTCTGGCAATCCTCCCACTGGCTTTGCTTAACCCAGCTTATACAATTATGAACACTAACTATAACTTACAATGTCATCCACAACTCTGCCCCCCACTACATCACCAAACTCATTTAAAAAAATCACCCAAATAATCCACTCCATTCTTCACAAAACCTCCCGTTCTCTAGCTCCCCTGTCAACTTCTCTTATGATCACTTCCAGAAATTTCCCAGAGCCTCTCCCTTCTTATGTAACTCCTTAACCCAGGCTTTCTCAATCTTTTAACCCTAGAGGAATCCCAAAAATAAATTTCATGTCTCAAGGAACCTTTACTAAAAACCAATTCATCATGGCACAATAGGAACTATGCTCCTTATATTCATGGTCAATAGGAAGAATGCCCCCCTTAAAGTGGTGCTCAGAATGCCACCCTTAAAGACAACTAAAAATATATTTGTGTCATGCTGCTGGCTATACTAAGTGGTGTTAAACCTTGAACTCTGTAGGCATTAAGGATGAGCCGAACGCCCCCCTGTTCGGTTCGCACCAGAACTTGCGAACACACCAAATGTTCGTGTGAACTTTAGAACCCTATTAAAGTCTATGGGACTCGAACGTTTGAAATCTAAAGTGCTAATTTTAAAGGCTAATATGCAAGTTATTGTCCTAAAAAGTGTTTGGGGACCTGGGTCCTGTCCCAGGGGACATGTATCAATGCAAAAAAAGTTTTAAAAACTACTGTTTTTTCGGGAGCAGTGAATTTAATAATGCTAAAAGTGAAACAATAAAAGTGAAATATTCCTTTAAATTTCGTACCTGGGGGGGGGTGTAAAGTTAGCATGTGAAATAGCGCATGTTTCCCGTACTTAGAACTGTCTCTGCACAAAGTGTAATTTCTGAAAGAAAAAAAGACATTTAAAACTGACTTGCGGCTATAATGAATTGTCGGCTCTGGCAATTCAGAGCAAATGTATTCATAAAAAAAATATATAGCGTGGGGGTCCCCCCAAATTCAATTACCAGGCCCTTCAGGTCTGGAATAGATATTAAGGGGAACCCCGCCGTCAATTTAAAAAAAAATGACGTGGGGTTCCCCCCAAATATCAATTCCAGACCCTTCAGGTCTGGTGTGGATTTTAAGGGGAACTCCACCCCAAATTTAAAAAAAAATGGCGTGGAGTTCCCCCAAAAATCCACACCAGACCCCTTATCCGAGCACATTAACCTGGCTGGCCGCAGAAAAGAGGGGGGGACAGAGTGCGACCCCCCCTCTCCTGAACCGTACCAGGCCACATGCCCTCAACATGGGGAGGATGTCCCCATGTTGATGGGGACAAGGGCCTCATCCCCACAACCCTTGCCCGTGGTTGTGGGGGTCTGCGGGCGGGGGGTTTATCAGAATCTGGAAGACCCCTTTAACAAAGGGTCCCCCAGATCCTGCCCCCCCTATGTGAATTGGTAATGGGGTACATTGTACCCCTACCATTTCACGAAGGAAGTGTAAATAGTTAAAAAAACACACACACCGTAGAAAAAAGTCCTTTATTAATAAAAAAAAGAAAAAAAATCCAGCGGTGGTAATCCACTCGGTCCCGGCTTCCTGCTCCAATGTTGTCTGTATCCAGCGACGGGTGATCTCCGGTCCAGCGATGAGAAGATCCATCCATCCAGAGCGCAGCATCGCCGACCTCCTCTCTCCGCTGGACACAGCCCAGCGGAATAACGCGGCTGAAGCTTTGACATTTCTTATATAGGGGAGGAGGGGCCACCTGTTATGTGACCCGCCCCCTCTGACGCAAGGGGGAAGATCGGCTTCCCCAGTGACGTAGCAGAGGGTGCGTCAGAGGGTGCGGGGGTCACGTGATGGTCACGCTT
The DNA here is from genome assembly GCF_905171775.1 of Rana temporaria. Lineage (NCBI taxonomy): Eukaryota > Metazoa > Chordata > Amphibia > Anura > Ranidae > Rana > Rana temporaria. Next base: position 288,816,476 of record NC_053490.1, read on the forward strand.
CCCCTATATAAGAAATGTCAAAGCTTCAGCCGCGTCATTCCGCTGGGCTGTGTCCAGCGGAGAGAGGAGGTCGGCGATGCTGCGCTCTGGATGGATGGATCTTCTCATCGCTGGACCAGAGATCACCCGTCGCTGGATACAGACAACGTTGGAGCAGGAAGCCGGACCGAGAGTGGATTACCACCGCTGGATTTTTTTTATTTTTTTTTTATTAATAAAGGACTTTTTTCTACGGTGTGTGTGTGTTTTCTTAACTATTTACACTTCCTTTGTGAAATGGTAGGGGTACGATGTACCCCATTACCAATTCACATGGGGGGGCAGGATCTGGGGGTCCCTTTTGTTAAAGGGGTCTTCCAGATTCTGATAAGCCCCCCACCTGCAGAACCCCACAACCACCGGGCAAGGGTTGTGAGGACGAGGCCCTTGTCCCCATCAACATGGGGACATCCTCCCCATGTTAAGGGCATGTGGCCTGGTACGGTTCAGGAGAGGGGGGGCGCACTCTGTCCCCCCCTCTTTTCTGCGGCCGGCCAGGTTAACGTGCTCGGATAAGGGGTCTGGTGTGGATTTTTGGGGGAAACTCCATGCCATTTTTTTTTAATTTGGGGTGGAGTTCCCCTTAAAATCCACACCAGACCTGAAGGGTCTGGAATGGATATTTGGGGGGAACCCCACTTAATGTTTTTTTACATTGATGGCGGGGTTCCCTTAATATCCATTCCAGACCTGAAGGGCCTGGTAATTGAATCTGGGGGGACCCCCACCCTATTGTTTTTTTTTTATGAATAATTTCGCTCTGAATTGCCAGAGCCGACAATTCATTATAGCCGCAAGTCAGTTTTATATGTATTTTCTTCTTTCAAAAATGACACTTTGTGCAGAGACAGTTCTAAGTACGAGAAACATGCACTATTTCACATGCTAACTTTACACCCCCCCCCCCCCGGTACGACATTTAAAGGAATATTTCACTTTTATTGTTTCACTTTTAGCATTATTAAATTCACTGCTCCCGAAAAAACAGACGTTTTTAAAACTTTTTTTTGCATTGATACATGTCCCCTGGGACAGGACCCAGGTCCCCAAACACTTTTTAGGACAATAACTTGCATATTAGCCTTTAATATTAGCACTTTAGATTTCTCCCATAGACTTTAACAGGGTGTTCTGCGGCTTTTCGAATTTGCCGCGAACACCCCAAATTGTCCGTTGTTCGCTGAACAGGCAAACAGGTAATGTTCGAGTCGAACATGAGTTCAACTCGAATTAGAAAATTAAATCCCGAGTAGGCATCATCAAATAGGTGGTTCATCAGTCACAGCTCAAGGAGCCCCTAGCAACCTCTGGAGGAACCCTAGGGTTCCACAGAACCTTGGTTGAGAATGGCTGCCTTAATCCAATCTGTTTGGTTATCTCTTACTCTTTCCACATTTAGTCAAACACTGAAAGCTAATTTCTTCAGAGAAGTCTACTCCACCTTCACCTACAAACTGTACTTGTTCTCCATATGCTTACCCTCCTTTTTTAGATTGATTGAATGCAAAATATCATACAATTTACCTGCACTTTCCCTTTTAAAACAGTAAAAAGTGAAAATGCATCATCATAGCATATAATAAAATAAAAAAATATTCAGTTATCACAAAGACGACAAAAATATTTTATATAGTGTCAATTCCTTTAAAAAAGCAAAGTCCTTAAGTGAAATCCACAACACATGATGCACAAATGTGCAATAGAGATGGCAAAATCACACCACCAAAACGTGTCCATATCAGTGTGCCACACCCACCGAAAGTGCCAAAACTTGCTTACCAGACATATACAGTAGGATCTATAATCTCTAAGAGATCAGATGTACATAAGATGTATGTCACACATGCACCAGCATTCACCATGGATGATCGAGCCATAAGCAGTACAATTGTAAGAAAACCACATGTACCATAGAAGAGAAGATACAAAAACAAGCCTCATAGTGCAGTAATTTAAAACTGTATAGATTTTATTAAAATGTAAAAGCATATACAATACTCCACCATGATGCAGCGTGATGGCATCACCAACTGAAGCTCCTCCCTACACGTTTTCGCCACAACACAGACATCATCAGGGGATGAGAGTCGAGCTGTGACGAAATATGTAAGACAGTGTTTCTGTATCACGCCCACCAGCTTTATCACCAAAACAGAATATTTCTGCCTTTCCTTTGAAGTGCATAAGAGAATAGTCGGTTTCAGATCTCTTCCCAATGAGTGTACGCAAGTCTCTATTTGTGGGGCCACATAAATGCACTACTGTTTTTGTACTTAGAGCATGCTGCAAAGCACACTCTCAGTGCAGAGATTGAGCTCTCACCGAGAACTCTGGCACTCATACTAACAAACAGGAAATTGGAGGCCCAGTTCCCAATCCCCTGATCACTGTGATAGCCTCTAATTGGCTATCACAGTGATCAGTCACTGCGCAGTCCACCCCTGTGTTGTCATCTCCTCTTGAATGGAATGGTGAAAGAGATATACTGTTTCTTTTTCTCCTTGCTAGAGGAGAAAAGTGTAAAAAAAAAGGACAGTGTGTAAGGAAAAATAAATAAATAAACAAAATATCTAGATCAGGATTTGATCTAGGCCAGTGCCAAGGTTAGAGTTAGGGTCAAGATTAGGATGGTTGGGGTCAAAACTGTGTTCAGACATGCAGATATGTTTTTCTTTTCATCATAAAGGGGTTTTGTTTTTTGTTGGCTTTTTTTGTTTGCTTTTTAGTGGATGGGATACAATTGAACCTCATGATGTTGTGCGTAAAGCTAAGCGTTTTAACAACATAAAATTATGAAAAGGAAAAGGTCACAGAATACCCTGTTAATTCATGTCACATGTGTATTAAGAGTTTCCATTTCACACTTCAAACCTCATTTCAGTGTCAGATCTTATCGTGCTGAAGCTACAAGAAAAAACTTCTCCAGCAGTCAATATGGCTTGGAAAGTGAGGCTGGGTGAACGGGAGCAGGTATTGGAGGGGTGGTAAGATAAGTGTGACAAGCTGCTGTAAAATTCAAATACTTGTGTGATTTAATCCACTGCTGGACTTTAGCAGTAAATTCAGAGTATGCTAGACTGATACTGAGATGCCGTAGGAGGAAACGCATGCAACAACTTTATCTGACGCTCACAGGTTAATGGAAAGAAACTATAACAAAAAAGCTCAACATGCTATTTCTAAACAACCCTTGTGCTGCCTTAAATCTCAAAATCGTGTTAACTTACCCAGTGCTTTAAAACTAAAGACTTGTCTCTTTAAAAATGACAATGTATAGAGCTGAAAATGTGAACAAATTTTGCATACAAAAAGGTACTATATATCTGCAAGACAGACCTTGATAGTCTAGTTTGCAAATGTAACCTGTCTGTAAAAAATTGGATACGAACCTCTGGCAAAAAGGCATACAATGTACAACTCCATCCAAATTTCTGAATTTGGGGGCTGCTATAACTGTAGAAATGGCTCTGTTCAGCTGCTGTGTTTACAACCACTGATATTAATGCTTTTTTAGAGCTGGAGGGAGAGATGTAAAGTAGTGAGTCACAACTCCAAAGTGCATAATTTTTAGCTTAAGCTACAAAAGAACAAGTAAGTTTATGTTGTTTTAGTTAAGTATGCAGAAGAACAGGGGTTAATTATTGTTAGGGCTTAGTTTAGGTACAAAGTTATTGTTAAGCTAAGCAATAGAAGTTTTAGTGTTTTAAATGGTTATGCAGTGCCTTGAAAAAGTATTCACACCCCTTGAAATGTTCCACATATTGTCATGTCACAACCAAAAAACATAAATGTTTTTTATTGGGATTTTATGAGATAGACCAACACAAAGTGGCACATAATTGTGAGGTGGAAGGAAAATTATAAATGTTTTTTAATTTTTTTTTACAAATAAATATCTGATAAACGTGGCGTGCATTTGTATTTATCCACCCTGAGTCAATACTTTGTAGAACCACCTTTCTCTGCAATTACAGCTACAAGTCTTTTTGGTTTATCTCTCGACCAGCTTTGAACATCTAAAGAGTAGAAAAAGAGCGGAGGGCGCACCGACCTCGTGTGATACTGATAAAAAATATTTATTCCAATAATAAAATCAATGGTTATACTCACAAAATTGGAGTTAAAAACAGGCTTTAAAAATGAATACAGCAGATATCCAGCATCGTCAGTGGAACACGAATAATCGTTTGAACCAATCGGTAGAAGTATCAATTGTATCTCCCTTTGTACGCAGCCCCATTTAAGCTCCTGTGGATTTTGGCCAAAAGCACCTATCTGGAAAACCAATGTGTTTCTAATATTGCCTTTCCACCCTCCAACCACTAGAGGGTGGCCATCGAGGTAATTTCCCCTCAGGGTCCCACTAGTATGGAGTACAAGTGTCCTCTGCACCCTCCACCACTAGAGGGCAGACATCGAGGTCCACCATCTTTAACACTTTGCCACCATAGAGTCGCAGTGACGTCACAGCCCATATGTTGCAGAGCCTGGAGCAGGTTGTCTCCCCTCTGCTCATAGGGAGACGATCCACTGACAGGGTGCGCAGCGCGCAGTACGTCGCGAATGCGGGGCGCGCGCCGCGCGCGCAATACGGCGCGCGCGCGCGCGCCGCGAGCAGTACGGCGCGCGCACGCGCACCAATCGCTGGAACGCACTGCTGTCCTATATGGCTGGCGTGCGTTCCAACGGACTCACATGGAGCTCCAACATCTATTCAGTGGGGTTAAGCGCAAAGTGGAATTCAGGTAAGCCCCCTTTGTCTCTCTATATGGGGATATAACACACGAGTACACCCCCACACACTCGGCATATTACTAACCACAATAAAAATAAAAATAATAAAAACAATTAAATAAATAGTTTAGCCAAAGTTGGGAGCCTGTGCACATTTGCAATGACAGGTCCAAAAAAATCCAAAAAATACAACATACATTGTATTACTTTTGTGAGACCACCCTCATTTAAGGGACTGATGCTCTGAGGTTGTAAAGGTGTGGTCCCTGATAAAACGGCCCCTCCCCCTCCCCCCCCCCCCATCTGGGAGGAGTACTCCCTGACAGTGACCTATCACCATAGGTCTACCTGCCCATTTGTGGGCGTGTGGCTATGTGCATTTGTGTGTGTGTATGTATATTTAGTCCCATTACCACCACGGCGAGGGAGCACTGCAGACCACGTCAGCTCTGAGGAAAGGGGTACGCCCCCGAAACGCGTCAGCTTTTACTTCTACCGATTGGTTCAAACGATTATTCGTGTTCCACTGACGATGCTGGATATCTGCTGTATTCATTTTTAAAGCCTGTTTTTAACTCCAATTTTGTGAGTATAACCATTGATTTTATTATTGGAATAAATATTTTTTATCAGTATCACACGAGGTCGGTGCGCCCTCCGCTCTTTTTCTTCTCTTTTATAGTTTCATGAATACCCACGATTCTGAGGAGGGCTGCAAGACTCTAGATGATAACTTCCAATTGAACCGCACCACTGCATAGTTTTCCCTATAAAATATCAGAGCGCAGGAGACTTGTTCTTGTACAACATCTAAAGAGTGACATTCTTTGGCCATTCTTCTTTGAAAAATAGCTCAAGTTCTGTCAGATTGGATGGAGGGTGTCAGTGAACAGCAATTTTAAGTCTTGCCACAGATTCTCAATTGCCATTAGGTCTGGACGTTGACTGGGCCATTCTAACACATGAATATGCTTTAAACAAATAGGTGCAAATATTGTACAACACAAAAACATTTTAACTAAGATCATAACTACCAGCACAGGGGACACTTCTCATTCAATATAAATGCCATTCCTTCTTCCGATTAAAATTAAAAAAAAACTAAACTCAGAGCTTACTGTACAGTAAGTGTTTGGAGACATGGTGTTGGGGCTCATTTAGGTATTAAAGAAGACCTGTCACCGTTTTTTTTTTTTTTTTAGTGGCCAACGCAGTAACCAGTGATATCTTCTGATACATTTGGAAATAAATTAAACTACCTGGCTTCCGGTCCAGCTGCAGCCCCCACCTGCCCCTCACCCTAGCTACTATGCAGGGCCAGTGCTAGACTATTTTGTGCTCTAGGCAAGACCAGTTACTTGCGCCCCTCCCCCTCCCAAAAAATGATCTAATGTAAGCACACTCTATACATTTGCCATACACCCCTTCTACTCACAGCATACTCCATGCATTCTCCATACATCCCTTATACTTGCAGCACACTGCATGCATTCCCCATACACCCCCTATACTTGCAGCATAATCCATGCATTCCTCATACCCCCTTGACAGAGAGAGGGGGGTGACAGAGAGATAAAGAGAGAGAGAGAGAGGAGTGACAGAAAGAGGGGGTGACAGAGAGAGAGAGCGGGGTAATAGAGACAAAGGTGGTGACAGAGAGAAAGAAAGGGGGTGACAGAGAGAGAGAGAGGGGTGACAGAGAGAGGGGGGAGACTGAGAGAGATGGAGTGACAGATAGAGAGAGGGTGACAAAGAGAGAGAGACAGAGAGGGGGTGACAGAGAGAGGGAGGGTGACAAAGGGAGAAAGAGAGGTCGTGACAGAGAGATGGAGAATGACTAATGGAGAGAGGGGGTGACAGAGAGACGGAAAGTGACAAAGAGAGAGAGAGGGTGTGACAACGAGAAAGGGGGGTGAGAGAGGGAGGATGACAAAGGGAGAGCGAGAGAGAGGGCGGTAACAAAGGGAGGGAGTGACAGAGAGAGAGGGGGTGACAAAGAGAAAGAAGCGGGTGACAGAGAGAAAGGGGTGACATAGAGAAAGAGAGTGGGTGACAGAGAGCAAGAGAGAGAGGGAGGAGTGACAGAGAGAAAGGGAGTGACAGAGAGGGAGGGATGACAGAGAGAGCGGGGGTGACAGGGAGAGAGGGGGCATCAGAGAGAGGGAGGGTGACAAAAAAGGGGGAGAGAGAGGGGGTGACAGAGAGATGGGGGATAATTAAGGGAGAGAGGGGGTGACAGAGAGAGGGAAGGTGACACAGAGAGAGAGAGGGGGTGACAGAGAGAGGGTGGGTGACAAAGAGAAAAGGTGGTGAGAGAGGGAGGATGACAAAGGGAGAGCGAGAGAGAGGTGGTGACAGAGGGAGAGAGGGACAAAAATAGAGCGAGAGAGGGGGTGACAGGGAGAAAGAGGCGGGTGACAGAGAGAAAGGGGGTGACAGAGAAAGGAGGTGACAGAGAGCAAGAGAGAGAGGGAAGTGACATAGAGAAAGGGGGGTGACAGAGAGAGGAGGGGTGACAGAGAGAGGGGGTGACAGATCGAGAGGGGGGCGACAGAGAGAGGGGGTTGACAGAGAGAGTGACAGAGAGAGAGAGGGGTGACAGAGAGAGGGGGGTGACAGAGAGAGGGGGTGATAGAGAGAAGGGGTGACAGAGAGGGGGTGACAGAGAGAAAGGGGTGACAGAGAGGGGGGTGACAGAGAGAAAGGAGGGGTGACAAAGAAAGGGGAGTGACAGAGAGAGAGGGGGTAATAGAGAGAGATGGAGTGACAGAAAGAGGGAGGGTGACAAAGAGAGAGAGAGGGGGTGACAGAGAGAGGGAGGGTAACAAAGAGAGAGAGCGAGAGGGTGACAGAGAGAGGGGGGTCACAGAGAGAGGGAGGGTGACAAATAGAGAGAGGGGGTGACAGAGAGAAAGAGAGTGGGGGTGACAGAGAGAAAGGGTGTGAGAGAGGGAGGGTGACAAAGTGTGTGAGAGAGAGGGGGTGACAGAGGGAGGGGGTGACAGAGAGGGAGGGGGTGACAGACAGAAAGAATGGGGGGTGACAGAGAGAGAGAGGTGCTCTGCAGCAGGTCTCTGTGAGGTGGAGTGGTCCCTGGCTGCCTGTGCCTCTTGCCCATCCTTATTATCCAATCTCCCTGTCAGCCTGTCCTTCGGGCCTGTGAGTGGAAGGTGGTCGAAGGAGGTGGAAGGAGCCTAGGGGCTCCAGGCTCTGGTAGGTGCCAGTTGCCGGGGGTGCTGTGCTTGCATCTTCAGAGGTCTTCTCCCTCTCGGGCTGTCAGTGCTTACCCCACCCTCACTGCTCTCCTTCCCCACAGTCTCCATGTCCTGGGCTGGCCGCTCACACTGTGGGGATGGCACATGGCAGTAGCTAGAGCCAGGATCAATGGATGTCATCCTGCCAGCACCACTTTGCCCCACTCCTCGCACCTGCTGCTGTCACTGGACCGGCCCCTCATGCAGTGCCCTGCAGCTCCATTGGCCCGTGACTAGGTGGCAGTGCGCCCTAGATGGCTGCCTAGTTCGCCTAGTGGTAACAACGGGCCTGCTTCTATGTCATGACAGAGTTTCTGCTGAAAAAAAATCTCAGAAGATTTGCAGTGGGAAAAAAAGGAAATATATTATTATAAAGAAATTTATTTATGAGGATTTGTAAAGTACTGAAAGTCACTTTAACTGAATGAATACCAAAATAACATCTATTTCAACTGCAAGGGCCTTTTTACAAGTTTATAAAATTGTTAATTTTTCATTTTAAATACCTAAAACTGTTTGGGCTTGCAAGTTTGTTCATGGCACTGATCCTTGGCTTCTTTACTGCTGCATACCGGCACAGCTTGACACCTCGTCACTTCAGGATCCCTTTGGTGCCAATCCCTTGAACATTGCCTTGCACAATAACCAGAAAAACAAAGGAATAATCAGCAGCCCAAGAGTGTGCACATAATGACACTGACAAGCCAAAAGTCACATTCCTGCAAAGCGGGCAAGGCCTCCCACTCAGCAGGGTAGAGCAGTACATTCAGTACATGACATTCTTTATTATACCCAGAAAGTGACATGCAGTCAGAGACATAATTCAACTGAGGATGCTGATGATATATAAGATATGCTGCAGAACACTACACTGGTGCCGAGCCCAGACTTGCACGCTATTTCATCCCTTGATATTGAGGAACAGGCTGCCTCTGCTGATACACTAGAGGAAGAACAACCCACCCTGGGAGAGATCTTGAGGGCTGTAAGTGTACCGCATCAGTTGATATGGTAAAGGACCAACTAGGAAGGCTAAAATAAGAGGTCTCCCTATTGTGACAGGATTTTCAAAAGATAGGGGAATGCACCATGGCAGCAGAAAGCCTTATTAGTAATTTGAAGGATATAATTCCGTCATCTGATTATGGAAACCCACTTGACTGCTCGTCTAGTCCGCACACTCTCGAGAAAACTGGCGACATAGAGGAAAGGCTATGGCGGAACAACATCTATATAGTGGGACTACTTGAGTGCATAGTGGGTAAGGATTCCACAGACTTTGTGGAGAAGTGGCTTCTAGAATCATTTGTTTAGATGCTTTCACTCCATTGTTTGCGAGGAAACATGCCTACCAAATGCCTAGGCAAGCCATGCCTTCAGGATACAAACTAGGTATATTTTAGCTTGTCTTATGAATTTTAAGGTAAGGGAAATTATTTACACCTGGACAGAGATCATCCTCATATTCAATTTAATAGGGCCAATGTGTCATTCTACCCAATCTTTTCCACAGTTCCAATGCAAACAAGCACAAATTATGGATATCAAAAAGTTTCCACAGAGGCTCCGAATGCAGTACACAATGCTTTATCTGACCCACTAGAGAATTACAGCAAGGATCAAACCGATTTCTTTGATACATCTAGGGAAGTGACTGAGTGGTTGGATGCTAATGAGGCTTCTTTACGCGCTACACAAGATGATGCCGTAATTTGAGCCTGTCTATTTACCTATGTGCAAAGGGATGTCCAGGAGCTAGATACTAACATACACTGGGGAACTATGCTATTACTATAGGATGGTTTTGATTCAGTAACATTAATATAAATCTGTTCAGAGGAGTAACTAGAACCTTCAACCCCAGTGCAAGAAACTAAGAAGGGCCCACCGGGACGCTTCCCTCAGAGTTTTTTTTCTAGTGTACATTATAGGATTGCAAAAGACCTGGGACACCTTTGCGAACAGTGGGTGTGACCAAATTGTATTATGAATGCACCCATAAAATATGCTTAGATTGCTGTGTCATAAGTAAGAGGCTTACTGACCCAGCACAAAAACTAGTCATCCTGGCACATAGATCAGGCTGGCTACTGTAAACTGAGCTGCGTATGTGCATCTCAGCTTACATTTCAGGGATTGCTGTAGCTTATTGCATGTCTCTTCTGCAATAAAAAAGCTTGCCTGCTTGCAGCATCTAACAACGGAACTTTAGTTCCACATTAAAGTGGTTGTAAAGTTGAAGGTTTTTTATCTTAATGCATTCTATGCATTAAGATAAAAATCCTTCTGTGTGCAGCAGCCCTTCCCTCCCTTTCTATAAGGTGCTGCAGAGTCTTACATTCTCAAGCTGACTACCAGTTCTATAACCATGCAGACACCGTAGAATTACAGTTATTCGGCCATTTCAATGTAGTCATCTCTCCTCCCCCTTCACATTAACAATCTGCATTACAGCACAGAAAAACAGACCTCCTAAACTTCAGTGCAGACTACACTGTCTGCTACACACAGGGAAGGAGTGTGCCTGAGCTGAGACTTGTGTGGTGGTGTCTCTCTTTCTTCAGGGAATTACAGCCACAGGCAGCCCACAGGACAAGGAAAATTGATGTGCACTTATCAGGCTACATTGATGGGCACTGATCAGGCTGCATTGATGGCCACTGGTGAGGCTGCATTGGTGGACACTGGTGAGGCTGCATTGGTGGGCACTGAATAAGCCAACACTATGGGCACTGATAAGCTGAACTGATATGTGGCACTGGTAGGCTGCATTGATGGTCACCGATATGCTGCATTAATGGGTACTGATGGGCACTGATCAAGTTGTTGTTAATATTTATTTTTGTAACTTAATTCTGCATAAAACATTTAACAGTGTAATTTCATGAGATCATTTATGAGGGTGTTTTTAGGGGTGGGGCAGGGTAGGGGTTGGGTGGGACAACTGGTGGCGAGTAACTCTTAAGGCCTGGCTAGTAGCTCAGCCCTGTGTTAGTATGTAAACCCCTGTGGATAATGTGAAGTTGTGAGTTCTGCTGTTTCTTAATGGTAATAAAGCATTCAGTAGTATTGAATGGCAATACCTCTGGGTTACTCTACTCTGGTTTGGTTTTAGTGTAAAAAATGTTATTAACTACCACAAGCTTCCATAAGAGAGGGGTGCAGATGGTGCTTGACTTTTGCATTGAGCAGGGGGATCATGCAAGGACGCCCTCTCTCGCCCTTGCTATTTGCTTTGGCCATTGAATCTTTGGTGGCGTTGTTAAGGTCTAATGATGATATAGTAGGCTTTAGTCATAGGTAAATACATGAGAAATGTATGCCATATGTGGATGATATGCTTGTACCCCTGATTGATACAACTTACTCCCTTAAGGCGGTTATGTCAACTATATCTGCTTTATCTACGTTTTATGATCAATTAGTCAAAGTCTGCTTTGATGCTGCTTGATGGGACAATTAATTCGCTCTCATCCTCTTTTTTCCCAGTGCCAGTTGTGGCATCTTTTAAGTATTTTGGAATTAGGATTTCCCCTATTTTGATGGACTACTGCTGCCTGAATATTCTCCCCTTGATTTTTAGGTTCCATGACAAAGTCAAACTCTGGAATAAGTTGAGGCTTTCTATGATTGGTAGGTCCAGTTCGATCAAAATGATTTTTATGCTTCAATTACCAGTACTTTATTTCTTACAAACAACCCAAAATACCACTTAAAATATTTTGAATAGGGAATTGAATTTTCAGAACACTAATATGGAGGAACCATTTACATAGAATAATGCCGCGTACAGACGGTCGTTTTTTGTGATGAAAAAAAACGACGTTTAAATCATGAAATAAAACGACGTTTTTGAAACATCATTTTCAAAGACGAAGTTGCTACACACCATCGTTTTTTCACAATGCTCTAGCAAAGCGAGGTTACGTTTCACCACTTTTTTCCATTGAAGCTAGCTTCTGGGCATGCACGGGTGTAAAAACGTTGTTTTAAACGTCGTTTTTTGCTACACACGGTCAATTTCTGTGAAACAGACACAAAAAAATCAAGCATGTTCGAATTTTTTTTGTCGTTTTTTTGAAGACATAAAACGACGTTTTGCCCACACACTATCATTTTAAATGAAGTTTTTTAAAACGTCGTTTTTTTTCATCACAAAAAACGACCGTCTGTATGCGGCATTAGGCTTGAACATTGAACAACATGCAAAGGATAGAGGAGAGTATCAAATGAACTGTGCTCTTAGATCAAAATATAAAATATCACAAATCACCATAGTGAATAAACAAATAAATCCTTATTTGAATTTTAAAAAATACATAAAAATTGTGTCCATGAATAGATCCCACATGTGAATAATGTGAATAGTGAGTTCAGGAAAGGTTCCTCTCCACCTGCATTCAGACACACAATGTACTCACCAAACTTAATTGACCCCTATACAGGGAGTCAAATTGCGCATAAGGGAAAATCCAAGATGTCAAACATGAGGACACAGAAAAACATCCAAACTGCTGCTTTCATCCATTCAGTATATATATATATAGATAGCATGTTCAAACCTCCAGTTTTGGCATATGGAGAGGGAGAGGAAAGGATACTCTCATTGTGCAGTAATTTTAATCATTTATTTAAAAAAGAAGGTTACCCCTGAAGACGTCAGGCTTAGGCTGACAAAACGGCATTGGGTGGTGTTTGAGATACGTAATTTCCGGTCAGCAGAAATGCAGGTCTAGCGCTAACCAGCTATTCCTATACAATACATGCTAATCCTTGTCTTCTTTGATGTAAATGCAATACAACCTTCTTTTTTTAATAAATTATACAAATTACTGCACCATGAGAGTATTCTTTGCACTCTGTGATAGTGAGACTCGACTGATCATAGATTGGGTAAAGGGACAATCACAGCAGTCCCTTTACCATGTGATCTGCTGTCAGCCAATGACAGTTGATCATGGAAATAAATAAATGCTGGTTATCATTTTTTTCCCTTCATGCTATCAGCATGAAGAATAAAAAAACCACTGCTGATTTCATAGTGCCCACCAGTACCACATATCAGTGCCCACCAGTGCCACCTATCAGTGCCCACCAGTGCCACATGTCAGTGCCCATCAGTGCTGCCAATTGATGCCTCATCATCAGCGTTGCCCATCAGTGCCACCTATCACTGCCCATCAGTGCCACCTTTTTGTGCCGCCCATCAGTGCCCATCAATGCAACCTATCAGTGCCCATCAGTGCAGCCTATCAGTGCAGCCTCATCAGCGCACATCAATGAAGGGGAAAATGATGTGTTTGCAAAATGTTATAACAAAATATGGAAAATCTTTTGTTTGTTTGTTTCAAAACTAAATTCCTCCAAAAAAAGCTCTATTTGTGTGAAAAAAAAATAGTTTGGGTACAGTGTTGCATGACTGTGCAATTGTGATTCAAAGTGTGAGATCGCTGAAAGCTGAAAATTGGCCTGGGCAGGAAGGGGGTAAAAGTGCCCAGGAAGCAAGTGGTTAAGAGCATAAACAACTAGGACAGATAACATTCACAGCATGCCTTTTGAGAAATGGTTAAATCTATGGGTTTAGCTCCCCTTTAAGCTAGCAGTATGTTTTTGGATATGTAACTATTATGAACTAACACACAAATTGGAAATAGGAAGTGCACTAAAGGGACTAAAATTCAAGTCCCAGCAAAGAAAGGCAACAGTTCCAACCACTGCGCTAACATGGTGACATGTAATATCTATATTCATGGATCAGGTAACTTGTAGAGAGATACCATTCCCTGTTGCAGATTATGCTTTTACAGTATGTGCTCTTGCCATTGAAGTTTATACGATTTCTATAAAACCTTTGAAAAATAAAAAAAAGAAATCTGTGAAAACTGTGAATAGCCTGGGTCAGCCAGTTTTTCAGAGCAAGCAGTCGTCAAACTGCAGAAAAACTTTTTAGGAAGCCTAGAGTTACCAGAAGATGCAGGTTAGTCCCTGCCACTTGAAGCTCTCATCCGCCTAGCAGCCTGGAACTGCATAAAATCAGCTTGTTTCTCAGAGAGCATCTCTGACTTGAAGCCTTTCTGGCAGACAAAAACCTATTCATGTTGGCAAGTGCACTGAAGATAGGAGCAAGCTTTATCTTTCATGTCTATTCTGCTCCTTAGCAAGCCCTCCCCGCAGACAGCTCTTTTCATTAGACAAATGTTTATTTCCCCCTCATAGCCTTTCATAATTTCATTCTTTGCATAAAGACAGCAATAATAAGGCATCACGACTCGAAGAGTGCGACAATCCGTTTAATTTGCTGGTTATTAAAATGCACAGAAGTGAAGTTTAGCTGTACGGTGTTAGCAAAGTCCTGGGTCATGCAGCTCTGCTTGTGAAATAACTGCCCTGAGGAATACGACAGTACACTGACAATGTAAATCCAGAGGTGTTTCTGGCAGAAATTGCTAGATAAGTTCACATTTTTAAATATAGTAAATATGTTTTTTAGTCTCCTGTCATCGGGCATAGGAGATACTCTTTGGATTGTTTCCTACTGCTGTGTGAGTATGGATTTTAAAACCTAAGTATACTGTGTTACAAGAAGTTTCATGCCTCGTACACATGACCGGTTTTCCCATCGGGAAAACTGCCATGACAGCTTTTGGCCGGGAAAACCGTCCGTGTGTATGCTCCATGGCAGTTTTCCCAACAGGAAAACCGCTGGGAATCCCGGTGGGAAAAATGAGAACATGTTCTCTTTTTTTCCTGCCGGGAATCCCGGCAGTCATTTCCCGGAAGTTTTTCTATTTTAACGTTTAACGACTTTTTTAACGTTTATAAATATAGGTCCTGAGATTTTTTAACCATGGTGAATAAAAAACAACTGTGCCCCAAGCATAAAACAAGCAGAATGGCCAACCTGAGATACAGATGACCTTCTCTCTGTGAGATAGAAATTTTTCAAGGAGTTAAAGCAGCAGACAGTCACTAGGATCTTACATCCAGGCCTGTACTCACAATGTCCCCGTATACTTGGATGCCAGCATTCATATATTCACTATATCAAAATTATTTGGGGCAAATCTAAATGATACTTCATGTTAAAAGTTCAAACTTTTTCTGTAATGCCTTGTACACTCGATCGGAATTTCCATTGGGATAAACTCCGACTGATTTTTCCAACGGAATTCCTTTGAAGCTGTCTTGCATACACACTGTCACATCAAATTCTGAAGAAAAATTAAGTTCAATGCTTCTGAGCATTCGTCGACTTGATTCTGAGCATGTGTGGTTTTCTTCTCCGTCGGAGTTCCATACAGACGAATGGAATTTCTGATAGAAATTTTTTCCATTGGAAAAAATGAGAACATGTTCTCTTTCTAAGTCCATCAGAATTTCCGAAGGAAAAACCCAGATGGGGCACACACACGATCGGAATATCCAATGAAAAAATTCCGTCTGCCTTTTTTCATCAGAAATTCTGATCGTGTGTACAAGGCATAAGGCCTCGTACACACCACAGGACATGTCTGATGAAAACAGTCCGCTGACCGTTTTCATCGGACATGTCCGCTCGGAGATTTCGGTCTGATGGCTGTACACACCATCAAACCGAAATCCCCGCGGACAGAGAACGCAGTGATGTAGACGACACCGACGTTCTCTATCGCGCGAGTTCAATGCTTCCACGCATGCGTCGAATCAATTTGACGCATGCGCGGGATTTCGGTCCGCTGGTTGGACGTACTAACCAGCGGACATGTCCGACGGACAGCTCTCCAGCGGACAAGTTTCTTAGCATGCTGAAAAAAATCATCAAAACTATTATATAAAACTACTATGATATAAAAAATTGAATAAAACTAATAAGTTATGACCATTGCTTTGGATATTACCTGTGTAACAGCCTCTTAGAATAGGTTTCTAGAAAGGCTCAGGTAAATATATATATATATATATATATATATATATTATTTTTGGCCCTCCTGTGATTCTTTTTGTCTGCTCTGGGTCCCACTGGTTTCAGGCTCGACTACTTTTCTCTGTCTTCTAGTGGATTCTATAATGTAGTGGGCTGAAATAGGCAGACCCAATATTGGCCTGCACATTTATGTGGTCTCAGCCAGTCCCTGGGGGAGAATGCTCAGTATGTGGCTGAGGAAGGCATAAATAGTTTGGGGCTTGAAGCAGCAAGGTTCTTGTCCATAAGGAGAGGATCCCAGCCTGAAGGATTGCTGCCCTTCTGGACAGTTTAGCTGAATTCTGTAGAAGCTCAGTTAGAGCTGGGGACCTGTTTACTGGAAGTAATTGGAGCTTGATCAACTTGGGATCTGGCATGGTGTCTCACAGGAGAAGTGTCTGGCCGATATTGAATGGTGGCATCCAAGTATACAGGGACATTGTGAGTTTCAGGGCTGGATGCAAGATCCTAATGACTGTCTGCTACTTTAACTCCTTGAAAAAATTCTCCAGTGCTGCTGTGTTGGAACCTTCCTGTTACTGGAATACCATAAGTGTCTGCTCCCCTAGTGTCTGGCAAGAGGGAAGTTGCCGATAGAGATTAGACAGGGTGAAGAGTGTCCTCTGGTTACTTTTGCACTACATTTGCAGCATCCCAAAGTATACCCTACACCCCAACCAAGTTCAACAAAGTGTCTGGTCAATGCGTTGCAAGATTGTCTGAACTGTTGTGTGCCTGGCTGCCTGTATACCCAAACGGGAAGAAAACCTGGGGCAAATCAGTGGTGCCTGATTGGGGTTTGTGTTACACTAATAACAACATTTTGTTGTTTAAGGCTGCACTCCAAAACAATTCATGCAGGTATGTTGTTTGTTTAATAATTGGTGCAAGTACCTGAATTTTTCTTGATATCAGCCTTATGCAATGTTCTATACAGCAGAGCTTAGACAGAGACACCAGCACAAGGAGCCAACCAGTGTTTGAAGTGGTGCTCATATGCTGTAAGAAGAAGAGGAAAGTATAAAAAACCTGTTTCTTCACTGTTCAGTAACAGGCAGGGACTAGACCTCACTGAATTAATCCAGGCTGAATATAATGTTTGGCAGGACTTTGAAAATCTTTTGACTGGGTGCACAGAAATAATATTCAGTTGGCAGATAAAACAGTTCTCATGCTGTATATATAGTTAGTTGTTTACCTGGAGTTCTGCTTCAAAGGGTTTTGAACAAATTGGATAGTTTTCTTTTCAGACCTATTTAGTAAAGTTAGTTGTGCCAAACATATTTTTATATGTTGGGTGGATTCAAGTCACTAAAGCCATAACATCCATAGCTCAAATATCAAAAAGGTTTCAAAAGTGTCTGAGCTGTTAGGTTAAAGTTTTTGGTCATTGGCTTCTGCTGCTGTCAATCAAATCCCGTGAGGAGGAATTAGGGGGAGGAGCTGAGCCATGCTGTGTGTGTCACTGGATGCACAGTCCTGCATTGGAGTAAGCCCGCTGGTGCGCTACCATAGGAAGGATGCGATCTTTGTGCGATGCAATTTCAGCCATATAGATAGTATGGCTGAATTTGCATTGCATTCGGACCAAACTCGTCCAGGACCCTTTTTTGGTTTGCAGCAGAATCGGATCGCATGGGTGTGAACACCCATGTGATCCGATTCCTGTCTGAATTTGTAGTTAAAAACTGATTCAAGGGAGTCATTAATTTTTAATTGACACTAGTAGTTGGCATAGGGCAGTGTGAACTGCCCCGGGAGACATGCATGCCCCCCTCAGATCTACAGCGACTGCACTTGAAAGTGCACTTGCAGTGTACTTGTAGTGCAAAGTGGATTTGCCTTTCGTATATAACCCCCTATTTCTATAAAAAAAAAAGTGCTGCGCTGAATATAAAATAACCTTGAAGTTAATAAATGTATATATAAACACAAATATATGTATGTGCAAAAAGATAGTTACATAATGAGATATAACATGATAAAGTGCAATAGTGCAAATAGATATGTGCAAAAATCAAACAATGTGCAGGGAAGTCCACCAGTGTTGCCAACCGTACGTATATTTACGGACAGCCCGTGAATGTAACCCCTTTTTCGGGGTGGCCGTTAAAGTCTGTTATGGGCACCGGCGCCCATACAACTGCGCATGCGCCATTCCGAAGCGGCCGAGCTCAGGGAAACTTGTTACGTGATGGTGCATTATGTTAAACTTACCTTAAAATAAATCTCTCCCATGCCGAGAAGTCAGATCTAGAGGCTGCTTCCATCTTCACTCGTCTTTCTTCCAAGGTTAACAGGCTCTGGCTCTGTGACTGGCACGGGGCTCTGAAGAAATGGCAAGGGTGGACATTTCTTCAGAGCGCATGCACCAGTGAAGTCACTGGCTGCAGATACACTAAATATCTCCTAAACGGGGAACATTTAGAAGATATTTACATTACATATAGGTAAGCCTTATTATAGGCTTACCTATATGTAAAAGTCATGCATGGAAGGTGACTTCCACCTTAATGCAAAGAATGCATTAAGGCAAAAAAACATGCTGCCTTTGCAACCACTTTAATGCTCAGGAGCTAAATGCACCTAAGTGTGTTTAGATGCATTTGCACATTTAGGTGTGTTAGGATTTTTTTTTGCTGCAAAACGCATCTGCTCAATGCATTGGGCCTGGAATTTTCCTCTGCCTATAAAAGCCTCTGCCTTTAAATGCCTGTAAACGCCTATGTGTGCCTGGACATATAGGCTAACCCAGAGGGTCATTTAGAGGCAGAAAAAAGCTTCAAATGCCCTTAAAAGTAGTATTTTTGATGCCTAGTGTGCATGAGGCCTCAATGTTGTGAGTATAGTTTGACTGGCACAAATGATGAGCCAGTATACAAGCTTTAGTAAATCAAGCCCTGTGTGACAATTTTGATATTGTAATGCAAGCAGATGAAAATTCAACTTTCCAAAAGTAAATATTATAACCTGTCTGTTTAATTATTTTTTAACCACTTCAGCCCCGGACCATTTGGCTGCCAATTGACTGGGCCACTTTTTGCTATTTGGCACTGCGTCGCTTTAACTGACAATTGGCTCCCAAAGTGGCTCCCAAACAAAATTGTCCTTTTTCCCCCCACAAATAGAGCTTTCTTTTGGTGGTATTTGATCACCTCTGTTTATTTTTTATTTTTTGCGTTATAAACAAAAATAGAGCGACAATTTTGAAAAAAAATGAATATTTTTTACTTTTTGCTATAATAAATATCCCCCCAAAATTTATAAAAAAATAATTTTTTCCTCAGTTTAGGCCGATACGTATTCTTCTACATATTTTTGGTAAAACAAATTGCAATAGGCGTATATTGATTGGTTTGCGCAAAAGTCATAGCGTCTACAAAAAATGGGATAGTTTTATGGTATTTTTATTAATCAA
Source organism: Rana temporaria (assembly GCF_905171775.1). Lineage (NCBI taxonomy): Eukaryota > Metazoa > Chordata > Amphibia > Anura > Ranidae > Rana > Rana temporaria. The sequence goes on from NC_053490.1 coordinate 288,835,863, forward strand.
TTTTTTTTACTAGTAATGACGGTGATCAGCGTTTTTTTTATCATCACTGCGACATTATGGCGGACATATCGGACACTTTTGATGCTATTTTGGGACCATTCACATTTATACAGCGATCAGTACGATAAAAATGCACTGATTACTGTATAAATGTGACTGGAAGTGAAGTTGGTTAACCACTAGGGGGCTAGGAAGGGGTTAAAGCGGTTCTCCACCCTAAAGTGGAGTCCCGCTGATCGGAACCCTCCCCCCCTCCGGTGTCACATTAGACACCTTTCAGGGGGGAGGGGGGTGCAGACACCTGTCTAAAGACAGGTATTTGCACCCACTTCCGGCCACACGCTACGGGCGAAAGACGGGCATTCCGTCACATCCCGTCTGTCGCCCGTTGTGTGCTGGGAACACTCGGCTCCCAGCACACAGCGTGTGAGCCAATCGGCGGGCGCAGCCCGACTCGCGCATGCGCCGTAGGGAACCGGGCAGTGAAGCCGCAGCGCTTCACTTCCTGGTTCCCTCAGCGTGGATGGCGGGGGGAGCAGCAGAGTGACGAGCGATCGCTCGTGCTCTGCTGCGATCGGCGCTGGACTCCAGGACAGGTAAGTGTCCTAATATTAAAAGTCAGCAGCTGCAGTATTTGTAGCTGCTGGCTTTTAATATTTTGTTCCCATGGCACATCCGCTTTAAGTAGTCCTAGGGAGTGTTCTAGGGAGTGATTCTAACTGTTAGGGGGTGTGGCTTACTGTGACATGTTACTGATCGCTGCTCCTGATGAGAGGGACCAGACGATCAGTGTCCTGTCACTAGGCAGAAAAGGGAGATGCCTTGTTTACACTGGCCTCTCCTCATTCTGCAGCTCTGTGACCCGATCATGGGACACCGGCGGACATCGAGTTTGCGGGTGCCGCGGGCACGGCCACGGAGCTTGCGGCAGGGCCCACGGTGCAAAATTCAAAGTGACGTATATATACATCACTTTGCGCAGCCCTTCCATTCTGCCGACGTATATCCTTGTGACGTGGTGGTCAAGAGGTTGAAGAGGTTGTTAATGTATCCATTACAATCTTTCTTTTCATGTAAGAAATGTAGAAAAATAATCTGATTATAAAATCCAGAGTAATTAAAAATAGCTTTGTTGTCAATAGCAACTCATTTTATTTTAGCTTTAATTCTCTAGTCTGTAGTATAAAACTAAAACAGAATGTATTTGATCACTGACAGCTCCAGATTTCATTTTAATAAATCAGCCCCATGGGATGTTGCCTACATAAGCATTGCTTAGTCCATAGTAAATAACTGTAGAAAGCTTTATCTCATTCCACAAGCAATATCTGAACTTTTCGTAGGATACCTCAGTTTCAGCACAAGTATAAGGGAACATGATAATTGGAGGGATACAATTTATGTGGCTTTTTTTTTTACTGTCCAGCCTTAGAATATAACATTTTTTAGAAAGTTGCATAAAATGTAAGTATTTATTACTATCGGGCCTTTCAGCTCAGATGTGAGAGCACCGGATTTACACCGCACATTATAATAGCCAGTTGCTAACATGTCTCATTTATGTCAATGTGTATATGAGATGTCCAGTCATTACGCAGAGTATGTGCTATCAAAAAAAAAAAAAGAAAGGCCCTGAGTGGGTTATAGGTCCTTTCATATTTTGTATTTCTATGTTATGGCAATTAATATTCCAATGGAAAACACAAAGTGCTGTCAGCTCTGCCAAGAATGTGCTTTCTCCTAGTGTTATATATACATTGGTGACACGGGATAATTTGCATAGCCCCAAAAAAAAAGAGACAGAAAAAGTCTTTTTCCTCCTTAATTAAAATGTACTGCCGAATATAAATGCAGATCGAGATTGGAGAAGAACAGCATTTCACATGACACGCAGAGAAGAGAGGTGGGGGTTGGATGGGGGTTAGAAGCAGAGTATAAATAGTAAGACCATCAACTAGGATATAGATAGTTCAATGGCTGTGACTTCTTGCAAGAAAGACTACTACATCTATATAGAAATAGAAGCTACACATTAAAACAAAGAGCTGTGCAGATTTGGTTAAAAATGTATCAGAGAACTGATGGGGTGTTTTTCATTGGCATACGTATTGGAAATGACAAAAACAAGCATATACAGATGCTTTCATAAGGTGATTTTTATCATTTAAACATTTTATCATGATTTATATATGCTAAGATGATGAACTTTATGTGTATTTTATTGGAGTTGATTGCTCTCCCCTAGGGCAGTGGTGAGTGATCTACATTCAAACCTACACATAGCTGATGGCACATGTATCAGCTGGATAATTAAAGGAAACTGTATGAAAAAACACCCTACTGACCTCACTCTTATAGAGTATTACCACTCAGCTTCCAAATGTACAGTGAAATATAAGAATAAATAGGTCAACCATCATGTGAAACATGTTGCCAGTGTTCAGAAATCCTTGCAATCCCAGAGAAAGGAGCATGTTTTAAAGATACCTGGACACACCCAATGACAGAGATGCTTATGAATTAGCTCAATTCTATTAGACGTAATATTGTAAATCCAAGATCTAAGGCCGCGTACACACGGTCGTTCCAAACCAATGAGAATTGGTTTCCATTGGTTCACCGCTGAAGTGGCCTGATGGTCTGATGTGCGTACACACCATCGTTCCAAAAACCAATCGGGTCAAAACGCGGTGACGTGAAACACACGACGTGCTGAATAAAATGAAGTTCGATGCTTCCAAGCATGTGTCGACTTGATTCTGAGCATGTGCGGGTTTTGAACCAATACTTTCTGTACTAAACATCGGTTTGGACCGATCGGGCAGCAGGTCATCGGTTCGATTTTAAAGCATGTTTTAAAATTTTGGACCGAAGGACAATAGACCGATGGGCTATACACACGGTCGGTTTGGACCGATGAAACTGAACCTCGGTCCATTCTCATCGGTTTTATCCGACCGTGTGTACGCGGCCTTACTGGTTCCTGTAAAAACCTCCTGTAGATCAACTTAACCTGGAAATTGACAGGCATATACAACACATACATTTGTTTATCCACCCCATCTGCACAACACTCCTACTAAAGTTAGTCTCATAACAGTTATAGATTATAAGATGCAGTTATATGCAACCAAGAATTGCTAAACTTTTTGCACCTTTTTCTGATATGCTTTAACCACATACACCAATTTACATTTTGCTAGGGCTTCATTTACTATGTAGCACTACCCCCGCAGAAGCTGCTGGATTAGATTTGGGCCTGCCGTTACCTTACTGTTCAAAATACAAAACAAAATAATTCCGCGCTAAATCTTGCAAAACGCGTCGGGCGACTCCACTGCTGCCACGCACATTTTGATCAAAGTGTTTTCCTTCCACTTTCATGCAAGTGTTTCCAACCATTATTAAAAGCTCATTGCCTACAGTATTACGCTATGTGCTTCTTCTGTTCTACTCTTTTCCATCTCATCGGGTTTACGGTCTGACCGTCCGTGGGTCCTTATCTTCAAGCATATACGTCTTCTCCATTTCATTGGTGGATTGGCTGTCTTTTGCCCTGAGAAGATCTGGTCCTGCATTGATACACCTATTGAGCACATTCAGCCTTGTTGACCCTTTGAGCGTATGCTTATTTGAGTTCAACACTTCTGGTAAGCCTCTGTACAATTGGTGGCGGTTTTCTTCACAAGTGTGCATCATATTCAAGTGTGGAAATATTGCATGTTTTCTTTGATCTAGGAACGATCTACCTAGTCGTACACATCAATCAAGTTTTTGCCATTTTTTACATACCGTTTGGACTTTTTTATTGATTTAGTTAACACATCATTCACTTGGTGATCTATATATGGTTTATAATCTGTTTTTGTACTAGATATATAGTTTTTAAACCTTAATCATCATCCAGCGCTACAATTTTATATGTTTTGTTACCTTGCTGTTCACCAAGCTCTCTTAGGGGCCCTCCTTGAAGAGTTATTACAAATGTCCGCACCAACACTTAGGGCCTGATCCACAAAAGGGATACGCCGGCGTATCTACTGATACGCCGTCGTATCCCTATTTCTATCTATGGAACTGATCCACAGAAACAGTTTCACATAGATAGGCAGAAGATCCGACATGTGTAAGGGACTTACACTGTCGGATCTTAGGATGCAGTACCGCAGCCGCCGCTGGGGGCATTTCTCGTCGAAATCCAGCGTCGGGTATGCAAATTAGCATTTACGGAGATCCACAAAGCTTTTACGCTTCGTTTTTTCTCCGTAAGTATTAGTTTGCCGTCGCAAAATTAGGGCTGCTTTTACAAGGTGTAAACTGAAATTTTTTTTTTCCCTCCGCTACTCTTTTTTTTTTTTTTTTTTCGCCCGTCGCGATTCTCAAGACCCGGCGCAACGTAAAACCACGCAAAGCACGTCTGGAAAATAACGTCGGAGCATGCGCAGTACTTCCGGCACGGGAGCGCGCCTAATTTAAATGGGACTCGCCCCATTAGATTAGGAACGCCTTGCGCCGGACGGATTTAAGTTACACCGCTCAAAATTTCTAGGTAAGTGCTTTGTGGATCGGGCACTTAAGTAGAGATTTTGCGGCGGTGTAACTTAAACGGGAAAAATTAAGTTACGTGGATCAGGCCCTTAGTTTCTTTTCTTCAAGGGTTTTATTAAACAAATTCCATCAGAGGGATGGAGGGGTAGGGGAGATTCAGGTACCTTGCTTTGTGGATCACAGGTATGTTCAAAGATCCAGAGGACAGATCGTTTCCACACTGTATTCAGCAACCACCAAAGATGCCCACTCCCACTGACCTAGCAGCCGATGCAAAGCTTGTTCAAAAGTCTCTGCCACTGACTGGATGAGTGCCGTTGAGTCGTTACTTAGTCCTCTGCCACAGGATCGTGTAACCACACACACACTTTGTAAAGTTCCAAAGAAGATACAGCTATATGGTGCCAGGATCTTTCAGCCAGTCGGCAGCAATGTGAAGTAAATTGGCCAGGATGCGTCATTCAATTGAGTCCCCAATTGCTTGGCTTCTTCCCACAGGCAAGACAGCACAGGACCACCCCTGGACCAGTAAGCCCCAGAAACTCCTGGGCCTACTCTCACTAGCGGAGCCTCGGGCCAGCAGGCCCCAAGGCCAAAAGACTGTTAATACATCTCTGAGGCCAGGAGCGCCATCAGGTCAGGATCGGAAGAACCCCCCCAGAACGATGTCTGTCCCTTAAGTACCCACTCCCAGAATGCACAGCAGCGGAGACCACACCCACTGGGCTGCTTCTGGGTAAAGAGGCACTCAATACACCCAAATAACTGCATTTCCAACCTTGACTCCTGGTGACAGCGACACCCACAGTCAAGTGGAAAATGTGCAACGTAGCTGAACTGGAACAGAAATCCATAATTTGGCATAATCATTCTGAGCTAAACAACAGCTCAGAAAACTAAATTTACAAATAGCACCTACTCAACAGGAGCAGGGCGCTACAACTACCGTATTTGCCGGTGTATAAGACGACCCCCTAATTTTACTTTTTTTTTATGATTTTTTGCCTGTACTAACCGTATAAGACGACCCCCCTTCCGAGGCTTCCGACGCTTCATATTTCTTCCTTCTTGAAGCCATATTCTTCTTCATTCTTGCTGGAGCTGAAGCCAATCACGGCGAGCGATGTATTCTATTAATGAATACAAAGCCTGCTTGGATTGTAATATTATCATCACACGCCTCTCTGACTCTCAAAGCCAATCCGAGCAGGCTCTGTATTCATTTGAATACAACGCTCACCGGGATTGGCTAAGCGGTATATACTGTATGTATCTGAAGCTACATACAGTATTACTGCACATCCAGCAGGCATCTGAGCAGCTGACCCGGCATATAAGACGACCCCTGCTTTTTGGACATTTTTTTTAAGTGTAAAATGTAGTCTTATACGCCAGCAAATACAGTATATTATAAAATTGGAAAATAGAGGACCTCTCGCTATGAAATAGCTCAATTAAATAGTGCTAAATAATTGTGGTTATATAAAAGCTGCTCCCCTCAAAGTGCAATAGTGCTATCCTTGTTTAGTTTGGGGTGTGTAGTAACAGGGGGCGCTACAACATTATGCTAAATTTAGTGCATATGCAAATAAAGTGCATGGTACTCAATTAAATGATGATTAATGATTAATTAATAATCACAGTGTTTTTAAATGTTTCATCAGAAACAAAATATGTCATCAAAAACCCCCTCAAAAATATACAAAATGTCCATAGATCTTTTGTGAAGTAACTTCAATCTTTACACCATCACCATGGCAACAACTTTGTGAAAAAACGACCCGGTGGATGTGAGTG